>NC_083243.1:132584321-133184321 GCF_032191835.1 Heteronotia binoei | reverse complement strand
AAAGATTGTTGTCCTGCTTTTCTATAAAAACTTTCAACACTTAGAAGTGTAAAACACAATACTTCCCATAAATTTCAGGTCAAAATGTATTTATTTACTTCAATTATAGCCAGTATTTCTCATCAAGCCTCAAGGTGTATCACACAATTAAGAATGATGCAATAACAACAATATAAAACATATAGCCAACACTGAATAAAACTGGATTGCATAATTAGAGAACGATACACTGAGAATGGTAATATATACCATATAGCGGTATAATACAGATAATGTAACATAGATGAACTGCAAAACTGCAGAAGAATGCAATAAAGACACAGCTAACAAAGCAAATAACACAACTAACCCAGTCATGTACACCAGCCTGGATAAAGGAGGAAGGCTGGAGAAAGACCTGATAACTTACTCCAGAAAAAAATCTGCCAAGGAATTTTATGGAAAGGCTCTCAAAAGTATCAGACATGGTGCCCAATGGCAGGACCCGCAGGCCAAAAGGTACTCAACAAGCTGCTGGGGAAGAGCAAAGACCTTTAGCTAGTTGTCATGGTATTAATGATGCGTCTGGGACAAACCCAGCAGGAATCCCAGCTCCTGATACAGCCAGGTGAAAGCAAGGGTCTGCGCTGTACAGAGACACATCAAATAGCAACATAGAATGTCAGAGGAAGAATCAGCTAGGACAAATTGGATATTGTTAAAGAAGAAAGTGAATATCAACCTCCTTGGCATCAGTGAGCTACACTGGACAGACAATGGCTATTTCCAATCTGAAAATTTTACTGTCTACTATTCAGGACATGACACCAAGAAAACAAATGGAGCGGCATTTATCGTACACTGGAAGACTTCTCAGTGGTCAATGATCAAATTATGACCATCTGAATTCATGCCAAGCCCCTCAACATCACAGTTGTCGAAGTTTATGGCCCAACAACTGATACACGGAACTTGAAATAGAGGGTTACTATGCCATCGTACAAGAAACTCTGAAGCATAGTAGGTAGATTTGAACTTGGGGAAAGGAATAATGCAGGTGATCATTTGGTACAATTTTGCAAAGAAAATAGTTTCCATATAATGAATACTTGATTCAAACAGCACAAACATTGCTAATATGCTTGGATCTCTCCAAATGAACAACACTGTAATCAGACTGATTATATTCTACGCAATGATGGATGGACCGGTTCAGTACTCTCTGTCAAGACATATTCAGGCACTGACTGTGGTTCAGATAAAGAATTGCTGGTGGCTAAAATCAGAGTCAAACTATGCAACATCCAAAGGACAGAACCATTAAAGAAGTTTCAGATCACCAAAATCCTGCCCACACACACATGCATAACTGAGGAAAAAATAAGTTTGAACAGCTGGACACTGCTGATAAAATGCCTGATTAACTGTGGCACAAAATTCATTAAAAGATAATCAAAACAGCAGCTGAACATATATCATACAAGAAGCCAGAGAAAAAGTACAAATTGGTCTCCGGCAGAACCATAAAAATAGCAAAGTGAAGAAAAGCAGCCAAAGCAGCAGGAAAATGGGAAGAAGCAAGAAGACTGAATGTGGATTTCCAGAGGGCAGCAAAGAAACACTATGAAGTTCACTGGGATGAGTGTTGCAAACATCAAAAAGAGGACTATGTGAAGGGCCGCACCAAGCATGCATTTATGCAAGTCAAAAAGATTCAAAAATGATTTACTGCTCGTAAAGCAAGCAAAGGAAAGAACTGTCTAACCAACAAGGTGTCAAAGAGAATACACACAAGAGCTGGATGCTGGGGAAAAAAAAGCCCAGCCTTAGGATGCCAAGGAAAGGGAAGCTGTGGAAGAACCAGCCATCCTTGTGGAAGAGATGATGTGAGCAATGAGCCAACTACCAAACAAGAAGGCTCCCAGTACTGACATCATCTCTTCAGAATTGCTGAGGCCTGTCTCACCTGCAATCATCAGAGCCCTGTGTCAAAAAATTAGGGAAACCAACACATGGCCAAGGGACTGGAAAATCTCAGTGCTTATTCCACTACCAAAAAAAGGGAGACTGCACAGACTGCTCAAATTATCACACAATCAGTCTCATCCCTCACATTAGCAAAATTCTGCCAAAAATTATACAACATGTCTGGTACCAATCATTGAAAAGGAATTACCAGATGTCCAAGCCAGCTTCTGAAAGGGGCATGGCACTCGAGCCCATATAGCAAATCTATGCTGGAACATGGAGAAATCTCATGAATGTCAAAAGATTATCTACTTAAGCTTCATTGAGTGCAAGAAAGCCTTCAATCATGACAAGCTGAAGAGAGCCCTACAAGACCTGGGGGGTGCCAGCACATCTATTCAAATTGATATAATCACTGTACACAAACCAGGAAGCCACTGTGAACACCGTCTGGAGATACTGATTGGTTCAAGATAGAGAATTGAGTACAACAAGGTACATTCTTTCCCTTTTCCTATTCAACATGTATGCCGAAACAATCATGAGGAAGTTAAGAGTTGGAAGAGTAAAAAATCAGGGTAAAGATTGGAGGAAGGAATGTCAACCATCTTCAATATACTGATGACACAACCTTCCTCATGGAAACTAAAGAAGGCCTGAAATATGTGATCAAGAAAATCAAAGAAAGTGAGAAGTTTGGCCTCTTTCTAAACATCAAAAAGAACAACATCTTGACCACAGAGAAGAACAGAAACATCAAAATAACAGTTGACAACGAAGAGCCTGAATGTGTGGAAAAATTCACTTTCTTAGAATCACTGATCAATCAAAGGAGTGAATGCAGTTAAGAAATAAAATGTTGAATCATGCTGGGTTGCACAGCAGTGATGAGCATGAATCGAATATGGAAGAACAACGACATCAGCATAGCAACCAAATGCAGATCAGTTTGTGCTATTGTGTTTCCCATAGCAACCTATGACTGTGAAAGTTGGACCATGAAGAAGCAAGACAGGAGGAAAACTGACTCATTTGAGCTGTGGTGCTGGAGAAAGCTCCTGTGCATTCTTTGGACAGCTAAGGTGACATACAAGCAAGTATCGGAGTGCATAAAACTAGACAAGTTATTGGAAGGTGGAAAAAATCACAAATCTGCAACTGACTTATTTTAGCTATATCATATGGAAGAACTCAGTAGAAAACACAATTATGCTTGGATTGGTTAGTGGCAAAATGAAACTAAGTTGCCAAAGAACACAGTGGCTAGACACCATAAAAGTTGGCACCAGCCTGAGCATGAAACAACTCAACGCTACAAGATCAGAAAATGTGGAGAGATCCAATACTTCCTCTAAGCTGTGGAGTCTTGTGAACAAAAATTCTACTTTGTGAGCTACTGGCATTAAAGTTGTAAACTACTGCATAAATTAATTTGCTCTAGGGACAGTTTTCCTGAGCTAGGACAAATATGTGTAAGCTGGAGGCTAAAAAACTGTGAGCTAGCTCACACTAACTCAGCTTAGAGGGAACACTGCAGAGAGCTGGCTCTTAGAATCACCAATATCTGAACACATCTGAATGGTTAGCAAAAAGAAAGTGATGATAACCACCTAAATTTCTCCAGAGTTAGCAACAACCTATTATAAATATGCCCTCCTGAACCATTCTATTTTACTTATTCTACTTAATTATTTTAAAATGATTTTTAAAAATGGGACCCTCTCTTACCTTATCTGGCAGGCCATTTCACCAGTGGGACTCATGACAAAAAATGCTCAAGTACAGGCAGTTGATCTTACCCATCTGCAGGTGGCACCTCTGGAAGGTTTTGCTCAGGTTGGCAAAACCACCTCTATGTAGTATATTGGAAAAGGTCACCCTGCAGATAGGTGAGTTCTAGACTATGAAGGTGATAACCAGAACATTGAAAGCAACCTGCAAACTAATCCATAGCCAATGGAACTTCTTCAGGATAGGTGTAACAAGCATATTCTGCTTAGCCGAATAGTAATCAAGCTGCAGTGTTCTGTATTAGCTGGAGTTTCCAGGTTACTGTGGTATGGATCTACATAGCCAATTGGCTGGGTAAAGGTAGGGTAGGCAATGTGAAGATGGAAGAAGCATTTTTCACTTCCTCCTCTAGCAATAATGCTGGGTGCAGAAAAATCCCTAAATAGGGGGTGTTGAACTCATTTGTTAGGATCTGATATAAATGGGACATTTTGGGATCAGATCATGCATGTCATAAAATGTAAAGCCAGGTAGTGGAGCTTTAAACTTTATAAAAGATACAGACAAATACAAAGATTTTTTAAACTTAAAATACAACTATGTTTAAAACCCTTGCCATATTTTGTGTAAAACGGAACCAATCAAATGCATAACTTGATTGATCCTACCCTTAAAGGTCTTTTGATCCCTTTTCCAAGTGTCAGACAAAACCTGGTAACAAATTATGCAGTCCCTCCAAGCTTATCATCCTAGCGAAATGTGCGAAGTTTCCCAACATAGCGATTCAAGATAGCCATCAATGGAACATCAAAGCCCCTTTGGTAACTAGACCCCCCATCCGTTGAACCCCTATATAGCGTGGGTCAAAAACCCACCTCAGTGTGCATTCTGTAGGACACCACTTGCAGTCTGTACCACCCGTTATTCCTGTAATTGGGTCTATAGGGCGTGTTACGCTGGTTGTTCGTGTTCCTCTCCATGTATTTTTCCATTGAACGGATGTCTCCTCTTCTGGATCAGGTGAATATTACCCACTTCAACAGCCCTTGAATTCCTCTATCGATAACCTCTATTTGCCTTAGTCTCTTGATTGCTTGTACATAAATCTGTGTGTTTGTGTATAATCCTCGTGCTACATATCTTAAGTAAACACTATAAAATTACAACTGCTTGGTCTATTCTTGGCTGAAAACCCGAACTTCGTATTATTGAAAGCAAAGATCTTCGCTCCTAATTCGCTCTACCAAGTCTCTTAGCTAATTTTCCCATCAAAATAAGAGACTTAAAAGCATTGCCTGTAACACACAGGTCTACTCAGAGTGACAGTGACTCTCCATGTAACATCCCCCTTTGGCCCTGGGTTCCCAGTTTAGACTACTCACTCTGGTCCCCATTCTCAGATCCATTAAGCAGACACAAGCTGGCTCAAAACATCAGCTATTTATTTGCAAGGAAACAGCTTCAGTTAGCATATAGACAATGAAAAGTGAAACTACTTCAGCTGCACTCAACTGAAATACATTGCAGCACAGATAAAATTGCAAGGAAAGTGCGGAATGGATTTTCCATTAAGGTCCCAGAACAGAGATTCTGTTGCTAAAAGCAGTCCCAGAGTAGTTATCCAGGCACAGAGACCTTAATGTAAAATCCATTCTGCATTTCCTTTGCAACTTTGCAAGCCCAGAAGAGCTTGCAGGCAAAGACAATCTTCAAAGGGTGAGGATAGGTGCAGGAGGGGGGGAGAAAAGAGCTTTGGGACTAGATCTGCCAAGCTCCCACCAGGGAAGGGGGAACCCAACCCGCTGGCAGGGAGCAGAGAGATCCCCGCCCCAAAGAGCCCCATCGGCGTGATGACATTACCCAGAAGTGCCATCATCATGCCAGGAAAGTTCTAGGACTCGCTCTAAAAACTCTATGGTACCATAGAGTTTTACCACAAATCCTAGAGCGTTTCTGGTGTGACACTCTATGAATTGCACTGCGCACGCAAAGCTTACATGGCAACTCTACCTGGGACAGATTAAAGCCATGGATGGGCTGATTCTGGCCCACAGATTCATACATTTAACACCCTGCGCATGATTCTTAACTGAGTCAGAATGATTATACTTTACTCAGTCTCTTATATTATTCTCTTCTCTATTTCATCCTCACAACAACCCTGTGAGGTAGGTTGGGATGAGAGTATGTGACTGGCCCAAGGTTCCCAGCAAGCTTCCATTGAAAAGTGGGGTTCTGAACCTGGGTCTCCCTAATTGTATACACTAACTGCTACACTACACTGGCTCTCATAAATGAAACCAAGGAAGAGAAAGAAGAAACAGGGCTGCCTAGTTCTACAGAAGTTCAACTGCATATAAGCAATTTGCCTGCACTTGGAAGGATTATGCCTTTTGCATGTGGTATTTCAGCATCACCATTATGTACGGTAATGTGTTTTTAATCTAATAATACATTACTAAGAATGAGACAATTTCATAATGGAAAAAGTAAATAGTGAGGGTAGATATTTCTTGTAGTTCATGCAATTAAGTAATAGTACATTATACTTTTTAGTCTGTTATATCTTCTGTATATGTTTCATTATAGTAATTTAGCAATAAAGATGGATGGGGACCTTTTAGAATCTTAAAGGTAATAAGCAAAATTTTAATCATTTTATTATAAGTTACTTGTAATATAGTTTAGTATTTCAGACATTACCATTAGCTTCACTTTATTTATTACATGGATGCTTTTGTATCTTAGCTATAGTTTATTTGAACAAAGTTTTTAGTCCAGTGGCACCTTTAAGATCAACAATATTTTATTCATGGTATAAGCTTTTGTGTTCAAGCGCATGTCTTCAGATACAGACTCAAACTTTGTTCTGCTGCTTTAGACTAACACAGCTACCCACCTGAATCTGTACAATTTATTTATTAGGGTTTGTATAATCCAGTCTAAATTAGTTTCCCAGGTGTCTTATTTGCATTTAGTAAAATTACCTTTCTTTTTTTCCAGTAACACCTGATTCACATAGTTGTGTACTGTTATCTTTATGTCAATTATACAAAAATGAGTCAATGTAGAACTAGCCCATTGTTGTGGAAGAGATCATTATTAAAATAAACCCTGTGCAAACATTCACTTAATTCCCTAAGCCTCTCATTGTTTTCTATTCCGCTTCTCACAAAAGACACACCTGCTGCTGCAATTCCTCTTCTTACACTGCAGAAGAGCTGACTGAAATCAGTGGCCTTAGAAGAGCATAAGTGATTAGGATGGCAGTGCAGTGATCCTAACTAGATTAACATCTTCCTACAGGTGACAGCCACACTACCTCAGTTTCTTCTTCAGCACTCCCCTCCCTCTGCCTATCAGCAATTCATCTTTGAAGTCCCACCAGATTTTGCTTTCCACTGCAGTGCTGAAGATTATTTGATTTGTGCCCACAGACACATCTGAGAAAGCAGGCACTTGCCTTTCAGAGTGACAATGAACACATCATCACCACCTTCAAATACTCTGCAGCACTCTTTACCTATCACACCTGACATTCCTAAATCATGACTTGAAGGGCTGAGATAGAACAGAGAAAAGAAAGTATCCCCATAGTTTGAAAATAAATGAATGCAGTGAAATGCCCTTCCTGACTTCTGCATCTCAGTTTTAGCTTGTTAGTAGGGATGTGCAAAAAAAAAAAAAAAAATCAGTAGTAAACGGATTCGGAAATATACGGGGGGGGGGGGGGGAATACGGAATCCCATATATTTCTGAATTCCGTAGTCGGAATAGCTGCATATACAGTAGATGCGCGGCTATTTCTGAATATACGGCCCCATTATACCCTATGGGCCATTGAAATCAATGGCAAATAGGGTATATTTGAAGCTGCCTGGAGGGGAGGGGGTTTGAGGGAGAGCCCCCAAATTTTGCAGGGGACTCTCCCCTACAAACCCACCAAGTCCCAAAAAGATTGGGCCAGGGGGTCCAATTCCTGGGGCACACAAAGCCAAACCTATCTTTACACCAGAGAATCTCTATAGGACCCAAATGCACTATATATATCTATCTACTCTATGAACCCTGCCACACAAAACACAATCTGCTCAGCAGACCTGGCTGCAGCAAGCCCAGATGCCAGCTCTCCAGCCCTGCCCCAAAGAACGCGGGGAGAGCTGGCCAAGCACAACAAGCATGCTGGCTCTGGGTCTCTCACCCAGGTGCCAGCTTCCCTGCCACAGAACACACAATCTACAGATGCCAGCTCTCCAGCCCTGCCCCAAACAACACGGGGAGAGCTGGCCAAGCACAACAAGCCTGCTGTTCTGGGTCTCTCACCCAGGTGCCAGCTTCCCTGCCAGAGAACACACAATCTACAGATGCCAGCTTCCAGCCCTGCCCCCAAACAACATGGAGAGAGCTGGCCAAGCACAACAAGCCTGCTGGTTCTGGGTCTCTCACCCAGGTGCCAGCTTCCCCCACAAAAAACACCAGAACCAGGAAAAGGGACAACAGGAGAAGGCCAAGAAACTCAACTGTTAAAAAAGTGGCCTTTTCACCAATAAGAAACCTCAGGCCAAATCAGTCAACAACACCCCACCCCCCCTAAAACCAGAACCAGGAAAAGGGGGACAACAGGACAGGAGGATGCAAAACCTGCAGCAATAGAGAATAGATCCAAACAGAAGGCCAACACAAACTCAACTGTTAAAAAAGTGGCCTTTTAAACAATGAAAATTAGGCCAAACAGCACCCGCCCCCCAAGAACCAGAAGAGAAAAGGAACAACAGCAGCACAACACAGCAGCAACAAATCAAACACAGAATCCTTTTAAAACAGTAAAAAACTTAACTTTTAACAATACAGGAACTTTACCAACCCCTCCCCTCCCCCAAAAAACCTTCACCCTAACCCCAAGAAATCCAAGCCACCCAAATCAGGAAAAGTAAAAGGACACTGCACTTTTAAAAGTCCTCTCACTAAAGTAAGATATGGGCAAATTGGCAAACCCCCCACCCCAGGCCCCCTCCCCCAGCAAACCCCCCTAACCCTAACCCCAAATAAGCCACCCACCACCCAAATCTGGATAAGTAAAGGGACTCTGAGTCTTAAAAAGCCCTTTTACCAACTAAAATAAAAACAAGAACCCCAAGACTGTCTTCTTAGATGTCTTTTCTACTCCAGGCAAGTCTGGTAAGGCTGAGAGAGAGCAGCAGCAGCTGAGGCCAACACAGCAGCAATGGAGGAGTCCAGCCAGGCAGACTCCTTAAAAAGGTTCTCTGGCCATACAGAGAGCAGTTTCAAAAAATAGCACTACTCTGTGTTTGGCCAGACAACAGTGCTTACTTGGATATCCAAGTAAGCAAAAGATCAAAAGAACAACAATGTTGCTGATGGCTGGGGGATCAGCTACGCAACAGCCCTGCAAAGCATGCATTTGCAATGCATTTTGCAAATGCATGCTTTGGATTGGCTGCTGGGGCTCCTCTTCCCCCTCCCCCCTCCCTGATTCCAGGGAGGCTATGGGAGAGGCGGGGAAAGGCTACCAAAGGCAGGAAAGGAGGCAAGCAGCTCCCCTGAGGCTGCTTGCCTTTTGCAATGAATTCTGTATACTTCTGAATATCTTGCCTTTTGCAATGAATTCCGTATACTTCCGAATATCTATACGGAAGTATACTGAGAGCCATACTCGGCTCCCGCATAATGGGCCCCAATTGGATCCAGCTGTGATTCTGTATACAGCCGAATCAGGGGTGATTCGGTGGTTGATTCGGTTCAGCCGAACTGAATGCACGCCCCTACTTGTTAGTACACTTGAAGAGAAAACTTAATTGCAGTTATCAGTAAAAAAAATAAATAAACTGCTGTTGTTGAACATGCTATTTATATGTTGATTAACCCAAACTTTAATACAAAATCCTTCAACTTGTACTTATAATGTATTTTTTTCACATACCACATTAAAATAAACTTTTAAATCACTTTCTTGGATGGTTAACAAACAGTAACTGGATAAAAATTGTACCTCTTGCTATCCAAACTGGACCCAGAGAAGGGGAAATAAGCTTTAAAAAAGGGTTGTGGAAAGGAATAACAAAAGACCTTTGTAGGCTCTGCATACCAGGGTGGATCTCAGAAGTGGTAACCCAAAATAAAATTATGAAGAGAGTGATTGTAAACACAAATAATTTTAATGAATAAAAAATAAAACTAAAGTGTAAAGAACCTACACTGGCACCTGAGAATTAATTTCCTAAGTAACCACGCATGGACATACATGCACACCAATAAGAGGACACACTTATAGAAGAAAAGAGGAGGGAAATTGGGAAGGGATATATGACCTGAAATCCTGGGCTTAAGGTCTTGAGAGGATGAGGGCAAACACAGCTGAACTCCAATGAACAGAACAAGGAGCTGGTTAAATAATAATAATAATAATAATAATAATAATAATAATAATAATAATAATAATAATAATAATAATAATAATAATAATAATAAAATTTTATTTATACCCCGCCCTCCCCGCCGAAGCAGGCTCAGGGCAGCTTACAGGACATGGTGGGTCACACCATGATGTTACAATAAATACAACATAACCATTAAAATACATTTTTAAACCACCGATTAGATTAAAATTTAAAATTTAAATTACAGTATAAATTAATGGTGCTACATTCTTAATATACATGTAAACATAGCTTATTGATGCGATGGTTCCATCTTAATATGCCAACTGGAAAAGGACGGTTTTGCAAGCCCTACAGAACTGATTAAGGTCCCGCAGGGCCCGCACCTCCTCTGGCAGCTGGTTCCACTACTGAGGTGCTGTTATCGAGAAGGCCCGCTCCCTTGTTATTTTCAGTTTGGCCTCCTTTGGCCCGGGGATTTTCAGTAGATTTTGTGAGCTAGATCTCAGTGCTCTCTGGGGAACATATGGAGAGAGACGGTCCCTAAGGTAGGCAGGTCCTTGGCCACATAGGGCTTTAAAGGTAATAACTAGCACCGTGTAACGGACTCGGTATACAATTGGCAGCCAGTGCAGCTTGCGCAGCCTAGGCCGCACATGTTCCCACCTAGGTAGACCTACTAGCAGCCTGGCTGACGCGTTCTGCACTAGCTGGAGTTTCTGAGTTCGGTACAAGGGCAGCCCCATGTAGAGGGTATTACAGTAGTCTAGTCTCGAGGTGACCATTGCATGGATCACTGTTGCCAGGTCACCGCGCTCCAGGAAGGAAGACTCGCCCATCTAAGGTGGAAGAAGGTGGACTTAGCAGTGGCTGCTATCTGGGTCTCCATTGTCAGGGAAGACTCCAGTAGCAGTCCCAGGCTCCTGACCCTGTGCACCAGTACCAGTGGCGCACCGCCAAAAACTGGCAAGGGGATTTCCCCACTCGGACTGCCGCGACCCAGGCAAAGGACCTCTGTCTTCGCTGGATTTAACTTTAGCCCACTCAGCCTAAGCCAACCCGCCACGGCTTTCAACGCCTGGTCCAAATTTACAGGGACATTGTCAGGCCGGCCATCCATCAATAGATAGAGCTGGGTGTCATCAGCATACTGGTGACAACCCAGCACATACCTCTGGGCAATCTGGGCAAGGGGGCGTATGTAGATGTTGAATAACATCGGGGAGAGAACCGCTCCCTGAGGCACTCCACAGTTAAGTGGGTGTCTCTGGGATAATTCTCCCCCAATCGCCACCCTTTGTCCCCGACCCTCAAGGAAAGAGGAAAGCCACTGCAAGGCTAACCCCTGAATCCCTGCGTTGACGAGGCGGCGGGCCAGCAGCTGGTGGTTGACCATATCACACGCAGCTGATAGGTCTAACAACAGCAGTACTGCCGAGCCACCTCGATCCAAATGCCGTTGGAGATCATCCACGAGGGCGACAAGCACTGTCTCCATCCCGTGGCCGGACTGGTATGGATCTAAGGTAGAAGCGTCTTCCAGAAAACTCTGCTACTGCAACGCCACTGCCCACTCTATAATTTTGCCCAAAACCGGCAAATTTGAGACCGGCTGATAGTGCGCCAATTCGGCTGGATCCGATGTAGTCTTTTTGAGGAGGGGGCGGACCAGTGCCTCTTTCAGAGGTGTTGGAAAAAACCCCTCTGACAGAGATCTATTGATGATGTCTTGTATAGGACATCTTAATTCCTCCTGGCAAGCTTTAATTAGCCAGGAGGGACATGGGTCCAGATTAAAGGTTGTTGGGCGTGCAGTTGAGAGAAGTCTGTCAACTTCCTCCAAGCTGAGTGGGTCAAAGCAATCCAGGATCAAACCAGAAGGCAGGCACGGAGCCTCGAGTTCACATACTGTATCCAATATGGCAGGGAAGTCGTGGCGGAGTGACTTGACCTTGTCTGCAAAAAATTCTGCAAAAGCCTCACAGCCTATCTCTAATTCCTTAACATTTGGTCTACCCTGTGGCAGAGTTACAAGATTCCGAATTATTCTAAACAAGTGTGAATTTGCAGACGCAATCCTAGCCGCAAAGTATATTTTCTTTATGGCTTTGACTGCCATCTCACAGGACTTCATAATCTCCCTATAAGATGTTCTAGTCGCTTCGTGACGAGTATGCCACCATTGCCTCTCTAGCTGTCTGAGTCCTTGTTTCAGCTGGCGTAGCTCCGGGGTATACCATGGAGCCAGCTTAGTACGAGGTCGCAGAGGGCGCCGAGGTGCGATCTCATTGATGGCTATACCAGGTATCAATCAGATCATCAAGGGAATCGCTAGAGGGCCAGGGACCCCGAAGGGTCATTTGGAACTGTTCCGGGTCCATCTGGCTCCGCGGGTGAGCCATTGCCTAGACGGGTTTGGAGTGGAGCATCCACACGAGCCCTAAGGGCAAAGTGGTCCGACCATGGCACCGCTTTTGCGATTATATCGTCCACCGTAACCCCGGCCGCAAAGATCAGGTCTAACATGTGCCCGGCCTGGTGGGTGGGGGATGTAACAAATTGAGAGAGTCCTAGCGTTGCCATTGAAGACACTAAGTCCATCGCCTGACTAGAGGCCGAGTCATCCGCATGGACATTGAAGTCACCCAGGATCACTAGCCTTGGGTGCTCCAATGTCCAGCCTGCTGCAGCCTCAAGCAGGGACAGTAAGGCGCTGGTTGGTGTGCTAGGCAAACGGTACACTAGCCAGATCGCCAACCTCTCTCCAACCTCCCTACGCCAGACTGGCACATTCAATACCCTCGATCCTTGGGGCCAGGAGAGCCCTAAAGGAGTAAGCCTCTCGTATGAATAGGGCCACTCCTCCCCCCCGCCCACTAGTCCGCGATTGGTGAAAGACTGAGTAACCCGGGGGAGCTGCTTGTGAGAGGGCCACTGTATCTTCCTCTCGAACCCAGGTCTCAGTCACACAAGCCAGGCCCATATTCTGCTCGAGTAAAAACTCTCGGAGGACAGAGGTCTTATTATTAATGGACCTGGCATTGCATAACACCAATGACGGAGGTGGGTCAATCAACCTGGCTCCTCTACCTGTCACCCTCGGGATGGGATGCAGACTGGAAGGAGGTCGAGCACTATCTGGTCTCGGTCGCCTTCCCTTGTATCATTGTCTGCTCCCACTGTCATACTTCCCCATCCCCAGGAGCATTGGAATCCCCAGGCCAGTCATCCCCCGCTGATGACAACTGCTGTCGTAGTCACTGCAAGCATACAACTAACACCTCCCTAAAGTAACTCCCCAGCCCACTCCGCCCCACCAGTCATCAGTCCCCAATTCAATCAACTCAATCAAACCCAACCCACAATCGTCCCTTATAAATTAATTGGTAAAAATATTCAATTTAATTCTGATAGCTAATAATTAAATGCTTAAATATAAACCCACCCTAATAATCTCCCTTAATTAATTTGCCAAAAAACTATATTATTCAAACCAATCAATTCAGTTAAATTAAATCCTGTAAGTTAATTAACAAATCTAGAAACAATACAATTAAACTGGTGGTTGTAAATGGTTGGAGGTAGAGTGTTATACAGAGTAAAGTGCTGTTGTGTAATGATGATAGTCCAAATTCTTTCTAATTGCAATTTGTATAGGATTCCCAGTTTCTCCAATATGTAGAAGGTTCTTAAATGGAGGTATGTAGTAAAATACTGGAGAAGGAGTTGAGTAAGGTGCAGGTCCAAGTGCAGGGTAGGGTAGGTGCAGAGTAAAGTGCAGAGCAAGGTGGAGAGGCAGGGCAGCGTTAAATGCAGCGTTACGTGCAACGATCGTGCAACAAGATGTAAGGGGGCAAAGTATATCGGGCATAAGAGCAAGCCTGAGTCTAATTCCCCTGTGCAACCTGGCAGGCCGGGGGGGGGGGGAGTAAAGGCCCCCCTCGTGCACCCCTGCTACGCAGTAGGCTCCACAGTTCTAGTCGTGGAATTAACCAGCCCTCTGTTTCACCTGGGCACTCGCTGTTCCGAGCCTCCTCTCTGCCCAGTAGCACCCCAATCACCACTGCCAGTCTCCTCGTCGACTCTCCGTTCCCGGCGTTCGACTGCATCAGCAATTCAGCGCCTCACTTGGCGTGCAATTCCTCCAGTTCCTCTCCACCCAACGCTGTCCAACTCCGCTCTCCGCCCTCCACTCTCCGCTCACCACTCAGTCTCAGCTGACCACACCTACACTCCAGCTTGCCGCCTCAGCAAACCTCCATATCCGCGTCAGGCCCCACTCACAGAAAAACAGCGGGGCAAAAACTAAACCTAACTGACGCTCTGTGAGATCCTCCGATGTTACGCTCTTCCTCTTTCAAAGTAAGTAAGAGTCTGAGCTCGTGAATTTAGCAATTTACCGCTTTGAAGTGGCTAAACAGACAGATGGAAAGCCTGGTTTTCAGGAGCTCTAGCACCGGAGCCTGTTAAATTTAGCCAGTGTTTTAAGCAGAAAACCTTCTTCTGATCAGGAGAGGATCAGGGATCAGAGTAACAATTTGCTATTAGCATAGGGTTATTATTTTATGGATAGAAGATCCCTGAGTAGGTGGGATTTGGGCCATCCTGGATTTGGATTGGATCGAGATAAAAAGTATGAATCTCACTGGCTTGTATAAAGTTAACTGCTGTCAAACTTCGGCAGGAAAAAGTGGCAAAAATACCTTGATGCGACTATTGTGAGCCAAATCTGAAGATTTGGATTCATACCCTGCCCTTCACTTGGAGTCTCACGGTGATTTACAATCTCTTTCCCTTCCTCTCACCACAACAGATATCCTGTGAGGTAGGTGGGGCTGAGAGATCTCTGAAAGGACTGGGACTGACCCAAGGTCACTCAGCAGCTGAATGTGGAGGAGTGAGGAATCAAACCCCATTCTTCAGATTAGAATCTGCCACCACTACACCAAATTGGGTCTTTGCATGGGCACAACAAGCCTGGGAGTGGCAACACAATTTAATTAAGTTGAAGTGAGCCAGTTCTGCATTGACACAAAAGATTGGGTGAGTCAAGATAGCCTCTGAAACAAGACGAAGCATAAATTAATGCCTTCAGTGCCCTTCTTGGCTGAGTAAAAAAAGGAAAAAGAGTAATCAGATATTAGTTAATGAAATATCTACTTCCTTAGACTGGGCAAGACACCTCTGGGCTATGCTAGGATATTTCAGTGTTGAAAAGTCTATTTTTATTGAGAATGAAGTGAAATCTAATCGGTACTGAGACCCTGAGCTGGCAGAGATTGCTCATTTCCAGCACACTCTTTTCTTCTGTTCCTAATAATTTCCATTGTAATTGCTGAACTCTCATGCCTTTATGAGACTCCCCAAGTTTCAGGCCCTCTTGGCACTTAAGCTCTAAAAAGGGGTGCCTATTAAAACAACTAAATTCAAAACAAGAAGGGGGAACACTAACAAAGGGGTTTTGGCTGAAGGAGGGGGCAGGGTCTTTACACTATATAGCTACAAGGACAATAGAGGTATACTTATAAAGAAATAGAGGTACACTTATAAATATAGAAAAGAGTCTTGGAACAATCTTTAAACAATTTAGTTTGATGTACTTAGACGTTATAAAAATTAAAGGGTAAAATGCTTTTATGGATAACCCAAATGCTTGTACTATGTAGGGATTCCCAAAGCCTCCCCCCTTTCCTCCTCCCCCTCACATTGCAAAAATATTCCTAAAAGCACTTCCTTGACAGTAAGCTTTACTGAATAAATCAGCATAGGATTCTGAGTAGACCTACTGAGTGTTTTGGGTCAGCCGGGTGAGGACTCCTCAGGAGGAGAGAAGCCACATGTAGCTAGGTCTGAAGCAGCAGCAGGAACTTCCAGGGGCTGATCAGGAGTCACTGCCAACAACTAGTGCAGAACCACTGACAGTCTCTAACACTGAGTCAACGAGTGAAACTCAGTTGATGGTTCCCAGACCTCCATTATCATCCACACCCTTGGAGTGTTGCAGACAGAGGCTCCAAGCAGAACTTGAGGAAGGATGACAAGAGTGCTTGCCTCCTGGCCTGACACCAGCTGCTTGAGTAGTTGCAGAATTACTCCTGAGCAACTGGCTGCAAATATGACCTTTAGACTCATGCCTATAAAAACCAGCCAAGGGTAGTTGTTAGGTGTGGAAACAATAAGTCATTCTACCAGTGACTCCAGCCTTGCCTGTGTGACTCTTAAACTGGTTTCAAACTATGGCTTTTGGTTCTGCTTGACTCCTGCTTGTGACTAATCCTTGGACTGCTTGACTGTGCCTCTTGGACAACTCTTTGGTAACAGCCCTCTGGATGTTGGCCTCTTGACTTGGACTCCCTTGCTCAAGCTCTGACTGCCCTTGGCTGTGCCTGACCGATAACATGAGGACTGCTCTCTCAGTCTAGTTTTAAAACATGGCTGACATCCACCAGTACTTCTGCTGCATGTCAACTTTTTCAGAAAGTGTGTGATCACTTTAAGGCAGGGATTATCAACTGCCTTCATTCAAATGAAAAGGTTTTCCATAGCTGAAATATTCTTGCTGTTATTTATATTATCATTAATTCAATTTCTGAATTGCCCAATCCCTGCTCATGCAGGGCTCTGTGTGATGTACAACAACATATATAACATAAAAACAATACAACTAAAATACACATAACAACAATCTGCAAATACACCTTAAAAGTATCCAAGATGATTTAACTATATAATTTCTTCCCCCTCAGTCTCAACCATTAGCTTTTCTTTTTTCTATTCCTTATCTTTCTCTCTTTCAGGCTTTATTACCCTTCTGTGATTCTTAGTGAAGAAAAAAGGGAAGTATTTTGTTGGCATCTACTCCAGAGATAGCAACTTTTGTGTTTAGCTCTACCTCCTGTGGAAGTGTTTTGGTTTGGAGCCTGCCTCTTGCAGAAGTCATTTGGGATGGTGCTCACCTCCCCTCTCTAAATTTGAATGGTACCCACAGGCTCAAGAAGGTAGGGGACCCTTGTTCTAAAGTTTAAGATTATGTATCTTATCCAAGCAGTGAGAAAAGACTGGAGGGGAATATGAGGTGGCATGCAGAGACAACCCATTCCTCTTAAAGGTCATCATACTGTTTGTGAATGGATGCATGTACCCCAATGGACTCTATAGATTACTATGGGGGATCTAACTAATTTTCTAAACTATGTTTCTCACATCAGTTGTCTTTACCGAAGATTTCTGCACAAAATGAGTAAAAATTGGGGGGAAGATTGCCACAATAAAAGTTCTCACAGCTCCATGTCACACACAAGGCTTCTTTCCTGATCCTTATGTGGATTGCTACATTGTTCTGCCTTCTTTGGCAGGTGCACTAACAAAATCAGATTCAAATAGTTTGACCTCTTTCCCTTGTTCTGTTCCCTAGAGCGTAATAAAATCCAGGGAACAATCCCACAACAGTTAATGAAGCTTAACCTCACACCCTCTTAATTACTAATGTATTACAATAACTATGGGCATCATAGTTCCCTCTAAGCTATTTTACAATGCTGGTGAAGTATTACTGTACTATTTTAAAAACTTAATTCATGTTGTACATGAAATCCCTCTTAAATCCTTTAATCATTGCAGGATTTTAAAAGAAAACACTATTTAAAATTTTAAACATCATATATTTACTTATGTATCACTATATGTGTGTTCTGATAAACATACATTGGAATACTGTGTATATATAGCTATACTTGGTGAAAGTATACCCACTTTCACCAAGTATAGCTATATATCCACAGTATTCCAATGTATTTCTCTTTTAGAATAGTGTGCCAGAATAATGTTTTTTGTATCGGCATACTCAAATAAGGGATAATGGCTGTTTACCTCATTATATATACTAAACCCATCTTCCACTATATTTTAATGTATTTTTCTAATGGCAAACTAGAATGATGTTTATATGTATGTTACATGTTAAAAGGTATATTAGTTGGATGGAAAAAACCTCTGAGAAAGAAATGTCCTCATTTTGGCCCAGGCTTGCTAGCAATACAGTAATCAACAAACATTCTCACATTCTGACATGTTACTGTTTTATTGGTTTCCCATGCAAATGCTATCCAGACCAAATATTCTCTCAAATTGGATTTTAACTTTATACCACTTTGCATTCTAAACCACTGCCCACCAGCTATATGTAACTCTGCTCACTGTACCTCATTCCTTGTCTGAAGAAGTATGCATGCATATAAAAGCTTACGTTCTGAATAAAACTTTGTTGGTCTTAAAGGTACTACTGGACTCCTACTTTGTTCTATTGTTTCAGACCAATACAGCTGCCCACCTGGATCTATATACAAGATGCAGTTATTTAAAAGCATATAAAATCCATTAGTGTTTGAATTAATATTTACATAGTAATATTTTAAAGCCACACAACTAATTCCTTTATTAATTTATTATCAGATAGGAATTATTTATTTCATTTATATCCCCCTTTTCTCCCCAGTGGTAACCCAAACCAACTTATATTGTTCCCCTCTCTTCAATTTTATCCTCACAACAACCCTGAGAGTTAGATTTGGCTTCAGCTATTATTGATTTTTGCCCATCTTACTGTTGTTAGTCTCTGCTCATCACCTTTTCTTGGGGTATTTTTTATTTTATTTAGTAAATTTATATTCTGCCCTAACCCACGAATAGGCTCAGCGTGGATTACAACATAATGAATTAAAACAATAACATTAAACCCAATATTAGTTGTCATATCTTGGCAAAATACATGAGATTATAATCTACTGCAAAAGCACACTTTAGTACAAAACAATAAAAAGCAAAATTACTACGGTGTAGCTATCGGGAAAAGCCACTGTGGTTACCACAGGGAAAAGAGCAAGCTGGCCATAGTGTGTGTGGACCAAGCTTGCTCTCCTTCAGGCACCTTGACAATCTCACTCTCACAATTGAGCTGCTGTGCCCTCAAGAGCTGGCAAAGGGTAAACATGGTCAAGAAACGACATGAGCAGAGATACTCTGGTAATTTAAAAGATTATCATTACATATTTAATGTTAATAAGCTATTATTTTACCTTAATGCATGCTTGTGTTTGGTGAGTGACATTCAGAGCATACAGCGGGCATATGGCTGTGCTGGTTGATGGTAATTGCAAATGTGGCTATCTGCAGGTACCTTTAGTCTATAGCAGAGGCCCCCAACCTTTTTTATCCCAGGGACCAGCCCCAGTCTTCATGTCTTGCAGCTCTCAAACATCTGTAGTTTATTCTATGTCAGGGGTGGCCAACGGTAGCTCTCCAGATGTTTTTTGCCTACAACTCCCATCAGCCCCAGCCATTGGCCATGCTGGCTGGGGCTGATGGGAGTTGTAGGCAAAAAAAAATCAGGAGAGCTACCGTTGGCCACCCCTGTTCTATGTTGCTCTTACCTTAAGCCAGTGTGGCCACCCCTGGTCTACAGACTCAACAGAAATCTTTTTTTTAAAAAAAATCTGATACCAGAAGCACAATGACTAGGGCTGCCAAACCCCTGGTCCGGGCGGGGAATCCCCCATCCTGGAGGGGGGGAACCTCTCTCTGTGTCGGCAGCATGATGACGTCATCTGTAAGTGATGTAATCAAAATGGCAGCACGCACCCGGGGACGCTCTAGGCATTTCCGGGAAACTCTATGGTTTTCCTGGATGCTCTAGCCATTTGGGAGGTAAAACCATAGAGTTTTCCCAGAAACGCCTAGAGTGGCCCCACGTGAACGCCGCCATTTTGATGATGTCCCTTCTGGGTGACGTCATTTTGTCACACACGCACAACGAACATGCGCGAATATCCCCTGCTGGGGCTTCAAGAGGACTTGGCAACCCTAACATTGCCCTGTGTTGTACTCCATACCAAGCTATGTGGTCAATGGATCTGGAGCACTTACACACAAGGCAGATCACTGCCTGAGCTATGAGCAGGAGTTGCAAGTAGATACAGTACTAGTAGAAAGCACATTCAAATCTGCAGATACTGTGACTGATACCCTCATATCACCAAACCTTGTGAACAATTAATGCATACATTATACAGCAGATTCCTTAAAAATAGGTGTTACTATCACCCTCTTGAATAGATCCATTGAAACTGATCTCATGATGGAGAAAGAACCAAGGGAGGTGGCTAAAGCAGAACATTTTGCAATACTAGGTAATTTTACACTCACATTAACACGGTAAACATGGACTTTAACATGTAAAAATGAGGTCCCTAAACAAAAATAAATGTGCTCTGGTATAGTTGGTCATAGAGCCAGCCAGAAGATTAGTGATCACAGATTTGGTTCTGAGCAGGGTTTGAGGAGACCTGGTGTGAGATGTAGGTGATGGAAGCATATACACATCCCTCATAATCCTATGATGAAGAAGGGTGACAAGAGGTGTGGGTGTGGTGCTGTGGCACCTCACCACAGTTCCAAGTTCCATCTTGCAACATCCCACCTGGTGCCAGCCAGCTATGCAGCACGGCCAGCACAGCAGTTCCACTAGTGAAGAGTTGCATCTGGGATTTGCCCAAACTGTCATTGGTACCTTACTCCCATATACTTACAGGCACATCTGAAAGGGGATTGCTAGTGGACCAAGGCACAGAAGGCAGCCCATGCAAAGTCAAGAACCACAGTGGGTATAGAGGTAACTGCCCCGTCTAAGTTTTCAGGGGAGAGTAGGGGGGGGACCACAATTGTCAGTGACTGGGTACACATCAGAATGCTAGTCACTCATAATAGATCTATTGATGACCCTGTCTTAGAATGTACAAAAGAAATGGAGGTGGATATTTCCTGATCTCTTAACCTGATATCTGAACACACCGTGGGCTCACAAACTCCTCTCCTTCTCAGGTTCTCTCCCTGCTTGTTTTCAGCGGTTAGTGTTAATCATAACAATAGCTGGCTTTGAACCAGAATTTAAAAGCCAGGTCTGAAGTTTTAAAATGATTTGCATTACAGATGTAATGTTTACTTTGATTAGTGCTGAAAAAGGGAAAGGAGAGGGGAATTCAATGCTAAAGGAGGAGGAAGAAAGGATGACAGCATAAAAGACAGTGGGAGCAGGGCTCTTTTTCTAGTAGGAGTTCATCTGCATATTAGGCCACACACCCCTGATGTAGCCAATCCTCCTGGTGCTTACAGTAGGCCCTGTACTAAGAGCCCTCTAAGCTCTTGGAGGATCGGCTACATCAGGGGGCGTGGTCTAATATGCAGAGGAGCTTCTTCTAAAAAAAGAGCCCTGAGTGGGAGGATAACCTAAAAAGCACCCTGATCGTTTAACTTTGAAAGTGTTATGTCTGCTCCATGACACGGTTCTTTTGATCACATAAAACATGTACTACTGATAAATAGTGATGGGTACTTTCTTAAGAGAGAGGTTAATTCACCTCAAATCAACTGAAACCAATGGCACTTACCAATCGGGCCATTTAGGGCTAACTTTCAGGTCAGACTGGCAATGGGTCCAGTTTATCTCCATGTTTTAAAATAAATTTTCTGTATTCTGCAAAATACTGAACAGTAGCTTTGCATCATGGTGTACTCAGACCCCCAAAAGGTTTAGTTTAGCTTTTACTTTATAATTTCTTATATTCTAATACACAGCAGTACAGCTGTCTGTTAGACATAGACAGGTGAACTGACTGAACAAAAATGTTTAAAATATCCTGTTTAGAACCTCAAGTATACTGTTCTATACGATTTTTACAGGGGTGTAATTTTTCAACAATGTTACATCTGATGCTGACTTCCTGAAGAAGCTTTGACTACAATAGGCATGAATGTGTTTTCAAAGGATGATGGATAAATTGCTGGGTGGTAATATAATATATCTTAGGCAGCTGATGGGGCTTTTTATATTCTACTTGTCTGTTAGTTATACAGTTTAAAGATAATTATGGTCTATAAAACCATCCTTTTGCCTTCCTAAAACCAGTAATATTTGTCTTCTTTATAGGATCAAGAAACTCCCAATCATATATCATAAAATTAAAGCAGGTCATTTAGAAAAATTTTGAAATGAATAATATGTATAAGAAATCCCATTTTTAGTCACCTGTATGTTAGATTAGCTATGTAGTGATAGGATGTGAAGGTGCAATGGTTTATTTAAATTGTTAGCAACTTGGCAGCCCCTGTAAAGACAGAAAGGCAAGGTATAAATTCTGTGTAAAAAACAAAATATTCGGAATGGAGAGACACTATCAATGAAACATTTTCAGTGCAATCCCACATTGTTATTAAACTTAGTTATTTCATTGGATTTAGACTGCAGTTAACTTTGCATAGGATTGCACTGCTCTAAACATTATGCCTAATAAAATGTAGATTGGGTTACTGACACCATGCTTTAACAGTTGGCAAAATATGACTTGGAGAGCAATCCTAAAAAGGTCTACTCTGAAATCTACTATGGTCTATTCAATAAGGCTTACTCCCAGGAAAGTGTTCTTAGGATTGCACTGTTATTTGTACATTTCATTTTTATCATGGCAGACAGACTCTAAAGCTATGATACACATATACATGTTCCTATATGTAGAAAAAACCACTAGTCTTTTTTCTTACTTGAAGGTATTTCATCAAGAAAGAAACCTAATGAAGGCATAACAATTAGATATACTTAATATAGAACAAGCTTGTCCAACCTGTGGCCCAAGGGCCACATGCAGCCCAGGACGACTTTGAATGTGGCCCTAACACAAACTCATAAACTTTTTAAAAACAGCACCTGGAACTGTGTGCTGCAGCAGCAGCAGATCCTGGGACTGAGGCTACATCTGGTTGTTTTTTCCGCTTGCTTGCTTTCCCCCCTACCACCAGTGAGGGCGCCAGAGCTGACTTAGAGCATGTGTGTGTGAGTGCTCTTCCTTTGCTCCCGGGCACTCTCCAGCTCTTCTTTCTTCCTGCTGTGGCCCCTCTGGATCTCCCACTCAGGACAAAGAGCCCTTGGCTGTGCTCTGGAGGTGTCAAGGGTAGCTGTGGGCCCCTCTCTGGGAAAGTTGGGGAGTAGCAGAGCCAGTCTCCCAAGCTCCTGGGTGGGTTTGTGGGGTGGGGTGGGAGTTTTCCCCATTGAGGGGCTGCTGGCCCCTCTCTGTGAAGGTTGGAGATTCCTCTTTCAGCTCTGGGACATCTGCAGCAGGACCTGGAAGCAGAAAGGACATTAAGGCCCTGTGTTTTTGGGAGGGATGGAATGATTTTTTAATTGATCCCCCCCGCCACCCCTTTCTGGTTATATGTGGTGGCGGATATCATAAAAATTATGCATAGATCTTTTTTAGCTCATCATCAGTTATCGTTAGGGTTTGTGTATTTTATGTGCGGCCCAAGACAATTCTTCTTCTTCAAATGTGGCCCAGGAAAGCCAAAAGGCTGGACACCCCTGATATAGAAGATATTCAATATAAGCAATATTTATTTCATGAAGTTTTTGGATAGAACATTCTACTTAAAAAGCTGGTATGTAGAAAGGGATAATTAGATACAGCTTATTCCTCAGTTAGTTCTCATCGTAAAACATCATTCACCTATACACAGAAAATGTTAAACACAAAATTAAAACTTTTAAGCAAAACGTCCAGTGTAAAAAGTCAACCAAGCTGCACATTTTTTGGCAGAATGCATACAAGGAGCTTAAAAACTCTGTACTTTTTAAATTCAGTTACAGCCTTTACATGACATTGTTGCTTGCACAAACATTACTGTCCCCAAAGAACAGCAACTTTCTACTTACTTTTCTCTCTACAAAATGAAGAGTATCTGAGACATAAAATAGTCCTAAAAATGTAATTTTAACATTGGGGTACTTTTCTTATCTCAGCCGATGTAAGGTGAAGGGATTTTTAAAATGCCCCATTAATTTTTTCAAAGGAGGAGAGGGATGGTGGTAGAGCATCTGTTTGGTAAGCAGAAGGTCCCAGGTTCAATCCCTGGCATCTCCAACTAAAAAGGGTCCAGGCAAATAGGCATGAAAAACCTCAGCTTGAGACCCTGGAGAGCTGCCGCCAGTCTGAGTACACAATACTGACTTTGAGGGACTGAGGGTCTGACTCAGTATAAGGCAGCTTCATATGTTCGTATGTTCAAAAATGATCCAGGGAACATAGTGAAGTGTTATAACTGTCTGTAGGTTGGTACAAACAGTGGGCTTCAATGAAAGCCTACTACACCACAGAAATATAGATATTACTAAGAGCAGAAGAATGACTCATATATACCCAAAAGATAGGAACATAAGAGAAGCCATGTTAGATCAGGCCAATGGCCCATCCAGTCCAACACTCTGTGTCACACAGTGGCAATTTTTTTATATATATATACACACAAACACACACTGTGGCTAATAGCCACTGATGGAGCTCTGCTCCGTATTTTTATCTAAACCCCTCTTGAAGGTGGCTATGCATGTGACCGCCACCACCTCCTGTTGGCAGTGAATTCCACATGTTAATCACCCTTTGGGTGAAGTACTTCCTTTTATCCGTTTTAACCTGTCTGCTCAGCAATTTCATCGAATGCCCACGAGTTCTTGTATTGTGAGAAAGGGAGAAAAGTACTTCTTTCTCTACTTTCTCCATCCCATGCATTATCTTGTAAACCTCTATCAAATCACCCCGCAGTCGACGTTTCTCCAAGCTAAAGAGTCCCAAGTGTTTCAACTTTTCTTCATAGGGAAAGTGTTCCAGCCCTTTAATCATTCTAGTTGCCCTTTTCTGGACTTTCTCCAATGCTATAATATCCTTTTTGAGGTGCGGCGACCAGAACTGCACATAGTACTCCAAATGAGACCGCACCATCGATTTATACAAGGGCATTATGATACTGGCTGATTTGTTTTCAATTCCCTTCCTAATAATTCCCAGCATGGCGTTGGCCTTTTTTATTGCAAACGCACACTGTCTTGACATTTTCAGTGAGTTATCTACCACAACCCCAAGATCTCTCTCTTGGTCAGTCTCTGTCAGTTCACACCCCATCAACTTGTATTTGTAGCTGGGATTCTTGGCCCCAATGTGCATTACTTTGCACTTGGCCACATTGAACCGCATCTGCCACGTTGACGCCCACTCACCCAGCCTCAACAGATCCCTTTGGAGTGTCTCACAATCCTCTCTGGTTCTCACCACCCTGAACAATTTAGTGTCATCCGCAAACTTGGCCACTTCACTGCTCACTCCCAACTCTAAATCATTTATGAACAAGTTAAAGAGCATGGGACCCAGTACCGAGCCCTGCGGCACCCCACTGCTTACCATCCTCCACTACGAAGACTGCCCATTTATACTCACTCTCTGCTTCCTATTACTCAGCCAGTTTTTGATCCACAAGAGGACCTGTCCTTTTACTCCATGACTCTCAAGCTTTCTAAGGAGCCTTTGATGAGGAACTTTATCAAAAGCTTTCTGGAAGTCAAGGTAAACAACATCTATTGGGTCTCCTTTGTCCACATGTTTGTTCACCCCCTCAAAGAAATGTAACAGGTTAGTGAGGCAAGATCTTCCCTTGCAGAACCCATGCTGAGTCTTCCTCAATAACCCGTGTCCATCAATGTGCCTACTCATTCTGTCCTTGATAATGCTTTCTACCAACTTACCGGGTATTGAAGTCAGACTGACTGGCCTGTAATTTCCCGGATCTCTTCTGGAACCCTTTTAAAAGATGGGGATGACATTTCCTACCTTCCAGTCCTCAGGAACGGAGGCAGATTTCAATGAAAGATTACAGATTTTTGTTAGAAGATCCACAAGTTCACCTTTGAGTTCTTTCAGAACTCTCGGATGTATGCCATCTGGACCCTGTGACTTATTAGCTTTTAATTTGTCTATCAGTTGTAGGACCTCCTCTTTTGTCACCTCAATCTGACTCAGGTCTTTCAACACCTCTTCCAAAATTAGTGGTTCTGGGGCGGGCAAAAAGTTCTCGTCTTCCACAGTGAAGATGGAGGCAAAAACTTCATTTAGCTTCTCAGCCATTTCCCTATCCTCCTTCAGTAATCCTTTTACCCCATGGTCATCCAAGGGCCCCACTGCCTCCCTGGCTGGTTTGCTGCTTCTAATATATTTGAAGAAATTTTTATTGTTGGTCTTATATGAACATATGAAGCTGCCTTATACTGAATCAGACCTTTGGTCCATCAAAGTCAGTATTGTCTTCTCAGACTGGCAGTGGCTCTCCAGGGTCTCAAGCTGAGGTTTTTCACACCTATTTGCCTGGACCCTTTTTTGGAGATGCCAGGGATTGAACCTGGGACCTTCTGCTTCCCAAGCAGATGCTCTACCACTGAGCCACCGTCCCTCCCCCACCGTCTTTATGTTTTTTGCAATATGCTCCTCATAGTCCCTTTTTACCTGCCTGATCACAGTCTTGCATTTGATTTGCCACAGCCTGTGTTCCCTTTTACTAATCTCACTTGGACTGGTTTTCCACCGCTTAAAGGAGTCCTTCTTACCTTTTACAGCTTCCATTACTTTGTTTGTTAACCATGCAGGCCTTTTCTTATGGCTGTTTGTGCCTTTCCTAACTTGTGGTATGTATTTTATCTGAGCTTCTAGGATTATAGTTTTAAATAGTCTCCAAGCTTCCCCAAGGGTTTTGACCGTATTTACCTTTCCTTTCAGTTTCCTCCTCACATGCCTCCTCATCTCAGTGTATTTATCCCTTTTAAAGTTAAACGTGGTTGTGGCGGTCTTTTTGGACAACTCCCTATTTATACAAACGGTGAAATCAATAACATTATGGCCACTGCTCCGAAGCGGTGCAATCACTTTTACATCTCTCACCAAGTCTTAGGCATTACTTAGGACCAAATCCAGGATCACCCCACCCCTGGTAGGTTCTGAGACCATCTGCTCCATAACACAGTCATTGAGAGCATCAAGAAACTCAATCTCTTTCTCTCGACCAAAACACATATTGACCCAATCAATCTGCGTGTAGTTAAAATCACCTATTATGACATAGTTTTTACGTTTAGCCGCTATCTTTAAGCCTTCCATCATATTATAATCGTCCTCTTTCTTTTGATTTGGTGGGCGATAACAAACTCCCATAGTTAAATTTGCTTTTGGGCCCTCTATTTCAACCCAAAGCATTTCTAAAAGTGAATCTAATTCTTTGACCTCAGTCTTACTGGACCATATATCCTCTCTGACATACAGAGCCACCCCACCTCCAACCCTTCCCTCCCTATCTTTCCGATATAACTTATATCCAGGAATCACCGTGTCCCACTGATTCTCCTCATTCCACCAAGTTTCTGAAATTCCCACAATGTCTATGTTTTCTCCCAACACTAAACATTCCAATTCACCAATTTTACTTTGAACACTTCTAGCATTTGCATACAAACATCTATAATTTCCCAGGCAAGCTAGGCCCGCCACCTTCCTCCTGCCGCCTCGAGACTCTGGCAGACAGTCCATACTGTTTGTCACCATCACAGTGGACAACTCTGCTCCATTACCCGGTAGAAAAATAGCAGCCAACCCTTCATCTCTTTGAGATGAGTCCTCCCGAACCAGAGACATTTCATCTCCTGTCAGCTTTCCCCCAAGATTTAGTTTAAAAACTGCTCTGCCACCTTTTTGATTTTAAGCGCCAGCAGCATGGTTCCATCCGGGGACAAGTGGAGACCGTCTCTTTTGTATAGCTCCCGCTTGTTCCAGAAAGCATCCCAGTGCCTAACAAACTTAAACCCTTCCTCCTTACACCATTGTCTCATCCACACATTGAGACTTCTAATTTGTGCCTGTCTCTCCTGCCCTGCACGTGGAACAGGTAGCACTTCTGAGAAGGCTACCTTGGAGGTCCTGGCCTTAAGTCTCCCGCCTAGCAGCCTAAATTTTTCCTCCAGGACCTCACAACTGCATTTCCCCACATCGTTGGTGCCAACATGCACCACGACCACAGGCTCCTCCCCAGCACTGTCTATCAGTCTATCTACTACACGCATAATGCCCGCTACCTTCGCACCAGGCAGGCAAGTCACCATACGGTCAGTATGCGGTTTCGCCATCCAGCTGTCTACTTGCCTAAGGATCGAATCACCAACTACCAAAACCCCCCTCTCCCCCTGCCCAGGGATGGTTCCTTGGCGCGAAAGGATTCCCACTCACCAACCGAAGAAGAGGTCCCTTCTGAGGGCGCATTCCCCTTATCCTCAGCACGGTGCCCTGTTCCCTCTCTACTCTCACGCTCTCTGGCAGCAATGGGGCTGCTACGTTCAGAGCGGGGCTCATCTAATACGCCCCCGAGAGTCTTCGCCAATTGCCTAACTGACCGTCTCTGCTTCTCCAGGGCAGTCACCTCGGCCTCAAGAGTACGAACTCGTTCCCTGAGGACCAGGAGCTCCTTGCATTGAGCACTCACCCAAGACTTCTGTCCATTGGGCAGATAGTCGTACATGTGACACCCAGTGCAAAACACGGGAAAGCCCCCAACCCCCTGCTGGCATTCTATCTTCATGATATATATATATATTTTAAAATATACAGTCCTCTTTAAATGCTGTTTGTTTAAGTGGCTCCCCTTCTGTAGGGTCAAGTTACCTTATTGGGAGAACAAGGAAATCAGGGATCTGGGTTCCTGGTCCTTAGGGAGCCCCCATGCGAAGAGCCACAGGCCAAGAGCCCTTTAGCTCTCGCCTTTGGCAAGGCGCAGCTTAAAATGCAAAGAGGCTGGAGCAGAGGCACTCTTCAGCAATCAGCAGCAATCACTCTCAATCTCTTTCTCCTTTAGCCCACTCAACCAAACAAAGAGCAAACAAAGACCAAACATACAGCAGTTCCCCAGCTATCACACCTCAGAATTTTAGGCAGCCCCACAAACCTCAGAATGAAGTCTTTCAAAACTCAGAAATTCTCAGCAACTTCTCCAGCTGTCTCAGCTACGAGAGCGGCTCTGCTCTGTTCCGCTCCTCTTAGACCTCTGTGAGATGTGCTCAGCCTTTGGCAAGGCGCAACTTAAAAAATGTGATTAATTTGAAGCAGGCTTTGGGTGCTGTGCAACACACTGACTTCTGCCACACAGGTTTTGTTTCATGACATTTTATTAAAAAGGTAAAGGTAGTCCCCTGTGCAAGCACCAGTCATTTCCGACTGGGATGACATTGCTTTCACGGCAGACTTTTTATGGGGTGGTTTGCCATTGCCTTCCCCAGTCATCTACACTCCCCCCCCCCCCCAAGCAAGCTGTGTACTGAGTACTGGGTACTCATTTTACCGTCCTCGGAAGGATGGAAGGCTGAGTCAGCCTGAGCTGGCTACCTGAAACCAGCTTCCATCGGGAACGAACTCAGGTCATGAGCAGAGAGTTCAGACTGCAGTTTTACCACTGCGCCACGGGGCTCTTGTTATTTTATTATGACATTTTATTACCCCAATATATACTGGAACTTCGCTGTGATAGAGAACACATCCCTAATAAACTCGCTGTGTTTTTTACACTTCTCTCAAGTAATGTTTTAACCTGGGGCCTGGAGATATCCTGGAATTACTATTCAGCTGCAGACCCCAGAGATCAGTTGCCCTGGAGAAAATGGCTATTCTGGAAGGCAGACTCTGTGGCATTATACCCTACTGAGGTCCCTCCCCAAACCTCATCCCCAAACTTAGTCCCCAGATCTCCAGAACTTTCCCAAGCTGGAGTTGGCAACCCTACTACACATACATAATATCACAAACAAGGTTGATAAAATTGTAGTTTGTGTTTAACATAAAACAGAATGCATTTTACAAATCAAGACAGTTAAGAAATGTTTGTCCAAAAAGATTAATACCACAATCTTCATCAGTTATAGCCTCCTATTGTTTACTGAAATCAAGGGTGCAACTCTCCTTAGAAATGCACCATTCAGTGTGGTGCTATAACACTGTCTAAAAGATACTGAACAATATCACATGGAATAATAAATAACCAATAAATTTAAAGTAATAATAAATATATAAGTAAATAAATAATTTTTTTCTTTACCTTTAAAATGTCAGCAGGCTCATCTTTAGCTGAAGCTATGTATAAATTTTGTCCACAAACTATTCCCTCTGCAAGGAAGTGCTTGAACAATAGATTGGAGTAGATACCATATGTATCTTCTTCTGTTGGGAAAAAGAATTAGATAGATTACCAAGAGAAACAAATTTGTTGGTGTGTAAGAAAGGAAGTCCCTGACCTGGATAGCCCAGGCTAGCACAATCTCATCAGATCTTGGAAGCTAGGCAGGAGATGGGATGAAGGATGGGAGACCACCAAGAAAGTCTAGGGCTGCTATGAAGATGGGGGTTGGCAAATCACCTCTGGACATTTCTTGCCTTGAAAACCTTATTGGGTCACTAAGTAGGCTGCAACTTGGCAGCAAAAAAGAGGAGGTGGGGTGGGACTAGAGACCACAAACAACTGCCAATACGGGACATCATAAATAGATCCCTCTCGGAGGGGTGCTTTCCATCATCCCTGAAAGAGGCTTTGGTCCGACCCCTCTTGAAAAAAAGTACAGCAGACCCGGCCGAATTGGCAAACTACCGGCCGGTCTCTAATTTACCGTTTTTAGGTAAAATAATAGAGAGGGCAGTGGCGTTGCAGTTGCAGAGCTTTCTGGATGACGCTTCCATCCTAGACCCTTGCCAGTCCGGCTTTCGCCCGGGTTATGGGACGGAGACAGTACTGGTCGCCCTGGTAGATGATCTCCAACGGCACCTGGATCGGGGCGGTGTGGTGGTGCTGATGCTGTTAGATCTGTCGGCCGCGTTCGACACGGTCGACCATCGGCTACTGACCCGCCGCCTCGCTGATATAGGGGTGAGGGGGTCTGCCTTACAATGGCTCTCCTCCTTCCTCGAGGATTGGGGACAAAGGGTGGCAATTGGGGGCGAGCGGTCCCGGAGGCGCACACTGTATTGTGGGGTGCCCCAGGGGGCAGTTCTCTCACCAATGTTATTCAATATCTATATGCGCCCTCTTGCCCAGATTGCCAGGAGATATGGACTTGGGTGCCATCAATATGCAGATGACACCCAACTCTATCTGCTGATGGACAGCCGGCCTGACTGCGTCCCTGAGAATTTAGACCGGGCCTTGCAGGATATGGCAACTTGGTTGAGGAGGAGCGGGCTGAAACTGAATCCAGCGAAGACAGAAGTCCTTTGACTGGGTCGGGGCGCTCGGGAAGGGGAAATACCTCTTCCGGTCATTGACGGGGTGCCGCTGAAAGCGGCGCACCGGGTTAGGAGTCTGGGAGTTTTACTGGAGCCTTCATTATCAATGGAGGCCCAGATTGCAGCCACTGCCAAGTCAGCATTTTTCCACCTAAGGCGGGCAAGGCAGTTGGCTCCCTTCCTAGAGCGCCAAGATCTGGCAACGGTACTTCACGCAATGGTCACCTCGAGATTGGATTACTGCAATGCCCTCTACATGGGGCTGCCTCTGTACCGAACCCGGAAGCTGCAGCTGGTGCAGAATGCAGCGGCTAGACTGTTGCTGGGGCTTCCTAAATGGGAGCACATACAGCCTGGACTGCGCGAGCTGCACTGGCTGCCAGTTATATACCGGGTTCATTACAAAGTGCTGGTCATTACCTTTAAAGCCCTATATGGTCGAGGACCTGTCTACCTTAGGGACCGTCTCTCCCCATATGAACCTCAGAGAGCACTGAGGTCAGCCGGAAAAAACTTGTTGACTACTCCCGGACCGAGAGAGGTGAAGCTGCAATGCACCTGTAACCGGGCCTTCTCCTCTGTAGCCCCGAACCTATGGAACCAACTTCCAGAGGAAATGCGGGCCCTGCGGGATCTTGAACAATTCCGCAGGGCCTGCAAGATCTTCCTCTTTCGACTGGCTTTCGCTGACGAAGAAAGAAATTGCTAATGATAACCGCCATCATAAAAGAACAAATAGCATTAGCACTTTTACTAATTAATTAATTAATTTTTAAACTTAATCAGAATTTTAATGTTTAAATGTCATTTGTTTTCTTTGCCTTTCTTTGTATAGTTGAAATTTAAATGATGCTGTTAGCCGCCCTGAGCCTGCTCCGGTGGGGAGGGCGGGATACAAATAAAATCATCTATCTATCTATCTATCTATCTATCTATCTATCTATCTATCTATCTATCTATCTATCCATCCATCCATCCATCCATCCATCCATCCATCCATCCATCCATCCATCCATCCATCCTGCTTCAAGTTCTGTGAAGACCTCAGTGAATAACATCAAACAGGTGGATGGAACCAAAATTAAGGACACGTTTCTGCCATAGGCTATATTTTTGCTTGATCAAGCTAGAGTTCCTGATATAGGGCAGCCTGAACAGTAGCATATTCTACATTACCACTGTCCAGATGCCAGTTTCATAACAACTTGCCATAACAGCAAAACCATGATTATACTATAATGACTTATATCCAGCAAGATCTACTCACAGAGCAAACTCCACAAAGACAGACTTCTCACTTCCATTAGCAGACAACTGACCCTCCAGAAATTTTATTTTGGGGGATGTGAACCCTTAGAAACAGCACAGGGGCAAATTGAGGGACTGCCATGTGTGTATATAGCAGGGGAATCTGCAGAAATTTTTGCCTCTTTTCTAGATGAAAGTTTCCATTAGTCTTTGAAATTGCAAAGGCAAATATAAGTTATTAGGACAGCAAAGAGGATCACAAAACATCTGGTATTAAACAGCTGTGAGTCAGAAGTCTAGGACCAATACAGAAGGTGCGTACTCACAGAGATATGAAAAAAACCTATCTTACTTCTCTGCTAAATGACAAACACACTCTTATCCTACACTTTGCTGTGCTGCTTCAATAGAGCACAGAATCAGGGTCTTGCTGACTGGTGAAAAGGGTTACCACATGTTACAGGGTGGCCTATCGCACCTTTATAGATTGTGTAAAGCCCAAAATTCATAAGCACTGGCTTTAGTAAAGATCATATTCAAAGGGAGACAGACAGACTGTGCAGAAATTTCTTTAAATTGAAGGAGAAAGGAAAGACTGAATTCTTCTGCATCCTTTAAGGTGTATAGGGACTTTGGCTTCAAGAACTCAACTGTAGGAGATATTAAATATTAAAGTATGACATAAGGGGATGTGAACATACACTTATGTTTTGGTGCTTTGCTTGGAGTTCAGAGATGTATGCTGCAGGCAACTTTAGTGAGGAAAATGAGTCACCAGATGTGACATGAAGTGCTGCAGGAGAAATGGATGTACCATTGCAACCAAACATTACAAGTAGAAAACTTTTAAATATGGTCCTAAACTAATGGGTTGTAGGAATGAAGGTATGCTTTTAATGAAATCAGTACTTTGATATTTGTCACCTGCTTGCTTGTTGGGGTGGGAGGCTGTGGCTTAATGGGAGAGCCTCTGCTTTTTATACAGAAGGTCTGAAGTTCATTCTCCAGTTCAAAAGGCAATACATGATGTGAAAGACCTCTATCTGACATCCTGGAGAGCTGCTGCTAGTCTAAGCAGACAATACTGAACTTGATGGAACAATGGGCTGATGCAGTTTTTACTAGAAACCCCTTCCCAGATGTGCGTTGTCTGTTCTGACTTCATATTGGCTAAATTTGCCTTGGTGGCCATTTTAGGAGCTAGCAATGTCATGCTTTTGAGAAGTAGAGGTCAAGATGGTCCTCAGGCTATGCTGATAAGTGGCTAAAACTTTGGATAGGATAATTCACTCATGGGACATCTGCATGCCTACCCACTGCCACAGGGACTTGCAAAGACAGGCACCCACCTGATCTAGGAATGTAATTTCATCAGGAAAAGCAAGTTTTCCTGGGTACAAAATCCAATTACTATCAAGCTGCCAGATGGGCTTATTTAAGATAAGATATAAACAATTAAAATTATTAAAATATCTAAAGGATTTGGATATTATATTATATACATATAATATATCAAATAATAATCCAACACTAAGGGAATAAATCAATTTCATGTTGAGTTCTGCTTTGCCCAAGAAGTCCAGACGAAAACCACGGGTGTATCATGCTAAACTCACCCTTCAGATTTAGCTTTTGCTCATATTTTCCTAGCTGCCAAGGCAAACAATAAGGCTTTATATGAAATGAGTGAGAATATCTGAGAGTAGATCGGTTTTCTGCTTCCAAGGAAGCGTTTAAGCCCTTCAAGAATGATGCAAGAAGTTTGATTCTAGGTTTGTGGAAAGATGGCAGGACAGAACATACTCTGGAAATGGGGCTTTGCACAAAGTAAAAAAAAATAAAAAAATTTTTGGAGTAGCAGCCATCAAATAAAGCTGTTTGCATGGCCTGAAATCAAACAGATGTAAAGACTATTGTGGATCCACAGGCAAGCGGAGAGGCAAAAGCCAGGAAGGGAAGGATAACACATATCTACATAATGCTGGAGTAATCCACAATCACAACTTTTTTTTATAACAACTACAGGAGCATTGGTGAGGAATGGGGGATGTATCCATGCACTGGCAATCTTCCTAGCCTGCCTGCTGGGTGGAACTGCACAGGATGGCAAACTTTGGGATCTCACACTGGTATAAACCACTGCATGGTTCTCTGCCACCTGGGAGTGAAGCCAGATGACAGTCCCTCAACTGGGCACATCTAATGGTTTTACCTCCAAGACCTCAAGGGAATCCCTAAAGTGCTTGGAGATGGACATACAGGCACTTCTTCCTCCTAAAGGATCCAGCCCCATTCCCTGAAATTCCCACCACTAAGATGTGATGAAAACATATATCAAATAATAATCCGACAGTAAGGCAATAATTCAATTTCACGTTGAGTTCTGCTTTGCCCAAGAAGTCCAGATGAAAACCACGGGTTTTTATTATTTCTTTGTTTCAAATTTATCTTCAACAGTGGTATGGCTTCAATTTGGATGCCAAAGAAGAACAATGGCAAGATACTGCCAAATCAGCCTTTTATCACCTTCGACTGATAAGGCAGTTGGTCCCCTACCTGGAGTAAGTTGACAAAACGTTCTCCACTGTACACTCAACCATGTGTAGTCTGGACCCGTGCCCATCCTGGCTAAAAAAAGCTGGTTGGGGAGAATTATGGGCTCCTTTGAGGGAAATTGTTAACAGGTCCCTATCTGAAGGGACCTTCCCTCAGTCTCTTAAGGAGGCAGTGGTCTGCACCCTCCTAAAGAAACCATCATTGGACCTGGCTGTATTGGCAAACTATCGGCTGGTGTCAAACTTACTGCAGTTACAGAGCTTTCTGGATGACGCTTTCATGCTTAACCTTTTTCTTTTTTTGTGGTTAAAACAATTTTATTGGTAACATATGGTAACAAATCTATTTCTTACATCTTAATAACTTCTTTTATCTACCCCATATATTACTTTTTACCCACCCCTCTCCCCATTACTTGACCCCCGCCAGTGTTATTTACTTAAAATGCTAATATTTAAAGGTACCCTTAACTATTAAAACAAAACCTTATATTCTTCTTTCTAAAACTTAATCATTATCAAAAATTGTCCAATGTCCTTTTATTTTCCATTCTTTTTCTACATATCTTCTAAACTTTTTCCACTCCGTCTTAAAAACTTCTAAATCATAGTCTCTTAATATTCTTGTTAATTTGTCCATTTCACTCCATGTCATAACTTTTATAATCCAATCCCATTTCTCTGGTATTTTTTCTTGCTTCCACAACTGCGCATATAATGTCCTAGCAGCTGAAAGCAAGTACCAAATTATAGTTCTATCTTCTTTTGGAAATTTTTCCATTTGTAATCCCAACAGAAAAGTCTCTGCAACTTTCTTAAATTCGTATCCCAAGATCTTAGAAATTTCTTGCTGAATCATCTGCCAATACTTTTTTGCCCTTTCACAAGTCCACCATATATGGTAGAAAAAACCTTCATGTTTTTTACATTTCCAACATCTATCTGGCATCTTATTGTTCATCTTTGCCAATTTTTTAGGAGTCATATACTATCTATACATCATTTTGAAACAGTTCTCTTTAATACTATGACACGTCGAAAGCTTCATAGAATTCTTCCACAAGTGTTCCCAAGTTTCCATCTGTACTCTTTAATACTACGACACGTCAAAAGCTTCATAGAATTCTTCCAAAAGTGTTCCCGTTTCCATCTGTATTTCTTTATTTACATTAATTGCCCATTTAATCATTTGAGATTTCACTACTTCATCCTCTGTAGACCATTTTAACAGTAATTTATATATTTTTGAAATTAATTTTTCATTATCTCCAAGCAGAACTTTTTCCATTTCTGTTTGTTCTTTTCTTATTCCTTCAGTTTTGATATCATTATCCACCAAACTCTTTATTTGTTGCATTTGGAACCAATCATATTTATTATTCAACTCTTCAGCAGTTTTCAGTTCTATTTTGCCAGTTTGAATTTTAATAATTGATTATATGACAACCACTTTTCTTCACCTATCTCAGCCGTTATTTTTATTACTTCAGCTGGCACTATCCATAACGGTCTTCTCTCATCCCCATATTTCTTGTATTTCATCCATGTATTTAGCAAATTATTTCTTATATAATGGTGAGAGAAAAAAAAAATCCATCTTCTTTTTTCCATAATACAAATACGCGTGCCAGCCAAATTTATTTCCGTGACCTTCCAGCACTAAGAGTTTTTTGTTTAACAGTGTTATCCATTCTTTTATACACACTAAACAATGCTTCCTGATATAATTTTAAATTCAGTAGTTGAAATCCACCTCTCTCTTTTGCATCTGTCAAAATTTTCATTTTGATCCTTGGTTTCTTCCCAGCCCACGCAAATTCTGAAATTTTTCTTCACCATTTATCAAATTGTTTTCTTTCTTTCACAATTGGAATAGTTTGAAACAAATACATTACTCTTGGTAGAATATTCATTTTAATTGCAGCTATTCTACCCAGCAATGACAAATTAAGTTTGTTCCATTTTAACATATCTTCATCCATTTTACGCCATAGCTTCTCATAATTATTTTTAAATAGACCAATATTCTTCATTGTTATCTCCACACCCAAATATTTTACCTTAATAATAATACAAACCAATTGCCCTTTCATCACACCCCCTCTAGCCTAGAAATAGCAGCTCTCCAGCAGCCCTGGCCCCACTCAATGCACAGCAGCCAAGAAGGTCAGAGCGCCTGCTCCGGCTGCAACGCCACTGAGGATGTTCTCCGCAGCTGAGAACGAAACGTCTGGAAGGAAAACTTTCTCCAGTAGAACACGGCACTTGAGCCCAAAAGATTCTACAAATGCTAATAATAATAAACTTTTATTTATATCCCGCCCTCCCCGCCAAAGCAGGCTCAGGGCGGCTAACAAGACATGGTAAGACCATGATACAATAAAACAATATGTAATATAATTAATAATTTAAAGAGTAAAACCAATAAAACAATATAACATTATAACATAAACAAATTGTGTATAAGATGGCACGATGATTATTGATGTTATCAGGAGTTCCATCTTAAAAAGCTAGCTGGAAGAGGACAGTTTTGCAGGCCCTATGGAATTGGTTAAAATCCCGCAGGGCCCGCACCTCTTCCGGCAGTTGATTCCACCATTGGGGGGCCTTCATAGAGAACGCCTGTTCTCTGGTAGTTTTTAGTTTGGTTTCTTTTGGCCCAGGGATTTCGAGAAGATTTTTTTAACTTGATCGTAGTGCTCTCTGGGGAACATATGGAGAGAGGCGGTCCCTAAGGTAGGCAGGTCCTCCACCTAACAGGGCTTTAAAGGTAATGACCAGCACCTTGTAACGGACCCGGTAAACAATTGGCAGCCAGTGCAACTCCCGCAGCCCAGGCTGTACATGTTCCCACCGAGGCAGTCCCAATAACAGCCTGGCTGCTGCATTTTGCACTAGCTGCAGTTTCCGGATTCGGTATAGGGGCAGCCTCATGTAGAGGGCATTACAGTAGTCTAACCTCAAGGTGACCGTTGCGTGGATCACTGTTGCCAGGTCGCTGCGCTCCAGGGAGGGGGCCAACTGCCTCGCCCTTCTAAGATGAAAAAAGGCGGACTTGGCAGTAGCTGTTATCTGGGCCTCCATTGTAAAGGAAGGCTCCAGTAAGACTCCCAAGCTCTTAACTCTGCGCACTGCTACTAGTTGCACCCCGTCAAAAACTGGGAGAGGGACCCCAATCTCTGAACCGCCGCAGCCCAGGCAAAGGATCTCTGTCTTCGCTGGATTCAATTTCAGCCCACTCAGCTTAATCCAGTATGCCACGGCTTGCAACACCCGGTTCAAATTTTCTGGGGCGTTGCCAGACCGGTCGCCCATCAATAGATAGAGCTGGGTATCATCAGCATACTGATGACAACCCAGCCCATATCTCCGTGCTATCTGGGCAAGGGGGCGCATGAAGATGTTAAATAGCATCGGAGAGAGAACTGCTCCCTGCGGCACCCCACAGTCAAGTGAGTGTCTCCGGGACAGCTCTCCTCCAATTGCCACCCTTTGTCCCCGACCCTCAAGGAAAGAGGAAAGCCATTGTAAAGCTGACCCCTGAATCCCTGTGTCGGCGAGGCGGTGGGTCAGCAGCCGGTGATCGACCATATCGAACGCAGCCGATAGGTCTAGCAACAGCAAAACCGCCATGCCGCCTAGATCCAGATGTCTCCGGATATCATCCATGAGAGCAACCAAGACTGTCTCTGCCCCGTGTCCCGAGTGGAAGCCAGACTGGAATGGATCTAAGGTGGAAGCGTCCTCCAGAAAACTCTGTAGCTGCAGCGCAACAGCCCTCTCAATGACTTTGCCCCAAAAGGGCAAATTTGAGACCGGCCGGTAATGTGCCAATTCGGTCGGGTCTGAGGTAGCCTTTTTTAGGAGAGGGCGGACCACTGCCTCTTTCAGAGGGGCAGGAAAATGGCCCTCTGAAAGAGATCTATTTATGATGTCCCGTATAGGACATCTTAGCTCTTCCAGGCAAGTAATTAATTGGAGGTGACTTCACAGCCTGTTAGTTTCTGTAATTCTTGTTGCTTATTTCTTTGCATATTTTTACATAGAAATTTTGATTTTTCTTTATTAATACAAAGTCCTGCCAACTCCCCATATTCTTGTATTTTGGCTAACAACAAAGGTGTGACTTGTATGGGGTTTTCATTTATAAACATTATATCATCTGCAAATGCTCTGTATTTGTAAGCAAATCCTTTTATTTTTAATCCTTCTATTTCTTTATCTTCTTGGATCTGCATCAGTAATATTTCTAGAGTCATTATAAACAACAATGGGGAAAGCGGACAACCTTGTCTTGTACCTTTGCTAATTATCATATCTTCTGTGAGATCTGCGTTTATACATAGCCTTGCACGTTGTTCAGTGTATATTGCTTTTATCATTCTTATAAAGCTTTCTCCCAACTCCATTTTCTCCATTACTGCAAACATAAAGTCCCAGTTTAAATTGTCAAATGCTTTCTCTGCATCCGCAAAGAATAATGCTACTTCCTTTTCTGGATGTCTTTCATAATATTCTACAATATTTACAACAGTTCTGATATTGTCTCTTATTTGCCTTTTTGGGAAGAAACTCCGCTTGATCTTCCTTTATAAAATTTATCAAATGTTGTTTAAGCCGTTTTGCCAAGATTCTTGTATATATTTTATAGTCATTATTTAATAGTGAAATTGGTCTATAATTTTTTACATTCATGACATCTCTATCTTCCTTTGGTATCAACGAAATAACAGCTTCCTTCCATGTGTTTGGTATTTTCCCTTTTATTCTTATCATGTTCATCAACTTCTGCAATTTCGGTGTTAACTCATCTTTAAAGGTTTTAAAATATTTAGCTGTATATCCATCTGGCCCAGGTGGCTTTCCATTTTTCATTGCATTAATTGCAGCTTCAATTTCTATTTTTTCAATTGGATCATTCAAAACTTTTTGCATATTTTCTGTTAAGGGTTCTATTTTTATCTTTTGTACATACTCATCCATCTTTTCTTTCTTTATGTTGACACCTTTAAACAACTTGGCATAATACTTAAAAAATTCTCTTTTTATTCCCTTTTGGCTAACCACCTCTCTTTGATGTACCACAATTTTATTAATAATTTTATTTTCTGTCTTTTTCTTCAATTGCCGAGCCAAATACTTTCCAGGTTTATTTGCTCTCTCAAACGATTTCTGCTACAGTCTTTTCAAATTCCATTCCAATTCTTTATTTAACAAATGTCTCATTTGCGTTTGTAATATTATAATTTCCCTTATAATTTTCTTTTTCCCTGGTCTTTTTCTCAACTCCCCTTCTTTTTTCTTTATTTCATTTTGAATGTCCAACTGTTTTTCTTTTGCTCTCTTATCTTTATTATTCAAGGTAACCAATATTCCTCTCATTACAGCTTTATAGGCATCCAGACCGTCTGAAATTCTATATCCCCTTTGTCATTCATTTGAAAAAAAGTTTTAGTTTCATTTTCTAGGTATGTCACTATTTCTTTATTCTGTAGTAAATCTTCATTCAATCTCCATCTTCTCAACTTCTTAGACAATTTTGTAATCCACATTATTGGGTTATGGTCAGCCCCAATTTTAGGTAAAATCTCTATTTTCCTTGTTATAAGACCTAAATCTTTAGTGCCCCACATGTCAATTCTAGAAAAAGTTTTATGTCTTGCTGAAAAAAAGGTATAGTCCCGCACTTCAGGGTTAAAGTTCCTCCATATGTCCTCCAAATTTTCTTGTTTGACCAAATCAAAAAAAGACTTTGGCAATTTTCCTTCGTTGTTATTATTTTTCTCCCCCAGAACTATCCAAAGAGTTCTTAATTGTTTCATTAAAGTCTCCCATTATCAAAACTTGGCCATAAGTCAGTTCATCAAACTGTTGTATAATGTCTTTAAAAAAGCATCCTTTGTACCATTAGGCGAATACAGTCCCAATAACAACTTTTTTTTGCATTTAATATTATTTCTACTGCTACAAATCTTCCATCTTTATCTTTAAACACTAATTTTGGCTCCAATTCTTGTTTAATATTAAAAATCACTCCCCTTTTCTTCTATTTAGCCAATGAAAAAAATTCTAACCCCAATTGTTTATTCCATAAAAATTTGTAATCCTTTTCTGTAATATGCACTTCTTGCAAACAAACTATATTACAGTTTTGCTTTTTAATCCACTGAAACGTTGCCCTTCTTTTTTGTGGTGAATTTAGTCCATTTACATTCCAAGACAATGATTTATAATCCATCATGGTGCAAATTCTTTATATGCTTCATAAAATCTACGCAGTTTCTGTGCATTTGTAATTGTGATTATTTTCCCCTGAAGTTCAAAGCTCAAACCTTCAGGTATTATCCACCTAAACCTCATTTCATTGTCCCGTAATTTTTCTGTCAGTTTTTTATATGTTCTTCTATCATTTATCACTTGTCTTGGCAACTCCTTCATAATTCTTACTCTGCTGCCTCCCACTATCAATGTCTTTTCAAAATTTTTATTCATGATCTTTCCCACCATTTCTTTTGTCATGTATCTTATGACAACATCTTTTGGTAAATTATTTTTCTTGACATAGAGTGAGTTCACTCTATACATGTAGTCATACATCTTTTTAGTCTCTTCAGGATCTTCCTCTAAAAATTCTGCAATTATTTTTATTATATATTCTTTCAAGTCACCATCTTCCTTTTCAGGTACTCCTCTCAGACATATCTGAGTCTCCATCAATTTGCAATCATGGATTGTCACTTTTTCTTGCATTTTCAACAAGGTGGAATCATGTACTTTCATTCTCCCTTCTACCTCCTGCACTTTCTTAGACGTTTCCTCTGTCTTCTTTCTGAGATCTTCCATATCTTTTTTAAACTCTTCAATAATTTCTTTCTTTGATGCAGTTATCATCTCCCTCATGCCTTTCATCATTCTGGACTCCATTGCCTGTAATTGATACTGCATTTTCTCCAATGAAGTAGCCCTTGTACGGGTTTGCTTGTGTTCTGACATTTAAAAACACCGAAAATTTTGATCTCACCAATTTCAAATTTAACTATCAGATTCAAAAGATTAGAGCTTGCTTTTTATAACAAGCCTAATTTCGCCATCCTCAGAGCTTCCCAGGCCGAGATATTAATTTTTAAAATTTTAAATCCTTCAAAATGGTGGTCGCGACTTTTTGCTTCTCTCTGCAACTTTTTTCCCTTTTTCTTTTAAAGGCTTTTAAAGTCCATTACAAACAATATGTCTAATAGTATTTATCTTCTTGTCATCATCTCAATTATTTCCAACAATTTTTAATGTCCTGAACACTTTAAAAACATTTTAATTTTGACCTCCAAGCAATGGCCGCCGATGTTTCTCAATGGTATTATAATCCTAGAGCAGGCTTTTCATTCGCTACTTCCTGCTTTACTTGCCACCAAATCTCGTTTTCACTGGTAAAGAGATCTCACGATGCTTGACGTACTTCCTGTGTTGATTGTATATGCTGCAGGTCTGTGACGATGGTGCTCTTTTTTCAAAACCGCAAGTAGACCAAACAATAAATTCCTTTCCACTTTTTAGCACTGTCCTTTAACCTTACAAAGTCCAAATTTCACCTCTTCCTCCCTTCTTCTTTCAAGCTTTCTAGATTTCCATTTCCCACCTTCTGAATGTATTATGTTTAACAGTAAATAGTCCCGGAATGAAAGATAGTAATCTGTACCTTTTCTGCCAATTATCCAGATGCACACCGGTCTTGTGTAGCTTTAGATGTTTAGCAAAGTCCAAGAAGGTTAGGATTCTGTCGAGCTTATGTCAAATAAATGACTCTTGAGAACTTCTGCAGATGATGAAAATGCAACTCTTCTCCGGAGACCCCTCAAAGCTTCAAAGGAGCCCCCCCCCGGGACTCCCTTTTAGCCAAGGTAAATCTCTTCAAAGTTTCCTGTGCATATCTTGGACTAATCTCTAACTGAGAAAAGTAGGAAGTAAGCATTAATTTGCCTTCCACTACCCCGAACAGAAGTTCCAGCCTGCTCCCGTTATGAGAAGCAGCTCAGCTCGGCATTTTCCTCCCCCGGAAGTCCCCCATGCTTAACCCTTTTCAATCCGGTTTTCATTCGAGTCATGAGACAGAGATGGTTCTGGTCGCCCACACAGATGACCTCCAGAGGCATCTGGATAGAGGCAGTTCAGCGATACTAATGCTTTTAGACCTGTCGGCTGCGTTCGACACGATTAACCATCAGTTACTGATCCACCGCCTCACTGACGCTGGGATACAGGGGTTGGCCTTACAGTGGCTTTCCTCCTTTCTCCAGGGTCGGGGACAAAGGGTGGCAATTGGGGAAGAGCTATCCCGATGGCACCTATTTGTGTGTGGTGTGCCACAAGGGGCGCTTCTCTCCCAGATGTTGTTTAACATCTACATGCACCACCTTGCCCAGAGGTTTGGGCTGGGATGTCATCAGTATGCAGATGACACCCAGCTCTATCTGCTGATGGGTGGACAATCCAACTCCTCCCCGGAAGATCTGACTATGGCATTACAAGCTGCGGCAGGGTGGCTCAGGCTGAGTAGACTGAAATTGAATCCAACGAAGACGGAGGTCCTGTATCTAAGTCATGGCAGTCCGGGAGCAGAGGTCTCACTACTGACCTTTGATGGAGCACAACTTACGTTGGCGCCTATGGTTAAAAGCTTAGGGGTGTTCTTGGACTCCTCTTTAACAATAGAGGCCTAGGTGCCAGACACAGCCAAATCAGACTTTTATCACCTTTGACTGATAAGGCTGTTGGTCCCCTACCTCAAACGTAATGACTTAGCAACAGTGATTCACGCCATGGTTACCTCAAGACTGGATTACTGTAATGCTCTCTACATGGGGTTGCCCTTGTCTTAAACCTGGAAGCTTCAACTAGTGAAGAATGCTGCAGCCAACCTGTTAATGGGCCTTGAGTGCAAACAAACAACTGTGGAAAGTCATGAAATACAATTCAATATCAATAAAATATTTCTACACAATTCAAAAAATGGCAACAGCAATGAATAATTAGAAAAAAATATTTATACAATCACTATTAGAAAAATATACAAAACACTACTCTCTACACTATCTCATTCACAACATCACTAATAAATCTTAGTAACAATTTATAAATCCAAGTCAATGTCCTTGTGCATGTCGTTACTCCAGTCGACTTCCAGAAAATTCGCCAGAATATCCCACCGCTCCCTTGAGGTGGATCCAAGTGCTAGTGCGTTCAGCAATCCTGTGGCCAATATCATCCTTCAGCATTGATAAATGATTCCATAAAGTATTAAATCAAATTGGGAGAGCCAGTTTGGTGTAGTGGTTAAGTGTGCAAACTCTTATCTGGGAGAAGCGGGTTTGATTCCCCACTCCTTCACTTGCACCTGCTGGCATGGCCTTGGGTCAGCCATAGCTGTGGCAGAGGTTGTCCTTGAAATGTTTAAGGCACCCTGAACCTGCTTTCGCAGGGAGGGCGGGACATAAATTGAATAAAATAAATAAATATTATTTCTTATTCAATTATAGATGGAATATCTAGAGCTGGATTGTCTCTCTGTAACTGCATCAGACTTGAACACCAGTCCAAAATATTGGTACTGGCCATAGGGACACATCTGTTCTTATCCGAAATAAAGTAAAAGTGCAGAATATTGTTGTAGCAAGTCTCTTTCTGCATCATCATAAAGTATTGCCAGCTGAGTAGACTGGTAGTGTCATTCTTTTGCTATCTTCAGAATCTAAGCATGACAACACATATAGGGACACTGAGTGAAGGCAGACCAAGTTTTCCCCTCTTAAGAGCCACCTGGGTACCTTTAGGCAGGGCTAAAATTCTTTTAAAAATATTCTGGATGGATTCCAATTTTGTGATCAGGTGATCAATTCAGCATCAAACTTCCACTCCATACAGAACTTGTGGGACAGCCTTATTCTGGTATAATTTCAGAGTAGGGTCTATCAAAAAATCTCCCTCTGTGCTATAAATTTTCAGACTAGCACCTGTGCTCCTTAAAACTTACTTTCAAATGAACCATCCAAGATAGAGTTTACCAAATGCCCCTGATAAGAATAAAAAAACAAGTCTTTTGGGGGCACCACACCCTAAACTGGTTATTAGACTAAAATATAGGCCCTGTCAGTAAGTTGCCTGGACATGTGAGATGCAAGATTAAACCAAGCGGTAAAATGCCTTGTTAGCAGTTAGTCATGGAAAGCCCCAAACTTTGTTAAAATTGCTATCGCTGCAATTAGCTATTTATTCCTCTCACCATTACTCATGGAAAAAGTCACAAATCTTATAATGCTATCTCTGCATTTTTTCTTCTCACTCAGCAAGTAATAATCATGTCGGACAAAGGGGGGCGGATGTCCATATAGGGTCATCAGCGTCGGTTACCAGCCAGATTGGAAGCCCACCGTCTAAAGCCTGATTGGCTAGAGGGATAGAGAGAGGGGGGCTATGCATCGGGATCTTTAAAAATGAGCTGTGCTGTAAACAGACCTCAGAGACCACACCTTTCTCAGGTGGTGCTCTCTCCATGCTTGCAAATGTGTATTCCAATAAACCTGCTTGTTGCTGCTGCTAAGAATTAATTTGTTTGGAGGTTTTCTTTATAGGAAGAAAACTGCCCATAACACCCCCCTTCCCCAAATGTAAAGGTACTATATTGCTCTATGGGGTGCCATCTATTGTCCACTTACATTTACAAGGCCTTTTTCTAAACTATCACTTTGGTCTTATCAATATTTAAGGCCACTTCTCTGCATAAATTGCCTATGTTTGCAGCACCTGCTTGAGGCCAATGCTTGTGAGAGTCACCAGAACAGTATTGTAGCAGGAGACCCCCGCCGATTGGTGGTAGAAGCAATAGACTAGGCCACAGGCAGATAGGAAAACAGCAGTTTATTGATTATGTGCATGGGCCAGATGGACTAACATTCCAAAAAGTCTGAGCCCCAATTTGAGGAAGAACACAAACTTTTATACTTCACATTATTGATTACAGTAAAAGATACAGTAAGAGATAATCTCACTTTCTATACATCATCATGAGTATCATTTTAATACGGGAACAGGGCATGGGCAAGGCTTGGCACTCTAGCAAATTCCATATATGGCATTATTATTTGCAAGTCCTAATACAATTTCCGTCTTGGTAAACATGTTTTTCATTGTGTCTTTGAGCTGCTCCAGGAGTTTCCGGGATGCATGTACTTAATACTGTGTTCCAGCAAGTGTTAGCAAATGTTTGTTCCCCTTTCAGCTGAAGCTATGTTCCTGCAAGCAAGTATAAGGATAACTTCCCTTTTCCATCTTTAACTGCGTAGCTAGCACTAACCAGGGGAGAAGGAGGAGAGCGATTTCCCTTTTCTGGCAGAAAGATTTCACACACCCTGATACATTTTAATATCTATTTATCCTAAGGCCCAGAAGCCTAATTTATTTGCGGCCTGCTATAGTATCAGCTTTTTACATTTTAATATCTATTTATGCCCAGGCCCAGAAGCCTAATTTATTTGTGGCCTGCTATAGTATCAGTGAAGAGCCCCATGGCGCAAAGTGGTAAAGCTGCAGTACTGCAGTTGGAGCCCTCTCCTCACGACCTGAGTTCAATTCCAGTGGAAGCTGGTTCAGGTAGCCAGCTCCAGGTTGACTCAGCCTTCCATCCTTCCGAGGTTGGTAAAATGAGTACCCAGCTTGTTGGGGGGAAAGTGTAGATGACTGGGGAAGGCAATGGCAAACCACCCCGTAAAAAGTCTGCTGTGAAAATGTTGTGAAAGCAACGTCATCCCAGAGTCGAAAACTACTGGTGCTTGCACAGGGGACTACCTTTACCTTTTTATAGTATCAGCATATAAAATCAATTGATATTTTACAGAAAGGTTACTAATGACATTTATTTACCATTAATTGTTTCATCAAGAACAGGAGCTATAAAAAAGAGTCCTGCTAGGTCACACCAAAGGTTCATTAGTTTCAGCACTCTGTTCTCAACAGTGATCATAAGCAGGGCATGAAGGAAAAAGTCCTCTCTGGCTATTTGCTCCTACAGCTTTTACTCAGAGCTATACAATTTCTAAACATGGAAGTTCCATTCAGGTATCATGATTTTTTTTTCCGTACAAAATTGTTATATAATTGTTAATTTCCTACATGAAAAAATGGGTTTGTGTGTGTGTGTGGTTCCAGGTTTTAAAGCACATATGGCAAGATCACAGGTACAGATAGTATTTTTATATAGGTGAAAAAAACACAGCTTGCTTCTACTAGTCTGTTCTCAAAGTAGTTTATAAGTATTGACTTAGTTTATTTTAGAGCAATGAGACTAATAAATCTGAAGCAAATTTGTAGCCAGGCGGCATTGCCTGCCTTTCTGGGAGCACTTCATGAGAAGTAAGGTCCCCAGTCTAGACTCAAGATGGAAGCTGCTTGTCAGAAAAGCAGGCCAAGTGAAACCAATTTCTGCAAAGGGCCAGAAAACAACGTTTTCACAGCAGACTTTTTACGGGGTGTCTGGGCTTGTTCTGATGACACAGCAATTACAACATAGGCATTCTCCTGGCCAGGCTCTTTCCCCCTCCCAAAGGAATGACTAGAACAATGGAGTCCTCAGGTAAAGTATGACTCATGATCTAATCACCGGCCAGCTGCTAATGGTCAGTCTTCCTACCTTCCTGCTACAACTCAGCCTCTTTTGTTTACATCTGTGCTAATGAAGACCATGCTGCAAAGCCTTATTGTTTTCTACTCTGACCCCTCCCTTAGAGTATTGAAACTAAATTAATGCCAGACATTTTCATCCCAGCCCATCCTGGCAGATCTGTAGAGTCATTCTCACTTTTTATTTTGAGCTTGTTTCAGGGTCCCAGGGAAAAACCAATCAGTGACCATTATGAGCCATCATAGCTCTGGAAGGGTCTCAACCCCTCTAAACTCTATTTAAACGTCACATCCTGGACCACAGAAATATTGCCCTTTTCAACAATCCCTAAAAATTGCTATTCCTCATCTCTATTTTTTCTAGATTTTGATTGTGTGTGTATTTTTATTTTATGGGTGATTGTATTTCTTGCATATTTTAACAGTAAACATTTTGAATTATTCAAATCTGGAATTATTTTCTGGCACTAGACCTCCATAGAATCCTAGAGTTGGAAGGGACCTCCAGGGTTATCTAGTCCAACCCCCTGCACAATGCAGGAAACTCACAAGTACCTCCCCCTAAATTCACAGGATCTTCATTGCTGTCAGATAGCCATCTAGCCTCTGTTTAAAAACCTCCACGGAAGGAGAGCCAGCCACCTCCTGAGGAAGTCTGTCCCACTGAGGAACCGCTCTAATGGTCAGGAAGTTTTTCCTAATGTTGAGCCAGAAACTCTTTTGATTTAATATTAACCCATTGGTTCTGGTCCTACCTTCTGGGGCCATAGAAAACAATTCCACACCATCCTCTATACGACAGCCCTTCAAGTACTTGAAGATGGTTATCATATCACCTCTCCGCCGCCTCCTCTCCAGGTTAAACATGCCCAGCTCCTTCAACCTTTCTTCACAGGACTTGGTCTCCAGACCCCTCACCATCTTTGTTGCCCTCATTTGGACCCATTCCACCTCGTCTATATCCTTCTTAAAATGTGGTGCCCAAAACTGAACACAATACTCCAGGTGAGCTCCTACTAGAGCAGAGTGAAGCAATACCATCACTTAATGTGATCTGGACACTATACTTCTGTTGATACAGCCCAAAATTGCATTTGCCTTTTTAGCCACTGCATCACACTGTTGACTCATGTTCAGCATATGATCCACTAAGACCCCTAGATCCTTTTCGCATGTACTACTGCTCCAAGTCTCCCCCATCCTATAACCATGCATTGGATTTTACCTACCTAAATGCAAAACTTTACATCCCTGTTAAAATTCATTTTATTGGTTTTAGCCCAGTTTTCCAGCCTGTCAAAATCATCCTGTAATCTGTCTTTGTCTTCTACTATATTTGCAACCCCTCCCAATTTAGTATCATCTGCAAATTTAATAAGCATTCCCTCTATCCCTTCATCAAAATCATTGATAAAGATGTTGAACAAAACAGGTCCCAGGACAGATCCTTGAGGCACTCGACTTGTCATTCCTCTCCCAGAGGACGAGGAACCATTCACAAGCACTCTTTGGGTGCGAGCTGTCAACAAGTTACAGATCCACCTAACGGTAACAGGATTCAAACCACATTTTACCAACTTGTCAACAAGGATAGTATGTGGAATCTTATCAAAAGCCTTACTGAAATCAAGATAAGTGATGTCTACAGCATTCCCTTGTTCTAGCAAGATAGTCACTTTCTCAAAAAAAGAGATCAGGTTAGTCTGACATGACTTGTTCTTGAGAAAACCATGCTGGCTCTTAGTAATCACATCCATTCTTTCTAAATGTTCCAGGACCGACTGATGATTTGTCCTAAAACTTTTCCAGGTACAGACGTCAAGCTGATGGGTCGGTAGTTACCAGGATCCTCTTTTTCCCCCTTCTTGAAGATGGGGACAACATTCGTCCACCTCCAATCTTCCAGTACGTCTCCTGTTCTCCAAGAATTCTCAAAAATAATAAATAGAGGCTCAGAAATTACATCTGCAAGCTCTTTTAGAACCCTTGGACGCAATTCATCTGGCCCTGAGGACTTAGCTTCATTTAAAGAAACTGGGTGTTTATCCCTATGCTGATTCTAGGTTGCAACTTCATACCCTCATTATATGTTCTGTTTTTGCCATGTTGAGCATCATTTCCCTCAGAAGAGAAGATTGAGGAAAAGTAGGAATTCAGCAGTTCCACCCTCTCTTCATTACTTGTTACAATTTCACTTTCTTGCCCTCGCAATGGGCCTACCATGTCCTTGGTCTTTTTGTTAATCTGAACATAAGAAAAGAACCCTTTTTTGTTTGTTTTTAGCATCTTTGGCCAGCCTAAGCTCATACTGAGCGTTAGCTTTCCTGACTTTTTCTCTACAAGCACTGGTGATTTATTTATATTCATCCTTGGTTATAAGGCCCTCCTTCCAATTCCAAAGGAGTCTTTTTTTATTTCTGAAGTGTTTAGAGAGCAGTTTATGGAGCCACTTTGTCTTCTTTAGGCTTTTTCCATTTTTTCTTCTCATAGCAATCGTCTGTGATTGTGCTTTCAGTATTTCACTTTTAAGAAACTCCCATTTCTCCTGAACCCCCTTTTGCCTAAGTATTTCTGACCATGGGATTTTACCCAGCATAGTTCGAAGTTTATCGAAGTTTGCCTTTCTGAAGTCCAACCTATAAGTCTGATTACGTATAGGTTTTCCCTTCCCTAAGACTGTAAATTCCAAAATCACATGGTCACTACTGCCCAGGGTGCCCATTATTTCCACTTCTTCAATCAATTCTTCCTTGTTGGTGAGAATCAAATCCAAGATAGCAGATCCCCTTGTTTCCTTCTTCACTTTCTGGAAAAGGAAGTTGTAAGGAAGACAAGTCAGAAATCTATTTGACTTTTCATTTTAAGTTGAGTTGGATTTCCAGCTTATCTTCGTATTATTGATGGAGACCCCACTACAAAAATAGCTCCACCTAAGTCTCCCTCTTGCTTATTCCCCCATCTTAAGAGGAGACATCCAGCGTTTTGGTAACAAATTCTAGAGTTTAATTGTGGCTATGGATAAATCAAGATGGTGGTTTAGATTGCAGATGGAATATGGGCTCAATAAATACCAGCAGGGTGCTGTGAGCAAAAACTATGTAAGCATTTGTTGCATGAGCATGCCTGAATTTCATAGTTCAACTTTACAGTGTTAGGTCTTCAAAGAGACAAGAAGTTGCAAGAAAATACAGGGTACTTTTTAAAGTATTACTTTGGTTTTTCTTTTGGTAAGCTCACAATAAACAGGACAAGTAAACTCTCTGAAAGCAACCTAAATACAAAAACACCTTACTCTGCTACAGTACTCAAAGGATTAAACATGTTTCAGAAAGCCTCTACAATGTATCTTGAATGGTTAAAGCCAATGCTTCTGTAAGACTCCTTCAATTTGTCACATAGAGAATAGCTTTTTATTGATTCATTTCTAGGTCACTTAACTTTTGTTTATTCAAAAGATCTAAAGTGCACTCATATGGGGCTTTTTGATGCTGTCCACTCTTTCCAGCTTCAGTGCTCATGTTGCTATTCAAAGCACACATTGCTTGGATCCCCTCCCCCCAGTGTTTCTTACAGGTATTTCTGCACCATTGAAACTAGCTTTTCTTGTGTTTGTACTGTACCATTTAACCTGCAACTGAAGGAATTTTTTATTAACTATGCAAAAATTGAGTTGCAGATATTTATTTAAAATATTTACACCACATCTCTCTATGTAAAATGCCTAAGGCAGCTTATAAGCACACAGTCTGACTTTAACTCCAAGATACACAATACTTCAATATTATCTTCAATTTATTAGTCATAGAATCGTAGAATCATAGAGTTGAAAGAGGCCATACAGACCATCAACCCCCTGCTCCATGCAGGATCAGCCTAAAGCATCTCCGACAAATAATCATCCAGCCGTATTTTGAAGACTGCCAATGAAGGGGAGCTCACCACCTTCCTAGGCTGCTGGTTCCACCTCTGAACTACTCTGACTGTAAAAAATGTTTTCCTAATATCCAGCCGGTACCTTTCTGCTTGTAATTTGAGCCCACTGCTTTGGGTCCTTTCCTCGGCTGCCAAGAGGAACAGCTCGTTGCTCTCCTCTAATTGACAGCCTTTCAAATATTTAAAGAGAGCAATCATGTCCCCCCTCAATCTCCTCTTCTCCAGACTGAACATTCCCAAGGCCCTCAGCCTTTCCTCATAGGGTTCTTCCTCCAGGTTCTTGATCATCCTCGTCGCTCTCTTCTGCACCTGCTCAATTTTGTCCACATCTTTTTTGAAGTGAGACCTCCAGAACTGCACACAGTACTTACAGATGGAATATGGGCTCAATTCCAGGTGTGGCCTGACCAAGGCAGTATGCAGCGGAACTCACAGCTATGACCTGTGATGTTGATGTAATAGCCCTTTTGATACAAGCCAGGACTGAATTTGCCTTTTTTGCCACAGCATCACAATGACTGCTCATATTTAGTTTACAGTCCACTGGTACCCCACGATCTCTTTTGCACACACTACTTCCCAAAAGAGAATCCCCCATCCAGTATTTGTGCTTCACATTTTTGTGGTCCGGTTGTAAGACTTTGCACTTATCATTGTTGAATTGCATCCTCTTCATTACTACCCACGTCTCCAGATTATTCAGATCTTGTTGAATTTTAATTCTATCCTCCTGGGTGTTTGCTACTCCTCCCAATTTGGTATCATCAGTAAATTTTATGAGCAGCCCTTCATCCAGATCATTGATAAAAATGTTGAAAAGAACTGGGCCCAAAACCGAGCCCCGCTGGACACCTCTCTCCAATCTGACGAAACTCCATTGACAACAATGAAGCAGCAGTGGAAAAGTTTAAGTGAACTATTGAACTGACAGCAAGCATATGTCCTAACCGCAAGAAAGAGAAAACAAAAAATATGCTATGCTTGTGGTCAGAAAAGTACCTAGTGGACGAGAATTCTGCCACCTGGCTTGAAAAGTCAGTGTTATAGAAATGAGCCCACGTAGAAGCTTAAAAGTAGGCAGAAAGCAGGTTATGTCTCCATGACATGCTATGCTTCTACTTAGAAAAACATTTTTGGTTGACAAAGCTAACCACCTGCACAGGAAATATTGGTGGTAAACCACATGTTAATAAACTGCTTTTTGTAAACCCACTCTGAAGATATATATGCTGGTGGGTAAAGAATAGGGACCACTCAATTCCTTTGGTGACTAGACAGCTGAGCTCTAACGCGTCAATAAATCCGTTTCAAGCTTGACTTGTGTGGTCTCCTTATTGGTGGGGGTTTTTCCTGGAATTCCTGCCACAATCACTCTTTGGGTATGGTCCTCTAACCATTTTCCTATTCACTAAACTGTCCTACAGTCCAGTCCACAGTCTTCCAGTTTGCCCACCAGAATGTCATGGGGAACCTTATCAAAAGCTTTACTGAAATCCTGAAATCAACGGCGTTCCCACAGTCCAGTAAATTTGTTACTTGATTAAAGAAGGAAACCAGGTTGGTCTGGCATGAGATCCTCATTCAGCCCATTACCACCACCACAGGTCTGAACATCCACAGTAGATATAATCAGCTAGATATAATCTGTATAATGTGCACCTTACCCCAAATCCACATATGATGTCTCCCAGCACTCTCCTGGGGGACAAAATAGAATATTTTACAATCTGCCTTGGTTTTCATCATCCTGAATAATTGGGTATAATCTGCAATCTGGCTACTACATTGCTAACCACCACCACCACCCCCAATTCCAAATCACCTATGATCAAGTTAAATAGCCCAATACTGATCTTTGTGGGACCCCACTGCTTCCATTGAGAGAACTGTCAATTTATTTCTGCTCTCTGCTTACTGCCATTTAACCCTTCCAAGCAATCGGGAGGAGGGGAGGGTGACCCAGGAAGTCAAGGGGGAAAATTAGTTAACCCATTTTTAACCAATGGGTTAAACCAAACTCCTGTTGAGTCTTCTCCTCAATGAACTGCAGTGTCCTGAAGTCCCTCTCTCCCCTCTGCCTTTCTTTTTTTATTTCTAGTTTTATCAAAATGGTAAATGGAGTCCATCTAGCCCCCAATAGACTTGGCATGAAAATGAAAGCACTATGCATAATCATTACTGGGATTTCTATTTCCTCCAATAAATACCAAAAAAATGTCTCCATGTTTAAATGGATAGACCAACACCTATTATCTCCATTTTATGGAAAGGTGGAGCAAGCAGTGAAAACAAACAAAAACTCATAATTTATATCTATAGACATTTGACTAAGATTTTACACCACTTTGCAATGACCGCCTGAATTGTTTGTGCTCTGTCAAAGCTTCCCTCATGCCCATAGCCACATGGAGAAGCTCAAATTGAACTGTACCGCAGTTTTGGAAATGGGGTTGTTCTATCCCCCAGCCTGGGCATGTTTGAAGGCATCCTCTGAAGCTCACATTTTCCAGACTTGAAGGAGCTATGAAGCCTGGAACTCCAGGTCAGGGGTCCCCAACCCCCGGCCCACTACCAGGTCGTGGCCCGTTAACACCTGGGCTGCCAATCCCTGACCTCCGCCCTCCCCGCCGCCACCCCCCCCACATGCCCTTCGCAGCGCTGCAAAGTGACACTGCACTCCCTACCCTGCGCACAACGAGGCACCACAGCCCACCCCCTCCCCTCCCTTCCCCAGCGCCGTGTTTTGCCCCCCTCCCCTGCCAGCAGAGGAGCGAGGAGGCTTGGAGTCACCCCTACCTGCTTCAGCAGGGCCCGGGCTGATTCTATGGCATTTGAAGAGCAGGCTGGAGGAAGAGTTTTACCCCCTCTCTCACTTCTGGAAGTGAAGGAGGGGAGAAGCCTCCTTCAGCACGGTATTGAAATAACTTAGAATCAGCCTGGGCCCTGCTGAAGCAGTAGAGTCATGCCTCATCACCCCCCCCCCCCGGGGAGGCGGCAGGCTAGGGTTGCCAATACCCAGGTGGGGGCAGGGGATCCCCCAGATTGGAGGCCCTCACCCGCTTCAGGGTAATCAGAAATTGGGGGGGGGGGGGAGGGGAGGGAAATATCTGCTGGGAACTCTATTATTCCCTAGGGAGACTTATTCCCATAGGGAATAATGGAGAATTGATCTGTGGGTATCTGGGGCTCTGGAAGGGCTGTATTTTGAGGTAGAGGCACCATAATTGCAGCATAGCATTCAGTGCCTCCCCCCAAAATACTTTCCAAGTTTCAAAAAGATTGGACCAGGAGGTCCAATTTTATGAGCCCCAAAAGAAGGTGCCCCATTCTTCATTATTTCCCATGGAAGGAAGGCATTAAAGGCATCTGGTCCCTTTGAAAGTGATGTCCAGAACTCCCTTTGGAGTTCAATTATGCTTGTCACACCCTTGCTCCTGGCTCCACCTCCAAAGTCTCCTGGCACCACCCCCAAAGTCCCCAGATATTTCTTGAATTGGACTTGGCAACCCTAGGGCGTGCTGTGGTGGCAGAAGTGGCGGCAAGACCGGTCCTAGTGCCAAAAAGGTTGGGGACCACTGCTCTAGATGACCCCTGGCCACTTGTTTTCTGAGCTAATTGCTTCCCTTTGTCCTTCAAATGTTACAAGCCTCAGAGTCTTCTCAACTTTACATATCTGGGATGGGGGAAGTACTTCAGATGACCCCAGCCACCTGTCCACTGAGCTGACCTTTGCAATGAACTGTTCACCTTCAAATTTTCCAAACCCCTGATTTGACCATCTCAACTTTACACGGGGAAGTTACTGTAGAGCAGTGATGGCAAACCTTTTAGAGACCGAGTGCCCAAACTGCAACCCAAAATCCACTTATTTATCACAAAGTGCCAACACGGCAATTTAACTTGAATACTGAGGTTTTAGTTTAGAAAAAAACAACTCATAGTGAAATCAACAAACTGAAAGAACATTTGGTCTGGATAGCATTTGCTTAGGAAACCAACTAAATAGTAACATGTCAGAATGGGAGAATGATGGTGAGAGTGTCATAAGGCAATAAATGGAGGCTGTTCATTGCTCTGTTGCTTGCAAGTCTGGGTTAAACAGAGAACATGCCTTTCCCAGAGGTATTCCTGTCCGCTTAATTTACTTTTGAACATTTAACACACATTATAAACATCATTCTAGTTTGCCATTAGGAAAAAAGAATACATTAAAATATAGTGTGTTTAGTAGGAGCTGGGAGTAAGGGTGTCCAAATCAGAACAGGGACGTCCTGATTCGTATGCACACTCTGCCCTGGAAGCTTGCTGGGAAACCTTGGACTAGTAATATACTCTGAGTTAACCCGCCTCATAGGTTCGTTGTGAGGATAAAAGTGAATGGGAGAGTGTGTCAAAACTCTTCAGTGTCCTTTTGGGGAGGAAGGCAGGGGATACATGATGTTAGTTAATAAATTAAGTTGATGAAAGGAGTCAACTGATTTATATGGCTAAATCTGAGTCCAGCAGCACCTTAGAGAACAAGATTTTTGAGAGTCAAAACTCCTTTTATCTAATCGAGGGAGCTCTAATGCTGGAAAGCTTGTGCCCCCTCCCCCAAATCTTGTTGGTCTCTAAGGTGCTCCTGGGTTTGAATCTAGTTATTCTACTATGGACCAGCACAGCTACCCTTGAAACTTCAGAGATAGTCTGAATTGTATTAACTAGAAAGTCTGATGTGAGAAAGGAGGGCCAGTTTGGTGTAGAGGTTAAGTGCATGGACTCTTATCTGGGAGAACCAGTTTTGATTCCCCACTCCTCCACTTTCAGCTGCTGAAATGGCCTTGGGTCAGCCACAGCTATCACAGAGCTGTCCTTGAAAGGGCAGCTACTAGAGCTTCTCTAAGCCCCACCTACCTCACAGGGTGTCTGTCGTGGGGGAGGAAGATAAAGGAAATTGTGAGCTGCTCTGAGAGCCTGAGATTCAGAGTGAAGGGCGGGATATAAATCCAATATCTTCTTCTTTCTTTAAATTAAAACTGCAATCCTGTGCATGTGTAGAGAGTAGGTGCCATAGTGCTCACATAAGAACATAAGAGAAGCCATATTGGATCAGGCCAATGGCCCATCCAGTCCAACACTCTGTGTCACACAGTGGCCAAAAAAATTATATATATATATATATAATACATACACACACACAAACACACACACAGACACACACACTGTGGCTAATAGCCACTGATGGATCTCTGATCCATATTTTTATCTAACCCCCTCTTGAAGCTCGCTATGCTTGTAGCCGCCACCACGTCCTGTGGCAGTGAATTCCACATGTTAATCACCCTTTGGGTGAAGAAGTACCTCCTTTTATCTGTTTTAACCCGACTGCTCAGCAATTTCATCGAATGCCCACGAGTTCTTGTATTGTGAGAAAGGGAGAAAAGGACTTCTTTCTCTACTTTCTCCATCCCATGCATTATCTTGTAAACCTCTATCATGTCACCCCGCAGTTGACGTTTCTCCAAGCTAAAGAGCCCCAAGCGTTTACCTTTCTTCATAGGGAAAGTGTTCCAACCCTTTAATCATTCTAGTTGCCCTTTTCTGCACTTTTTCCAATGCTATAATATCCTTTTTGAGGTGCGGTGACCAGAATTGTGCACAGTATTCCAAATGAGACTGCACCATCGATTTATACAGGGGCATTATGATACTGGCTGATTTGTTTTCAATTCCCTTCCTAATAATTCCCAGCATGGCGTTGGCCTTTTTTATTGCAATCACACACTGTCTTGACATTTTCAGTGAGTTATCTACCACGACCCCAGGATCTCTCTCTTGGTCAGTCTCTGCCAGTTCACACCCCATCAACTTGTATTTCTAGCTGGGATTCTTGGCCCCAATGTGCATTACTTTGCACTTGGCCGCATTGAACCTCATCTGCCACGCTGACGCCCACTCACCCAGCCTCAACAGGTCCCTTTGGAGTGCCTCACATTCCTCTCTGGTTCTTACCACCCTGAACAATTTAGTGTCATCCGCAAACCTGGCCACTTCACTGCTTACACCCAACTCCAAATCATTTATGAACCAATTAAAGATTACTGTAGATTACTTCTGAGAAAATATGGAGCAAGCCCAACGAGGAAAGGCTAAGGGACTTGGGGATATTCAGTCTGGAGAAGAGGAGGCTGAGGGGGGAGACATGATTGCTCTTTTGAAGTATTAGAAGGGCTGCCACTTAGAGGAAGGCAGGGAGCTGTTCCTACTGGCAGCAGAGGAGAGGACAGTCATAGGAAAAACTTTTTAACAGTAAGAGTTGTTCAACAGTGCAATCAACCCCCTCACTGACAGTCGTTAAGCAGCGACTGGACAAAAACTTGTCAGGGATGCTTTGGAAAAGCAGAACAGCAGTGCAACAGTTCAAAAACAGCTTATCAACAATTTGTCTTATGGTCCCTGTAGCTTGAAAGAGCTCTGCTCAGATACTGCTATCAGAAACATCGTATTTGAAATCAAGGAAGCCTGCAGTTCCTCCCTTTCCACTCCTAAACCAGAGGCGATCCTGGCTGCTGTTTCTGCCAGATTAGTGGGATCCAACATTTCCTGTAATAAACCCACATCCCTTCAAAAAAACCATGATTGAGTCAAGGTCCTGATATCTCCTCCCCTCCCCACACACCCATGCTCACTTCTTCCCTTCAGCTTGGATTGTGCCAGAACAGTTTTGAAATATGAAACGCAACCAGGTCTTGGCCACATGAAAACGTGAAGCTGCCTTATACCCATCTCTCTAGTGCAGGGGTGGCCAAACTGTGGCTCGGAAGCCACATATGGCTCTTTCACACACATTGTGCGACTTTGGAAACTCCCACCAGAGAAGGCATTTGTCTCTTTAAACCACTTCTTCAAGCCAAGTCAGCCAGTGGCTTGGAGAATGCATTTAAAGTTCAAGTTGCGTTCTTTCCACCTCTCTCTTTCCCTCCCCACCTACTTTCCATCCTTCCTTCCTTCTCTCAGAGATCTGACGTTCACAGAATCATAGAGTTGGAAGGGACCTCTAGGGTCATCTAGTCCAACCCCCTGCACAATGCAAGAAACTCACAAACACTTCCCCCTAAATTCACAGGCTCTTCATTGCTGTCAGATGGCCATCTAACCTATGCTTAAAAACCTCCAAGGAAGGAGAGCCCACCACCTCCTGAGGAAGACTGTTCCACTGAGGAATCGCTCTAACGGTCAGGAAGTTCATCCTAATTTTGAGCCAGAAACTCTTCTGATTTAATTTCAATCCACTGGTTCTGGTCCTACCTTCCGGGGCCACAGAAAGCAATTCCACACCATCCTCTATATGACAGCCCTTCAAGTACTTGAAGATGGTGCTTGATTCAAGGTCCTGATCAGCTGCCGCCTCTCCAGGCTAAACATCCCCAGCTCCTTCAACGTTTCATCATAGAACTTGGTCTCAACCCCTCACTATCTCCGTTGCCCTCCTCTGGACCCATTCCAGCTTGTCTATATCCTTCCTAAAATGTGGTGCCCAAAACTGAACACAATACTCCAGGTGAGGTCTTACCAGAGCAGAGTAAAGCGATACCATCACATCACGTGATCTGGACACTATACTTCTGTTGATACAACCCAAAATTGCATTTGCCTTTTTAGCCACTGCTTCACACTGTTGACTCATGTTCAGCATATGATCCACGAAGACCGCTAGATCCTTTTCGCACATACTACTGCTAAGACAAGTCTCCCTCATCCTATAACCATGCATTGGATTTTTCCTACTTAAATACAGAACTTTACATTTATCCCTGTTAAAATTCATTTTATTGATTACCAGCCTGTCAAGGTCATCCTGTATCCTGTTTCTGTCTTCTTCTGTGTTTCCAACCCCTCCCAATTTAGTATCATCTGCCAATTTAATAAGCATTCTCTCTATTCCTTCATCCAAATCATTGGTAAAGATGTTGAACAAAACAGGTCCCAGGACAGATCCTTGAGGCACTCCACTTGTCACTCCTCTCCAAGAGGATGAGGAACCATTCACAAGCACTCTTTGGGTGCGATCTGTCAACCAGTTACAGATCCATCTAATGGTAACAGGATCCAAACCACATTTTACCAACTTGTCAACAAGGATAGTATGTGGAACCTTATCAAAAGCCTTACTGAAATCAAGATAAACAATGTCTACAGCAATCCCCTGATCCAGCAAGGTACTCACTTTCTCAAAAAGAGAGATCAGGTTAGTCAGACATGACTTGTTCTTGAGAAAACCATGCTGGCTCTAAGTAATCACATCCATTCTTTCTAAATGTTCCAGGACCAACTGTTTGATGATTTGTTCTAAAAATTTTCCAGGTATAGACATCAAGCTGATGAGTCGGTAGTTACCTGGATCATCTTTTTCCCCCTTCTTGAAGATGGAGACAACATTCGCCCACGTCCAATCTTCCAGCACCTCTCCTGTTCGCCAAGAATTCTCAAACATAATAGCCAGAGGCTAAAAAATTACATATGCAAGCTCTTTTAGAATTCTTGGACGCAATTCATCTGGCCCTGAGGACTTAGTTTCATTTAAAGAAACTAGGTGTTTATGTACTACCCCTATGCTGATCCTACTTTGGAACTTCATACCCTTTTTATATATTCTGTTTTTGCCATGTTGAGCACCGTTTCCCTCAGAAGAGAAGACTGAGGAAAAGTAGGAATTGAGCAGTTCCGCCCTCTCTTCATTACCTTTACAATTTCACTTTCTTGTGCTCACAACGGGCCTACCATGTCCTTGCACTTTTTCTTACTCTGAACATAAGAAAAGGACTCTTTTTTGTTGTTTTTAGCATCTTTGGCCAGTCTAAGCTCATACTGAGCTTTAGCTTTCCTAACTTTTTCTCTACAAGCACTGGTGATTTATTTATAGTCATCATTGGTTATAAGGCACTCCTTCCAATTCCTAAAGGAGTCTATTTTATTTCTCAAGTCTTTAGAGAGCTGTCCATGGAGTCACTTCGGCTTCTTTAGGCTTTTTTCATTTTTTCTTCTCAAAGGAATCGTCTGTGATTGCGCTTTCAGTATTTCGCTTTTAAGAAACTCCCACCCCTCCTGAACCCCATTCTTCCTAAGTATTTCTGACCATGGGATTTTACTCAGCATAGTTCTAAGTTTATCAAAGTTTGCCTTTCTGAAGTCCAATCTATAAGTCTGAGTATGCATATCTTTCCCCTTGCCTAAGACTATAAATTCCAAAATCATATGGTCACTACTGCCCAGGGTGCCCACTATTTCCACTTCTTCAATCAATTCTTCCTTGTTGGTGAGAATCAAATCCAAGATAGCAGATCCCCTTGTTTCCTTCTTCACTTTCTGGAAAAGGAAGTTGTCAGGAAGACAAGTCAGGAATCTATTTGACTTTTCATTTTTAGCAGAGTTGGACTTCCAGCAGATGTCCGGGTAATTGAAATTTCCCATGATCACTGTATCCCTTCTTTTGGAGAACTTTGCAATTTGTTGTAGAAGTATCTCATCCAAGTCCTCTGCCTGAGGTGGTGGTCTACAGCAGACCCCCACAATAATATCAATATTATTTCTTACTTATTTTATTTTTACCCAGAGACTCTCAACTGAGCTGCCATGCTCAGATTCACACATTTACTCACAAGTATATACCTCCTTCACATATACTGCTATGCCTCCGCTCTTTCTCATTTGCCTGTCTCTTTTAAATAAGTTGTACCCCTAAATCCTAATATTCCAGTTGTGAGTCTCATCCCACCAAGTTTCAGTAAAGCCTATTATGTCACAGTCTCCGTCCTGTATTAGGACTTCCAGTTCCTCCTGTTTGCTTCTTGCCATCTACCAGATTGCCCTCAGGGCTGGCTCTAAACTATCTGGCACCCTAGGCAAAGCTAACTTCTGGTGCCCCTTCCCCTGCACTGATAACCAGTTTTCAAAAACAGATGAATTGTGGGAAAAATGAAAAGCACAAAACTTGAAATTTCTCCCTGGCCTGGTTAGACCAGGCAAGCCTGATCTTGTCAGATCTCAGAAGCTGAGCAGGGCTAACTCTGGCAAGTATTTGAATGGGAGATCTTCTTGAAATAACAAAGTTGGGAGGGCAGGCTCTTTTCAGCCACCCCTCTGAATATCCTCCAGGCACATGCAAAGGCAGGCAGGGATCATGGGCAATGTTCCCTGTAAGCTCTGTATGCAAAATTTTTCATTCGTGATCCAATCCATAAAAGTTGTGAGCAAGCCTACATTATGACTTTTTAAAATTTTCAGTTTACAAACATACAAACAAAAAATATAAACATAACTGTAACTATAACCTTGTAAGAATCTCAGAAGGAGCATCAGGCAAGAATAATAGCAGCCTTCAGCTGCTGGCGCAACCTCTTTTTTATTTTCTGAAATTTTTCTTGAAAGTGAAATATTTTGGCAAGCAATATCCTTTAGCTCCCATACTAGGCACCACTTGCAAGGGGGAGAGCACATTAAAAACCATCTAGGTACACACACCCTCTCCCATCACAAGCATAAGTCAAACCACTAATCAACTGCCTGCCTTAAAATCTGGGTAGCTGAGGGTGAGCAGGGGTTGTTTGTGTTTTTTATTTAACCATTGAATTCTTAGACTCCCAAAACTCTGTGGGTCTCTGAGGTGCTACTGGATTTGAATCTAGTTCTTCTACTGCAGATCAACACACACACACACCTCTGAAAGTCACTTCTGTTGGTCTTAAAGGTGCCACTGGACTCAAACTTTGTTCCCTTGGTTAATGCTGATATTGTAAATTAAACACACAATGATATGACACATACTTTTAAGGGCAGTAATGATTTCTTTCATTCTGAGTAACCGCAGAGAAACCATAGAATGTCCCAGTCAAGTATCAGCATGCATCTAAGTTCACTTTGCAATGCATATTGCTAAGTAAATGAAAATAATCCAGCAAGGATCAAACTTCCAGATAATAAAATATGACCAAATTGTTAACATGTCACTCCTCACATCCTAGTAATGTGAAAGGGCAGCCTAGACATGAAAGGATTGGGCCTTAAAGCAGGTGTCCTTAACCCCTGGGCCGGTACCGGTCCATGGCCTGTTAGCAACTAGGCCGTGGTGTGAAGCACAGCAGCCCGAAGACCCCTTTCACTGAAAGAGGCAGCGTGGCTTTGCTCTTGACAACCACCCTGTGAGGTAGGTTAGGCTGAGAAAGTGTGACTTGCAAGGGAGGCATCCTCAGAATCAGACAGAGCAGCCCCGTCACTCCCTTCTCCTGCCCGGGACCTGGGTGGACAAAAGAAGCAGTGCAGTCTTGCTCTGAGGCTGAGCAGCCTTGCCACCCCTTTTGCTCACTGGGCAGACAAAAGAAGCAGTGTGGCCTCACTCTGAAGCACCATCTCTTTCATCCACCTGCATTCCAAGTGGGCAGAAGGGGCAGCATGGCAGCGACCTTTGTCTAACCCTCATTTAAAGACCCCTATGGGGGGACAGAGACAGGGCAGGAGACAGCCTGAGGCAGCAAAAACCCCAGCACCCCCCCCCCCCCACACACACACACCGGTCTATGGAAAAATTATCTTCCATGAAACCAGTCGCTGGTGCCAAAAAGGTTGGGAGCCACTGCCTTAAAGGACCATTTTATTGGATGAAATGTTAATCCTAACTGGCTGGGAAAAATTTTTCAGATCAATATGTTTTGCTTTGAGTTTCTAATTGTTCTGTGCCTAGTTGCAGAATATGCAAAAACAATAAAAGGCGACAGTAATGAGAACATGGTGGCCAACAGGCTGTCCCAAGCCCCCTAAAGAGAAGTTAGGCTGCTTCCAGCCTTCAAGAAATATATCCTGTTGGACAGTTAGAGTGCCAATTTGGTGTACTGGTTAAGTGTGCAGACTCTTATCTGGGAGAACCGGATTTGATTCCCCACTCCTCCACTTGCACCTGCTGGAATGGCCTTGGGTTAGCCATAGCTATTGCAGGACTTGTCCTTGAAAGGGCAGCTGCTGTGAGAGCCCTCTCAGCCCCACCCACCTCACAGGATGTCTGTTGTGCAGGGAGAAGACATAGGAGATTGTAAGCCGCTCTGAGTCTCTGATTCAGGGAGAAGGGCGGGGTATAAATCTGCAATTCTTCTTCTTCCTGACAGAGCAGACAGACATGCCATTCTAAAGTGGCACTTGGAGGCATTTGTTTTCAGGCACAGAGTGCATGTTGCAGTCTCTTCCAGCACCTTTTCAATGTATGGCCGCCCTCACTACAGTTCCATTACTTCTACTTAAGCATGCCTCGGATTGCAGCCTTAGATACTGGGGAGCTTCTAGCCAACAGCCTCTTTGATGAAGAAGGTGCCTCGGGATCCTTACGACCAGACAGAGCAACCACCATCCCCAATCTCTGCAAGGAGAAAAATCACCATAATCTCCCACATTGTCGAGGGCTGCAAGCAATCCACAAAGCACCATGACCCCCCCCTCCACACACACACACACACACACTGCGCAGCACAAAAACAGCTTTCTGTTTTCCAACCAAGCCTTGGAAAAAAACTTCCCCTCTTGCTTCTAGTCCTGCTATCCTAAGTGTCCCCCCTTGTTTAGCCCAACAGCAGAGCCCCATCCTCACAAGGGGGCAGACACAGGCCAGGTGGGAAGGGTACCGATGCTCATCATCTCAGTTTTTAACTCATCATCTCAATTTAATAGTTCTTCAGACATCCTTCCTAAAACAGTAGTTCCAGAGTGGGTATGTACCTCATGCTTTCCACAGTGAAAACAAATATAAAGAATTCAGTTTCTCTGCCATCTTCCCCTCTTCCTTAAGCCATCCTTCTAATCCTTTGTTATCCAAAGGCCCTACTGCCACAGTAGTTGATTTCCTGTCCCTGATATATTTGAATAAATCCTTACTGTCTTTGTGTTTTTGCCATCTTTCCACAAAAATTGCTTCCTGCCCATCATATTGTAAGTTTACACAACCAGTCAGTCCACAGCCTGCAATCTCCCATCTCTTATGAAGAGGTAGAAAATAAGAATGTGAAAAGCTTACTATGTGAAAGCATGCTATGAAGTCCTCTTGGGACTAATCTGATCTGTACCGTTTTACAAAATATTAATATCCTATGTGGCTCTAATATTTGTAACATGGAACTTATGTTTTTTAACAGATATTATAATAACAATGTGTGTAAAAAACAATAAATTTCTATGTTTAATAGTATTAGTAATTATATTGTGAGCAAAGCCAATGACCAGCCCAGAGAAGATCCCAGGTACTTCCTTACTAGCCACAGCACAGTTCCCAATTTCAGCAATCTACATCCTTTAATAAACCTTAGCCCTGTTTTCCCATGCAAACCGAGACTGATGAAGTGACCAAATGAGGCAAATAAGAAAAAATATTATATTAAGATCTGTTTCTGTCCACACTGAAGAGCAGGGGAAGTTTTAAGATTTTTGTGTGTGTTTCAGTTCACAAGAGGAATGAATATGTGGACACAGCTTTCATCAAAGTCCATTCAATGTTTGTTCAATTATAAACATGGCCCCTGTGAAAACTAGCTGCTGATCAGGCTATATTGCAATTAGTAACACAACAAAATTGCATCTTTAAAAGGGTCCACAGAACTGACTTGGGATATTTGTTGTTAAAGATATCCAATACAAAGCTGAGATAAATATATATACACTTTTGTACAACTCGGAAACCATGCAACTTGAAAATACCAAGGCAAGGCAAACTGTATGTTAAACTATTATAAAGTATGGGAAGTGTATACACTACATGGAACAACAAAAGTGATTACTTAAAGATTTAAACTTATTAGTGGCATTAGATTATTAGAACCCCTGTAGATAAACTATGAAACCTATAGGAAAGGGGAAGTGCATGCAGAATATTTACAATAACTCTTCTGTAGATAGTCTAGACAAGTTGTCCCAGAGGACCTGAGAACCTGTCACAATCCATCAGTATTAATTTATTATCCTCATCACCAGTATTCACAGTTATAGCATAACAGTATGACCTAAGGTGAGAATTTCCGCTATTATAGAACTCTTCACCTAAATCGCTGTAGGTTATGGGATGAGACTGTTTTTATCATTTCCACCATCTAAATTCCATCTGAAATATTTTACTAATGTCCACAGCAGTCATTAAGCCCAACAGTCTGTGTCACTTGTATTTAATTAGCACATGTCAATACCAAGTTGGCAAGCATATAAGTTACAATATTGGCATATTGCCTTTCAACAGGAAAGCAAATTTTGACATATTTTGTATAATTATATTTAGCAAATCACCATTTTGTACTTTTCTAGAGATTACCTTTTTCAACTTTTGAAAGGTGATAAAGCCAATTATGTTGACAAGTGATGAGTACCCTTTAATAGGCAGGTTAAATTGCATACCTAAAACAAAAAGATAGCTAATTAAAATAGCTGAGATTACTCCAAGGCTTAGACAGAACAAGAATAGTCCTGCCTTTAACTAAAAGTTTCAACTTAAAAAAAAAATCCAGCAAAACCCTGACCTCAGCTACTGAATAAAATCCTTTTGTATGATAACCTTTAACAACTGGGGAAGTCCCTGAGAACAATGGATGCACAAAAATTAAATTAACAACAGTCATGCAAGAATCTGTTTGTATCTATTAAAATACAGTTGCATTTTATAAAAGCAGAAACAGATAATCATGTTTTTCAATAGAAAAAGGAAAAATGGTGGGAACAAGAGCCAGTATGGTACAGTGGTTAAGAGTGGTGGACTGCACTCTGGAAAACAAAGTTTGATTCCCTGCTCCTTCGCTTGAAGCCCGCTGGGTGACCCTGGGGCACTCACAGTTCTTTCAGAGCTCTCTCAGCCCCACCTACCTCACAAGATGCCTACTGTGGGGAAGGGAATGTGATTGTAAGCCACTTTGAAACTCCTTAAGGTAGAGAAAAGTGGGGTAAAAACCCCTACTCTTCTTTTTCAGGTTGCTGAATTATTTTCAACAAAAATACTAACAGTATCAGCATCAGAGAAAATTAAATCAAAGTGAAAGCAGTGACAAGCCCAAAGCTTGCCCAGCTTTTGGAAGCACTTGCTACAAACGTGGAGCACAGAATAATTTTGCAAAGGTGTGCAGCAGCAAACAGACCCCCACCCAGAAGAGAAGAGTTCCAACTCCTTGTTCTTGGGAGTGATTATAGTACCTCAGCCTAAGGGAGAACTCAACAGTTCTGAGACATGGTTTTCCACCATTAGTATAGCAGCTGTTCTTGTATCTTGCAAACCGGATACTGGTTCTCATCTCAACCAAATACCTTACCTGATTTTATAGCTTACCTTGCCAGTTACTGTCTAGGAAGTGCCAGCAAATGTAATTCTGGCCACTTTTGGAGGGTCCAAAGTCAAGCCAAAAGCAACAATTACAGCAGCCTGCATGGTTGGCTTTCAAAGAGCCATGTTGGTTCTTCTACGTCATGGAAGATGATGATCACTCCTGCTTGGCCCTTGACCTTCTTAGGAAAGTCCATAGTATGCCACTGCCTGCCTTGACTTCTAAAGATGATCTTTTGCAAATTACAGAGATGTCTTAAGGGCTTGGACAGTTCCCCAGCACCTACCCTATCCATGTAGATCATGAGATACTGCTGGTGATACACAGTTCTCATAAAATTCTCTATGCTATACTACCTAAACTCAAGGAAACCCTTGACCATCTGGAAAAGACCAAAGTAATCTCTAGGGTGATGAAGCCAATTGCATGGGTTAATAGCCTTGTCATTATTCAAAAGAAGAATGGATCATTTTGCCTTTGCTTAGACCCCTTAGCTCTAAACAAAGCCACCTGGCGGCATCACTTTCCCATCCCTACCACTGAGGATGTGCAACAAATCTGGCTGGCAAAAAAATTCTTCATAACCTTGGATGAAAAAGATGACTAGTGGCAGGTCAAACTCAACAAGGAATCTAACGATCGGTGTACATTCAATATTCCATGGGCTTGCTACCACCTCAATAGGATGCCTTTCAGCATCAAGTCAGCCAGTGAAGTTTTCCAGCATAAGAATCATGAATGCTTCTGTGACATCCTGGATGTGCACATCATCACAGATGATATGCTCATTGCAGCCTCCAAGGAAGCAGAACACCATCAAATCCTTCAACATCCTGAAGAGGGCTTGCCAGAAAGGTGGGAAGTTCAACTCCAACAAAGTTTAGTTCATGATCAACAAAGTCAAGTACATGGGCACATCATCTCTAAAGATATTCTTCAACCTAACAACATCAAAGTACAGGACATAACTCAGGTGTATCTGCCAACAGAGAAAAAGAGTGTACAATGGCGTGTATTGTACAGTAACTCTCCAGGCACATCTCTAATGAATCAGCCCTCGAAGAACTTGTACACATATTCCTATGGAAGGATGTAGCCTGGTAGTAGGGCCTGGCACAGAAAGATGGACGGGGCACTCTTAAGACAGAACAGGAGTCAAGTTGCACCTTTAAGACCAACCAAGTTTTATTTAGAACGTAAGCTTTCATGTGCTCTCTAAGCACACTTCAGCACACGAAAGCGTATGTTCTAAATAAAACTTGGTTGGTCTTAAAGGTGCACTTGACTCCTGCTTTGTTCAACTGCTTCACACCAACACGGCTGCCCACCTGGATCTATCTTAAGACAGAAGTCACTATAGCTCCTGTGCTCAGAGTCTTTGATCCAACAGAGAAGCTAATAGTCCAAGCTGATGCCTCCAAAGATGACTTGGGTGCCTGCCTACTCCAAAAGATGCAGTCCTTTGTCTATGCCTCTCAAGTGCTTACATACACTGAGCAAAACTATGCACAGATTGAAAAAGAACTTCTGTAGTTGCAAGAGTATCCTCTGTAGTATGGCAGGACCATTGCCAAAGGGCTTACTGAAGATTGCTTCCGACTAGACCACCACTGGTACATCAAACACATATTAATGAAACTTCTCCATGATGAACACAATAGTGCAAAGACTCATGGTATGAGGCGCAACATGTTGAAGTTACTGCACTTACCACATCAAGGAATCCAGCACAGATTCAACCTCATGTACTGGCCCAGCATGAATGTCCATATCGAACAATGGGTTGCCGGCTGCCCACAATGTTTGTCCTTGCAACCTTCCAATCACAGAGGGCCCATGCTACTACATGCAATCCCTGACCTCCCTTGGGGTATCATCTTGACATACTCCAGTCCTCATATTTTATTTATTGGGTAAGGTGAGCGCATGGTCAAAACTGTTAAACAGATGCTCCTAAAAGTGCTCCAAAAAGGCACTTATTCCCATTTGGCCTTGCTCAAGCTCCGGAATACTCAAGTTATCAGCCTTCCCTTCTCTCCTGTTAATGGGATGATTTTTGCATAGTATGTTGCCAACGCAGCATTGTTGCCAACAGTTCACCACCTCCAGCAGCAATGGAAATTCTACTACGATAGAGAAACCTGACGAGGCAATCTTCAGAAGAAACAAGAAGAACTTGCAAAAGATTCCTGCACCAATGCCCCACAACCTGTTTCCACAGGACTCTTCCCTGGAAAAGACAGCACCTTGATATGCAACCACCATCCTGATTCCTGTAAGCCCCCAGAGGTTACTCCAGCACAGGACACTGAATCCATGCCCAGGGACACTGTTCATTCTTCAGAACGTCCAGAACTGTCAACAAATCTGCAACAAACATTCACCCAGACCAGTCGCCACCCATGTAAATATGCTTATTTTGTTATGTAGAAGTGAAAACTGATCCTGCCAACAGAAGAGGTATGTGCTTGAACCTCCAACCCCAAACTTGTGATATGTATTATATTTGGGGACATATCACACTAGGGAATACTCATGAAAAGAGGAGAGGGAAGTAGTGTATGGAACCTGTCTCTTTAAGAGTCTACTATGTAGACCTCCACATGAATGTGTGTGTCTTCTGGAATATACTAGCTAGAACTGGGTTGTTGGTAGCTGGCACACCACCCTTGGAACCTGGTTGGATGAAAGAGGTGGTGCTTTGGAATGAGGCAGTGCTGCTCTTTCATCCACCTGGGTTCTGGGTGGGCAGAAGGGGCAGCAGGGCTGCTCTGCCTTGTTCTGAGGCTGTCTCCCTTGAAAGGGGCAGCAGGGCGCCTCTGCCTCACTCCGCAGCCTGATTGCTAATAGGCCATGGCCCGGTATCAGTCCACAGCCTGGGGACCTCTGGTCTATGTTGTTTCCTGCCTTGCTGTTCTCTATTAAAGGTTTTGAAGACATTTTGCCTGCCATGTCTCTCTGGCCTTACAGCAGACCATTTACCCACTTCCTTTTACCCTCCTCCTCTTCAACATAGGAGAGAAACATCACAAAAGGTACCCTGTTGAATGTGCTCTCCTTGTTCAGTACTAAATCGGGGGAGGAAGCATTAAAAGTAGGAGACATACCAGTACTTGCTTATTAGCTCTAAAAATGTTTTTAATTTTGTACAATCCCAATCCAGGAATTCAAAGCAATGTAAGATATTGAAATATCCTCTCCGATGTCAGAATGAGAACCTGATTATTCTAACTGCATATTGTACAGGCAATTGTTCTGCAGTTCAGCATATTCCTGAGCAAGATTCTACAGTGGAAAATTTGGGAGCCTTTTACTTCCATCTTTGCCTTCTTAGTTTCTTTGTAGCACTAAGCAGAACATACTTCTACCACTGCTGTCCAAATCTGACCAGCAGGCTCTGAAGTTAAGAGTCAGGTGCTTTGCATGACCTTCCTCTACAGAGCCCACTGCCCACTTAACTGGTCAGCAGTGCTATGAGCTTCAGATGCCTTCTTAAACCTCAAATTTTGCAAGGTGCATTGCTTAGTTTTCAGTCCTGTGAACAAAGTAGGATTTACTTTTGAGTGACACTCTTGGTATATTCATGCTCCATAAATCAGAGGGCTTCAAATTTGATGGCTCCTCAAGTCATCTGACCCTGTTGTGGGTGATAAAGGGAAAGGTAGGAGGAGCTCATTAGAAACTGGAACAATTTCATTAGTATTACAGACCCAAAATTAAAAAAAAAATATTTTCCCAACACAACTTCTCCGTGACTATCGTACTGAAGTTGTGTAGATAATGGGTTATCTGTGTGAGGCTTGATCAACAAATGCAGCTAAGGCAGCGGAATGGGGTATATAACTGTTGAATATACTGACCCATAAAACACAACTCCTTACAGATAGAAAAGCAGGGGTTTTTTTTTTAAAAAACCATCCAGTTAACTAAGAAATTCTGAAGAACTTGGATTTTTGCACCGTGTTTTGTGTCACAAATCTGACTTGCAAGCAGGCCCGTAGCCACGGGGAGGGGGGTGGCCTCCCCACCCAACCCCCCTTTGACCTTTATGGCCCCTCCTTTCCAACCTATCACTGGAAAGCAGTGGTAGCAGTGGACAGCAGTGGTAGAAGTGGCGGCCTCTACTCTCTCTGCCGCCACTTCTCTGGCAGCCCTGATCTCCCTGCCTCTCAGGCGGCCCCTGTCCGCGTGGCACCTCCCCCTCCCTCCCACCCAATGAAGTGCAGGCTCCTGGGCCTCTTTTAAGGCACCCCCCATGCCAATCAGCGGGAAAAGCTGCACCGAGGCTGGCGGTTCCTATGCCGGTTTTCCGGCACGCTCAGCACTGGGGCGGCCAGTGCTGAACGTGCTGAGCACACTGGAAAGCTGGTGTAGAAACTGCTGGCCTTTGTGTGACTTTTCCCGCTGATCAGCTGATCAGCGGGGGACGCCTTGAAAGAGCCCCAGGAGCCCATTCTTCACTGCTTCACCGGGTGGGGGAGGCGCTGCGGAGGGGGGTGGGGCCGCCAGAGCGGCAGGGAGATCAGGTGCCACCAGAGAAGTGGCGGCAGAGCAAGTGGAGACCGCCAGAGGGGGGGGGCCCTCAACCCAAAAATTTTTTCAGTGGGTCCCCCAACTAAAATTTTTTGGCTACAGGCCTGCTTGCAAGCCCTTTGGTTTTCTCTAGATACATAAAGGTTGGCCAAGGTTGAACAGGGGTGGAAACAGACAACACTCAGTGGTATCTTGGTAACTGAAAAGGCTATGGTTATATAGATGTAATAGTTATATCTTACATTATTGTATTTCTGTATTTGGCAGGGTGGTGTGCAGGGCATATAGTAATCAAGTGGCTCTTTAGGTTGATGATAATTAGGAATCTGACTCTGCACAAGTCACAGAGAGAGGAGAACTGTATTAGAGACACTTTCAAAGAATCTGCATCATACAGATCGTATTTCAAATATAATTTAACAGGCCTGTAAGGTCAAATTATTCAATCTTTAGAAACCCTAATAACTAAAACAAATATTTAAATAATTTATTATTACATGGTTATATTAACCAAGATAACATTTATCAAACAATGAAGATGAACACAATTTGCAAAGAGAGCTAATGTAAAAGTAATGAAATTTATTCTTGATTTAGAGACTGTGATAAAAAAAATATAATCTTTTGAAAGCATTTGGGAGTATGGTGCAAAAATATCCTCCTAGGAGGCTTAACTCTGACAGCTCCTAGCTCATGATACAGAAGGCTTCTCTAGATTAACCATATGACAGAATCTTATAGTTGTATTATTGACAAGCCATTCTAAAAATAAAGCTACAGAATCAACTCTTTTTCTTGAAAGCCAATTTCTAAGATTTAGTGTCTTACACATAATGAATTTTGAATTATAGGAGGCTTAACTCTGACAGCTCCTAGCTCATGATACAGAAGGCTTCTCTAGATTAACCATATGACAGAATCTTATAGTTGTATTATTGACAAGCCATTCTAAAAATAAAGCTACAGAATCAACTCTTTTTCTTGAAAGCCAATTTCTAAGATTTAGTGTCTTACACATAATGAATTTTGAATTATATTGGATGTCTCTCCTATTTAAAATGCCAGGATCTAGATATTAACTGTCTTCACCTTCAGTTTTCCCCCAAAGATTATTTGTAGACTAGCAAACTTTTAAAAACACCTACACTGCAATAGACAAATTCATTTGTTAAGTGAACGATACTGGAAATATACTAATATGTAGCTACTTTCTCGTAATCTGACTACCTTATTTCAAACACCAGCAGCCTGTCACTATTAATGAGCTGGATTCAAATAACTGCAAACAGAGCTTTACTTGCAGAACTGATCTATAGGCCAGGCTACAAGATGGTGATTAACCTTTGAAGCTGGAAGCAATTAAAGGGCAACTCATGCATTTCTGGTATGTTGACCGGTCCTTGGGACTGTGAAAAGATGTCCCCATTTTCCCCCCCTCCAGAGATGTGACACTAGGCCCTGGAGGCTTCACATCCTCTCTCCAGAAAAACTTTTGCAGGAGACTTTTTTGCATTGTAACCCGATGTAAAACAATGTTAAAATGTGGTGTTTTAGATGTGCTATATTTTTACAAGATTTTTCAAAACACTGTGCTACTTGCATAAAATCTGATAACTAAATAATTAAATATTTTTAATGCTTGTTTGAGATATAGGCCTGCAGTGCTTCCCTTAGGATTAATCATGAAATGGCAACACCCAGCATTCTAGGGCTTTGCTGGAAAAACTTTATACCTTATGAGACTGAAATGGCCACAGCTAGTTAGATTTCTCCATGGCTGCCAGCTAGGGTTGCCACTCTGAATAGGGAAATACCTGGCAATTTGGGAGGTGGGTGGGTTCAGCCTTGGGAGGGCAGGGTTTGGGAAGGGGAGGGATCTCATCAAGGTACAATGCCATAATGTACACCCTCCAAAGCAGCCATTTTCTCCAGGGAAGCTGAGATCTGTGGTCCGGAAATCAATTATAAAAGTGGAAGATCTCCAGGCCCACCTGGAGGTTGGGTAACATAGAGAAACTGCAGTGGAGAGGTTGAGTAACACAGAGGAACCACTGCTAATAACACTTTCACACTACAAATACACTTCGCTAATAATTATATTGCTTGTTTCTTATTCCATCATACTATACTTGAAACAACATACATTATGTATGCTATTCACATACATTCCAGTATAAATTTTCAAAAGGCTCAGTTCCAATAATCAGTCTTTGAAAAAGACCATGCACATACATTCCAAAACAAATTTCCAAAAGGCTCAATCCTTCAATATTCAGTCTTTATAAGAGACAGCTCTACATTAAATATGCTCCAGTTGATTCCGAATGACTTGCCAATGAAGAAAAAGAAGCTGTTTTAAAGTAGAATGATGTTTATAATGTATGTTACATGTTAAAAAATAAGTTAGGTGGACAGGAACACCTCTGGGAAAGACATGTTCTCTGTTTAACCCAGACTTGCAAGCAATAGAGCAATTAACAGACTACTTTTATTGCCTTATGACACTGTCACCTTCATTCTCACATTCTGACATGACACTGTTTTATTAGTTTCTCACACAAAAGCTATCCAGTTGAAATGTTCTTTCAATTTGTTAATTTCACTATTTTGCCATTGGATTCTAACTTTGTACCACTTTGCATTCTTAACCACTGCCCACCAGCTATATGTAGCTCTGCTTACTGTACCCCATTCCATTGTCTGATGAAGTATGCACACATATGAAAGCTTACATTCTGAATAAAACTTTGATGTTCTTAAAGGTGCCACTGGACTCCTACTTTGTTCTATTGCTTCAGACCAACATGGCTGCCCACCTGGATCTCTTTAAACTACAATGTGTGGTTGTAATTTTAAAAAAGTAGAATTACTGTGAATCCACAAGGAAGACTTCTTATCAGGATGGCCCTTTTGACAAATGCAAATGGACCTCCCCCATCAAGGCTCAGATTGGAAAAAAACAACGCAATATGATCATGTGTCACTGGAGATCAGTGCCGCAGTGAGGGATGGGGAAAGACAGCACAATAATTAAAATATTCTCTTAGCATTGCCATTTAAGTTTTAAATGCTATTTACATTTATTAGAATTCCCTCCTATCCAGGGTTTGTCTAACGTATTTCAATTACAATGGAAATCACTTGCATTACACACAATGATAAGCATGGTTAAGGCTCTAAAGTGAAATTAGACAGAAGTTGTACAGCAAGGAGGAGGAGAAGGAATACACAAGCCTATAGTCCACATCTAACTACTTGACTAGCATTTCATCATAATCTTTACCTTCCCAGTCAGTTGAAAGCTATGCTAAAACACTTTCTGCATTTCCAGAATTAATACATTATTTTATATTTGACAAAAATAATGCAATGGACACAAATTACCTACGTGAGAAGGGATGATATTTCATGATACCCTCTCATTATTATTTAGTGAAAATTCCTTAGAAAAATTGTTCCTTTTTTCTGATAATTTTTCTGGAAACAAAATGATAATATTATGACTTATAAATACTAGCAAAACAAGTATGATATAACATATTGCGAAAAAGTGTACTAACCAATAAGAAGAAGGGTTCCAACTGCCAAACCTCCACCTAGGAACAATGTAAATTCAAGAAATGAGAATACATATTAATGTTTCCAAGAATTAATTTGTAACATTAAGGAAAGGTGATACAGGAAGTTAAAAATGTAATATGAAAAACATTTTAATTACCTTTATAATACAATTCACTATTAAATAATTACATATTACATATAATTATATATCGCACACTACAATTACTTTCACAATGGAGTGAAAAAAATTCTGTAGAGCTCCGCATAACTAAATTTAAGTACTTTAATAGTGCTGTTACAGCTAGCGATTCCTTCTTTTAGCAGGGACGTTCTTTTTCCCATTTGAGCAAGAATTTAAAGGAACTGATGCAGTTAATTCATCACTTCTGTTTTGTGACAAGCAGTGGCTCAGTTGAAAACACTGCTGGATGATTTTATAATGGTCTTGGTATGTTTGACCCTTCTCTTGTGCCAGTGCAGCCCAACATCCCTCCAACAAACACATGCCACAAAAGTAACTTCGCCTAGCCCAACCAATGCAACTACATGATGTAGCACTTCAACTTAAATAAAGTGACCTGAGGCTAACTTAGTTTTGAGGGTGGGAGTCACTGATCTCTGTGTGCCTGCTCACTCAACCTAAAATCACAGATTTATTGTAAGTATAAACTGGGGGAAGATTTTAAAAAAAACAACATGTACACTGCCTTGAATTTCTCAAGGTAAAGGGCAAGGGAAAAAATACAAAAGAATGAATGAACTCACTTACGATAGACAAAGTGAGGGCAAACAGGGGCAAGCAGGAATGAAGTGGTAGTTATCACAGATCAAGGTAGGTTCAAAATGTACGTTTAAGTCCACATCAATATCCCACAGTCATCAACTTAAGTTCATGTCATTAGTTCCATTAAAATCAAACTGGCACCTTTACTCCAACCACAAAGCCCACTGGTTGTACACAGAGGGGAAATGTCTTTATTTTGCCATCCATCATCAGCTGTAAGAAGGGGTATAAGAGGGTAGGTGACATTATTCTTCCTGTTTAAAAAGTTACCATATTGAGTGCATAGTATCCCTATATGCACATAAAAATAATATGTACTATGATATTCAGATATTTGTGTGGCAATGCCTATATTACAGTTTATGAATTTCTTCATATAAAAGCATGTGCTTGTGGGGGGCATATGAAGGTAGCATAGCAAGTACCCTTTTTTCACTTGTCCAAAGAAGGGTAGTAAAGAAATAGTTTAATAACTTAAAGAAATTGTTATGGTTTGGATTCTAACAAATGCAAATGGAAATCAGTTTGCAGAATGGGGTGTTTCTGCTTCATCCTTCCCACTGCAGCCCTCCTGTGTTCCCCTCCAAAAACAACTCCTAAAAAGTGGGGGTATCCCTCTGAAAGTGGCAGAGCACCTGCAGCTTGAAGAGTAATCAACAGTTACCAGAGTTTTATTTTTCTAATCTCATGGCAAGGTCCAGTGCTGCACAGACGATTTTGCAGCCATTGTTAAAAATAAAGCTAAGATATAAAAGATTTAGGACTTTGGAACAATAATGATCAACAATAATCAAAAAGTCATCTGTATTAAAACAGTTCAAGATTACTGGAAAAGTTACAGTGGGCAGATAAGAATTTTATATGCTAGCTGAAGGTGAAGAAAAACTAGCTGATATCTGATTACATAGACCCTCATTCATAGTTTTGCCAAACTACTTCACAAGATTTATCACATTCCAATTCTATGAGGTGATATTTAGCCACCTTAGTTTGTTTACATGTGCATGTTGTATTCTTACAGTTGTAGTTGAATTACTTTGCAGGGGAGTAATGGATGAAGGATTTTATAGTTATGGGATGCATTTCAGTACAATGTTGATGACCAGTTTGTGGGTTCTGAGAGAGACTATGCCGCTCAAGTTAAAATACAGTCCCATTTAAATCACTATCAGCAGAATATTTTTTTTTGCTAAGCAAGAAGGGGGGAAGTGACAGAAAAGGCTGCAGTATTGCAGTCCAAGCTCTGTTCACGACCTGAGTTCGATCCTGGCAGAAGCTGGGCTCAGATAGCTGGCTCAGGGTTGACTCAGCCTTCCATCCTTCCGAGGCTGGTAAAATGAGTACCCAGCTTGCTGGGGGTAAAGTGTAGATGACTGGGGAAGGCAATGGCAAACCACCCCATAAAAAGTCAGCAGTGAAAACGTCATGATGCAGCGTCACCCCAGAGTCGGAAACGACTGGTGCATGCACAGGGGACTACCTTTTACCTTTAACTGGTTACTATTTCAGTAATAAACGACAAAAGATACAAAGCAGATAGGAGAATATTTTACTGGAAAACCTAGATTGGCAGAAAATGAGAGAAATGTGCAAACTTTCAAGACAAATCTTTACTGCAAGGGGCAAAAACAGAACTAAGGGAAATTAGAATGGAAAGCGAAAAATAAAAGGGAAAGAGAAAAGAAAACATCATTGAAAGGCTCTCTTACAACTAATTTTCTTCTTTAGATGACAGTTCTAAAATACATACTTAGAAGCAAGTTGACCATACTTCCAAGTAATCAGGGCTGGATTGGATTAACAATTAGGCCAGGTAAGCACTGGTCTATCGGCCACCATGCTTTTAGGGGCCCTGGGCTGTCTCCACCCCCCACCAATTTTTCCCCTGCTTACAGCCCTCCCAGCCTGCACGCACAGCCAGCAACTGAGCCACTCTTTGCCCAACTTGCCTGGTGCTGCTGCTGGTGTCGTCGCCAAGTTTGCCTCTCTCTGCCTCTTCCCCACAGCTTTGTCAAAGGGCTTTTGAGAAGGTGCCTGTAGGCTGCAGCAGGGGCCATGGGCAAGAGGGTGGGCACTCCAACTCTGAGATAATTTGCAAGGGGCCCCTGAGATTATGACTGCCTAGGGGCCTCCACAGGGTTTAATCCAGCACTGCAAGTAATACGATAGGACTTGATTGTATCACATATAGAAATATAAAGTAAGAAGCACAGACATCACTAAATGAAACAATTGTTCAGAATAAATAGGAATTTTTTATGCTTCGGATGTGTATTAAACAGCATTTTATACTCACACCTGTAAGGATAAGTGTCTGATATTCTAATTTTAAGCCATATAATACTATTAGACAATTATATTTTAGGATCACATACAAAGGTCTCCAAATATTTTATTACAAAACTGAAAATTCACAATAAATGTATGTACTGAAGAACTGCACAGGAATGATGATGTTTGTAATGAGAAAATACTCAAAACCTGAAGTACAATACCCCCATAAACTAGCATTCCTATCTGTTGCGCAACTTCAAAATAAATTCATGTAAAAGCACAACTGTATTTGAGATCTTGAATAAGTGCTGCCAAAGTCCATGATAACCAGACAGATCAATAATCTAAATCATGTTTAATATGTAAAGCCACTTTAGCTATGAGACAGGATACAAAAATTTAACCCAGAACATCCCAGACCTCACCAGCACATTTACAAGCATGCTGCGAAATTAGCTAGTGCGAGCTGAAGTTGATGTGGCTCCTGAAGCGGCCACGTGGACTTCAACACGTGTCAGATGTTTATTGCAACCGCTTCACCGGTTCTTAGCCTGTCACTTGATCTACATATTCCGCGAGGTATTCTGAGTTAACATGAACGTTAATCTATGTCAAGCAGACTCAATGCTCTATACAAAATCACTACACTTGTAGGCAACGCTAATGGACGGCACAGACGCAGGAGCGCGAACAAGGATCGAGTGAAAATGTGCAGTCTGGAGGAAAACAATGCATGACACACATCATAACACCAACAAGCACACGTTTGTCCTTGAGCGCTGGACTTTTGCTGTGACGATCGTGGGCCGATATATGCCTTCAGGGCTCAGGAACTGCTCCCAACCCGAGGCAGCAGTGCAGGGTCGGCGGAGCAGAGACAAACCCCTCCACACAGAGACCGAGGGCAGAGAAGCCTGCTGCAGGCTCGGAGATAACTCACCCTGAGGAAGCAGCGGAAACCCTGGCCCTCCCCTCCCAGACTGCCTAAAGACCCAATCGCCGCTACCACCAAACCCACAGAGAGGAAATGTGCCTAGAAGAGATTTCGAAGCTGCTGGCACCAACCTAGAACACAGTCCAGGGAAGGGATCCCGCTGGAAAGCAGGAGTTGCCCACGCCGCACCGATGGCCGAGTGCCCGGCAGAATGGCCAAGCGGCTGCCTCCACCGCCCGGAACTTTCCTTTGGAAACTCGTGGGAGCCTTTTCGTCCAGTGTCAACTCCCCGGTTGTCAAGGCCGCCATCTTAGTTTCAGCTCCGTTGACCGAGGGGTGTGTGTGGAGACAGTCGAAGTGAGGGACTAGCGTGCTAAGCCAATAGGAAGAGCGGTTATTGGCAGGCGGAGTTGCGTTGGCTGGAGGCTTTCTGTGGCTGCTGGTGCAATCGTGCAGGAAGGTGAGTTGATACAGAGGGGGGACGCGTTCTTTAGACTCGACTTTGTGGGTATCTTGTCCTGCCGAAGGCAGCGTGACGTTTCGTTTGGAAATACGTCTCGCTCCGAGGAAGACTTATTTGAACATGAATTCTTCTCCTCGCATCAGTACAGGGGCCTCTTTCAGAGCTGTAGAGCAGTTGCGTGAGAATTACCCGAACGGAAGCAGTTGCTGAGTGGAGAGAAGTCCGTGCCCACCAGACCCAGCACAAGCAAAGTGTGCGGTACCTGTATTGCCCGACACATACTGGCATGTTATTTCCTTCTAACCATGAAAAAACAGTCAATTGCCAATTCCCACGCATTAAGCCTCTATTAAAGAGTCAGGGGGACATTTTTCGTCAGGCCTGTTTCAGTTGTGGGGAGCTAACACTGGGCAAGTGGTTACCGCTGAGGGTTGCCAACCTCCCGCTGGGTACAACACCAAAAGAGCCGTCACAACAAAGCTTGTAGAAAGAGAATGACACTGGCAATATTTACTAAGAACTAATACTAAGCCATTTGAGTGAGTTGCCTTTTGTAAAGCACATTTGGAGCTCTCTGATCCCAGTTCAATTTTGTATGAATATACAGCTTCAGTGCTTGATCCCTTGCCTGACTAAAGAATACTGAAACAAGAGCCGTGTTGACGTTGTTGTAGCAACTATCTGGGGATTATAAGATATTTGTAACAATTACTTTGAAACAACACTACTCACAAATTATTTTTAGGATTGTGTAATTAGTATTGTATGGTGCTCTGGTGTACTTTGCTGGAAGGAAATTTATTGTAGAAAGTTATATTATTCTTAGTAAATATTGTCACAGTGTTATTCTCTTTGTACAACCTTCTGATGGGGCCTGAAAAATATCCTAGAATCACAGTAGATCTCCGGACTGTTTAAATCAGTTCCTGTGGTGTCGGGAGGGTGGAATTTCTGTAGCCAAAGTTGGCACATGTTTTCCCACCACACACAAACCAGACAACCTTTATAGTGGCAGCTACTGGGCCCAACCCAAGCAGGCCAGGCCAGACTTGGGCTAGGTGGGTGCTGAATGAAAGGTCCTTTGAATCATAAGCACTCTAAGCAGTATTTTTCCTGAATTTGTTTCAGAAAGTTTTTCATACCTATTGGGAAGAAGTTCCTGCTTTGAGGAATTTGGTTATTTATAGCTAGCTGGCCCATTAGAGCAGGGGTGTTGAACTCATTTGTTATGAGGGCCAGATTTGATATAAATGAGAACTTGTCAGACCGGGCCGCGTGTATCATAAAATGTAATGCCAGGTAGTGGATATATAAACTTTATAAAGGGCACGGGCACACAATTTACTTAAAATAAAACATGCTTAAAATATTAGCATGCTTGCAATATTTTGTTTTACACTCTGAGAAATGTCACCTCTTGTTATGAATTCTTGTATCAAAAACTGCAGACAATGCTTGTGCTATACCAGTCTTGAATATGTGCTCTTCAGGTGTGCACATCTGTAAGTTGCAAACCTACTTTGGATTTATTGACATTCATTATAGCCATCTCATGGTCAATGCTTTGAGCCTAAGACCCAGAGGAATATGCATGAAGCAGCTGGGCATTGTGAGTTTTTGTACAGATGTTGCTTCATGTACCAGTCAAGAACATGTGAAGGCAGCATGGCACAGACTGAGGGCTATGTGCTTGTCTACAAAACTATAATCTTTCCCAGAAAAATGACTACAACTAAAATAAATACAACTCCCCCCCCCCCAAAAAAAACAACAACTACAAGAACAGAGAGACAGCCATGTACAGTGGTCAGTGTCAGCCTACTATCTGGGAAGTCTAAATTCAAGACCCCCAATCAAAGGAAAACTTGAAAGAAAAATTAAGGAAAATTTGCTGCGTAATTCTGAGGTGGAATACACTTTCAGCCTAATGCTGATATTTTTCTTCTAAATAGTTCACATGCTTTCCTATTGATAAAGACTGGAGGGCATGAGTACAGTGAAAAAGAGGAGGGGAACCCAGTGACACCCATAACAAGCCCAACAAAACACACACACTCTCTCTCTGTAGCAAGGCAAAAAGCTCATACCTTCACTAAAATGTTGCTAGTCTCAAAAGCACTCTTTGTAGCTCTCCTGATGGTGGGGACTGCGCAAAGGAAGCTCTGGCTCTTTCCTTCCCCGGGGCATGAGGAGGGGGAGGAGCCTCAGCCATTCATTTAAAGGAAGAGATGCTTGTCTCAGTAGCTCTGCAGGGTGATTAATTGAGCCTGGCAAACTTAATCACCCAGCAGAGCTATAGAGCCAATCTCCTTCATTGGCTGAGGCTGCTCCTCCCTCCTCCTCCCTTTGGGAAAAGAGAGGGGGGAAAGGGAAAGGCTGCTTTGCTGCTCTGGCTTATCCAGGGGAAAACACAAAATGGCGACCGAAAAAAGCAGGCAAGGGAAAATGAAGCAGAGGACAGCCAGTTGCTGGAGGGCCTGATTGGAGCCCTCTGTGGGCTTGATCCGGCCCGCAGGCCACATGTTTGACACCCCTGTATTAGAGGCTTGGACTGTCAGAGGCTGGGTCCATTTTCACCAGAGACCACTGCCTAATATACTTTCAGCATGGAATAAAGATTGGTGGATTGTTCCGTACCAATGTGAGCTTGGGTGAATGCAAGGACTATATTGTGGCAAGATCTATTGGACTTTGGTGTTGATTGATTTCCTGTTTATATTATTGTTTCCCTTTGGTGTTAAATTATTGCTTAGGTGTTGGTGTTAATGTAATTTTGAATATTTATAAATAACTCATCACACATTTTGTCTATTTTTGATAGTATTTATTTAACAATCCTTAATAGTCATACTTAGTTATTTCACACAGTTTCCAATTAGTTGTTTGTTCTCCAGACTGTATCTCACTTTTGATCTAGTAGAGAATGTAATGATGGCTAGCCATAGGAACAGACAGCAAAAGAGGATTAGATAGATTCATGGAGGATGTCTGTCAGTGGCTACTAGCTATAATGACTGGGGAACCTCCAGAGGCAATCAGCTTCCGAATCTCAGTGCCATGAGGCAACATCAGGGGAAAATCTCAGCCACTGTGTCCTGTGATTGGTGTTCCAGAGGCACTGGTTGACTACTATAAGAGAGAGGATGCTGGCCTAGATAGACCACTGATCTGATCCAGCAGTTCTCTTCTTATGTTCTTATGTTCCTCTCCAATAGGGGCCTGAAGCAGCTGACATCAGTCTCACCACCACCATTTGATGCAAACAGCAACCTTGTGAGGTAAGGCAGATAATGTGTGACTGGCCCATGGTCCCCTAGCAAACTTCTTGGTAGAATGAGGATTTGAACCTTAGTCTCCAAGATCCTAATCTAACCACAGTAGTAGCTGCCAGGCTCAGCTGTATGGTTGCAATAGGACTGAAGAAAAATGTCCTGACCCTTCTTCCCACCCCCATCAAGTCATAGCTAATTTATGGCGACCCCATGGCAACAGACCTTCAGAGGTGGTTTGCCATTATTTTCCTACATACTGGCCTGGGACAGCCATGCTTAGCTTCCAAGATATGACAAGATCTGACTAGCCTGGGCCATCCAGGTCAGGACCCTGACCTTTTGGTAGAAGTTTAATGTACAGAAATTGACAGCTGATGCTTTACATGCCATGGAGGTGAATAATGTTACCTCATAAATAATATATCCTGAAGTCTTTGTTAAAGGAACAGGATGTTTTTCTTCAGACAGATGGCCTCCCTACCCAGGCCCAGCAAGTTGTGTGGTGGCCTCCATGTATGCAGATGGGAGCAGAGTTCCCTCTAAGCTGTCCATATGAGCAGCTACTAACATAGAAAGTCTCGCTCAGCAGCAATCTGGAGCAATCTTTCACTGCCGATTGCCCATTTTAACATTACAGCAGTTATATTCTGCTCAGGATGTGAATTGCTCTGCTCAGTAGGGAAAAAATTAGAGGGAACATTGGATTTCCAAACCATTTTGACCTCCTAGTCTGCTCTTGGTGGAAATGTTCCTTTACCTATGATATGTGTGGCAGTGTCTGCTTATGTCATTTGCTTTGAAAATTTTCCCTTTGTATTTTTTCTCTGCTATAATAGGGGCCCCTAATGAAGTTGATGATAATAGGTATATAACAGACAAAAGAAAATACTTCTTTTCTTAACAAGTAATTGAACTGGAGTTCACTAATAGTAGAGGTAAAGTTACATAGATGGCTTCTAAGGGGGGTTAGATTCAAGAAGGATAGGTCTATTGGTAGCTACTGGTCATAGTGAGTAATGGAGAACTTTTGCATTCAGAGGTGGTAAACCTCTGAAATTTAGTGCTAGGATGCAAGTTCAGCGGAAGTCCTCAGCCAGCAAACAGGGTATAGAAGCCCTCCAGGGCAATGTGTTGGCCCCTGTTTGAAACAGGATGCTAGACTAGATGGACCACTGGTCTGATCCAGCAGGGCGGTACATCCTATAAAAACTTCCCTGGGATGAAAGGTAAGGCCCTTTGAGTGCAGTGGGTTTCACTTTTGGATACACATACATAGGATTGGGTTGCATTAATATAACTATAGCTGAATTTACATTAATCCCCGTTGGAGTAAAAATACTCACTGCTGTGTAGACATGGTTTGAACTGGATGATGAAATGTAACTGTTCCCCCTCAATTTTGGTTTATTAGCAAAGTGGCAGTTTTAGATTTTGGAACTTTGAAGAATTGAGGCTGCATTCCTGTTTCAGAGGGTTTAACCATAACTAGGGTCTCTGATAAACAGAAGGCAGAGATTGCAGGTAGCTGTGTTAATCCAAAGCAAAACCCAAAAACAAAAGCTATGTAATATCTTTTCTTAACACTCAGTCCCTGAGATCTTTGAAATGTAGACCCCTCTAAGTGCGCCAAAGATGAACCTTGTGATCCTGCCACAGCAACCAGATAAGGACCCCCAGTGAGCCAACAGACAAGGAATGCCTGGAAAACCCTGCACTCCAGTGGCATCTTCTGGTGACCTAGAGCCACTGCAGGAGCCCTTCTAAGTTCCTTTGCCTACAGAGGTCCCACAGAACAGGAAGCAGGGATCCAGTGAAAGAACACACAGTGAGCAGCCTGAAGTCTGCCTCTGTCCGGTTTCTCTCAGAAAGGAGATGAGGTATAGCAGCTCTTGGCAAGAGCCAGGACTTTAACCAGGTCATCAGAAAGGACAGGGATCCTTAAGTTATACAACTCTTCAGAAGCCTGGAAAATTTGCTGGTTCATCAATATTCATAAGGCTTGCTGTCACTGCTCTGGTTTCTTCCTGCTTGCTTCTGTGCCTTGTCTCATGCTTACCTTCCTTATTCCTGCCTGCCTTGTACCTGCTTGTCTCTGGTCTGCCTGCTCCCTTTGATCCCTGCTGCTTGTCTGTCTGCCTCCAGAAGACTGTGCATGTTGCCTGGAAAACAGAACAATGACACAAACTGGCGTGTGCCTTGACCTGGATAGCCCAGGTAGGCCTGATCTCCATATCTCATAAGCTAAGCAGAGATGACCCTGCCAATTATTTGGATGGGAGATCTCCAGAGAATACCAGGGTCAGGAGGCAGAGGCAGGCTATCAAGCTATTTATCTGAATGTCCTCCATGCCCAAGTAGAGGGGCATCAAACTAATTATGGTCTGACATAAATGAGATCTTGTTGGGCCAGGCCATGTGTGTCATAAAATGTAATGCCAGGTAGCAGAGATAAAAACTTTATAAAGGGCACAGACAAACACAGAAGTTTTTTTTTAAAAAAACTTAAAACATTAGCACTCTTGCAATATTTTGTTTACTTAACAGTCTCTGATAACTCTTGCTCTGAATTATTGCATCACAATCTGGAGACAGTGTCTGTGCACAGTCTTGAGTGTGCTGTTCAGGTGTGTATCTGTAAGTTGCAAAGCTACTTTTGATTTTTTGACATTCATTGCAGAAATCTCATGGTCAGTACTCTGTGCCCTAAGTCCCAAGGGAAAACATGAAATGACTGGGTATTGCAAGCTTTTGTACTTCATGTGCTGATCAGCTTATGATCCACTAAGACCACTAGATCCTTTTCGCACATACTACTGCTAAGACAAGTCTCCCTCATCCTATAACCATGCATTGGATTTTCCCTACCTAAATGCAGAACTTTACATTTATCCCTGTTAAAATTCATTTTACTGATTTTAGCCCAGTTTTCCCACCTGTTAAGGTCATCCTGTATCCTGTTTCTGTCTTCTTATGTGTTTCCAGACCCTCCCAATTTAGTATAATCGGCAAATATAATAAGCATTCTCTCTATTCCTTCATCCAAATAATTGATAAAGATGTTGAACAAAACAGATCCCAGGACAGATCCTTGAGGCACTCCACTTGTCACTCCTCTCCAAGAGGATGAGGAACCATTCACAAGCACTCTTTGGGTGTGATCTGTCAACCAGTTACAGATCCATCTAATGGTAACAGGATCCAAACCACATTTTACCAACTTGTCAACAAGGATAAGGATGTGGAACCTTATCAAAAGCCTTACTGAAATCAAGATAAGTGATGTCTACAGCATTCCCCCGATCCAGCAAGGTAGTCACTTTCTCAAAAAAAGAGATCAGGTTAGTCTGACATGACTTGTTCTTGAGAAACCCATGCTGGCTCTTAGTAATCACATCCATTCTTTCTCAATGTTCCAGGACCAACTGTTTGATGATTTGTTCTAAAACTTTTCCAGGTATAGACTTCAAGCTGACGGGTCGGTAGTTACCCGGATTCTCTCCTGTTCTCTAAGAATTTTAAAAAATAATAGCCAGAGGCTCAAAAATTACATCCACAAGCTCTTTTAGAACCCTTGGATGCAATTCATCTGGCCTTGAGGACTTAGTTTCATTTAAAGAAACTAGGTGTTTATGTACTACCCCTATGCTGATCCTAGATTGGAACTTCATACTCTACTTATATGTTCTGTTTTTGCCATTTTGAGCACCGTTTCCCTCAGAAGAGAAGACTGCGGAAAAGTAGGAATTGAGCAGATTGCCCTCTCTTCATTACCTGTTACAATTTCACTTTCTTGCGCTCGCAATGGGCCTACTATGTCCTTGCTCTTTTACTTACTCTGAACATAAGAAAATAACTCTTTTTTGTTGTTTTTAGCATCTTTGGCCAGTTTAAGCTCATACTGAGCTTTATCTTTCCTAACATTTTACTACAAGCACTGGTGATTTATTTATATTCATCCTTGGTTATAAGGCCCTCCTTCCAATTCCTAAAGGAGTCTTTTTTATTTCTCAAGTCTTTAGAGAGCTGTTTATGAAGCCAACTTGGATTCTTTAGGCTTTTTCCATTTTTTCTTTTCGTAGGAATCATCTGTAATTGCGCTTTCAGTATTTTGCTTTTAAGAAACTCCCACCCCTCCAGAACCCCCTTCTTCCTAAGTATTTCTGGGATTTTACCCAGCATAGTTCTGTGTTTATTGATGTTTGCCTTTCTGAAGTCCAACCTATAAGTCTGACTATGTATAGCTTTTCCCTTCCCTAAGACTGTAAATTCCAAAATCACATGGTCACTACTGCCCAGGGTGCCCACTATGTCCACATCTTTAATCAACTCTTCCTTGTTGGTGAGAATCAAATCCAAGATAGCAAATCCCCTTGTTTCCTTCTTCACTTTCTGGAAAGGGAAGTTGTCAGCAAGACGTCAGAAATCTATTTGACCTTTCATTTTTAGCAGAGTTGGACTTCCAACAGATATCTGAGTAATTGAAATCTCCCATGATCACTATGTCCCTTCTCTTGGAGAACTTTGCAATCTATTGTAGGAGTATCTCATCCAAGTCCTCTGCCTGGCTTGGTGGTCTATAGCAGACCCCCACAGTAATATCACTGTTATTTCTTATGCCTTTGATTTTTACCCAGAGACTCTCAACTGAGCTGCCATGCTCAGATTCACATAGTTCCTCACAAGTATATGCCTCCTTCATACATACTGCTATGCCTCCGCCCTTTCTCATTTGCCTGTCTCTTTTAAATAAGTTGTACCCCTAAATCCTAATATTCCAGTTGTGAGTGTCATCCCACCAAGTTTCAGTAAGGCCTTTTATGTCATAGTCTCCTTCCTTTATTAGGACTTCCAATTCCTCCTGTTTGTTTCCCGTACTCTGTGTGTTAATGTAGAGACACATTTTATGCATCCCAAGGATTTAGCTTCTGTACAAACCTGCAAGTTCACATTGCCTAGCATATGCGCCACTCTCTGCAAATCTTTAATGTTCTTATCCCCAGTTTCTGGCATCATATGAGGCTTTGAATTATTGTCTCGCTCCCCCATACAATTTAGTTTAAAGCCCTCCTTATTAGCTTAGCACGACTGTTACCAAACACTCTTTACCCTACTGCTGTAAGGTGCAAATAGAATAGAAGACCACCATTTCGAAAGCGAAAGCCAAGGTCCAGAAATTCGAATCTTTCCTGACGACGCCATCAACGTAACCAGTCGTTTATTTGAAGTATTCTTCTTTCTCATTCTAAACCACAGCCTTCAACAGGAAGCACTGACGAGAACACAGAACACAACCTATGAACACAACCTGTGCGCCCAGAACACAACTTGTGCGCACAGCTCCTTCACCTCTGACCCAGAGCCACATAGTGTTTTCTAATATATTCAGGGCTATGATGGGCAGTATCGTTTGTTCCAGCGTGGATCAGCAAGAAAGGATAGTAATCCGTGGGCCCAATAAGTCTTCCAATCCTTTATGTCACATGGTGGACCCGTAGACTGCAGACCTCTCAGGATGACAAGTCCGGTTGGCACACTTTGGGCTCCACCCCGCTGAGCAAGGAGTCTCCAATCACCACCATCTTTCTCTTCCTATATTGAGGAGTAGAAGCTCCAGGCTTCTTATCCATAGGATCCTGAGAAACTTTCTTCAAGTTTCGTGGAGACTGGGGAAGTAGTCCTTGTTCCAGTGGTTCAGAATCAGTTACTGTGGGGAGATTCTGGAACCTATTGCAGAGCAGCAGAGGCTCAGGACATCTCCTGATTTTCTTTCTCCTTCGGGTTACATTCTTCCAGGAACCTTCCTCCTATGTTGGTTTCTCTTCTAATTGCTGAGATACCACTTCCTCTCCCTCCTCTTGTCCTTTCAAGAGCGCCTCATGCATTCTGTCAAGAAAATCTTCCCCTTCCTTTATACACTGCAATGTGGACAATCATGCCTCCAGTCCCTGTATCTTCTCTTCCAGCAGGGTCACTAACTTACACTTGCTTCAAGTGTAATTGCTGCTACTCTCAGGTAGAAATACAAACATCCCACAGTCATTACACGTCACTGCCTTTGCTCCCTCACCAGTCGTGCTTCTGCAATCCATTTCAAAATTTTCTGTATCTTAACTTCTCTTTAAATCCCACTACCGGCTGCCACTTGAAAGTACTTGTTAGTTACCCACCTTTCTACAGAGCCCCCAGGCCAAGACACATAGGCCAAGAGCCCTTTGGCTTGCGCCTCTGGCAAGGAGGAGCCTTGCAAATTAAAGGCTCAAACCCCCACTCACCTCTGCCTCAGCAGCCAGAGCAACAGTAGAGGGTGGAGCTAGCAATTACCCCCAGCCAAACAAGCTCTCCTCAGTCAGCAACAGCTACACAAAAGACAGACAAAAGCAACTGCTGCCAGAGTTCCTTTTTTTTCACTTTTGGCAAACACGGCAGTTTGTCTCTGAGTGCAGCAACTTAGCAATGGTGATCCACGCCTCGGTCATCTCAAGAATCAGTTACTGGAACGCTCTCTATATGGGGCTGCCCTTGGTGCAGAATATTGCAGCCAGTCTACTAATGGGGCTTCCCCGTCAGGAGCACATTCAGCCTGTGCTGAGAGTGCTGCACTGGCTGCCTGCTGCATAACGAATTTGTTTTAAGAACAAAAGAGAAGCCATGTTGGATCAGGCGAATGGCCCATCCAGTCCAACACTCTGTGTCACACAGTGGCCAATATATGTGTGTGTATGTATATACACATATATAAACATATGCACACACACACACATATATATACTGTGTCTAATAGCCACTGATGGACCTCTGCTCCATATTTTTATCCAATCCCCTCTTAAAGCTGGTTATGCTTGTAGCCGCCACCACCTCCTGTGGCAGTGAATTCCACATGTTAATCACCCTTTGGGTGAAGAAGTATTTCCTTTTATCTGTTTTAACCTGACTGCTCAGCAATTTCATTGAATGCCCATGAGTTCTTGTATTGTGAGAAAGGGAGAAAAGTACTTCTTTCTCTACTTTCTCCATCCCATGCATAATCTTGTAAATCTCTATCACGTCACCCCACAGTCGACATTTCTCCAAGCTGAAGAGCCCCAAGCGTTTTAACCTTTCTTCATAGGGAAAGTGTTCCAAACCTTTAATCATTCTAGTTGCCCTTTTCTGCACTTTTTCCAATGCTATAATATTCTTTTTGAGGTGCGGTGACCAGAATTGTACACAGAATTGTACACAAGTGAGACCGCACCATCGATTTATACAGGGGCATTATGATACTGACTGATTTGTTTTCAGTTCCTTTCCTAATAATTCCCAGCATGGCGTTGGCCTTTTTTATTGCAAACGTGAACTGTCTTGACATTTTCAGTGAGTTATCTACCATGACCCCAAGATCTCTCTCTTGGTCATTCTCTGCCAGTTCACACCCCATCAGCTTGTATTTGTAGCTGGGATTCTTGGCCCCAATTTGCATTACTTTGCACTTGGCCACATTGAACCGCATCTGCCATGTCGACACCCACTCACCCAGCCTCAACAGATCCCTTTGGAGTGCCTCACAATCTTCTCTGGTTCTCACCACGCTGAACAATTTAATGTCATCTGCAAACATAGCCACTTCACTGCTTACTCCCAACTCCAGATCATTAATGAACAAGTTAAAGAGCATGGGACCCAGTACTGTCCCTGTGGCACCCCACTGCTTACCGTCCTCCACTGCAAAGACTGCCCATTTATACTCACTCTCTGCTTCCTATTAATTAGCCAGTTTTTGATCCACAAGAGGGCCTGTCCTTTTACTCCATGACTCTCGAGCTTACTAAGGAGCCTTTGATGAGGAACTTTATCAAAAGCTTTCTGGAAGTCAAGATAAACAACATCTATTGGGTTCCCTTTGTCCACATGCTTGTTCACCCCCTCAAAGAACTGTAACAGGTTGGTGAAGCAAGATCTTCCCTTACAGAACCCATGCTGAGTCTTCCTCAATAACTTGTGTTCATCAGTGTGCTTACTCATTCTGTCCTTGATAATGCTTTCTACCAATTTTCCCGGTATTGAAGTCAGACTGACTGGCCTGTAATTTCCCGGATCTCCTCTGGAACTCTTTTTAAAGATGGGGGTGACATTTGTTACCTTCCAGTCTTCAGGAATGGAGGCAGATTTCAATGAAAGATTACATATTTTTGTCAGGAGATCCACAAATTCAGCTTTGAGTTCTTTCAGAACTCTTGGATGTATGCCATCCGGACCTGGTGACTTATTAGTTTTTAATTCGTCTATCAGTTGTAGGACCTCCTCTCTTGTCACCTCAATTTGACTCAGATCTTCCAACACCCCTTCCAAAATTAGTGGTTCTGGAGCGGGCAAACACTTCTCATCTTCCACAATGAAGACTGAGGCAAAAAATGCATTCAGCTTCTCAGCCATTTCCCTATCCTCCTTCAGTATCCCTTTACCCCTTGGTCATCCAAGGGCCCCACTGCCTCCCTTTTTGATTTCCTGCTTCTAATATATTTGAAGAAATTTTTATTGTTGGTCTTTATGTTTTTTGCAATATGCTCCTCATAGTCCATTTTTGCCTGCCTGATCACAATCTTGCATTTGATTTGCCACAGCCTGTGTTCCCTTTTATTAATCTCATTTGGACTAGCTTTCCACCACTTAAAGGAGTCCTTCTTATCTTTTATAGCTTCCATTACTTTGTTCGTTAACCATGCAGGCCTTTTCTTATACCTGTTTGTGCCTTTCCTAACTTGTGGTATATATTTTATCTGAGCTTCTAGGATTGCAGTTTTAAATAGCCTCCAAGCTTCCCCAAGGGTTTTGACTGTATTTACCTTTCCTTTCAGTTTCCTCTTCACATGCCTCCTCATCTCAGAGAATTTGCCCCTTTTAAAAAACATGGTTGTGCTGATCTTTTGGGGCAACTTCCTATTTATACAAATGGTGAAATCAATAACGTTATGGTCACTGCTCCAAAGCGGTATGATCACTTTTACATCTCTCACCAAGTCTTGGGCATTACTTAGGACCAAATCCAGGATCGCTCCACCCCGGTAGGTTCTGTGACCATCTGTTCCATAAGGTCCTGGTATTTTAACATCCTGGTATTAACCTCAAAGCGCTATATGGCCTAGGACCTACCTATCTGTGGGACTGCCTTGCCCCACATGTTCTCCAGAGAGCACTGCGATCAGGCTCTCAAAATCTTTTGGCTGTCCCTGGGCTAAAGGAGGCTAGGTTCAACTCCAGCAGAGCAAGAGCCTTCTCGGTTGCTGCCCCAATACTTTGGAACATCCTCCCGGAAGCCATCAGGGCCCTGCGGGATTTATTGCAGTTCCGCAGGGCCTGCAAGACTGAACTGTTCGGATGGCATATAACATTTAATGGGTGAGGGCTGCCACCACATCTGGATCCATCGCGCTTTTATTACTAACTGCCTAGGATCTGTGCACGTGAGAAAGAAAATATTACATGATCCACCTGAAGTAGCACCATTGCCATTTATCTGATTGCCATTTTATTGTTTTATTGGTTTAGTATTGCTTTTGTTTACTGTCTATTTATGCTCTTAGCCACCTTGAGTTTGTACAGATTGGGTGGGATATAAATATAATAATAATAATAATAATAAACTTTTATTTGTATCCCGCCCTCCCCGCCGAAGCAGGCTCAGGGAGGCTAACAAGACATGGTATCCCATGATTTACATAAAACAATTTTAAAATACAGTTGATACATACATTTAAAAACAATTACATAAAAGTTAAAACTACAATAAATTAAGGTGCTATGTTCAGTGGATATATTTCGATGGCTAGGTATCGTTTTCAGGGCTCCTTATATGCTTGCATAAAGAGGGTGGTTTTGCAAGCCCTGCAAAACTGACTAAAGTCCCGCAGGGCTCGCACTTCCTCCAGTAATTGATTCCACCAGTGGGGGGCCATTACGGAGAAGGCCTGCTCTCTTGTTACTTTCAGTTTGGCCTCCTTTGGTCCAGGGATCCTTAAAAGGCCTTGGGAGCTAGATCTTAGTGCGCTCTGGGGAACGTGAGGAGAGGCGGTCCCTAAGGTAGACAGGGCCTCGGCCATATAGGGCTTTAAAGGTAATAACCAGCACCTTGTAGCGAACTCGGAATATAATTGGAAGCCAGTGCAGCTCCTTCAGCCCGGGCCGCACGTGTTCCCACCGAGGCAGTCCCAGTAGCAGCCCGGCCGCCGCATTCTGCATTAGCTGCAACTTCCGAGTTCGGCACAAGGGCAGCCCCATGTAGAGGGCTTTACAGTAGTCTAGTCTCGAGGTGACCGTTGCATGGATCACTGTTGCTAGGTCGCTACGTTCCAGGAAAGGGGCCAACTGTCTCGCCCTCCTAAGATGGAAGAAGGCAGATTTCGCAGTGGCAGCTATCTGTGCCTCCATTGTCAGGGAGGATGCCAGTAGCACTCCCAGGCTTTTGACCCTGCGCACTGGTATCAGTGACGCACCATCAAAGGCCGGTAGGGGGATCTCCCCTCCTAGCCCGCAGCAGTCCACGCAACGGACCTCTGTCTTCGCTGGGTTCAGCTTCATCCCACTCAGCCTGATCCAGTCTGCCACGGCTTGCAGCGCCCGGTCCAAGTTTATAGGGGTGTCGGCGGTCCGGCCGCCCATCAATAGATAGAGCTGGGTGTCATCAGCGTACTGATGGCAACCCAGCCCATGTCTCCGGGTAATCTGGGCAAGGGGGCGCATAAAGATATTAAACAACATTGGGGAGAGAACTGCCCCCTGAGGCACCCCCCAATTAAGTAGGTGTCTCCGGGACATCTCTCCTCCAACCGCCACCCTTTGTCCCCGACCTTCAAGGAAGGAGGAGAGCCACTGTAGGGCTAGCCCCCGAATTCCTGCGTCAGCGAGACGGCGGGTCAGCAGCCGATGGTCGACCATATCGAACGCAGCCGGTAGGTCTAGCAACAGCAATACCGCCGAGCCGCCTAATGTAAATAAATAAATAAAAGAGGGAGAAGGAAGCAGACCATAAACAGTTCCTTGTGGGCCTGATAGAAGCCCTGTGGGCGCCAGATTAGGCCCACGGATTGCACATTTGACACCCCTGCCCATGACTTCCAGGCAGGGGCACACAAACTGCAAAAAAAACCAACCCCAAAACAAACAAACAAAAAACCCACCAACACAAATTAGTGTGCTGACTTTTGAGTTCTCCAGAATTTGTCATGCAGCCTAATGAAGAGATCTAGAGAACTTAAAAGCTTTCATATCGTTTAGTGTGGTTTTGGTTCTTAAGAAATGGTATTACATGTATTTTTTTGTAGCTACAGAAATTATGTAGGTGTGGTAGAGTGCAGTTTACCTCTTCTACATAGATACCAGTTTAAATTGTTGCTTGTCAGAGGAGCCATGTAGCTGACCAATATTGGGCCCATATCGCATCACATCCTACATGTTGGATATCAGTTATCCTTAGTCCCCTGATAGACTACGGTCAGGAAATGGATTATATGAGATATCACAGAGAACATTTTTCTGTCTTGAGGGTGGGCCACTGCACTCTGCTCATGAATTGCTGCATTAATTAATTTAAAGTGGTCACATTGAGATGCTTTTAAGACAGAAAAGTGCAGTGCTTCTGAACTCCTGAACTGGGGCTTGCATCTAGCTTGAGCATTATGTGTACCTTCTGTCAAGATTAGCACAAGGGTAAAAATGAATAGGAATTGACAAGTATAAGCTGCTAGCAAAAATGTTGCAGTGTTGTGGCAAAAATTTAGTCCACAATAATCTTGAATTAAGAATAGTAATGCTGTATTGTGGGAGTTCTGGAGGACTGAAGTTCAGTGTACATTTGTTGCTGAAACTAAACAAGCACGGAACTTTGTCCAGGACAGAATGATTTTTGCTGAATGACGTTTGCTGCATTATATTTATTTAACTAGCTAACTGCCTAAACCTGTGTATATTTACTATTAAGAATATGATGCCATTGCTGCGTCTTCTACACATGATGATTTTTCATGTAGTGAATGTGTGTGCATTGTTACAAATGCACACTGATCTGTTTTGTTGCATGTTTGCACAGCAGAAAATATATGCATTTAAGGCACTGCATGTGTAGTGTACTTGCATTTCTCTTTATAAATGTGATGTTTGTGTAGGAAAATGGTCACATAAAATGACCATGAATATATTTCTAGATAGCTCTGACTGTATTTATAATCTTTGCAATCTAAACGTGTGGAATCAGCTTTTATTGCTTCATTTGGGTAACAGTACACAGGTACACAATGACACCAGTGCTGAGTCTGTGCAGCTAATTTCATGTACCTGGTATGCCCAAGAAAAAGGCTGTCTTTTCCTATGCTATGTTACACCAGGCATCCAAGAATATAGGGAGCTGTTGTCAAGATACAGGATAACAATGTGTGAATCTGAATGCAGAACTGCAGTCTTACTTTCTCTTTGCTGTAGCGATGACAGCCCAGGGTGGGTGACAGAAAAAAACTGGGGAAAATGTTTTCCCCTGCATGATATGCTAATGAAGATTATGTATTCATCTAGATCAGGGGTGGGGAAACTTTTTTCTGCCACGGGCCATATGGATATTTATAACATCATTCGTGGGCCATAAAAAACTCTCTCTCTCGGCTTGGCTTCGCGAACGAAGATTTAAGAAGGGTGCAATAGTCCACGTCTGCTGCAGGCTCGCTGGTGGCTGACAAGACCAATGCGGGACAGGCAGATCCGGCCACAGTGGCTGCAGGGAAAAGTCTGATTTAGGGTTGGTGCTGTAGCAGTGCGATTCTTCCTCAATCTCCTTTTGTCCTCAAGACCAGCTATGCATGCGTTCTCAAAAGAAGAGACAGCCTGGTGGATGGTGTGCCTCCATGCTTTGCGATCTGAGGCTAGGTCAGACCACTGGTGATGGTTGATGCGACAGGTGCCAAGGGATTTCTTCAAGGAGTCCTTGTACCTCTTATTTGGTGCCCCTCTATTTCGATGACCGGTGGAGAGTTCGCCATACAGAGCAATCTTGGGAAGGCGGTGGTTTTCCATCCTAGAAATATGCCCTGCCCAGCGCAGCTGCGTCTTCAACAGCAGTGCCTCGATGCTGGTAACCTCCGCCCGCTTGAGTACTTCAGTGTTGGTCACAAAGTCACTCCAGTGGATGTTGAGGATGGTGCGAAGGCAGCGCTGATGAAAGCGCTCAAGGAGTCGCAGGTGATGACGGTATAAAACCCACGATTCGGAGCCGTAGATGAGGGTTGTCATCACAACCGCTTTGTAAACATTGATCTTTGTGCCTTTTTTCAGATGCTTGTTGCTCCACACTCTTTTGTGCAGTCGGCCAAAGGCACGGTTTGCCTTTGCCAGCCTGTTGTCAATCTCCTTGTCAATCTTAGCATCTGAGGAGATGATGCACCCCAGGTAGCTGAACTGCTGGACTGTCTTCAGAATTGATTCACCCACAGTGATGCAGGGAGGGTGATAATCTTCCTGGGGTGCAGGCTGGTGGAGAACTTCTGTCTTCTTCAGACTAACTTCTAGGCCGAATAGCTTGGCAGCCTCTGCAAAGCAGGACGTCATATGCTGCAGAGCTGATACCGAGTGGGAGACGAGTGCAGCATCATCAGCAAACAGTAGCTCTCGGATGAGTTTTTCCATTGTCTTGGAGTGGGCCTTTAGTCGCCTCAGGTTGATCAGGCTGCCATCGGTGCGATAGCGGATGTAGACACCATCGTCATCATCTAGATCTACTGCGGCTCTTTGAAGCATCATGCTAAAGAAGATCGTAAAGAGAGTTGGCGCGAGAACGCAGCCTTGCTTTACACCTGTGCCTATTGGGAAGGTCTCCGAGAGGTCGTTGCAGTGTCTGACTTGGCCTCGCTGGTCTTCGTGTAGCTGGATGATCATGCTGAGGAACCTTGGGGGACATCCTAAACGTTCCAAGATTTGCCACAGGCCTTTCCTGCTAACGGTATCGAAAGCTTTGGTAAGGTCAACAAAAGTCACATACAGAGCCTTGTTCTGTTCCCTGCATTTCTCTTGGAGCTGCCTGAGAACAAATACCATGTCGGTGGTGCTCCTGTTAGCTCTGAAGCCGCACTGGCTCTCTGGGAGGAGTTCTTCTGCAATGGCGGGCACCAGTCTGTTCAGGAGTATTCTGGCAAGGATTTTGCCTGCGATGGAGAGCAGGGTTATCCCCCGGTAGTTGGAGCAGTCTGACTTTTCCCCTTTGTTCTTGTATAGGGTGATGATGATTGCATCGCGAAAGTCCTGTGGTAATTTGCCTTGTTCCCAGCAGGTGACAAGTACTTTGTGAAGTGAGCTATGTAGTACTGTGCCCCCATGCTTCCAGATCTCTGGTGGAATTCCATCAACTCCTGCTGCCTTGCCACTTTTCAGTTGCTTGATGGCTTTAACAGTCTCTTCTAGAGTGGGGATCTCATCCAACTCTGTTTTCACTGGTTGAAGTGGGGTGAGGTGAATTGCTGAATCTTGAACTACGCGGTTGGCACTGAAGAGAACCTGAAAATACTCCGACCACCGGTTCAATATGGATGCCTTGTCTGTGAGGAGCACTTGGCCGTCTGCACTACGCAAGGGACTCTGAGTCTGATATGATGGACCATATACTGCCTTCAGGGCTTCGTAGAACCCTCTTAAATCACCAGTGTCTGCACACAGCTGGGTTCTCTCAGCAAGCTTGGTCCACCACTCGTTCTGAATGTCTTGAAGCTTGCACTGGAGGTTGCTACATGCAGCGCGAAAGGTTGCTTTTTTCCCAGGACAGGAGGGCTGAGCAAGATGTGCTTGGTAGGCAGATCTCTTTTTCGCCAGTAAATCTTGGATCTCTTGATTGTTCTCATCATGGGCTCCCTCTGGGTATCCTACCCCCCCAGGGAAAGTGTATGCGCAATACATAGCCTCTCCTCTCCCGGTGTAGTGAATGCCGCGTGGTCACTGTCTGGCTATGCCTGGCAGATGGTCACTGCAATGGCCTCTCCTGCATTACTGCATCCGTAGCAACACCTTCTCGCTGGTCCCCCCCGTTTTTCACAGAGTTTGCTACGTCATGGTGCGACCGAATTGTCCGGCGGTATAACCGGATGGGCAGGCTGGGCCCACCAACCTTGCCATAAAAAACTATCAACTTAAAAAAACAGTGCTCCACTGAGGAAGAATGATTCGGGCCAGCAAAATTAATGCGAGTAATTGTTTTTCTCTTTGAAGTCATGTGGGGAGAGCCTAATCTGACCCACACACACACTTGGCCTGCCACCCTAGGCAATTGCATCAGTCCAGGGCTTTTTTGTAGAAAAAAACCCAGCAGGAACTCAGCATACTAGACCACATCCTCTAATATTAGCATATTAGGTCACATACTCATTAGCATATTAGGCTACACCATCTGGGATAATCACATGCAAACTGAACCGTGACAGTAACTTTTCCAGGCCCTGCAGCAATTCTGGCCGGCCAGCCAGGCCCCAGGGAGGCTGTCGCACAGTACATCTGGGTCCTGTGATACCTGCCTGGCCCTTGGGAGGCTGCTGCACAGCATGGCTGGGCCCCACGATCCTCACTGGCCAGCCAGGCCCCAGGGAGGCTGCCACATGGCTCGATTCGGCCCAGTAATCCCCGAGGGCCACACCAAGTGACCTCGAGGGCCGTGTATGGCCCTCGGGACGGAGGTTCCCCACCCCTGATCTAGATGAAGAAATGCATCTCTGATTTAATATCCAGTTAAATTCAATATGCATTTCTTCATGTAGAAGGTTATTTAATTCATGAGGGAGAATGCAGATCTCTCATTGCATCTTAACTGTTGCATGCCTTCTGTTGTCCTTTTGGTCTGACCTCTTCCCTTGGACTTGACTTTTTCACTTCCTTCTCAAATGACTGTGACACACATATGCACAAACTGGGTAAAGTAGCACATTGCTTCACCTTGTTGGAGGTTTAAGAAAAAAGGATCAGAAGGGACATAAACTGCACCAAAGCCTCAGAGGAAAACTCTGAAATTTTTATTGAGAGCTGAACTCTCTAACCAATAGCTGCTGAAGGAAAAAGATAGAATCTAGCAGAAACTAAGATGCATGTGCTAAAGTAGCATAGGGTGCAGCAGCTTGAGTTTTCTGTCACGTATTAGGTGTATTTGCAGTTTTGCTTGTAGAAAACAGACAATTATAACTTTTGAATTCCATAAATATGAAATATTGGAATTTTACGTGCCAGGTAAGTTAGAAGAGATGCGTTTTATATTGTTAAAGCAGTAAGCTTAGTTTTAAGTTTGATAGGACGGGAAGCAGTGCATATATTTCAGTTTCCCCAGAATTTTCCATTTTTTCTGCTTCTGGAGAAAATGAAGTGGAAAAAAACTCTGATTTTCCCCCTGTGGCTTCAAAAGTTTCAGAAATTTTGTTTATGTCCAAATACTGAACACAAGCCTGTGATTGCTGTGCTATAGTGATAGGCTTCCCAATCCCCAGGTCCCAGAGGGGGATTCCCCGGTTTTACAGGCTTCCCCCTCCCCCAGCCAGCTGGCCGGCGGGGGAAGCCCCGCCCCCAGAGCCATCATGCACCTCCATGAACGATTCCCATAGGGAATGATGGGGAATTGAACCGCGGGTATCGGGGGCTCTGGGGAGCCTGTTTTTTGACATAGAGGCACCAAATTTTCAGTATAGCATCTAGTGCCTCTCTCCAAAATACTTACCAAGTTTCAAAAAGATTGGACCAGGGGGTCCAATTCTATGAGCCCCAAAAGAAGGTGCCCCTATCCTTCATTTTTTCCTATGGAAGGAATGCATTTAAAAATTTGTGCAGTCCCTTTAAATGTGATGGCCAGAACTCCCTTGAAGTTCAATTATGCTTGTCACACCCTTTCTCTTGGCTCCGCCCCCAATGTCTCCTGGCTCCACCCCCAAAGTCCCCAGATATTTCTTAAATTGGACTTGGCAACCCTATATAAGTGACCTGTCTGAAGTTGCACAAACAACCCTTGGTGAAGGAATATTATGCCAGTTAGCCAACTTGGAATCTTTTATGTGGAACAAGAATTTGTATTAGGGTTGCCAGCTCCTACTTGGGAAATACCTGATGATTTTGGTGGCATAGCCTACAGACGGAGGAGTTTGGGGAGGGACCTCAGCAGGCTACAATGCTATAAAGTTCGCTTTCCAAAGCAGCCATTTTCTTCAGGCGAACTGGTCTCTATCATCTGGAGATAATTTGCAATCCTCTGGTCTCTACCTGGAGGATGGCAACCCCTAAGACTGCTTTAAAAGACTACTATCTTTCCATTCTCATCACTAGTTTTTCTTTGGCATTTGTGATTATTTGAAAAGCCACTGTATTCTACTGCCATTGATAGGTAGAAATAGTACACAGGGATGAGGGAGAAGTTGACCATGTGGCAACTATGAATATATTTATGTTTCTTGAAGCAGAATATGTAACTGAATTTTATGCAGCATGAATGTTGAGCTAAAAAAAAAGGTCCACTGAAATCAGTGAGATTACTTCTAGACTGGAACCCATGCTGTGTATGACTCTGAAAAGGTGACGTATAAAACTGTTTTTTCCATTTTTCTTCACTATAGTTTAAATTACTAGTGTTGTTTCTAAACTGGTTAACTATTTGTTCTTCATTTAGCTTCCTTATATAGATCTGACAACTGACATCACATATATAAACACAGGAAAATCTTGAAAGTTTTATTATGGTTTTGTTACATAATTTTGAAATTAATGTTTTAAAATATTTTACTGTTTTTAGGCCACAGTTCTTGGGCCTAGAAAGTTATGATGTTCATGCTAAATCCTGGAATCTGACAAGCCTGATAGTAGGCAGGATTTTGTGTGCCATTTTCATTTTCACATAGTTGTTAATAATATTAAACTGTTTGATGAAAATCAGAAACAACTGATCAGTTGACAAGAAAAATCAGTCAAACTTTGAACTGTAAGGCAACAGCAAAACTAGTATACTGATTTTATTTTGTGTGGAATGCTGTTTGTCTCTGAATTGTTTCAAGCAGAAGAGTTGAATAGTGACATTCTAAAAATTATTTTCTGTATGGGATTTTTGAACTTTGATGTCACATCCTTAGCATTCGACGCATTAATAGTGATAACATATCAGTAATGTAGGCTAGGATCCAACTGCACCATCAAGATACAATCCTGTCCATTCAGGGAGAATGCAACCCTCTTCAGGACAGACTGACTCCACAGTTCTTGGGCAGCTTCACTGGCCACCAGGACCTCAGACTTTTGAGGACTGAGCTTTGGTTTACTGGCTCTCGTACATCTCAAAACCTTCATCTGAGCAGCCATTTTCCACTCAGACACCTTGCTCAAAAGGGAATATTGACTACCTGACATTTAGTAAAGGGGACACTCTACAGGTTAACTACTATTGGGAATAGGGCACTAGCCTTGTTTAGAAACCTTAGTATCATATAGACTCACAGAAATTATTTAGTGTTTTCCCTGTTGAATTTAGTCTTTGAAAGTTATAGAATTACTGAATTGACTAAAATTTCTAAGCTTGCCACTTTAAAAAAATCTACATAGTTTAAGGATGAATATAGCTGTAGGCAGCAGTTCTAGAACTTCTCTTGAGCCCAGGCTCCTGAATCTCCACTTTTTATTTTTAAAATATTTTGTCTAATAATTTACAATATACAAAATTAGTTTTAAATCAGTGACTTGAGCATCCATTTAAATGTAAATGAGTGGTGAAAGTAAAGTCAGATAGCAACTAGATACAAATGTTATAAATAACTTCAGTGTGGTTTGATATTTTGCTTTTCATATAGTATAGTTCATAAATGCTTTTCATACAGTAAAGTTCATAAAAGCAGATACAGATTTTGATAAAGAATTACACTGCTTATTTTCACAGAACTATATTTATTTGATTACTCTCATTTTTTCCCCTACTGGAGAAGATAGGCAGATAATTAGAAATCTGCACTGTCATCAGTAATATTCCTGTTTTAAATAATCTTCTTAGTGGTGTCTGTCTTCTATATGCAAAAGCCTCTTCTTTCATCAGTTCTGGAATGTGATGGTATTGGATTGTGCTGATTAAATTTTATTATTACTAAATCAAATTCAATGTTGTGCCACCTGACATGGGCGGGTACTACTCATGTAATTTAGTTTCCTGTGCTGTATATACTGTGAACTCAAACACGGTAGATGGCTTCTTAAAATGTTCCACAATGGTTCAGGCATTGTGGCACAAATAAGATTGCTCCATTTTCTTTATCTTTGCCCAAGTCAGAATAGATGAACTTTCATAGTCTAATCAACAATGTGAAAGCATATTTCATCCTGGTTCGTAACTGAAAGGTTGATTTTAATTTTTTCTTAGACCCAGATCCCATACATTTGTATCCTGTGGTCCTAGAGTAGCATTCTTTCATACATGCCCTATATTATACCATTTTCTGTGTTACTTCACTGGTACTGGTTTAACCAGTTCTTCCAGAGTGATAATTTGCTATTGGTTTGAATCTTTTCTGTAGAAAAATGCATGCACTAGTGTAACTGTTAGAAACCAGCCTAAGTGCAGTGGCCGAAAGGTAAAAGTTTGTATATGACCAAAGCTAATACTCAATCCACCGTGGAAAATGGCAGTTCCCTGTACATAACTCCTGTGTTCTGTCCCACTGCAGATGCCATGGATTATGACCATGTTGTACAAATAGTGGATGCTATTATGGAGATGGAGCTTCCAGGGAATCAACCCAGAGGAAAACAGAAAGTATAGTTTAAAATGATTCTTGGTGAGTAAGGCTACTAGAATGTTAAAAAGAGAACAAAATAAACAAACTCTTATTTTTTCATGATCATGCTAGAATCCTCAGGTGTCTCAACTTAGCCAAAAATTCACAATTGGTTTTAATAGAAGTAGAAAATCAGGAATGTTGATCTTTGGAGTATATCTTCAGAATGATCTAGGTCTTTACATATTATTAAATGAAATGTATTGCATGAAATTCTTCATTAAGTTATGTTGCAGATTTCTCATAAATTGCACTCTGTCCTGTTTTATTGCTTTCTACATATCTTACATAATTCTCCTAGACAGCAAAGAACATAGAAGGTAGACCTTCTGATTATATGTCCCATTGCAGAAAACATCAAGGGTCCAGCCATGGAATTAACAAAAAAGATGCTTTGAGAGTTAAGTTGTAATAACAAGACTACTGGTAGACTTCAAACAAGGGTTGTGTAGCAGAATGTAGTTTTGTTTGTAGGTCTCTCACTCCATTTGCTTGAGAGGTTAGACTATTGTATAACAAGAGGAAGTAAAGAAAAGACTGATGGTTTGGGGGTAAATAGCACTCCAAAGATTTCTGTCACAATTTCCTAAAATGTTAATGAGCAAACAAAACAAGAGCATAGCATTTTCTTATTTTCAGTCAAATGCCTCTAGCATGCACAACACATCATGATCCATGGATACATGTCTTTGGTTAAAAGTAAATAGAAGTTGTGTTTTAAACATACTAACTTGCCAAGTTCTATACAAACCATGTTCTCAAATTCCTCTAGTAAGACTTGCAGAACTAGTGAATGACTCCTTACACTAAGATTGTTTTTATCATCAACATAGTATCCATTTTTTCACAGCTAAGGAGAACATAAAACTAAATATAAAGATAGTGATGTATTTAACTCTGTGGTAGTAAACTGAATTAATTAGAACAAAATAAAGAACCTCACCATCTCCCATTTCTCAAAGGGAATTTGTGAAAAAACAGCAAAGGGTTCCTATCCCATGGACATTCCACTGACAGGAGAAGCAGGAGAGACAATCCAGTCAGTGAGCTTCTCAGAGAACAGTCCTCCAACCCACACAGCTTCTTATATGGGAGTTTTGTAGACCCAAATCAGTGCTCCTTTGGGAGTCAGAAAGACTGCTGGGATAAAGGGAAGGCAGGGAAAGATTTGCTTCCAGGAGCAAAATGTCCATCAGAAACAACTACAATCTTATTATATTATTCCAGAACATTATGAACAATAGCTAAAGTTCTGGAAATTATTTCTCTGGGACCTTTGATAACCCTCTCTGTAGTAAAAGCCCTGCAGGGTGGCCAAATCCATATCTCCCATTGGCTGAGGGGTGCACTCCATAAACCATTGACCCATCATGGCTCAGTTAGCATCTCTGGCCTCCCACTGGCTGACTCCTCTGCCCCTCCCTGCCCCAGGAATGTTGAACAAACCACCCGTCAGTCTTACCTCAGAGACACATGCATCTCCAGTGCTTCTCTGTGTCCTTTCTATCTATCCTACATAGAGGCTGCAAGGGAAGGGGAGATGGAAACCTGAAATCAGATCAGTTCCCCTACAGAAAATGGCCACCTTGAGCCGCATACAGTGTGGTATATCAGAACACAACCAGCATGAGCCACCAGCTCATGCTGATGCTAAATGCCGCTAAGTTGAATATGTCAGGAAAAGACAGAAAAAATGCACTGCAAACAAAAGGAAGCTGAGCTTCAGTGTATCTGTGACTATTGTCATGCCACCCTGCACCCCCCCCCCCCATAATTATTCTTCCTTATCTTCACTCTGGACCTCTTTAAGGGTTTTGAGCCATCACAGACAAGGGTACAAACACACACATGCATGTGGGGGGGCATCATCTGTTTCAGCTGCAGGGTGGGTGGGAAGATAATAGGGGTGAAGTGAATGAATGTCACGGGTGAGGGGAGTAGTGGTGCACCAAGGCTGCAGGGGTAGTTGAGAGGAAGAGTTGGTAGGTGGGTGGTAGTTGTAGGGGGTGGGGGTGGGAAGACACTAAGGGTGGAGGGAGTGAATACCTTCACTTGGGTAAGTGGGTAGGAAGATAGCAAGGGTGGGAAGACATTGGCCCAGACCCTTTTTCTAGAGCCCATTGTATTTGTCCTCACAACAGGTCCTCACAACAGGTCTTATTCCTAGTATGTTAATAAGACAGTATTGATCTTTAAATCCTTATTTCATTTACTGATGCCATTTGAAACAAGCACTTTCTAGATTTAGTCACATAGGATAGATTTCAGCAATTAGACCACTAGGAAGCTGATCAGTACTATATTATCAGGTCAAAAATTGTTTTTGCTCCTAAACCACTGTAATTCCTCAATTGTGTGTTTACCAAATGTCTGATATGGTTTTTTTTAAAGGACATTTTGGAGTCTGGAATTTTCTCATTTCTAGAATTTGAAATTCAAGATGGCCATTACAATGAGATATTTAAGATATTTACTAAAAGTAGGTCCTATTAGTTTCTGTGAAGCTTACTTCAGATGTGTGGTTTTAAGATTGCAGCCTCACTGTCATTTGTTTCTTTACACATAAACTTATGATTTCAGTTATTTTAAATATTTATCTGCATTGCTGCTTCAGAAATGTATACATTTTTACTTCTTTTCAGTTTTGAAAGTTCAGAGCAAAGAATGGAGGTACCTCCTACCAGAAATAAATCATAAATATTATCTTAACTGCTAATGCAAACTCAGTAAACCTTGGTAAGAACCACTAGCATAATGAACTGTGCAGTCCTGCAGTAAAATTTTATAGCCTGTTTTTCAAAGGTATGGAAGAATAACCATTTTCTGTGGAATAATGGCAGATAATTGTACATTAAATTGCTAGTCAGACCATTAGTAAGGGAAATATATTACAGGAAATATATTCCACTCTGGGTTGTTGGCTTTTTAAAGGCCTCACAAAGACTACCACTGCACTGGTTCCCATTTAGACAAACAACTATTTATAGGACTGACAGTTTGTTCTCAGAGATAAATTGGTTGATAAAAACTGTATATGTCTTGCAATTTTCATTTGCACCTCAGTAGAAAGCAAATATTCTTGTTAGCTTATTTTCAACACTATAACTTAACTTTTGTTCTTGCATCACAAAGGTTATGAATAAGTTAGGCTTCTGTAGAAGTACAAGTACTATTTTAAACTACAAATAATATTGTTAAAGGTTTCTGTTGAATTTGAGACTGTAATTCATCTGAAGGAAGGTTCACTCATAGGAATTTACTTCCACAAGATTAATCAGTACTTGGAAGGCATCTTGATGTTGAGTAGCTGGAAAGATTTTAGGTCCTGTTGTGAATATAGCTGAAAGAATGAGAATATACTTTAAATAAGAAGCCATAAATGGTAACATGGCAAGTAATTTGCTACACTACTGCATAATGCCATGTCATAGAATGCAGCTGGCAGTGGATGCTACTGCCCACTTTCAACAACAAAGCCACCCAAATAGCTTTATTACACTGTTTCTATATTATATTGTCAATGCCAGCAATGTCAACTGTGGAAGGGCTCATCTGCTTACGGTTCTCATACAACTTGTTTTTGCAATGCCTTTTATATCTAGCACTTTCAACCAGAACTGATCCGCGGGCTGATTTTGACTAGCCACAGAGAAGCTGGAACATAAAAGTCCTTAGCATATTTTGCTTCTTCTAGAGGAGACCATTCCAGACATTGTCCATTATTGTCCTTTTTATAGTATTTTTTTTAAACTATTGTCTCTGATACAAAAGCTATAAGTTGATTGCATTTGACTTGACTTACAGAGTACTTGATTATAGTGCCCGTTAAACAATGAGAGTATGACTTCTAAATGTCACAAAACAGTGACTAGACTCAGTTGTTTTGTCTATGAAAAATATTCCTTTTTTGTTGTTGTTAGAACATATTTGATCATTTTAAAGGTTTTAAAAAAATTAATTCAAACATTTAAAAACTGAACAAAAAGATTGTTTCCAGAGACTTTCAGAGTATCATTTATGACTGGAGCAACACATTAGCATTGAGTTCACAATAGATCATATCACTTTTATGCCGTCTTACAAGCTTAGCAGCACAAACAGAATAATCAACATATTATTTGGCTGTCATCCACTGAACAGAAACTAGAGATCACAAGGTGGTTTTCCCTAGTTGCAAGGATGGCCTTTTTTGTTCCAAGCCCCCATCTGGGAGGGCCATGGTGTGTTATCATATGGAACGCGAGGTTTTCTGTAATCTGCTTAGCTGCGCTGCAGTTGGAATCTTCATTCCATGTTTGAGTAATTTATAATTTTAATGAGACCATGGCTCTTGTGGGCTTTGAAATATATTAAAAGCTCTTTTGTGCATATGCTTTTGTTCTTGCTTAATAGGCTCAGTGTATTTAAACCTGATGAATTTTTATTCATGGATTTAGATGTCTGGGGATTATCATTGCATTCATCTATTCATGTTTGGAAAGTGTAGTTTTACTGCTTATTGGTTATTAAATACAGAGTTACATATAAAAAATACAGCCATGTCATAAAACATTGATTTTATTTATTTATCTCCCAAAATAAATGCTATAGTGTAGAGTTCGTAGAGTTTTTTTGGCAGTTATTCTGAACATAATGCTATGCAATATTAGTTCTTGAACAGGCATCCATATACTATCACTCCAATACAAAGTACTTCCTTATTTACTTAACAAGTACATTCCACTGAAATCAAGACTGTCCTCCAAGCACCCAGACACCCGCCTATCAGACACAGAGGGAGAGAGAGAGTAAAAAGCTGAATGGAAAAATAGATGTCAAGGGAAAAAGCAGTAGGGTCATGAGTTCTGGTTATAGAATTTAGTTGTTAGTAATAGCATAATTCACTGCCTATTATATACCGTTTAGAATAATCTTTCTTTCAGGCTTTTGAAGTCATATATTGCTTAATCAAATAGAAGAAAAATAAGATATGCCATTATACCATTATGCCAATCTTTGTGCACTTAAGTATTTGCGTGGCCTTCATCTTCACCTTCTGCACATCTAGTGGGCTAGCATGTATGGAAGTGATCCTGATATATGTAGGATTCCTTATTAAATGTAGGAGCTTTATGTGAGCATTGAGTCTCAGTGAGAAAGGTGGCATATAAATAAAATACTTTGGATTTGGATGAATATTTTCAACGTATTGACTTCTCTTTTTGTAGTGATAAAATTTGGACAATGCCTTTTAATGGTTAGATCACTTTTTTAAAAAATAAAATAAAACCTACTTTAGAAATACTGTGCACTCAAATGAGCAAGCAAAGAAACATGTTTATGTAAGAACACAAGGCAATCTTGCTGGTGGTCACACTAGTGGTCCATCTAGTTGAGCATCCTGTGACCATCCTGCTGCCCTGGTGTGCCAACAGGCAGGGCCAAGGCCTCCTTCTGTTGTTGTCTCTTGGCACTTGGTATTGAGGGGTCTACTGCCTCTGCATGTGGAAATTCTCTTGATCATGGCAAGTGGCCGTTGATGGACCTCTCTTCCATTAATCTGTTTAACCCCCTTTTAAAGCCATCACTACATCTACCAGCAATGAATTCCACAATTGAATTACAGTAATGCCTCCAATGCGGTGGGTATGTTCCTGAAACCACAGTACTAAGTGAAATAGCTCTGTGAGGCATTCATAACACCGTCCTAATGGGCATGTATTCCCACTGTTGCCATTTCTTTACATGTGAGTGAAATATCAAACAGCAACTGGGAGCGTTGGCAACCACCAACTGACTGGCTTTGTTAGGCTCCTGTGTCAGAATATCCTGGGAATCCTCTCAGGGTCACTTTCCATGTCAAGGCTTCCTCCCTGGGGAGCTGCAGCTACCTTCTTTATCAGTCCTGCATCCCATAGCTTTCTTGGTTCTTGAAAAGGTGCAGGGAGGGGGGACAAGATCACCTTGTGCTGCTGCAGTGTGGTTGCAACCAGCTTAATTTTTCTCTAATATGGTGTTCAGAGTCATGAGGTGGACCCATTTCCACTTAGCATGTAGTGGAATGAATGTTCATGCTATTCACTTTCTCCATGTCATTTGAAATTTTATAAACTATTATGTCCCATCAATTATCTTTTTTTTTCTAAAATGAAAAACCTCAGATTCTTTATTCCTGTTGTTTTCCTCTAAATATGGTCATGTACAAGAAAAAGGATGTCATGTCTCATTAGTGCTCCATGTACCCAAGAGACTTTATTTATATTTTGCCATACTTTAAAACAAACAAAAAGTTTCCCAAAGGAGTTAAATACTCATACAGATATCAATTACAGTTTAATTTAGCAGGATTATAGTCGGGACATGATGAAAGAATGCCTCACTACTTTCATTCTTAGGATTTTTAGTTTCTAATTCAATATTTTGTAAATGTACTCATTCTGAGTCTTTGGCTATGAGCTTAGAAGTTGGGAAAAATGTTGTAGTTGAAATATCATAGTCTTTCCATGTGTTAGTAGTTACTTGAGCAATGGCATTAATTTTGTAAGGATTTAAAGAACTGAGAGTGCCTGTTTAACCAGTTGTGAAGCTGTGTGGAACATTCCACAGGTGAAGATTCTGTTGTATTTCCTGTTGTTTTTATTTTTAATAAAGTACCTGTTTTAGAGATGTAAAGACCCAGAAGAAAAATAGGAACATTCAGACTAACCTCGTAGAGTTGTTGCTGTGAGGATAAAATGTTGTAAGCCATTTTAAGTGCGCATTAGGAGAAAAACAGCCTACAAATAAATTTTAAGAATTCCTATCATGTACATGATTATAATATACTATTGAATGAGAATGTTAGCTTTTCAGAAATCTCAGGAGCTGCTAGTCAGAGGGGGAGACAGGAAAGGTTTGCAAAACCTTGGCTCTTGGTTTGTTTGTAGTATCTAAACCAGTGCATTTATGTATCGTTTGACTTTTGTGATTGATTCTGGATTACAAAATAATTCTACCTCAGGTGGGAAAAAATCATTTGACCTCTTTTTTTCATGTACAGTTTATTTGCCTTTCTAATAAAAGTCTGAACATTTTAAAAAATCCCAGAAATATTTAATTGATTATTTAAGACTCTTTATATATAAATTCAATCTATACAATTGAAATTTATCCACAGTATATTAAGTTTAAATGGTACTTTATGTGTAGCTATTCAGAGAAGAACAGATAAATACGTTCATTATTAGTAAGGTTATTGATGCAATATAGCAAATTAAGTTAATTAGCAGGGAAGCTTGGAAAGGGCTACATGCTACATCTGAAAGCATTACTTTGATTTTCATCATGTTTTGTAAGGAAAAATATCTACTTTTAAAATTCTGTTGAATGGTAGTTTCTGCATGAGTAACAATGGTATTTTAAAATTTTTGCATTGTACCATTTGTTGAATTTAATAGTAACAGTTTGGTTACAAGAAGAGAATTATTCCATCCATGGATAAAATTTATTATGTGCACTGTCAATTGTAGTCCAAGATTACAGAAAAAAAGATGTTAATTTCTACATGCAATTTATGTACATTTCACCTAGGGAGTACTATTGTTTCAGAACCATAGAGCAACAAAAATAATGATTGTGCAATTCTCTCAGGAGCTGTCGATAAAAGATGTAATAGGGGATTTAGGAATCTGGAAATGGCCAACTAATTTATGTGAATCTGTTTTATTTCAACTAGAAAGGCAAGGCTCTGTTGTGTCTGCACTGCATATTGCAGAGCACAGGCTGTCTATAGAAAACCAGGCGGCTGCATATGGATAGTCCCTTGATATCATTCACTTGCTGTGTAATCTTATTATGCAAAGTTCTAATCTTCACCTAGAATGAATACCTCTGGGTCAGAATATAGTCATATCGGGGTTTTTAAGGTCATGTTTTGTGATCCTTAGCTTATTTTTCTAAGTAGGGCTGGGATTTAAAAGGTATTCCCCAGACACTAGCAGAGATAGACAGCAGAACCCGCTGCCTTTTTGGAAGACAAGACCAACATGAGGTCCCTGGTAGAATTAAACTTGATTTGTAGCTGTAGGATTTTTTAACAGATGTATTATTGGACAGGGAATAGGGGCCACCAGCACAGTGAAATTGGATCACGATTGGCATTCTCAGAGAGTCTGCTGGCTGCTAAAATAGCAGCTGCATGTGGATTTGACTTCTTTCAGGTGAAGCGACTTCCAGTCATTTGGAAAGGATGGGATGAAAAGGAACCTTGGTGATAATTTTGATGTCTGCAAGATTTAGTACCAGTGTAATGGGATTATCACTAACACCTTCACTGCAGAAAAAGCCACCTGGCGTTATAACTGGCAGCAACTGTGAACTAATCCTTTCCCATCTCTTGGATGTCATTCAGAAAGCTCCCAGCAATTTCTACCCTACTAGCTGTGATTAATTTTATTTAAAAATAACACTAATAAAAAATGAAAATCTAGTTTTATTTATGTTTTATATTTTGTTCTTATTGAATATATATTGTAATATAAAACATTGTGAAATACATTGTAGTCCACAAATCTAACCATGTAATATTTCATTAATTCTTCTAGTGGTACGAAGACTAAGCAAGTTATGAAATAACACGCATTAGTTGTGATTTAGAAAAAAAATCACAGGCAAATAAATCTTTGCACGCAGCAGTTGCATTACTATACAGACTTGATTCAGGAAACCACAAACCTTCTTTTGGGAGGACAGAGCTGGTGTGTTATTCATACTATTATACAATTTAGCACTATGTTTTCTTACATAGAGAATGATACATCTTGGACTAAGATTATATGCTCATGGTTCTGTGCAAGTGAGAAAGTTATTAAATAAATGCAGATAGCTATCTATAGTGACTTGTAACAAAAGAAATACTTTTTAAAAGTGTGTTGCAGTAACATTTATGTCTTCTGAAATTACTGTAGATGAGTATTCTGTGTTGTATCTAATCTGATTCTGCAATTCTGATTAGTTATATGCTGTTTTAAGTAATATGTGAGGAATATTTTTTTCAGGAAAAGGTTGTTACTATTGGCCACCCATAGCTGTGATCTGCAGATATCTAAATTTGCTGATTGGGCCACACAGAGGCTAAACAGATCTTTCTGAGGGGCTCCCTGGGTGTGCAAAAAATATGATAAAAAAATACATAGAAGCAGCGGTCATTTTGTAGAAAAATAGGTGGTGAAGCTCAACCAGGGATTGTTACGCAGCTGCACCTATTATTCAATGGACAAGGTGGGAAGGAGGAGGGGGAACCCTCAGAAAGGTTCAGGAGCTGCACTCTTGTGAGTTCCTGCTGAATCTGAGGCCTAAATAGAATTTTATATTCCCCCTCAAATAAATCCCTCCTTTGGCAATTGAAGAAGACCAGGAACCGTGGTGGGTCCAGCAGTGGCAGCGGTGCACCCTGGGAGTCCCACTGGGCCCAGCTACAGCCCAGCCCAGGAGCCACACAGGGAGTTGGGCAGAATTGCTGCTGCTGGACCCAGCAGTGGCAATAGCTGTGCTGGGGGAGTCACACTGGGGAAAGTGGCAGCGGTGCAACTGGGGAGTCCAGTGGTAATATATTGCTGGCAGCAGAAAAACCCCTGGGTCACACTGGGCCCAGTGTGAAAGTACTACTACTCAGAGCAGCTCCGGGCACGCCAGTGGAAATTGCCCCCCTGACACTCTGTTGTTTGCCCAGAGCAGCTCTGGGTGAGCCAGCACAGTCTCTTCTCCCCAGTTTTTCCAGCAAGCTGCAGAAAACTGGGGAAGGAGACTGTGCTGGCTTGCCCAGAGCTGCTCTGGGCAAACTTCAGAAAGCTGCCAGGCAGCCTGGGGCTCCATACTGGGCTAGGTTTGAGACTGATGGGGGAAAATGGGATTCCCCCTCAAGTCTTGAGGGCCCCCACTTGTAATGTAACAGTTGTCAAGGTTCTCAATTCCAGCACTTGCTCAATCCATGTAACCACCATCCAAAACTCAGGAACTATTTGTAGCTTCAACAGGTGGCATTAAAAAGGATTGCTGAAATATACAATAAATAAATGTGTGCTTGTCTTCCCTTTTTATGCACTTCTGCACGCACGCACGCACACACAAAAGCCTTTGTAGGCATATATCAGATTATAAATAAACACTTCTGCACTTCTGTATGTGTTTGCTGGTGTAGTAGAGTGGTTAGAACATGGAACTAGGATACAGGAGACCCAGATGTCTGCCATGAAACGTTTCTGGTTGACCCTGGGCCAGTCACACATTCACAGCCTAATCTACCTCAAAGAGTTGTTATGAGGATAAAATGGAGACGAGAATTAGGTAGGCTGTTTATGGTTCCCTTTAGGGAGATAGGCAAGGTAAAAATGAAGTAAATGAAAATAAATTATAAAATCAATTACTGTGCACTGTCCCTTCTTACAGAAAGAAATTAGATTCTGATGGCCAGGTAGTTATGTTGTTAATTCTATCAGTACTCTTTGGAGCTCTTATTACATTGTATACTAGCAATTGATGTCTTTTAGGGAACGTCATAAGAGAGGACCATTGGTATTAAATTTAAAACGTAGTAGACAGACCTGTAGCCAGAAAATTTTGGGTGGGGGGGCCCAGGGAATAAAATTGTAGATGGAGGGGCTCTGGGGCCCAAAATGACATCACACACTTAAAAAATAAAGAAGAGTGGCAGCAGCAACAAGGACGGGAAGAGTGGGGGTGGCAAAAACGTGTCGGCAAGAGCAGCAGGCGAAATTGGGGCATTGAGAAAGGGAGAAGCAAAAGCCCAAGGAGAGCAGCGGCAGCCAGTGTGTGGCAGGGAGAGTAGCAGCGGCAAGAGCAGTGGGGAAAGGAGGAGCCATACAGGTGGAAGAGGGGGTTGGGTGGAGCTGCCTGCCCCCCCCAGGCCTCCCATAGCTATGGACCTGGTAGTAGAAGTAAATTTAATGTACCAAACACTAATGCAGGGACCCCCCCCCCCACCTTTTTGAGCCTGTGGGCACCTTTGCAATGTTGAGGTGGGTGCTGAGTATTACCAGAAAATGGCTGCCAGAGGAGTAGAGCCAAACTCCTAAGGCTTTTGCAGGAGGGTAGCCAAAGGGAATACCTCTCTCCTCACATCTCCTGGGAAGAAAGAAAACCGGAAGGGAAAGTGGAACTACACACTAGCTACAGAGAGCCCTGGTGCTTGCCAGTCTTCCAGATCCTCCAGTGGAAAACCCTTTCACTTGACCAAGGGCAACCAGAGACAAGCCCTGCCTTACAGTGGCCCCACCTACTTTCTGAAAAGCTCAGCAGGTCCTAAGGGAAATACTGTTAGGCACCAAGTTAGGGAACTCTGCTCTAATTAGCCACCGCTTTGAAAATTCATTTTTTGTTGTTCAGTCACACAGTCGAGTCTAACTCTTTGCAACCCCATGGACCAAGTCACGCCAGGCTCTCCTGTCTTCTGCCATCCTCCTAGAAATATAAAAATTAATTAACTGTTGATTTGTTAAGGTCTTCCCAATCCTTTAGCTATGTGAATAGGCAACTGGTTTATGGTAATCTCAGCAAGGGAAGTGAGAAGCAAAGATGGTTTGCCATTGCCTTCCTCTGCAAAGTCTTCCTTGGTGGTCTCCCATCCAAGTACCATCCCTGCATAGCTTTAAGCTCTGATGAGATAGGGCTATATCATATTGTTCCACATATCAAGCCTTTAGATACCAACTGTAAAATCAGATTGGTCACATCCATTGCCTCCTTTATTTTGATGCTTCTGTCAGTGTACCACATACCCCATGATCTCCCTTATTGCTCCCAGGAATATTATCTTCTCTCCCCCACCCCCAATTTTTAGAACAGTTGATAGTAAACTGGTATTCTCTTTAATTTTCCTGTATAAAGGTCTGTGGATGATCCAGCAGAATTATTTTATGTTCAATCACTCTGTCTTCTGTTTCTAATAGAAAACCCCAAGGACTCTGAAACTGTGGGGAAGGACTTTGTTGACTTCAAAAGAAAGCAGTAAACATTTTGTGACTGTAGCAGTAGATATTTATTTATTAAAATATGTGTACTAGTTTTAGTCACTTACAGGGCTTACAAATAGATAAAAAACACACAATAAAACCAGAAAACTAATACATCAAACCATGATAAAGCATCAAACCTTAAAATAGATTTTATGATTTAAAATAAATTATAAAATCCTTTTACATCCTTGGAAGAAGTTGATTTCTGTAATATGACAATGTATACAACCAGACTCAAATGAGGCTAATTTAAAATTTAAATAAAATGACTTTACGGATAACTAATTTTCCACCATTCCCTATCCTCCACTTGTGATTTTGCTGAATGGGAAATATATAAATCTGTGCTTGGGAATTTCAGTCCTAGTTTCTAATACTAACCGTAGTTTTCCCAGTTAGTGACATCTACACAGATTGATCCATTCATTATCCAGAACAGTGAAAGCTGAACTAAATGTTAGCTGCAGCCGCATGCCTTTTCTCCCTGATATTTTTGGCCTTTTTAATGGAAAACAATGTCCAGTTCTGCAAGTTTCAGTGAAAGAATGGCAGGGAAAAGCTACTTAATCTTTCCCTGATTGTTTTTCTGCTCAAAATAGCTGCCTTTCTTTTTACCCTCAGAAAGGACAAGATATTTTTTCACCATCGTGTAAAAAAACCGCTGGAGGAAGGTCAATTTTGAGTTACAAAAAGGCCAAAAGGGAACAGGGCTAAACTGCTGTCTTCCTGCCCATCCCAGAAATTCTTTAGCTGAAACTTGCAACTAAGGCTGCTTTTGGTTTTATAAGAGAGAATATACAGTTCTCAATATGAAGGGTAGTAAGCATTGGGGTTCCACAAGATCAGTGTTGGGACCAGTGCTATTTAATTTGTTCATAAATGATTTGGAATTGGGGGTAGCAGTGAAATGCAGCTTTGCAGATACCAGATTATTCAGGATGGTGAAAACCAAGGCAGATTGTAAAGAGCAGAGGAGGACTTCTCTAAATTGAATGAGAAATGCATGGTGTAAAAAGGTAAAGATTGTCCCCTGTGTAAGCACCAGTTATTTCCGACTCTGGGGTGATGTTGCATCATGACGTTTTCACGGCAGACTTTTTATGGAGTGGTTTGCCATTGCCTTCCCCAGTCATCTACATTCACCACCCCCAGCAAGCTGGGTACTCATTTTACCAACCTTGGAAGGATGGAAGGCTGAGTCATCATTGAGCTGGCTACCTGAACCTAGCTTCTGCCGGGATTGAACTCCGGTTGTGAGCAGAGGTTAGGTCTGCAGCTTTACCACTCTGCGCTACGGGGCTCTTTAATACATGGTGTAGGCAGGGCTTTTTTGTAGCAGGAACTCCTTTGCATATTAGACCGCACTCGATATAGCCAATCCTACAAGAGCTTACAGGGAGTACAGGATCTACTGTAAGCTCCAGGAGGCGTGACTACATCAGGGGAGTGTGGGCTAATATGCAAAGGAGTTCCTGCTACAAAAAAAGCCCTGAATGTAGGAAAGTGTAAGGTTATGCACACTGGAACAAAATATTCAAGCATTAAATATATATTGGTGAAGTCTGACCTGGTGGAGACAGAGAGGGAAGGAGATCTTGGAGCTGTAGTACACAGCTTGATGGAAAATATCACATGTGGCAATGGTGAAAAGGGCAATCTCTTTGTTGGGAATTATTAGGAAAGGAACTGAACATTTAAAAACCAATATTTAGTCCTGTATAGATAAATGGTGTGACCTCATCTGGAATTCTGGATATTGTTCTGCTTTCCTGTCTTAAAAAATTTATTTCTTGACTTCATTTATACCCTGCTTTTCTTCCCAATGGGTGCCCGAAGTGGCTTACATTGTAATCCTTTCTCCCATGTTATCCACACAGCAACCCTGTAAAGTAGGTTAAGGTGTGATTGACCAAGATCAGCCATCAAACAGCCATGGCAGAGAGGAGATTTGAATCTTGATCTCTCAGATGGAGTCCTATACTCTAACACATGGGCGTCAAACATGCAGCCTGTTGGCCAAATCAGGCCCCTGGAGGGCTCCTATCAGGCTCCTGAGCAATTAGCTGTCTTCTGCTTCCTTCTCCCTCTCTCTTGCTTCCTTCTGCATCACAGCTTGCTTTGCCAGACTTGCTCAATCACACAGGAGGTACGGAGGAAAGCCTCTGTTCTATCAATTGGCTGAGGCTCCTCCCTTGGGGAGGAAGGGGGGGAATAGCTTGCTTTGCCAGACTCTCTCAATCACACAGCAGAGCTACTGAGCCAAGCCTCTCTTCCTTCTATTGGCTGAGGCTCCTCCCCCTCCTGGGCCCCTGGGGAACGAAGGAAAGCACCAGAGCTTCCTTTGCCAAGTTCCCTGGATTGCACGAGAGAGACACAAAGAAAGCACCTTTAAAACCAATGAGTGCTAATGTTTTAAGCATGTTTTATTTTAAGCTTAAAAAAAAATTGTGTTTGTCTATACCATCATCAGTAATAAATAAAAGCCCAACCATGGTGGCAAATCTGAGCATTTTCATTGGTTGGATGTGGCCTATGCAGGATTGGCTCGCAGTTTGGTATAATGGTTAAGTGTGTGGACTCTTATCTGGGAGAACTGAGTTTGATTCCCCACTCCTCTACTTGCACCTGCTGCAATGGCCTTGGGTCAGCCATAGCTCTGGCAGAGTTGTTCTTGAAAGGGCAGCTGCTGTGAGAGCCCTCTCAGCCTCACCCACCTCACATGGTGTCTGTTGTGGGGGAAGAAGATATAGGAGATTGAAAGATGCTCTGAGTCCCTGATTCAGAGAGAAGGGCAGGGTATAAAACTGTAGCCTTCTTCTTTCTCTGGGATGCCATTGGCTGATTTTTCTCTCTCCTGCCTACCACCAGTCCAGTCGTGCAAGAGCCCCATCAGAAGGCCACTGACCTTTGAGGGAGACAGTTATTTGCTGACAGGTTCTCCTGGGGGCTTACTGATCACTACTGCCCCTCCTCAGGGCCTGTTGTAGGAAGTCCAGGATAGTCCATCTCCCCCCACCCCACATTGCCGCAAAGCAAACATTGAAGCAAACAGTAAACTGTGAGAGACATGTTCATGAGACAAAACAGTAGCAGTTCCTTCTCTTCATCTGTCACAAGAGGGATGTTAATTCACAGCAGGGAGGGGCTAGTTCCACAGCAGCAGATAAACAGGGTGCCACCTTTCCACCTGCACATACTCTTCACTCTCTATTCAAATTAGGCTACAGTGGGTTCATATGACAGAATGGGCTCTGAGGGAGAGTCTCCTCCTCCTGGGGACCTACTGTTGCCAATCTCCAGGTGAGGGCTGCAGTTCACTCAGAATTCCAGATGGCAGTGATCAGCTCTCACTGAGGTGGGGGCTGGGAGTGAATGCCTTCACTTGGGTGGTTGGGAAGACAGCAAGGCTGGGGGGGGGCACTCACCCAGAGGTTATACCTTTCCCGGTTGGAAGGAAATTCCTAAGGTATAGGCCTCTGAGGGAGAGGCCTTTCCTCCTGGGAAACCACTGTTGCCAACTCCAGGTGAGAGCTGTGGAAGCTGACTGGGTGATTTTAGACCAACGTGCCTCACAAGGTTGTTCAGATCAAAGGGGGGAGAGGAGAACGATGTAAGCTGCTTTGGTCACCTCTCCTCACTGTGAAGAAAGACTGTCCTTTTTCCTATGTAGAGGCTGCAGGGAAGGGGAAGGCAAAGGAAACCTGAAGTCAGAGAGGCAGATAAACAGAAGGAGATAGAGTTGCTGACTCCAGGTTAGGAAATTCCTGGAGATTTAAGGGGTGGAGCCTAGAGAGGGTGGGGTTTGAGGAGGGATTGGACTCAGACAGGTGCAATGGCATTTCCTATTGGGGAACCACTGGGGATCACTCAGATACAATTGCTCTCCAGATGGCAGAGATCAGCCATCTGAGGTGGGGGGGAGTCAGTGCCTTCACTTGGGTGGGTGGGAAGACAGCAAGGGTGGCGGGCACTTGCCCAGAGCCGCCTTCTAGAGCCTTAATCCTCCTTCAGGCTTATAAAGTTTATATCCCTGCTGCCTGGCATTACATTTTATGACACACATAGCCCAGCCCAATAAGGTCTCATTTATGTGAGATCCAGTCCTCATAACAAATGAGTTCGACACCCCTGCTCTAACCACTACACAACAATTGATAATATACAAAGACATGCAAAACTGGAAACAAGTATAGATGAGGCAACCAAGGTGAAGAAAGAATATAGAACTTTTCCGTTTATAAGAAGGATGACAAAGATGGGCCTTGATAAGAGTTTTCTAAATCAGTTTGGGCCTGAATAATATCTGAAGCCGTGATAGCATTTTCCTTTGTCTTCTCATGGAAATCTTCAGTGTATCCTCAGCATTGTTGAAATGAACTACTTAATATTCTGTATAGCACTTAACAATCTTATGTATGTATTTTCCCATACAGTTCCTACCTGATTTAGGCCTCTTTAATTGTATTAATCTTGTGTTTGAATAACTTCTAATATAACTCAGTAATTTCTTTTGGGCTCAAATTGCTTTCTAGCTGAGGAGGCCTTTCTGGCAATTACTTTTGGAGAGACACTCACTAACTGTGCTTCCTGCTAGATTTCTTTTTTTTTTGGTGGTCATTAATTTACACCTGTCACATGACACTGATCTTCAGACACTCAATCTTGCTTGTATCACCTGCAGAAAGTGTTTTAAACTCACAGCATTCTGCCCTCTGACATCAAGGGTTTAGCCAATACTCTTATAATTTCCTGGGTTAATTAAAAGACTACACTTTTTTTGGCTTCTGAAAAAACTGGTTGAAAGTGCAATTAGCTCAAAATACAGCTGTTCCAGTTTCAGATTACATGTACTCCTTAGCCCATTCCCAACCTGCATACATCAAGTAGGGAAAGAACTGACTAACGTTTACTGCATATATATGTCATTTTAGCAGCTGCATCATCTTACAGAAATAGTTTTACTAGCATTACTAGTTGATGACAAATTGATAAAGCCTTCATTGGTTCATGCATAGTGGGCTGGATCCGATGAAGCTCAAGTGATGTTTTGCTTGCACAGTGGTGCATTCCTCCCTCACTTTTACTATTGCTGCCTCTTGTGCCCCTCAACAAACCTTCCCCTGTGTCTCTATGGGCCCTTGGGTACTTTGTGGCACCAGTGTGGGAGGTTTCAAAGGAGAAGTGCCTTTTGCTCACATAAGTGGACCTTTTGAACTAAACTCTGAAGACTTGGGGCCCATGTGAAAATTGCTTTTAGAATAGAAAGAAAATTGTAGTTTTAAAAAACAAGAACAATTTTTAAAGTTTTTTTTACCAACATCGTAATTTGTCTCAGTTATCTATTGAGAACATTTTATCTTTTTTCTTTCAACATGCCAGAAGTGGCAACAAGTAGAGATGCGATTATTATATGGCTGGGCAAGACTGTAGAAAGCTAATGAATATTTTCTCTTGGCAACCTTGTTAATGTGTTTTGCTTCTGTTGTCATCTTAGGACTTTTCTGTGTGTGTGCTTCAGTTTATCCCCTGATTTCTGCATGCATTTTTATACCTTTAGTTTTAACTTTTTTTTCCTCTCCCCCCCTCCACTGTTTCTTTTGAGATCACTTTTACCCTAGTGTTTTTTTTCCCTCTGGAAAGTGATTTTGAATTGGCTTTTTTCCTCATGCATACTGTTTTCGTTGTTTTCTTTGTCCCACTCACTCCCACTCACCTCCAGCCTACTGTTCAACCACTCCCTCTCCTCTCCCTCCCTGAAGATGGGTGGTTACTTATTCTTAAAAGTAGTCTTATTCTTTATTCTTATTCTTTAAAAAATAGCACTAAAATAGGTTTATTGCTGGAGCATTGCAACAGGCTTAGGAGGTTCTCTGAATCCCCAGCTTTCAGAAAAAGTAAGTCTCTGGTGCCTTCACACATGGAGATATAAAAGAAAATGCATATCTCTTTGGCACTTTCTACACTTGAACCTCCACCTGGATTTTCTCTTGAGTCTGACTCACATTCATTTACCTTGCAGGAAAACCCTGGACAAAACAGCATCCATATATCCTGGGACAATTGTGGGGCAAAACTGGGGTAGACTCAAGTGTAGTGTATAAATGGGGAAAAAAACCCAAGATAAGAACAGGGATGAACTTGTATAGTGTAGAATGTCAGTTTGAGACAGGGTTGAACCAGGATTAAAGTCTAGTGTAGAAAGGACTTATGAGAGAATGGAATGGAGACTTACTTTAAAAAAAAAATAAAAAGTGGAAATTGAGAGAACCTCCTAAGCCTATTAGTACAATACTCCAGTGATACATTAATATTTTAGTGCCGTTTTTTTAAAGAAAGGGGTGTGACACCACTGATGACAACAGCACCCTCCCTTGAAAATTCTAATTCTTGAAGGCACACAGAGAAAAAAATAGATTTATTTTACAGCTGTAAAAATGCACAGGGAGGGCATAAATGTGAAACAGTCACACCCAAACTGATCTCAAGAAAATCAGGAGTAAGCAGAAGGGGAAGTCTAATATTCATGTTTAAGATAGATTCAGGTGGGTAGCCAAATTGCTCTGAAATGGTAAGTGTCCACACAAATGCTTATACCCAGAATAAAACTTTGTTGATGTTAAAAGTACTACTGAACTCAAAAGTCATTCATGTTTAAGACATTTTCTCCTAGGACCAGTTTATGCATTTAACTTTTAAAAATGAATGTTTCCTTCTCTCCTAGGGGCTTAAGGCATGACAAAACTGAAGAGAAAAAGATACAAATCTTTATCAGTCATAGGTGACTTCGACCTACCAACATTATGAGCCCACAAAGAAAGCTATTTGTAGTGTGCTAGATATGGCAACTTTTGGTAGAGAAGTATATTCTTATAAAGGAAATTGCTAATGTGCATTTCTTTCACTATTGGTAGTGTATCTTTCAAAAGATGGTATCTAACCTCGAGCCAGCAATATAGAATGTCATACCTTAATTTGAACAGCTAAGTGTAGGTGAGTCTGATAGCAATGTTTAGTTTATTACTTATAACAGAATGTGTTGATTGCTTCTCAAGATCACATCCCATGATTTGCAAAGAAAAAAATAAAAAACTTCAACAAAGAATCTCAGTGAAAATAGAAGAGCAAATTAAAATAATTTAGAAGACAGAATAGATTAAGCTGAGACTCCTTACCCAACCACCCCCCCACCAAGAATCTTTGGAAAAAATCAATATGTAGAAATAACAAATGAAGCAGTATTTATTTATTTATTTTATGATTTATATCCCGCCCTTCCCAACAAGTGGCTCAGGGTGGCTCACAACATAAGAATTTGACATAAATAGAATTTAAGCATAAAAACAGTTAAAATAATTAATACATTTAAAATTTTAAGACATTTAAACCATTTAAAACATTAGGGACAGCAGACATCTAGTGTAACTACACTCAGTTTCTTGTACCAGCTAGTCATAGGCCAGCCGGAAGAGGGTTGTCTTACAGGCCCTGCGGAACTGGGCGAGGTCCCGCAGGGCCCTCACCTCTTCCGGCAGCTGGTTCCACCAGGAGGGGGCCGTAACAGAAAAGGCCCGGTCCCTTGTAGATTTTAAGCGGGCTTCTTTTGGTCCGGGGATAACTAGGAGATTTTGAGTTCCCGATCTCAGTACTCTCTGGGGGAGAGGCTCAGATACCTTTGCCAATTCAGTGTCTACTGTGCACTTGGAGGGTTTTGGTGCAAGGGAAGTCATGATTCTAAGGAAAGGGGAGAAGTTGCTTCCTACCATTGTTTAAGTTCCCCACAACTGAAAAATCAGTTAAATTAGAGTGCAGGTTGTTTTGTATTTTCTAAAAATCATTGGATGAATTTTTCTTCTTAAAATGTAATTTGAACCTTGGTTGACATTTCAGAAAAATCTAACTTTTTAAAATTGCTATATATATTTAAGATCAACAAAAGTTTAATTCAGAATGTAAGCTGTCTGATGAAGTGTGCTTCTAGCACACAAAAGCTTACATTCTTTTTTTAAAAACATTTTATAAAAATAGCTATATTTTAATAGCATTATGATCAGAAATTATACCAATGGCATTTCTTTTCCCTTAAACCAGGACAAGTTGCATAACCGAGGCACGGCTATGTTGCGAGATACCATGGGAAAGACTTTTCGTCTTCTTGGGTACACCATTCAGTATGGCTGCGTAGCTCATTGTGCTTTTGAATATCTTGGTGGAATTGTTGTGGTGAGTTAACAAAAGTTGGGAATGATTTTATAATAATACTGAAAGCAGCTATAGTATTAGCAAGTCAGGTTTTAGCCTGTTATTCTCCAGTGTACTAAAAATTAAAACTTATAAAACAAAGGGACTTTGGGAGCATATTCTAGGTTTTAGAGTTTGAACTTCCTTTAAACTTTGTTTAAGGTAGCAAACAGCTTATCAACTAAATTTCAGCTGAAGTCCAACTTCTGAAATCCTCTGGAAAACATTGGTAACTTCACAAGTATAGCACAAAACTTTGGAACCCCAAACTTGAATTCTTTGTCTTTTCCACTCTGCCCATTGCCAAGAATTCTATACACAAATGATTGAGGTTGGATTAGAAACTGCAGAAGGAAGGTATGGTGATAAGTGCCATACATCTTGTCATCCATGCCACCACCATATCATATGTGAAAGTGCTATAAAGATTATAGTCTGTCTAAATATTATATTTGGCAAGGTATTTTGCAAATACTGATTGTCCTTTTTGCTTTTTTTTTTTTTTAGTGTTCAGGACCTTCAATGAAGCCTACAATTCAAAACTCAGATATTGTCATTTCAGAGAATCTCAGCTGCCATTTTTATTCCATTCAGAAGTATGTTACTATTTTGCACAGCTCCCATTTTCCATTGTGTTTTTCTGCAATCAATTGCTTACTGATTGTCTTTTCTTTAAATCATATTCTTGCCTTAATTGTTCACTATGTTAGCATTATTAACTGTGTTAACATTATTCATAAATTCCCATTTTTTCTTTCTTTTAGATAAGGAAGATGATTACTAGCATTTTATGCGTGTCATGTCAGAAACTGTTCTTGTCTTTATGCATTTGTAGCTTTAATACAAAGATTGAGCACCCATCATGTATTGATTTCTACATAGCCACCATACTGTATGACTTCTGATTTTTTAATTTTAGATTATTTTGCCATATATTATAATGGACAACTGGAGTTTATCCAAAGAGTGATTCTTTCCAGAAATGCTGTGAATTCCATTTATTATATTATCTAAATGCCACTTTATTGGCACTTTGTAGAACAGTGAATGTGTACATGGTGCTCAACCATCATGAAAATCAGGCTTTATGCTTTATGGCATGTGTTGCTGCTGGATAACAGTTTAAACACAAGTTATGTTGGGCAATGGCAGTGGACAGGAAAAGCTGCTCTAGTTGCCAGGTGCAAGCCTGTGACCTAAAATTCTTTGGCTCTCTTTCTGTTTTAGTAGAAAACAGAATACCTGCCATTTAAATCTCCACTCAAATATCAGGCTGCTCTTTATTGTCTACTACATGAAAAAAAAATCTTGAACAGGACTTTTCCCTATCTAACTTTTCAATTCCATATTATCACGAAAAGAGGGACTATCTTACTGGTAAACTTACTGAATTTTAAAAAATATATGGCAAATCTGGGCAGGGAGGCAGTAAAACCTTTGAATCTGACTATGGCATAGAAGACAGAGCTACATTCTTAACTATTTCTTAAACACTGTGTGGCTCCGTGGCTTAGTAGGTTAAAGACAAAATGACCATGCCTATGAAGGGCTATGCTAGAGGGGCATTCTCCAATACTTTAGATCACTTTTGGGATGCTTTCCATAAAGGTTGGCCACCAGTGCTTTGAAGGTTTCTCCTGTAAATATTGGTGACACTGACAGTTCCTTACAAATGTTTCTTCAGAGGTGATATTGTCATTGCAAAAAACCCAAGTGATCCAAAATCAAATATCTGTAAAAGGGTAATTGGCTTGGAAGGAGATAAAGTCTGTACAAGCGATCCCTCAGATGTTATTAAGATTCACAGTTATGTAAGTATTACTGGTTTTTATTCTTTACATTGTATTTAAATGTGCACATCTTTATATTAAGCAACATATTTTAATTACATGACCTTCTTGCTAATTTTTTCTCCTGAGTCACCAGATAGTTTTCTGTGGAGAAAATGCAATGGACTTGCATGATGACTAGATTCCCCTGCTTGTGAACTCAGCCTACCATAATTTGGAAGGACATGTATGTAGCTAGATGAAAGAGCTCTTAAAATTCCATCATTTGGACCAAACAAGAAAAAAAAAAATAGACGTGCCTTTTTCTTGAGTGCTATGTGTGTTGCCCTGTAAGCCCAAATCCAGGCCAGCCATGTTGCTCTTGAAATCCAGCATGAGTTTGGCTTAGCTATTCTGTGCACCTGTGCACCAAGCCCAGCTGCTCTGGGTTACAAGCAAGCTCCTTTTAAGGCTTTTATTAGCATAACCTGGAAGCAGGATATCTATTCATATCTTTAGAGGTACTCTAGAAAACAAAAGATTCTGGCCAAATACACATCCAAAACTTGTGCAGTGGGGATGCTAGAATTTATTATTATTATTATTATTATTATTATTATTATTATTATTTAGAATTCTGAACGTTTTACCCTAGTCTAGCTAATGAGAGTAGCCTATGATACTATATAGGAAAATTGGTCTTTTTGTTGGAGGAAGTTGGTAGTGAGGAGTGTAGAGATCCTCACTCAGGAGATGGAAAGGCCAAGACAGTGGGAGAGCACTGGATAACCAATCCTCAACAGCAGTATGGAATTTTCAACAACAATATGGAAACTTTGAGTGTTCTACCAACCTCTTTACCATCATGGTAAGTCTTGATCAGAGGGAGAGTGAATATCAGGATATCATTTACTACCTATTTTATTTTCCTTTGCTCAGATACTGTTAATCAATTGTTGCTGAACTGTATGCTTTCTTTTGACTGCTTATACAAAAAAAATTTTCTTTTTCTGAAATTGATTTTTTGGTGGTCTTTGCATGCACATATTGAAAGCCTGATTTTATCATGCTTACCAAGTTACATAGAGAAAGTAGGGAGATACCTACTTGGGTTTGTCTAGCACCCTGGTGGCGAACCTATGGCACGCGTGCCAGAGGCGGCACTCAGAGCCCTTTCTCTGGGCATGCGCACCGTCGCCCATTTTTGCCTCTCCTGCTATCCACGCCGCCCATTTTCGCTTCCCCTGCTCCCCCACCACCTGTTTTCACCTCTCTCGCTCTCCCTGCCACCTGTTTTTGCTTCCCCTACTCCCCCGCCGCCTGTTTTTGTCTCTCTCGCTCTCCCTGCCACCCATTTTCACCTCTCTCGCTTTCCCTGCCACCCGTTTTTGCCTCTCTCACTCTTCCTGCACTCGTTTTTGCCTCTCTTGCTTTCCCTGCCATCCGTTTTTGCCTCTCCCGTTCTCCCTGCCACCCGTTTTCACCTCTCCCACTCTCCCTGCCACGCGTTTTCGCCTCTCCCACTCTCCCCGCCACCAGTTTTCACCTTTCTCGCTCTCTCCACCACCCATTTTCGCCTCTCCCCGCCACCCGTTTTCACCTCTCCAGCTCTCTCCACCACCCATTTTCGCCTCTCCCCGCCACCCGTTTTCACCTCTCCAGCTCTCCCCACCACACATTTTCGCCTCTCCCCGCCACCCGTTTTCGCCTCTCTTGCTCTCCCTGCTTCCCCTTTTTTTAAACTAAAACCTCAGTATTCAGGTTAAATTGCTATGTTGGCACTTTGCTATAAATAAGTGGGTTTTGGGTTGAAGTTTGGGGACTCAGTCTCTAAAAGGTTCACCATCACTGGTCTCGCACTACCAAGTGAGATCTCCAAAATTTTCCCCCAATTTTAATTGTGGTTTGGAGTAGGAAAGTGATTCTTAGTTTGTAAATGTGTCCTTAAAGGAACGCCCATAGCTGCAGGGGGGCCAGGCCACTCTATTGAAACCCGCTCTGTAGGGTCCCTCCATTGGGAGGGGGAGAGAGAGAGCACGGGGAGGGACAGAGCGGCCTCACTTTTGAAGCCCAGTAGCCCATTCCAGCTAGAAACAAGCTGGGAAGGGGCTCGTTTGCGGTGCTGTGGTTTTCACCCCACCCCTGGTTGTCTCGGCAATACCCTGCGTGGTCCACCTCAAAGCTGCAGGGTCCAGTCTGGCTGGAGAGGGCTGAGGACACCTGAAGCCAGAAAGTTGCTGCCCCCCTCCCCTGCAGGAGAGACCTCTCTTCACGTTTCAGAGAACAAAGCAACACCTTCCCAAGTTTCAACAGGTTCCCCCCGCAATGCTTATAATTTGCATCCTTCAGAATGAGAGAGCAGGAAAGAGAGCGAGTGAGGGGGAGGGGAAGAGAGCAAGGGGAAGAGAGCGAGTGAGGGGACAGCAAGAGAGCGAGGGGGAGAGTGAGAGCAAGGGGAAGTGAGAGAGTGAGGAGAAGAGAACAAGGGAGAGAGTGAGGGAAAGAGAGCAAGCAAGGGGGAGAACGAGGGGAAGAGAGCGAGTGAGAGAGAGTGAGGGAAGAGCAAGAGAGCAAGAAGAAGAGCAAGCAAGGGGGAGAGTGATAGAGTGAGCGAGGGGGGGGAAGAGAGGGAGAGAGCTGGGGCTGGGTGGGCTGGCCGCTAGAGGAAAGAAGCAGCCTTGCAGCCTTCCCCCACCAATGTTTTTTTTTATTTCCTGGACCCCTCCACCCAAAATTTTCTGGGTATAGGCCTGCTTAAAGGACACAGCCCAGGGCACCTATCCCTGGGGAGAATGGGTAGAGCGGAGGCTCATCCCTAAGGAACGCAGCATTTCAGTTGCAGAGTTGAGAGGAGAGTAAGGTGGGACTCTCTGAGAAGAGAACCTGGGAGGAGCAGCCAGGAGGAAGGTCAACCAATACTAACTTCCTCTCCTAGACACCTCTGTGGTAAAGGCTTAGCTGAGAGTAAGCAGGGAAACAGAAACTATGAGTGGCTGAAGGAGAGGACTAAAAGGCCTCAGCTGAAGGAGGGAAGGGGCAGCTGCCTTGAAGAAGCTGGGAGAGGAGACCTGTGCTATGGGGGTTTCACAGATAGAAAGAGGGACTGGTGTCTAGGTTAACAGACAAATTCCTTGTTTATAATCTGATGGTGGCAAAGAGAAGGAATTCTAGATGTACAGTGGGTGGTACAAAAGAAAGCTGAAATGTTGAGCTCATTGAGGTATAGACTAGAACACAAGCAGTATACAGTGAAAAGCTACTACAGGAGTTTGAGCTGGTGTCAACTTTTATGGTCATTATGTGTGAGGAAAAAATAATGAAGGTTTTTTCCCTGGATTTATTGTCTGCTCTTCATAAAGCCTAGGTTGTTTTGTGCAACCCCGAAACGCGATAAGGAAATAGCTGGCAAGCGCGTATAGAAGAAGATATATTCCGGTGTTTTCTGTTGAAACTTTTTGAACAGCTGATTCCTTTTGTGAAGTTAATTAGTGGAGGATTTTATTTTTAAGAAGGTATTTATATGGTCATTTCAGAGGATATGAACATGTAAACTACGTACCTGTTTTTGGACTCCACACCTATAGAGCCTTTAAGCTTTTTTCTTTTAGTAAGTGTGCATCAGCATTTTCTAAGTACTGATAAATGTAGTGCCGGGGTGTCAAACATGTAGTTCGGGGGCTGAATCAGGCCCTCGAAGGGATCCTATCAGGCCCCCGAGCAATTGGCTGTCATCTGCTTACTTCTTCCTATATCTTGCTTCCTTCTGCATAAAAGCTTGCTTTGCAAGGCTTGCTCAATTGCGCAGAAGCTACAGAACAAAACCTCTGTTTTCTCCATTGTCTGAGGCTCTTCCCTTGGAGAGGAAGAGGGGAGGAAGAGCTTGCTTTGCCAGGCTCTCTCAATTGCACAGCAGAGCTACTGAGCCAAACCTCTCTTCCTTCTGTTGGCTGAGGCTTATCTCCCTCCTAGTCCCTTGGGGAAGGAAGGAAAGAGCCAGAAGCTTCCTTTGCCCAGTTCCCTGGATCCAGTGAGAGAAACACAAAGAAAGCATCTTTAAGACCAATGAGTGCTAATGTTTTCAACATGTTTTATTTTAAATTTTTAAAAAATCTTTAATTGTGTTTGTCTGTCCTTTATAAAGTTTACATCTCTGTTACCTAATCTTAAATAGGTATATACTGTACATGGCCCGGCCCAACATGGCTTGGCCCGACAAGGTTTCATTTATGTCAGATCTGACCCTCAAAACAAATGAGTTTGACACCCCTGATCTTGTGCAACACTGACCACTTTACTTCCTGTATATAATAGCACCCAGAAAGTGGTTGTACAAAATCTTACACAATATCTTGGGCTAATGGAAACACAAGTGGGGATACCATTGTGCCCTAATGTCTTTCCGATGTTCACACTGAAATGAGAAGCTCAGTGCTGTGATTAGAGAATGTAGAACGGGGTTCCTAAATAATTGAGCCTTTAAACTGAAGAAGGAATTGAAATGTCCTCAAAATCTAGAGACGTCTTTTTAAGAAAGAGGCTGCGTTGAAGCTACGTTCCTCAGGAGCACCCAACTTGTTAATTTCAGTTGGACTATTTCCAAGTTTGGACTTATATCTATGAATTTGGGTCCTAGCACCGCCGGCCTCTATCATTATTGTATTGTTTATTATGTGTTGTACACAATCCTTGTAATATATTTTTGCAAACTGAAATACGGTGTATTACTTGGTGGCTTTGTTCAATCTCTTCCTTTTATTGGCTGAGGCTCCTCCCCCCCAGTCCCCTGGGGAAGGAAGGAAAGAGCCAGAGCTTCCTTTACCCAGTTCCCTGGATCCCATGGGAGAAATACAAAGAAAGCATCTTTAAGTCCCATGAGTGCTAATATTTTAAGCATGTTTTAAGTTTTTTCAAAAATATATATTTGTGTTTGTATGTGTTATTTATAAAATTTGTATCTCTGCTACCTAATCTTAAATAGGTACACATGTGGTCTGGCCCGACATGGCTCCGCCCAACCCAACACAGCCCGACCCAACAAGGTCTCATTTATGCCAGATTCGGCCCTCATAAATGAGTTTGACTCCCCTGATCTAGTGTTATTTACTCTTACACAGGTTGCATTTTGTATTGTGGCCACTGAGGTATAGTAGCTTGTGACGTAAGTAAATTCCACACACACACACACACACCCCTCCATGGTAGAAACAAGTTCCAACAGGACTATAAGAAATTTGCCTTCCTCCTAGCTGCTCCGTTAGCAGATGCTTGCAATGAAATACTGACGTCAGGAAGAATGCCAACATCATGGAATGAAGCACCGATAGTTGTGATACCTAAACGAGGGAAAGATGCTACAACTCCTGCTTCCTATCATCCTATTTCCCTCCTAATCAGGATTATAAAATTTTTACTTCCCTCATTGTTAAATGATTGTCTACCTTCGATTACTCACTACCTAATGATTACTCACTATATTGAGCCTGATCAAACTGGTTTTATGCCAGGGAGAGGTCTTGCTTCTAGCATATTTAAGACCATAAATATCATCTCATCCTGCACTCGAGAAGGCCCAGAAACATTGCTACTTTCATTAGATATTGAGAAAGTGATTAATTGGAAACTAAACATCTACTTTTTGTTGTTGTTCAGTCGCACAGTCGAGTCCAACTCTTTGGGAACCCATGGTCAAAGTCACACCAGGCCCTCCTGTCTTCTACCATCCTTCGAAGTCTGCTCAAATTCATGTTAGTTACATCCGTAACGCTGTCCAGCCATCTCATCTTTTGCCGTCTCCTTCTTCTTTTGCCTTCTGTCTTTCCCAGCAGCAGAGTCTTCTCCAGTGAGTAGCTTAGGGAGAAGGCCTTGTTTTGAAGATATGTCTATTAGACGGTTGATTTTAGCTTTCCTCCAGAGTGAGAGAATATGCGGATCACAACCCAGAAGAAACCAATCATTGTAAAAAGGAGGGAGATCTGGATATGTTTGGATATGTAAATCTGGATATGTTTGGATATGTAAATCTGGATAACATCTACTTTACCTATTACAAATTATGAACTTTGGGGACAATTTTGTACGTATGGTGGATTTTATATATGCTAACCCTTCTGCACAAGTCAGAGTGAATGGAACATTATCTAACAAATTTATTCTACAATGAGGTACACGTCAGGGATGTCTGCTGTCACCTATTCTCTTTGCGTTTGCATTAGAACTGTTAGCAAATGAGATCTGAAATGATAACAACTTACGTGGAGTTCCTCTGCAGAATTTAAAGTTAGTATGTTTGCTGATGACATGCCTTTATACATCACAGAGCCAGAAACATCTTTAACGCACCTTCAAACAGTTCTTGCAGAATTTGCCTCTATTGTGGGTTTGATAGTGAATACCTCAAAGTCTGCAATTTTACTCCTTACCTTATCAGTTGATAGAATGAATTCTATGCAAACTTTTTGATTATAAATGGTCAAACTCATCATTGCCCTACTTGGGGATTCATCTCTTCTCCTTGCCTAATGATCTGCTGAAGATTAATTACTTGAAGAAAATTCAAGATATTCAATTGGATCTTAGAAAATGGAACAAACTATCCTTAAATTGGCATGATCGCTTCTACTTAACATCTTTTGTGGTACCGAGGCTCCTATTTCTTTTTCGAAGTCTTCCAGTTTATATACAAAAAAACCTTTTGACTGCCTGGCAAAGCATATTTAACCATTTTTTTTTTATGGAAGCACAAAAGACCACATATTGGTTTCAATATCTTGAGACTCCACACCTCTGAAGGATGTCTGAATTATCCTGACATCACTTTTTATTATAGAGCTGCATTGATGACAACAGTGGTTAAGTTGCTCAGGAATGTGGAGTATTCTGACTAGACGAAAACCATTCCTGAGCCCTCTCACATTATGAATATTCAGGAGGCTTTTTTGGGGGAAAAAATCATCTCATTCACAAGCAATATGTAATAATTTAATACTGTCATCTTTATTTAAATCTTGGTGCTCTCTCAAAGGCAAATAATTACCAAATATCCAGATTTACCTCCTTTTTACAATGATTGGTTCCTTCTGGGTTGTGACCCACATATCCTCTCAGTCTGGAGGAAAGCTAAAAAAATCCATCGAATAGACATATCTTCAAAACAAGGCCTTCTCCCTAAGCTACTTCTGGAATGAAAATTACAAGCAGATGTTCCCTGGTTTTTCTATCTTCAACTTCAGCGTATGACTACTCAACTTAAATTAAATTCATTATTGCAAGATCCTCAAACAGACTTTGAAAAATTGCTTGATAGTAAGGAAACAAATTATCATGGTCTTACATCGCAGATATATACAATACTTCTAAAGAGCTCACAATCTAAACTTTTACCTTATCAAATATTTTGGAATAAACATTCTAATAATGTTATAACGAAGGACCACTGGCCTGCTATTTGGCATTCTATGCTTGTCAGTTCATCTTCATGACACATAAAACTTCAAAACTTAAAGTTGTTAACCCAGTGGTATCTTGGTCCCAAACAACTGGCTAAATTTTCAGCATCTAACTCCTCTTTATGTTGGAAAGGGTGTAGAGACACTGGATCTTTTGCATATTGTTGGTGGTAGTGTCCATTTATTGCAGCTTTCTGGAACACAGTTCTTGAACACATTGCTAAAATGACTGGCTATAGCATCCCATTTCAGGCTCTGATACTTTTTCTCCAATATTGGCAAGATACAACGGTTCCTACATTCATACGCTCCTTAATTGATAGCTTATTAATGGCAGCAAAGACATCAGTAGCTTCTCTCTGGAAGTCCAACACAACTTCAATCTTGTTATGGTTCACAAAAATATTATGGAAACAATCACAGACCAAATAGCCCAATTGGACATTTACCCTAAATCTACTTCTTTTGAAGAAAAATGGTTCCCATTTATGGAGTATATTTCAGCTCATGATGTCCTACCAGGCAGCTCAATTTATAGACAAATTCTTTCTCTCTTAATCTTTGAATAGGATTTATTATTAATCCTATTTATATCTATCTTCTTTTATGATTCTTTATGTTCCCACAGGACTCATTGTACCACCATCATTGTCAGTTTTGACTTTAGATATGCAAGTTCTAGTTTGCCAGTATAGGGGAATAAAATACATTCACTAGCCACTGGAAGCTAGGAGGATTTCCTTTATAATTAACATTTTGGTATTAAATGCAATAAATGGTGCAATAAATGGTGTTGCAAGGATTGTTTGGCAAACTTTGAACATGGTTCTTATTATATTTAAGATTTAAACTCAATGAATTAACCTGCCATTCAAAAATATTTTGCCTCTGGTACTCTGCTTTGCTTTATATAAGTTTTTGGAAAGTGAAGGGGAAACATTTTAATTCAAGTGGGAAGGACAGTGGCTCAGTGGTAGAGCATCTGCTTGGGAAGCAGAAGGTCCCAGGTTCAATCCCTGGCATCTCCAAAAAAGGGTCCAGGCAAATAGGTGTGAAAAACCTCAGCTTGAGACCCTGGAGAGCCGCTGCGAGTCTGAGAAGACAATACTGACTTTGATGGACCAAAGGTCTGATTCAGTATAAGGCAGCTTCATATGTTCATATGTTCAAGTGATCATAAATGACTGATGGTATTGCGTTTGGTGCAGCTGGTCATTTTCTTGATGCCATGTCATATCACATGAATTTTAAAAGTAATATTACAGCTACAAATTGGCTTTGGCAGAAAATTATGGTGGTTTTGGTTTTTTGAGCAGGGGTGATTGGACTAAAAAACTCAAAAATCTAAACTAAGGGTGTTGAACTCATTTGTTAGGTGGGCCAGATCTGGCACAAATGGGGCTTCATGGGGCTGGGCCCTGTGTTTCGTAAAATGTAATGTGGTGGTAGCAGAGATACAGCCACAATTAAAGATATTTTTTTTAAAATACAAACATGCTTAAAACTCTTGCAATGTTTTGTTTAAAACAGAAATATGGGAAAATAATGGGATTTGGCATGCTATTTTAAAAATAAAACATCAAGAAAAAGCACAAGGATCACAGCAGAAACTAAAAATATAAAATGCCCTGAGCCTAGGAAAACAATGAAATGGCATTGCAAGCTTCTTCCCATGCTCTGAGTCTAATCAGATTGGCAATGGTTCTCCAGTGTGATATTTCCCTTTGGCTGTGTGTTCCCAGGTTAGAGTACTCACTAGGTCAGGTCCATTCAGCAGAGATAAGTCGGCTCAAAGCATCAGTGCTTTATTTGCAAGGACACAACTTCAGGAAGCATGAGCTTCAGCTGTCTCTGTAGGAACGCTGAAAGTGAAAATGGATCTCCTCTCTATTGAAACACATTATAGCACAGACAGAGTTGCAAGGGGAACGTGGAATGGATTTTCCATCAAGTTCTCTGGGCCTTATCTGTCTGGGCACAGAGATCTTAATGGAAAATCCATTCCACGTTCTCCTTGCAGCTTTGCTTCCTGCTGCAGTCTACAAAGACAAGGCAGAAAAGGCAGGGTATGGAAAGAGTCGAGAATGTTGTTAGTATTGGATGTTCAAACAGTGAGGACAGGAGGGGGAGGGGGGAGAAAAGAGCCCCGGTGGCCTGATTAAAGCCCTTGGCATGCTAGTTCTGCCCCATGCGCATTTGATGGCCCTGATCTAAAATATTCTGTCATTTGAGAGAGAGTGCATGCATTATGCCAACTAGACTAAAATTTTACTTACTGTAAAGACTGCCAGTCTTAAACATATAAATTAGAAGTAGCTGTGGACAGAGCTGCCTTCCTGGTAGGCCAGTGAGTTGGAATTTTTACATATATATTTTTGATGTTAAGCCTAGGATGAGTGGACATCAGCTAAGTTAGATGTAGTACTTCAATAAAAGACTCACTAGCTGTAGGGCTGGATTCAGCAGATTACCTTGCACACTAGAGCTCTTAGTGGCAACCATAGAAAGACTTCGTTGGCAGCTTGTGCTAAGTTAAATTCATTGCAACTCAACTTGCATTTCCAATTTTGCAAGACACTGGATAAATAATTAAAGGTATTGTAGTGGGTTAGATGCTATACCTACCTACCTACCTACCACTCCATTGAGCAAAGTTTAGTTATTAAAATAATTATGCCTTACTTTTTCTTTTGGCTCAAGTTTGAAACCTTTCTCCAAAATAAGTGGCTCCTCCTTCAGTGGACGAGCCACTTTAGTTGAAGGAAAGCTGCTTAAGCTAGAGGAAGTCTACTTGGAGGATGGTTTTCTAGTATATCTAGTGTGTTATTGCTTTTGCAAGTGGATTTGCACTTTGAGTTTACATTTCTATTCACACATCACTGGATCCAGCCCCTAAAGTGGGCAACAAGATCAAGTGTCAGGAGACACTATAAGTTGGGGACGTGACTCCAAATTCAACCTCTTCCCCATTTGATCTTGTAAACATTTTAAGGAGTTCCATGTAACCTAACAATTTGTTTGGTTATGTTGGGCATCTAGTAATCTGTGAAGCAGTAATATTTTGGAAATGGGAATTGCCTTGAGTACTTAGAACTATTAAAAATGAATATAGGAAAAAGGTAAGGTGGGATGTTTTATAGCTGAGTGTTTTTGAACATTATTACACCAAAGAACATTTACCATTCAGTTCATATGGAAATAATGATTATTTGGGGGATATTCAGAGATTATTTAGCAAGGTGTCTCCACATTTAGCTATCATTCTTTCTCTCTTTTTGCTGTGGAAGGGATATACAGGATTCAAGATGGATAAGTTTTTGAATGGATTCTGAGGATGTATCTGGGTAAGAAGGATGGAAGTGAGTGGAAATGAGGAGGAATGTCTCTTAAAAACATGAGCCCAGCTGGATCAGACCAATGGTACATCTAGTCAAGCATCCTGTTTATCGCATTGCCCAACTAGTTGCCTCTGAGAGGTTCACAAGTAGGGCTTAAAGGCCAAAGCCTGTCTCTCTTTGTATCCCCCAGCAACTTATATTCAGCAGTACACTTTCTTTGAACATGGAGGATTCATTTAAACAGCATGGCTAATAGCTGTTTGTAGATGAATATGCCTAATATTCTTTTAAAGCCATTTAAGGTAGTGATCATTACTACATATTGTGACATAAGTTAATGATGTGTTGTGTGAGGAATCGCATTGTATTTTATCTTTCTGAATTCAAGTTTTTGTTTTATATACTTAAGTTTATTGGAGCCTGCTTGGAATTTGCATGTTTAGATGACTAAAAATTCTGTTTGGCACACTATTTTGTATTTTTATTTTACACAATTTATACCCTGCCTTCCTGGCCTCACAAGGGCCATCAAGTTGGCTAACAAATTAAAACATACTTAATGAAATCACATTTTCATTACAACCAGCCCCCCTCCCCTGCCCGGTGCAGAAATGCATCTTGATTTAAGAGCTGTATGTGCCCACAGCATGCCAAGCTTGTCTTTAAAACCATTTCACTTGTTCTAAAAGGAATTACTTTATAGGAGGTCCCCCCCCCAATACTATCCAAAATTTCTTTCAGAAAGATAGATTAAAAGGCCCCTGGGGTGATGTGTTTATTTCCCAGATTGCCTTAAAAAATCCTTATCAGTATTTTGGGGGGTGTATTCGGGATCCATATCAATATTTGAGCAATATCAGTATCTGATTCCAAATATTTCTGGACATATTTGTTACCAAAGTTTTAACTTTGTTTTGTTTTGTTTGATTTTTACAAGTTCTCTTGGCCACAGGAAGGAGGGGGGAGGCATTTGACTCTCACAGGCAAATGGGATCATATATAAGGGGAACTTGTCAGGTTTTGGTGGGGTTCTCTGGTTTGACAATGGTTGTCTTCAGTTTGTGCTGCCACGTTGGCCCTGGGTTCTGCTTGACTTCTGTGGTTTTTGACAAGGGTATTTTAGGGCTTACAACAGTCCCCCCCCCCCCCCCCGCTTCAGTCTCATTTCAGAGAGCTCTGAGAGAGAGCGGATAAGAAGTGCTATAAGAGTGAGGATTGCCTTCCTAAACAGCTGGGGATATTGCTGAGAAGTCTGAGTTGTGTGATTGCTGAGAATTTCTGAATTTGTGTGGTTGCTGGAGAATAGCTGTTTGTTTGTTTTGAGGGGGCTATAGGTGATTGTTGCTGATTGACTGGGAGTGGCTGTGTTCCTGGGGCAGACTGAGTCTCCACCCTCTTTGCATTATTAAGCTGCACCTTGCCAGAGGAGCAAGCCTTTGGCGCGAGCCAAAGGGCGAGAGTTGAAGGGCTCTTGGCCTGGGGACTCTGTAAGGACCAGGAACCCAGATCCCTATTTTCCTTGGGTTCCCAATAAGGTAAATAGACCCTATTCCTTGTGTTCCCAATAAGGTAAGTAGACCCTCCAGAAGGAGAGCCACATAAACACAACAGGATTTAAAGGGGGACTGTATATTTTAAAAAGCTATCATGAAGGTAGAATGCCAGCAAGGGGGTGGGGGCTTTTCAGTATTTTGCACTGAGGGTCACATGTATGACTTTCTGTCCACAGGACAGAAGTCTTGGGTGTGTGTTCGATGCAAGGAGCTCCTGGTCCTCAGGGAACGAGTTCATTCCCTTGAGGCTGAGGTGACTGACCTGGAGAAGCAGAGACAGTCAGTTAGGCATTCGGAGAAGACTCTCAGGGACGTGTTAGATGAGCCCCACTTGGAACATGGCAGCCCCACTGCTGCCAGGGAGCATGAGGGTCGAGAGGGAACAGGGCAGCGTGCTGAAGATAAGGGGAATGCGCCCTCAGAAGGGACCTTTTCTTCAGTTGGTGAGTGGGTATCCTTTTGCGCCAAGGAACCATCCCTAGGCAGGAAGGCAGGGGGGGTCTTGGTAGTTGGTGATTCGATCCTTAGGCAAGTAGACAGCTGGGTGGCAAAACCATGTACTGGCCATATGGTGACTTGACTGCTTGGTGCGTAGCAGACATTACGCGTGTTGTAGATAAGCTGATAGACAGTGCTAGGGAGGAGCCAGTGGTCGTCATGTATGTTGCCACCAATAATGTGCTACCTGTTCCACGTGCAGGGCTGGAGAGACAGGCACAAATTAGAAGTCTCAACGTGTGGATGAGACGATGGTGTAGGGAGGAAGGGTTAAAATTTGTTAGGCGCTGGAATGCTTTCTGGAATAAGCGGGAGCTGTGCAAAAGAGATGGTCTCCACTTGTCCCCAGAAGGATCCAGGCTGCTGGCGCTTAAAATCAAAAAGGCAGCAGAGCAGTTTTTAAACTAAATCTTGGGGGAAAGCCAACAGGAGATGAAATGTCTCTGGTTCGAGAGGACTCATCTCAAAGAGATGGGTTAGCTATTACTTTTCTACTGGGTAATGGATCAGAGTTGTCCACTGAGTTGGTGACAAACAGTATGGACTGTCTGCCAAAGTCTTGAGGCAGCAGGAGGAAGGTGGCGGGCCTAAGTTGCCTGGGAAATTATAGATGTTTGTATACAAATGCTAGAAGTGTTTAAAGTAAAATTGGTGAGTTGGAATGTTTAGTGTTGGGGGAAAACATAGACATTGTGGGAATTTCAGAAACTTGGTGGAATGAGGAGAACAAGTAGGACACGGTGATTCCTGCATATGTTATATCAGAAGGATGGGGAGGGAAGGGTTGGAGGTGGGGTAGCTCTGTATGTCAGAGAGGGTATACAGTCCAGTAAGACTGAGGTCAGAGAATTAGATTTCCTTCTAGAAATGTTTTCGGTCAAAATAGAGGGCCCAATAGGAATGAGGAGAACCAGTAGGACACGGTGATTCCTGCATATGTTATATCAGAAGGATAGGGAGGGAAGGGTTGGAGGTGGGGTAGCTCTGTATGTCAGAGAGGGTATACAGTCCAGTAAGACTGAGGTCAGAGAATTAGATTTCCTTCTAGAAATGTTTTCGGTCAAAATAGAGGGCCCAATAGGAATGAGGAGAACCAGTAGGACACGGTGATTCCTGCATATGTTATATCAGAAGGATAGGGAGGGAAGGGTTGGAGGTGGGGTGGCTCTGTATGTCAGAGAGGGTATACAGTCCAGTAAGACTGAGGTCAGAGAATTAGATTTCCTTCTAGAAATGTTTTTGGTCAAAATAGAGGGCCCAATAGGAAATTTAACTATGAGAGTTTGTTATCTCCCACCAAATCAAAAGACAGAGGATTATTATAATATGACGGAAGGATTAAAGATAGTGGCTAAACGTAAAAACTGTGTTTTAACTACCCGCAGATTGATTGGGTCAATATGTGTTCTGGTCGAGAGAAAGAGACTGAGTTTCTAGACACTATCAATGACTGTACTATGGAGCAGATGGTCACAGAACCTACCATGGGTGGGGCGATCCTGGATTTGGTCCTAAGTAATATCCAAGACCTGGTGAGAGATGTAAAAGTGATTGCACTGCTTGGGAGCAGTGACCATAACATCGATTTCACCATTTGTATAAATAGGAGTTGCCCCAAAAGACCAACACAACCACTTTTAACCTTAAAAGGGGTAACTTCTCTGAGATGAGGAGGCATGTGAAGAGGAAACTGAAAGGAAAGGTAAATGCAGTCAAAGCCATTGGGGAAGCTTGGAGGCTATTTAAAACTACAATCCTAGAAGCTCAGATAAAATATATACCACAAGTTAGGAAAGGCACAAACAGGTATAAGAAAAGGCCTGCATGGTTAACAAACAAAGTTACGGAAGCTGTAAAAGGTAAGAAGGATTCCTTTAAGCAGTGGAAAGCTAGGCCAAGTGAGATTAATAAAAGGAAACACAGTCTGTGGCAAGTCAAATGCAAGACTGTGATCAGGCAGGCAAAAAGGGACCAGGAGGAGCATATTGCAAAAAACATAAAGACCAACAATAAAAATTTCTTCAAATATATTAGAAGCAGGAAGTCAGCCAGAGAGGCAGTGGTGCACTTGGGTGACCAAGGGGTAAAGGGATTTCTGAAGGAGGATAGGGAAATGGCTGAGAAGCTGAATGCATTTTTTGCCTCCGTCTTCACTGTGGAAGATGAAAAGTGTTTGCCCACTCCAGAACCGCTAATTTTGGAAGGGGTGTTGGAAGACCTGAGTCAGGTTGAGGTGACAAGAGAGGAGGTCCTCCAACTGATAGACAAATTAAAAACTAATAAGTCACCAGGTCCGGATGACATACATCCAAGAGTTATCAAAGAACTCAGTGGTGAACTTGTGGATCTCCTGACAAAAATATGTAATCTTTCATTGAAATCTGCCTCCGTTCCTGAGGACTGGAAGGTAGCAAATGTCACCCCCATCTTTAAAAAGGGTTCCAGAGGAGATCCAGGAAATTACAGGCCAGTCAGTCTGACTTCAATACCGGGAAAGTTGGTAGAAACCATTATCAAGGACAGAATGAGTAGGCACACTGATGAACACAAGTTATTGAGGAATACTCAGCATGGGTTCTGTAATGAAAGATCTTGCCTCACTAACCTGTTACAGTTCTTTGAGGGGGTGAACAAACTTGTGGACAAAGGAGACCCGATAGATATTGTTTACCTTGACTTCCAGAAAGCTTTTGATAAAGTTCCTCATCAAAGGCTCCTTAGTAAGCTCGAGAGTCATGGAGTAAAAGGACAAGTCCTCTTGTGGATCAAAAACTGGCTAATTAATAGGAAACAGAGAGTCAGTATAAACAGGCAATCTTCTCAGTGGAAGACGGTAAGCAGTGGGGTGGTGCAGGGCTCAGTACTGGGTCCCTTGCTCTTTAACTTGTTCATTAATGATTTGGAGTTGAGAGTAAGCAGTGAAGTGGCTAAGTTTGCAGATGACACTAAATTGTTCAGGGAGGCAAGAACCAGAGAGGATTTTGAGGCACTCCAGTGGGATCTGTTGAGGCTGGGTGAGTGGGTGTTAATGTGGCAGATGTGGTTCAGTGTGGACAAGTGCAAAGTAATGCACATTGGGGCCAAAAATCCCAGCTACAAATACAAGTTGATGGGGTGTGAACTGGCAGGGACTGACCAAGAAAGAGATCTTGGGGTCGTGGTAAATAACTCACTGAAAATGTCAAGACAGTGTGCGTTTGCAATAAAAAATGCCAGTGCCATGCTGGGAATTATTAGGAAGGGAATTGAAAACAAATCAGCCAGTATCATAATGCCCCTGTATAAACCAATGGTGCGGTCTCATTTGGAATACTGTACAATTCTGGTCACCACACCTCAAAAAGGATACTATAGCATTGGAAAAAGTGCAGAAAAGGGCAACTAGAATGATTAAATGATTAAAGGTTTGGAACACTTTCCCTATGAAGAAAGGTTAAAATGCTTGGGGCTCTTTAGCTTGGAGAAACGTCGACTGCGAGGTGACATGATAGAGGTTTACAAGATTATGCATGGGATGGAGAAAGTAGAGAAAGAAGTACTTTTCTCCCTTTCTCACAATACAAGAACTCGTGGGCAGTCAGTGAAATTGCTGAGCAGTAGGGTTAGAATGGATAAAAGGAAGTACTTCTTCACCCAAAGGGTGATTAACATGTGGAATTCACTGCCACAGGAGGTGATGGCGGCTACAAGCATAGTCAGATTCAAGAGGGGTTTGGATAAAAATATGGAGCGGAGGTCCATCAGTGACTATGAGCCACAGCATATTATTGGAACTGTCTGGGGCAGTGATGGTCTGTATTCTTGGTGCTTGGTTGGGGGGGAAAGTGGAAGGGCTTCTAGCCTCACTTTTGAACCTCCTTTTTTGGGGGGGGGGTCACTGTGTGACACAGAGTGTTGAACTGGATGGACCAGTGGCCTGATTCAACATGGCTTCTTTTATGTTATGTTCTTACCTTGGCATGGATTCACTGGTTAGACATTCACCTGTGGTGCTGCTGAGATGCTCTGGTTTAATTTTGGTTCTGTTGGGCTTTTTGGTTCTGCTGCATTGCAAGGGGTTTGGCCAGTGGTTTGTTGCCTGCTCTTGTATGTTTGGGTATTATTTGCTTTGCAGAAAGCATGATATTTTTCCCCATGGGAAACAATGCAGAATGGCTGGGGCCGCTTCGTTCAGGGGTCCATGGAACTCAATTCCATGTTCCAGTTCTCTTGAAATTTGGAGGATCGTTTGTGAACAGGCACCACTAAATCTGCTGCAGTTTTGGTGACATTTGCGCAAGAAAACACCCACTCAGTCCTCATAGAAAGAGTTCCTATAGGGAATAACAAACCTGAATAATTCCAGAATTCGGAGGTGGGGGCTGAATCTGGAACACAGACTGTTATTTGGAATCTGATTAATCTGGAATACTAATAATTATGCTCTTTCCAAAATACAGATCTGAAAAATACCAGATTTTTTTTCCTAGTGCACATTCCTAGGTGACATCTTAAACCCCAGGTCAGATCTTCTGCTCACCAGTAGCACTTTCATTGTGTCAGGATTAAGCTTCAGTTATCCATTTGTGTGTAAAATCCTTTCCCATTATGATAAATAGCTGGTTTGATTGTGTATAAATGTTTTAACAGAAGTTAAACATTTGAGATACTGATTTTTAATGCATTGATTTGTATAGCTAGCCTACATTGTGAAATCTGTTCTAATTTTTGGACTGATATTTGGAAGTTTCTCTTCTCTTGGTTGATCCCTGAAGTGAAATAATAATATGTTTGACATGACACTCCTTTGTTGTGGGGATAGCCATGTCAGGCCCTATGAAACAGAGCATCGCTTTCAGTCTCAGATTTATTGCAGGATTAAACAGGATAAGATGTGCAGTGTTAATGTGGCAGGGTTAATACTGCTGTAACATTTCCATTTCTGTGATTTTTAACACCAATATTGTACTAGTATTTCCCCTATTTTATTTACTGATGGAGGAACAGATTCCAAAAAAAATATTTTTAATGGGCCGCATGCCCATTTTTGTTTCTTGATTCTAGTAGCTCAAATTGAGGAAAGATATATAGAAACAGAGGGTCTTTTCCAACTGTGCAACAAATATAAATATATGTTTTTGGCTTAAGCAGTGTGCCAAATGTTATACCAATGTAAAATCATCTCTGTGTTATGTCTGGACTAAGGAATTTGAAATGAGTGTTTGTTGGATTTAAATTGAATTAATTGTCATGTGATATAAAAATGCTTGGAGAGGTAAGGGACCTAGAACTGTGATAGTTTCATGGCAATAATACTTAGAATTGTTGAGATAGAATTTCTGAAGACAAAATTGAAATATTTTGAATAGATACCTCTACAAGTCGGAGGTCATAGATTTATAACTTCTATGAAACTTTCTGAAAATTTGCATTTGTTGGTCACCTTTTTCATGTTGTGTAAGAGTTCATTGTCAGTGGTCCGTTTTTAATAGTCCATGTTTTTACACTAAGCTTTTAAATTGTGGATATTAACTGGCAGGCTAGACAATGTGGAGGAGATAGTCCTTCAGCTACCCTGGCTCCAATCCATTTAGGGCATTAAAAGTAAGAACCAGTACTTTGAATTGTCCCTGAAAACAAAAAGGCAGCCAGTGCAGATCTTTCAGGACTGGGGTGATAAGATTCCTGTATTCCATCTTGACAATAGCATGGTTACTGGATTTCAGATGAGCTGAAGTTTTGAAACGCAGTCCCACATAAAGCTCATTACATCCTAATGTGGATGTAATGAAAGCATGGATCACCATGGCCCAATTCTGCTTTACAAGGAAGGGCTGTAGCTGACATATTAGCCAAAGCTGACAAAAGACACTGTGTGCTACAGAAGAGATCTGCACCTCAAACTGTAGACCAGAATCGAGTAGTACTCCAAGCTACAAACCTGTTCCTAAAGGAGGAGTGCATTCCCTTGATATATTGCAACTGTCTCTGCCATTATCAGTAGCAGTCAGTGAAGTAGAGGAAGGGACTGTGGCCCAGTTGTAGAGCATCTGTATTGTGTGCAGAAGGGCCTAGGGTTCAATCCCTGGCATCTGCAGTTAACAGGATCTAGTAGGAGGTGATGTGAAAGACCTTCTCCTGAGACCCTGGAGAGCTGCTGCCAGTCTGAGTAGACAATACTGACCCTGATAGATCAGCTGTCTGATTAAAGGCAGCTCCATGTATCCATGTGTACTGGGATAGGTGGGGAAACTTAGAACTTTTCTAGAACTCTTAAAACTCAGTAATATCATAATGTATGTTTGTGTTAACCGTAACCACAATTCAATCTCTTGTTTAAGGATGGGCACAAATCAAACCACGAACTAAAATTCGTGGCAAATCAGGCTGGTTTGTCTCCCTACCTGAGAGGCCTGATTTGCTAGAGCTCTGACAGTGAGCTCTGAAGGTATTTTTAGACCTTCGGAGTCTACTTAAGAGTGGGTGTGGTCAGCAAGTGAGCTCCAAAGGCCTATAAAGACCTTCAGAGCTCAGTCGAATTGGCCTGACCCAGAGTGGCCAGACTTCGAAGTAAGCTCCAAGGGCATTTCAGTGCTTTTGGAGCTCACTTGGATGAGGCCATAGGCTGGTGGTGGGCTCCATCAGCATTTAAATGCTTTTGGAGCTTGCTCTCTAACCACAGACTGGTTTGTCTAATGGGGTAACTGGAAAAAAGCCCAAAGAAAAAAACCCACAGACATAAATGCTCACAGGAAAAAAGCCCACATGGAAACATGCCCATAAGGAAAGAAACCCAAATGGAAAGAAACCCACATGGAAAAAAGCCATACTGAAAGAAGCCGACATAGAAAAAAGCCCCCATGGAAAAATATGTAAAGCACCATAGATATTTATAATTGTGGATATTATTAATAATATTTTGTTGTTATTTTAGGATTCAAATAAGTCATATTCACATGCAACAAGAAGTGACCATTTTGTTATCAATGAACTTTATTAAAGAAAAACAACAGAAATTAAACTACATAGAAATATATTTAAATAAAATTAAATACTTTAACTTTATTAATTTATAATTTGTCAAACTTTTTAACGTTAATACATTGTGGTACACCCAGTGACCATGACAAAAGACTATTTAATCCTAATAGTAAAAGCAACAATTTTTTAACAACAATAATAACTGTTCTGTGGTTGCATCATGATGATTCCATATTCTTATAGGAAACTGAGGATCTCTACCTGCTGCACCCACAATATACATCGAAAAGAAGTACATGAGCACTGCATTGTAGCTGTCTTCATCTGGAAATGTGGCAGCAAGCTCATAAAAAAGTTCTCACATCATTGATTGGGACAAAGGCTAATGCAGCAAGAGATTTCAGTATAATTTTAATGTTCATATTAGTTTCATATTCAGTCTTCAAGCCAACACTGTTGATTTTCCTAATGAGACTCTGACACAGGTGAAAATAATATCCTTTGACCTCAGCATGTGGAAAGGCAATCCTCACTGCATTCATACAAGCCTTCTCAAAATCCACTAAAACCTTTTGAGGTGACAGATCTGGAATCAATAGCTTCATTATTTCAGACATTCTATTACAGGAGTCCATGTTCTTTTTTTTGAAGTAAAATGTAAATACATGGTGGATATGAATGACCCACTTTGGCATGCCATGTGGACAGTTGGTAACACATATTTGGCACTTTATTAAAGGTGCCATCTCCACATATGGTATCTTTGTTTAATTCAAGCATAAGATCTCTATCACCTAAAACCAGAATTCTGTCTGGATTTTTTCACAGCGGAATCATGAAGTATCAGTTGCCTATACTTTTCAGGAATATCAAAATGTCATATATTGTGGGTGCAGCAGGTAGAGATTCTCAGTTTCCTATAAGAATATGGAATCATCATGATACAACCCTGGAACGGTTACCAAAGACTATTAACTATTGTGAGGGATTTCATAATGCTCTCAATTCCTTATTCCATTTCAGTCATCCCAATGTGTGGTCTCTATTCGATGGACTGCAGAGGGACCTGGCTTGTCACAAACTAATGTTGGTTAATGCACAGGCAGGTTGCCTAGAGGTAAAAAAGAGTAAATACGAGGCACTACATGACATGGTTGCCACTTCTGTGCAGCAATATGAGCAGGTGGAAGATAAACTTAGTTGCTTAAAGAGATTGGCTAATTTGCAATGAAGAATTATATCTCTGCCAAGGACAAGATCCTCTCCCGAGTTTTGGACTGGGTGTGGAGGGGATGGTCCACCAGCCGGGTGGGCCTGGATTTTACAGCATACGTGTCCCGCTGGGATGAACTCTGGGTGCACAAGAGGTGTTTGTTGTTAGGGTGGTGGTGCCCCAGGCTTTGCAGCAGTGTGTCCTCACCAGGTGCACAAAGCCCACCCAGGGATCGTGTGAATGAAGGCACTCACCCACAGGTATGGTTGGTGGCCTGGGATCGACAATGTGATCAAGTCCTGGGTCACCTGATGCCAACCCTCTCAGGAGACCTGACCGGCATCACCCCGCACTCTCATCCAACAGTGGAAGTTCATGCGCAACCCCTGATCCTGCCTGCACTTGGACTTTGCAAAGCCCTTCCAGGGGCAGACTTTCTTTCTCATTGTGGACTCCTACTCTAAATGGCTCAAGGCAGTCCCTGTGGCATCTACCTCCTGCTGGGCCACCATAGGGTCTCCCCACAAGGTCTTTGTGACTCACGGCCTGCCAGACACCCTCGTCTCCAACAATGGGATAGCATTCACATTGGGTGAGTTTCAGGACTTTTGTGCCCAAAACTTGATTAGGCATATTAGGTCAGCCCCCTTCCACCCAGCCACTAATGGTCAAGCTGAAAGGATGGTGCAGTCAACTAAGGAATCCGCTGCAACATTCAAGGGGGCTGGGAGACCCACCTTGCCAAGTGCCTACTGCCCAGCATACTATTCCCTGCAATGCCACCAGCCACAGCCCGGCAGAGCTGTTAATGGGCCAGTGGCTGTCCACCCTCCTGGACTGTTTTCACCCAGACCAAGCCCTAGATTTGCAGGAGATGCAGAGGCGATCCAGGCTCCCTGGGGGTTTGATACAGGGGACTTGGTATTTGCTATGAACTTTGGGGGTGGCCCAACCTGGATCCTGGCTAGGGTTGCCTGGGGATTAGGGTCAGTCATGTATGAAGTAACCACAGAATGCGGGTCCACCCTGAGGTAGCACATCGACCAGTTATGGTTATGCGAGGTCCCCAGGGGACGAGGTCAAGGACTATAGCCCCGATGACCAGCCATCCGTTGACTTCTCCACTGACCGAACCGGCTGAATCAGAGGCCCCAGCTCCCACCTCACAGACTGAGCCAGAGGCCGTCGAGGACTCTGAACCATCAGCCGAAACTCCAGCATCGCCGGCCCCTCCACTTGCCGTGCCAGAAGCGGCAACCACTCCTCCGCCCACTCCGGTGCTCAGGTGGGAGCACTGCAAGCCTGCATAGCTTAGGGACTATGTTTGCTGAAGCTTGCAAACTAGAGGAGGAGGGATGTTGTGTCAGAGTGAAGACTACTTGTGTGTGTTCCTGTCTGGCTTATTGGAGCCATAAGGACTGAGCTTGGAGATTCAGGAACAATGGACAGCAGGATCCAAATACCTGTTGCCCTGCTCCAATCATGAGCCCCTGGCCGGTTTGAATGACCCAATGGCATGCTAGTGCGGGAACCTTGACATGTATATAAGTTGGCCTGGTTGGCCCAGTTTCCCAGTCTCTTAGTGCAGCCCTATACTATGCTGTACTTAATAAAGAGCTATAATTGCTACCACCTCGCCTCTTCCTTGCATTGAACCCACTATATTATATTTGGAACAACATTGTAGGACAATTTGCTGTGGTAGATTCACTTTCATTAAATTTCAAAGTTAGAGGATCTATTTTGAAAATGTGTTGGTAAGCAATCTTGTTGTCATCATTACTACTATCATTAAGTATTGATTTTTTTGTTCTGCCCTTCTGCCATTGGACATCAGTCCAATGTATATAATTCTTCCTTCCTCCATGCCATTTTGTCAGCAACCATGTAGACAGTGAGTAACTGGATGAAAGTCACCCAAAAGTGTCATAGTAAGCAAAGGTTTAAACTGTTGTCTCTCCCCAGTCCTAACCTTTAACTGCTAAACCAGGCTATCATTGCATTAAATCACAGTTCAGTCACAGTTCAGATTTCAGAATTTCTGAATATGAGGGATGGAACATTACTGCTCTCTCCAGCACATTTCATCCCATTTACCTATATAACCTCTGTGGATTTCAGGATATGCCCAGAGACAGATCTGGAAGCCGGTTGTGGGTCTGCAGTAGGTCATTGCAAATGGTGAAAACTATCCCCTATGCTTTGGCAAAATTATTTTTCTGCAAGCAGACAACTCACATTGGATCCAATCCTGTTTAAATAGGATTATATATCAACTCGTGCATATTTAATTGTTGTATTCGCGATTTAATAATGTGAGTTACATTTTGATTATCATATGTTATGATTATGCAGCTGCTGTTTACGAACTGAAAAAGCAAGCAGGAAAATTATAATAAACCACTTTATATATACTATGACACTGATATACTTTAAGTCCTTGTGTCACTCAAACAGGAGGAGGACTTAGAAATTCCTCTTCATCTAAATAAGGACAGTAAATCAGGAACCCACTTTTTGCACATCCTGGTGATAAAAAGCCTGGATACAACTCCATTTCTCAGCAACACTAGACTGATAATCAATTACAACACTCTGCTAATGCTCTGGCTAGAGCAGATGTGGAAAAAAATGTTTACTTGGTAAAGTGCAGTTCATTGAGATGACAAGCTTCTTTCATCCTGTGTTTTTTCTCTGTAGTGAACACAGCCTAATGGCTTGTGCCTTGCCGTTTGAGGACAAGTTTTATTCAGCTCTTTGTTACATTTAGCTTAGTATATTGAATTCAAGTCAATTCATTTCTTATGGGATTTAATAATAAACAAATTGATACCTCCTTCATTAGAATTCCCTTGGGAGTTAGTATGCTTATGAACATGTGAATATTCTGAAATCATTAATGAGAAATACCATTATTATCAAATATCATTTATATAAAAAGATCATAAATGTCATCAAATAACATTCTGGGATATTTCAGTAGAGACAACTGGGATTTAAATTATTGCATTTATTTAGAAAAAAAAATATGCCGCCTCTTTAGAGACCTCTTCTGAGGCAGCTTGCAACTAGAACGAAGCAAAAAAACCATACAGCCATTAAAACACACAATTAAAACAGGCCAGAGCAAAATAATACATCATTGAAAACAAGCCAGAGCAGTAATTTTCTAAATTGATTTTTTAATATTTACACTTTAAAAGGAAACTTAGTTTTAGGTCTCAAAACCTGTACCTCAAGGCACAATTAAGAAAGCTGTGCTTTCTATATCTCTGCATTTTTTCCTGTGCTCAAGGCTCACTCCTTTCCTTGGGTGAGGAGTGCAACTGAAAGTTTCCTACTTCAGGAAGCACTAAATCAGACTCCATTTTGCTCTGATGTGACAAGTGCAAGAGCATGGGCATAGGGGAAAAGTTCAGATTGTGCTCCGTGTGGAAGTGCTGCAATGCAAGGCTAGAAGCAGGGAGAACATTAATACCTGGGAGTGGCTTCATGTGCCTGATTCTGGAACAGGTTTTCTATTGCAATATAACACAGCCTAGAGAGGGCAGGTGGTACAGATGCAGACCACTGAACTCCACCTGCTTCTGTAGATGCTGCTATAATTGATCTAAATGCACTGTTCTAATAGCTGGAGCAGGATCACAGCATGCAGAGGTTTCTTCTTCTTTCTCATCAGAGCAGAAACTTATTCTTATGGAGAGAAAAGACACACAGAGAAACCTGAACTGGGCACAGTATTTGGAAATAAGTTCTGCTTTCTATATTAGCTTGAGCTGTTTTTCCTCTTGAGTTCCCAGCCTCCAGATGGGGCCTGGAGATCTCCCGCTTTTGCAACTGATATCCAACTGGCAGAGATCAGCTACCCTGGAGAAAATGGCTGCTTTAAAGGATGGATTCTATAGCATTGTACCATGCTGAGTCCCCTCCCCAAACTCCACCCTCTCCCAGATCCACCCCCAAAGTCTCCGGGTATTTTCTATCACATATGAACATATGAAGCTGCCTTATACTGAATCAGACCCTTGGTCCATCAAAGTCAGTATTGTCTTCTCAGACTGGCAGCAGCTCTCCAGGGTCTCAAGCTGAGGTTTTCCACACCTATTTGCCTGGACCTTTTTTTGGAGAATGCCAGGGATTGAACCTGGGACCTTCTGCTTCCCAAGCAGATGCTCTACCACTGAGCCACCGTCCCTCCCCTTGAATCACTTATCTACTGTCAGGCAAGAGCCAAAGTAGGAGTCCCAGAGGTACTTGGCACTTCTGGTAAACATGAGCCCTCCTCTTGTGTGGCGTTGATTATGCTTTGAGATTTTATACAGCAGGGTCCTTTCTCCCAGGTTTTCCAACTTCCTCACCACAGCTCCTCTCTCCAGCAAAGCCTCCACTCTGCGTTTCAGCGTTGCTGCCACCTCAGGCCTTTGCATGGCTTTCAGAATCAAAGCCAGCTCATAGCGAGGCATCCTTTGAGACGGGGCTCGGGATCCTGAACGAGGAGAAAGCGGCGGCTGTGCAAGAGGGTGGAGGGAGATGACTGCGGCGCCCACCCGTCCCACTTCCAGGCTTCTGGACACAGACCTGGGAACCCTGCCTCCCCCCCACAAAAAAAAAAATCTGCCTGTACAGACATTGCTTCTTTGATTTTTGAAGAGAGATGTTTTGACTTTTTCTGCAAACCTGGAGATTTCTCTGGTTTTTTAGGCTTCAGTGCCTCTCTTCTCACTTGCAGATGTTTAATCTGTGTGATCTAGCCTCCCATGGAAATTGAATGATATTGATCTAAGAGTTACTGTTTGCTTTAATTTTCCAAATGCCATGTAAATGAATTCATAAAGAAAGGAAACAACTTCCAGTGCATTTTTGAACCTGACTTTTCTTCTTAAAGTAAAATTTCACTGTGCACAAAATTACTTGGTTGGAGATCCTAATAGGATCTTGAATAGTATTGGAACATGAAAAATTCTGTGCATCCTTTTACATATAGTTTTGTGTGAACTCTGGTACTGAGAAATTTTTGTTGCTCCACCTTGATATTCTGAAAGGATCTTGTTTCCATTCTGGAAAAAAATGAGCATACAGACATGGCAAACTGCTATATTCCTTGAGTAGAATATAAATTGATTTTGCCAGTTTGGTGTAGTGGTTAAGTGTGCAGACTCTTATCTGGGAGAACCGGGTTTGATTCCCCACTCCTCCACTTGCACCTGCTAGCATGGCCTTGGGTCAGCCATAGCTCTGGCAGAGGTTGTCCTTGAAAGGGCAGCTGCTGTGAGAGCCCTCTCCAGCCCCACCCACCTCACAGGGTGTCTGTTGTGGGGGAGGAAGGTAAAGGAGATTGTGAGCCGCTCTGAGACTCTTCGGAGTGGAGGGCAGGATATAAATCCAATATCATCATCATCATCTTCTTCTTCTTCTTCTTCTTCTTCTTCTTCATGTTCAATATAAATTGAAATATGTATGTTGTGAGCCGCCCTGAGCCTACTTCAGCGGGGAGAACGGGATATAAATAAAATGTATTATTATTATTAATCTTAAATAGGTACACACATGGCCCAGCCCGACATGGCTCAGCCCAACTCAACATGGCCCGTCCCAACAAGGTCTCATTTATGTCAGATCTGGCCCTCATAACAAATGTGTTCAACACCCCTGTTCTAATCCATTATGTACTGTGGAACATACTAGTAGTGGTTTCAGTTTATTCTAGCAATTTTAGTATTCTGGACAACCATGAGTTGAAATATTGTAATATAAATGTTTAGTAAGCTATATAACAGGGGTGGCCAATGGTAGCTCTCCAGATGTTTTTTACCTACAACTCCCATCAGCCTCAGCCAGCATAGCCAATGGCTGGAGCTGATGGGAATTGTAGGCAAAAAACATCTGGAGAGCTACCGTTGGCCACCCCTGCTATATAATGTTTATTTTGAGACAGGTGAAAGCTATATCTTTGTGTAACCTGAAACATGAAAAAACCCTTGTTTTTCAGTTCTTACTTTTTAGTTCTTATTTTGGTTCTTAATTAGGTGCAATATAATCAGATATACATGTTTCGTTAGTAGCTAGTAAACTTGTTATTTGATATTGCAGTCCCTTTTATCATATTTCACTTTAATCAAGGAAAGCAACACCTGTGGTTTGTTCACCAAAGCTGCTTTTGTCAGATGAATACCTGGAGGCAATGAAGCAATTACATTTGTGGCTTGTACCAATGTTGGATGTACTTCGACCTCCATAAGGATAGAGGAGAACCTTGTGACTTCATTCTTTTGTCTGTCAGCAATACTAATTCTTATCATACTCAAGAAGGACACCTCTGAAATAAAAGTCAATATAAGAACAAAATAAGATTTTTTTTACCTATTGGGATTTCCAGAATCCCAATATTATACCAATATACCTCAGCACTCTCGTATGTGTTGGTATGTTTGTGGAAGAGCACATCATTTCGTTGCTCTCATTTTCCTTTTTTGAGAACAATGACAATAAATTTATCTGTCTATCTATCCTTGGAGAAGACTAGAATGCTTGTGAAATGTTCAGCTGCGTTGGCCACTTTTTGAGGATAAAAGAGTGATGAACTGTTTTGAGAAAAACAAATTAAAAGATTGAAATGAAATATTTGATTTTCATATTTAAGTGAAAAATAATTCTCAGGTGCTTTTATTGTGTGTGTTTTTGTCCATCTTCACCAAATATTGTTCCAAGTGTACTTCCGAGTCTAAATGAAAATAGATTTTTAAAATTCAGCAAGGAGTAATAAAGTAATAAAAAATACTATTGGTCACAAAAATGTCTTAGAGCAACAAGTCCTTTTTCAGTTCAAAGACAATCTGCGGGGTCTGGCCCAGCTAAGGTATAAGGCCTCTTCTGCTCTGATATTTAGTTTTTAGTGTGGGAGTAAGTGCATTGGTAGCCTCAGATTGCAAAGCATGGAGGCACACCATCCACCAGGCTGTCTCTTCCTTTGAGAACGCACGCATAGCTGGTCTTGAGGACAAAAGGAGATTGAGGAAGAATCGTACTGCTACAGCACCAACCCCAAATCAGACTTTTCCCTGCAGCCACTGTGGCCGGACCTGCCTGTCCCGCATTGGTCTTGTCAGCCACCAGCGAGCCTGCAGCAGATGTGGACTACTGCACCTTTCTTAAATCTTCGTTCGCGAAGTCAAGCCGAGAGAGAAGTGCACTGGGTTGCTCTTCCATATCCATGGCTTTCCCAGGACAGCATTATTAATAATTTTCCAAGAGGGGTAAAATTGACTTCTTTCCAGACTCCTCTCACATGGCCAAATTTTTCAGTGTTACTGGAACATCTCAAGAAAAGCAAATGCACTGTGGTATCTTCTAGGGGTGTATGCTAGGTATACTGTTGTTGAGTTGCACAGCTGAGTCTGACTCTTTGCGACCCCATGGGCAGTCACGCCAGGCCCTCCTGTCTTCTACCATCCACCGCAGTCTGCTCAGATTCGTGTTTGTTATATCAATAATGCTGTCCAGCCATCTCATCTTTTGCTGTCCCCTTCTTCTTTTGCCTTCTGTCTTTCCCAGCATCAGGATCTTCTCCAGTGAGTGCTCCCTTCTCATTTGGTGGCCAAAGTATTTGAGCTTCTGCTTCAGCATGACGTTCCAGGGAACAGTCAGGGTTAATTTCCCTTAGGACTGACTGATTTGATCTTCTTGCAGTCCAAGGGACTCTCAAGATTCTTCTCCAGCACCACATCTCAAAAGCATCTATTCTTCTGAGCTTAGCCTTCCTTATGGCTAGGTATATACCAAGACTAATAATACTAAAAAGAACACCTTATTCAGCTGAATCAGATTTCCTAATTGATTTGGCTATCAGTCTAGCTGAGCCCAAATAAAAGCTGGTATTATTTCACTTTTGAGTTAAGCTTCACTTGCCAAAGTGGTGCAAGTTCACCCTTTCTGGGTGAACTTGTGCTGCTTCTGAGTTTCTCTTGCATGGCAGGGGAAGTTCCCTTTAAATGACTTTTGCAAAGCCAATCTGTGCATGTGTGCCTTCCCATCCCTCCCCCAAGTCAGCGGCCTGACTCAGGGATGGAAGGGAAGGTATTTAAACTAAACTTTAAATACCTTCCCTCTTGGAGTTGTGCTTAAGTAGCAGCCCAACTCAGGGACAAAAGAGAAGATATTTAAACTTTACCACAGTATCTTTAATTGCCTTCTCTTCACTTGCTGAGGTGTGCTGCAGTGTGACTTAGGGAGGGAAGAGAGGGTGTGGAGCTGAATAAATTTGGCAATACCAATTATTTCCAGAATCTCAATATCAGTATATATCAGTATTCTTTGAGTTTGGTCTGCCTGACCCCCAAAAATATTGATTTTTGTGTGTGCACACCCTAGTATCTACCTCACCCTTAAGGTAATATTACAAGGGTCCAGAGAACTGCCAGTGGTATACTGGTCTGCAAAGTAATAAAAAATCAAGTATGCCTGAGATGTTTTTTAAGTACAGTCCATACGAAGCTTAACTATACAATTCCCAAACAATACAATTCCAACAATACAATTCCAACGTGCCTTGAGCCATCCCAGAGTGAAGTGCTGATTTGAAATTATTTTGGAGACTTTTTTGTCCCATTTATCCATTAGAAATTATGAAGGAAAATAGAAACATTGCTGCAGAACCATTTAGAGCATTGTACCTTGTGAGGTGTTGCAGAATTATTCAGAACATTGTACCTTTTGTAAGAATGGTTTATGGCGCATACAATGCTAGAAGAGAAATCAAAACAGGAGTAACCATCGGTTTTAAACAATTTATTGGTAGCATATGGTTACAAAACTTATCTATTTCTTAATTTTTTTTCCTTTTTTCACATTAACCCATATGACATTTCCATCCCCCCTCCCTCCAATGTTGACTTCCCCGAGGTTATAAGTTCAAATCCATGCTAAAGGCACTTCTGACTGCTCAAAGTTCCATATATATATTCTTACAACTAAAAAATTGTCCAATATTTCTTTACTTTCCAAGTTTTCTCCATGTATCCTTTAAATTTTCTCCACTCCCTTTTGAATATCTCTAGATCATAGTCTCTTAGTGTTCTGGTTAATTTGTCCATTTCACACCACGATAAAACTTTCATGGTCCATTCCCATTTCTCTGGTATTTTTTCTTGCTTCCAAAGCTGCGCGTACAAAGTCCTAGCAGCTGATAACAGGTACCAGATTAAAGTCCTATCTTCTTTTGGGTATTTTTCTAATTGTAATCCAAGTAAAAACGTCTCTGCAATTTTCTTAAAATCATAACCCAAAATTTTGGTGATTCTTGTTGTATCATCTTCCAGAATTCTTTCGCTTTTTCACATGTCCACCACATATGGAAGAAAGAACCTTCATGTTTTTTACATTTCCAACATCTATCCGACATTTTCTTACTTATCTTAGCCAATTTTTTCGGAGTCATATACCACCTATACATCATTTTAAAACAGTTCTCCTTAATGCTTTGACAAGTTGATATCTTCATTGAGTTCTTCCAGAGGTGCTCCCATGTTTCCATTTGTATTTCTCTATTCACATTAATTGCCCATTTGACCATTTGAGACTTTACTACTTCTTCTTCTGTAGACCATTTCAATAATAACTTATATACTTTTGATATCAATTTTTCATTGTCACCTAACAGGACCCTTTCCAGTTCTGTTTGTTCTCGTCTAATTCCCTCTGATTTTATGTCGTTTTCCATCAAACTTTTAATTTGTTGCATTTGAAACCAGTCATAATTGTTATTTAACTCTTCTGAGGTTTTTAATTCAATTTTATCTCCTTGAATCTTAAGCAGTTGGTTATATGACATTTCTCTTTTTTCTTCAGAATCAGCTGATATTTTTATTACTTCTGCTGGCACTATCCATAGTGGTTTTCTCTCGTCCCCATATTTCTTGTATTTTATCCAAGTATTTAGTAATGTATTTCTGACATAGTGGTGAGAGAAAAAACCATCCATTTTATTCTTCCCATAGTACATGTATGCATGCCAGCCGAATCTATTTCCGTGAGCTTCTAACCACAAAGGTTTTTTGTCTAACAGCATTATCCAGTCTTTTATCCATGTCAAACAAACTGCATCGTGATATAGTCTTAGATCGGGAAGTTGAAAACCTCCTCTCTCTTTGGCATCCGTTAAGATCTTCATCTTTATCCTTGGTTTCTTTCCGGCCCAAATGAAATCAGAAATTTTCCTTTGCCATTTGTTGAATTGTTTTGCTTCTTTTACAATCGGGATAGTTTGAAACAAATACATTATCCTTGGCAAAATATTCATTTTGATTGCAGCTATCCTGCCCAGTAAGGACAAGTTGAGTTTATTCCATTTCATCAAATCTTTGTCCATCTTACACCACAGTTTTTCATAATTGTTTTTGAATAAATCAATGTTCTTCATTGTTATCTCTATTCCAAGGTACCTAACTTTGGTTGTGACTTCACAACCTGTCACCTTTTGTAGTTCTTTTATTTTATTTGGTTGCATGTTTTTACAGAGGAATTTCGATTTCTCCTTATTTATGTATAATCCTGCTAGTTCTCCGTACTCTTTTATCTTAGCTAACAGCAGTGGTGACACTTGAACCGGATTCTCCATTATGAACACTATATCGTCTGCAAAAGCTTTGTATTTATAAGAGAATCTTCTAATTTTTAGACCTTCTATTTTTTCATCTTTTTGAATTTGTTGTAACAGAATTTCAAGAGTCATTATAAACAACAATGGTGATAGCGGGCATCCTTGCCTTGTTCCTTTGCTCACTTTCAATTCTTTGGTAAGGTCTGCATTTATACACAATTTTGCATGCTGATCTGTATATATTGCTCTTGTCATTTTTATAAATTGTTCCCCTAAATTAATTTTTTCCATTACCGCAAACATAAAGTCCCAATTTAAGTTGTCAAAGGCTTTCTCTGCGTCAACAAAAAATAAGGCCACTTCCTTTTCCGGGTGCTTTTCATAGTATTCCACGACATTAATAACAGCTCTTACATTGTCCCTTATTTGTCTTTTAGGAAGAAATCCCGCTTGGTCTTTGTTTATAAAGTTGGTCAGGTATTGTTTCAGTCGCTCTGCTAAGATTCTTGTATAGATCTTATAGTCATTATTCAACAATGAGATTGGTCTATAATTTTTTACGTTTGTGCTATCTTTATCTTCCTTAGGAATCAAAGAGATTACAGCTTCCCTCCAAGTCTTTGGGATTTTCCCTTCTTCTCTTATCGTGTTTAACAACTTCAACAGTTTGGGTGTTATTTCATCCTTAAGAGATTTGTAAAATTTTGATGTAAATCCATCTGGCCCTGGAGCTTTACCCTCTTGCATTGCTTTTATTGCTGCTTCTATTTCAATTTTCTCTATTGGGTCATTTAATATCTTTTTCATATATTCCGTCAAAGGTGCCACCTGAATGTTTCGTAGATACTCTTCCACTTTTTCTTTACTTACGTTCACACCCTTGAATAAATTTGCATAGTATTTAAAGAATTCTCTTTTAATTCCTTCTTGATCCACTACTGTTTTCCCATTTGCCATGATTTTATTTATAGTCTTATTTTCTTTCTTCTTTTTTAATTGCCAGGCCAGGTATTTACCAGGTTTGTTTGCACTTTCAAACGATTTCTGTTTCAAATTTTTTAAATTCCATTCTAGTTCTTTATTCAGCAAATGTTTAACTTGGGATTGTAATATCGTAATTTCTTTTATTAATTTTTTCTTCCCTGGTCTTTTTTTTAAGTCCTTTTCTTTTTTATTTATTTCATTTTGCAGTGCTGACAGCCTTTCTTCTCTTGCTCTTTTGTCTTTATTATTCAATGTAATTAATATACCCCTCATTACTGCTTTATAAGTGTCCCATACTGTTTGATATTCCATATCATCCGTTTCATTTATTTGGAAGAATGCTGCAGTCTCCTTTTCTAAGAATGACACAGTGTCTTTATTTTGTAGTAAATCCTCATTAATTCTCCATCTTCTTGATTTTCTTTGCAATTTTGTGGACCAGCATATTGGATTATGGTCCGCCCCAACCTTTGGAAGAATCTCAATTTTTTTTGTTATGAGGCCCAAGCCTTGGGAACCCCACAGCATGTCAATTCTGGAAAAAGAATTATGCCTTGCTGAGAAAAATGTATAGTCTCTTACCTCAGGGTTGAACTTTCTCCAAATGTCTTCTAGATTTTCCTGTTTAATCAACTCAAAGAAAGAATTGGGCAGCTTCCCTTCTTTATCATTCTTCTTTGGACTTGATCTGTCAAGGTTATTTTGTATTGTCCCATTAAAATCGCCCATCATCAATACCTGGTCATAGGTCTCTTCGTCCATTTGTCGATTTATGTCTTTAAAGAATTTGTCTTTCGCTCCATTGGGTGCATAAAGTCCTAGTAGTAACGTTTTTTTCGCCTCTATCGTCACCTCAACAGCAATATATCTTCCTTCTTTATCTTTAAAGATTAATTTTGGGTCAAGTTGTTCTTTAATGTAAAAAACCACCCCTCTTTTCTTTTGCTCTGCTAGTGAAAAAAATTCCAACCCCAAATTTCTATTCCACAAAAATTTACTGTCCTTGCATTGTATATGAACTTCCTGTAAACAAATTATATTACATTTTTGCTTTTTAATCCAATGAAATGTTCTCCTCCTTTTCTGTGGTGAATTTAGTCCATTTATATTCCAAGATAGTAATTTGTACTCCATTATGATGTTGGTTCTTTATTTTCTTCAAAAAAGCTATGCATCTCTTGTTCGCTTCTTATTGTAATCCTTTTGCCATTTTGTTCAAATCCAAGACCCTCTGGTATTATCCATCTATATCTTGTGCCCTCTGCACGTAACTGATCGGTTAGCTTCTTGTACATCTTCTTCGTGGTCTCTGTGCAGTCCCACACATGGGTCTTGCCGCAGGCAATGAATCCATTCCTCGGAGTTCCAATAGCTCGCCTATAGCGCTTTTGGCGCGCTCCCCTCCCGCCCTGGGGAGCAGGCAGCGACCGCGCATGCCTGGAGCGGGGGGGGAGCGCCCATTCCACTCAGTTTCTTCCTTTCCGCCGCCCGGACAACACCTTCCTCGCTGCGCTCTTCCTTAGCTCGTCTCTCCTCAGCTCATCTCATCTCTACTTTGACTGGTATCGTTCTCTCTTTCTCCCGTTTCGTCCTAAAAAATATACAAAAAAAAAAAAAAAAAAAAAGAACCCCGTTTCTGCGCTTTTAACTCTCTTTTTCCATACCCGTCCCTTCCCGCCCTTCCCTCTCCCCCCCCCCCCCCACCGTCCGGGGCGTATGGAAGGGAAGGTTACCTTCAAAAAGTGTAGGCACTGTGGGGCTAAAATTCCCACCACAGACGGCCACAGCCACTGCCTTTTCTGCCTCGGGGAGGGCCATCGAGTCGACGCTTGCCCGCATTGTGCAAACTTTGGCAAGCAGGCACGCAAAAACCGCGCCGCACGACTACAGGCCTTCCTCTTAGAACGGTCTCTGCGGGCTATGCCCACCTCCGACTCGCCGCCTCCCCCACCTCGAGCGGGAGATTCGGCTGCCCCGGCTGCGCCTCAGCCTCAAAAGACGCACAAGTCCGGGAAACGTCCTTCGAAGCACGCCGAAGCCGGCCACAAGTCTTCGAAGAAACTGCGTCATCCCGAATCGGAGTCGGCGCCGAAGAAGCCTCGGCACTCGGATTCGGCGCCTAAGAAACCTCACCATTCCGAGCCGGCGCGTCATTCCGAATCAACGGACTCGGCGCCCATAAAGCCCCGCAGCACCATGTCCTCGACCGCTCAGTCGAGTTCAGCCCAACCACTCTTGCCGTCCGAGTTGTCGACCCCGGTTGATGTCATCACGGACATGCCCAGGCTTACACCTCACACCTCCACGGCTGTGGAGGTGATTCCGATTCGATCTCGATCGCCTTCAGTACATAGCGTGGTACCTTCCGAGATCCTTGAACCCGACCGTTCCACCGACCCGACGCAGACTTACTTACGCCCGTCTTTGCGACCTGACGCCTTCCACGATGTTGCACTCTCTCCGCTGTACCGTGAATCGGCAACGCAAGTTTCCTCCCATCGGATTCGAATTCGATCACGCTCTCCGCGTAGCCGCCACGACTCCGGTTCCTCCGTTTACTTTGAACAACAGGATTACTACTCGAGAAGGCGATATGAATACTCTCCTCTATCCAGATCGCCCTCACCTCGACAGGGCAGATCCCGTCACCGTTCCGGCTCCCACTCTGATTGGGACATCCATCGTAGATACCACGAGTCAGACTCCTACTTCCACCGTGATCCCGAGACTCCACGGGTCCGTTATGGCGGTTCGCCTCGGTCCCGCTACGCGCGCACAACCCGACGCGAGGATTCGCCTCAGCTCCACTTCGACCGCCCTTCTCGGCTTCGTGACCCTCGAAGTCACTTCGAGTACTCACCCAGACTCCTCAATCGCCTGCTATCATCTGATCAAGAGGCTGGCCCCTCGCATCATCACCGTGACCACCCTCGGTACCGAGACGTGGCTAAACCGCGTACTGCCTCTGCCACCGTTTCCGTGGCCCCGGATTCTAGACTTCGGTCTTCTCCCAAGACCTCGGAGGCAGCCCCCGTCTCGGAACCGATCGTTCATCCACCCTCCCCCTCCACGGGGGCCTCTTCCTCGGGAAAGGAGTCCCCAGGCTCTTCGGATTCGGAGGACCACTCTCCCTCTCTCCCACCGGACTCGGCGCAACAGCTCAGGCTCTCTCCGTCCGATGCATCCAAGGCCTATCTCAATCTTATTACTTCCATGGCGGAGGCACTGAAGATACCTCTCCAGGCAGACTCCCCCAAAGTGTCGGACATGGTACATGACCTGGTTCAATCAGACTTCCCTTCAGGGTCCTTGCTTCCTATGCTACCGGTGCACCTGGAGGGTCTTCAGGAGACTTGGGACAAACCTGCATCAGTACCTCCCACTTCTAAAAGGCTGGACTCCCTCTATCGAGTCCATGCCCCTGACGCCAAATTCCTTGCATCACATCCGGCTCCGAACTCTATAATTGTTCATTCTGCCATGAAGGCCAAGCCCTCCAGGCATCCCGCACCGCCGGATCGTGAGGGAAGGAAATTAGACACCTTGGCAAGGAAAATAAACAGGTTGCTTACCTGTAACTGATGATCTTCGAGTGGTCATCTGTGCAGTCACACACATGGGTCTTGCCGCAGGCAATGAATCCATTCCTCGGAGTTCCAATAGCTCGCCTATAGCGCTTTTGGCGCGCTCCCCTCCCGCCCTGGGGAGCAGGCAGCGACCGCGCATGCCTGGAGCGGGGGGGGAGCGCCCATTCCACTCAGTTTCTTCCAGCCGCCGCTGACCTAACACAGTACAGAGTTAAATAACAATCACAGGAAGCCAGCAGCGGGGAAGGCTGGGTGGGCGTGTGTGACTGCACAGATGACCACTCGAAGATCATCAGTTACAGGTAAGCAACCTGTTTATCTTCTTCGTGGTCTCTGTGCAGTCCCACACATGGGTGACTAGCCAGCTGAGTAACCTGGAGGAGGGTGCTGGTAAAAGAAGAAAGTTAGTCACATAAGAAAACAGATCATGTTCCAAGACATAGAGGCAGAAGCGAAAACACTCACCATACTTCAGTGGAAGATGGATCGGAGAACTGCTTGGCCGAAAGAGGCGTCTCGTCTCGCACGAACGTCCAAAGCGTAATGGGAGACGAACGTGGAAGGAGAGGACCACGATGCAGCTGCACAGATGTCCTCTAAGGAGACGCCCTGTAGAAAAGCCGAAGACGTGGAGACCGCTCTAGTAGAGTGGGCCTTGAGGCCTTCGGGAAGAGGCTGTTTAGCCAGTTCGTAACACAACCTGATGGCACTAACTACCCATTTGGATAGTCTTTGGGTAGAAATTTTGTGTCCTTTACGTGGTTTACCGTAGGCCACAAACAGGTTAGGGTCCTTACGGAAAGGTTGTGTGCGATGCAGATAGAAGGCTAGCGCCCTTCTGACATCCAGAGAATGCAGGGATCGCTGTCCCTGGTCCGACGGGTTAGGGAAAAACGTTGGTAACGCGGTGGAGGTAGACAGATGAAACTTGGAGACAACTTTGGGGAGGAACGTAGGATCCGGTCTTAAGACAACCTTGTCCCTATGAAAGATGGTGTAGGGAGGGTCATGTCTGAAGGCACATAAGTCACTTGCCCGCTTACCCGAGGTGAGGGCTATTAGCAATGCTGTCTTCCAAGAGAGAAGATTGAGCTGTATTGTCGCCATGGGTTCAAAGGGCGCCTTCATTAGACAGGAAAGAACAAGGGATAAACTCCACGTTGGGACGAATGGTTTAACCGGTGGATGTAGGTGCAGCATTCCTTTGAGGAAGGATTTAGATAAGGGGTGAGAGAACACTGTCCTGCCGTCGATAGTGTCATGGAATGCCGAGATGGCAGACAAGTGTACTTTAAGTGAAGAGTAGCACAAGCCTGATTTCTGCAGAGATAGGAGATAATCTAAAATCAGGTTCAGAGGTGTTACCTCAGGAGTCCAATGATAGGGTGCAACGAAGGAACAAAAGCGCTTCCATTTGCGTTGGTACGAGAGTCTAGTGGAAGGCTTCCTTGCGTTGAGAAGAATATTGGTCACTTCTGTGGAGAGGCAGGTGAGTGTATCCTCCAAGCGGTGAGGGCCAGAACCCGAGGGTTGTGATGAAGTACCTGGCCGTTCGCCTGCGAGAGAAGGTCTCCCACGATCGGGAGGCGGCGGTAAGTGTGTTGTGACATTTGCAGAAGTTTGGTGAACCATGGTTGCCGTGGCCACCACGGTGCGATAAGGATGCAGTCCGTGCCATCCCGTGCGACCTTCGTCAACACGCGTGTCAGTAGGGGGGTTGGCGGAAAAATGTAGTGGAGGGGACCTCTCCAGAGATGTAGGAAGGCATCGTCGCCCTTCCTGCAGTAGAAGCGGTGACATTTGGCATTGTCCCTGGAGGCAAAGACGTCCACCCTGGGGGTCCCGAAGCACCTGAAAATCCGACGAAGGTAGGTCAGATTGATGGACCATTCGTGGTCGTCTATACGTATCCTGCTTAGGGAGTCGGCCAATACATTCTGTACACCTGGGAGGTGGATGGCGGTCATGTGGATGCTGTGTTTGATACACCATTCCCAGAGCAGAGTGGCTATGCGACATAGTCGAGGGGATCTGGTGCCTCCCTGCTTGTTTATATAAAATACTGTCGCCATGTTGTCCGTGGAAATCTGGATGTGGCGACCCGCAATGAGAGGAAGGAAGGATTGAAGAGCTCTGTGTACTGCAATCAGTTCTAAGCAGTTTATGTGCAGGGTCCTCTCCTGAGGGGTCCAGAGACCTCTGACAGTCTTGCCTTCCAAGTGGGCTCCCCATCCCCACATGGAGGCGTCTGTTGTCACGATAGCCGTTGGAGTAGTTGGTAGGAACGGCATGCCTTCGAGGAGGTTGTCGAGGCTGGTCCACCAAGTGAGAGAAGGAAGGACTCTCCTGGGGACGGTGAGCAGGGTGCTCTGAGGTTGCACGTGAGGCCGGTAGGCACGTACGAACCAGAGCTGAAGTGGTCTCATTCGTAGCCTGGCGAAGAGGAGGACTGCTGTAGTAGCGGCCATCAGACCTAAAAGACGCTGAATAGTTAGGGCCGGTTGGATGGGATGTAGCTGGACCATCCTGGCAAGGGTGATGATAGTCATAGCACGGTCCTCTGGGAGGAAGGCACGGTGGATAGAGGTGCGAAGATGGGCCCCTATGAAGCAGAGCTGTTGAGTGGGGGTGAAGTGCGATTTTGTAACATTCACCCGCAGGCCTAGAGACTCCAGCAGGAGAAGGGCTTCGTGGAGATTGGACTCGAGCTGGTCTGGGGTCGGTGCAATGAGGAGCCAATCGTCGATGTACGGGAAGACCGTGATGTTTCGTAGTCGAAGAGCAGCTGCCACCACCGCCATGCACTTGGTAAATACCCTGGGTGCGGTGGAGAGGCCGAATGGTAGGGAGATGTACTGATAATGATGTTGGCCCATCGCAAACCGGAGGTATCTGCGATGCTGAGGTCGAATAGTCACATGGAAATAAGCGTCCTGAAGATCTAGGGAAGCCATCCATGAATCCTTCGGAATCAAGGGCAAGATGGACTGCAACGAGATCATTCTGAATTTTTTGTACAGGATAAATTTGTTTAGCTTCCGAAGATCCAGAATGGGACGCTTGCCTCCATCCCTCTTGGGGACCAGGAAGTACCTTGAGTAGAGTCCCGTTCCCCGGTGTTGGGGGGGAACCGGTTCTATGGCTTTTTTCTGGAGCAGGTCCAGAATCTCGTGATGGAGGTGATGGGATGGAGGGGTAGCAACGAAATAGTGGTGGCGAGGCAGCGAAGCGAACTCTATTGCGTACCCCAGACGTACGATGGTGAGTACCCAGGAGTCGGTCGTGATTGAAGTCCAAGTCCCGTAGAATGGGGAAAGACGCGTGGGGTAAGGTGACTGTATGGGGAAGTCAAAGAGACTGCTTGGTAGGGGGGGATGATTTTTTGGACTGCTGAGGGCGTTGCCTTTGCTGAAAAGAAGGCTTCTGTTGAGCAGGTCTTCTTTTCCAGTATTCAGACTGTTTAGGAGAACGCTGGCGTCTTTGGAAAGATGGTTTCCAAGATTGTTTGCGGCCGAAGGGTTGCGAAGCAGGTTGGGCGACTCCTAGGCGCTTGGCCCTTTTACGGCCGTCGTCAACAGAGGACAAGACCTCATCGGTGGAGGCATGAAAGAGGCCAAGGCCATCAAACGGAAGATCCTCTATCTTCTGCTTGATGTCGGGTTGAAGATTAGTGGATCTCAGCCAAGCATGACGACGCAGGGCAACCGCAGAGGCAAAGACACGGGATGAACAGGAGACCGCATGTCGAATCGAATTAATTTGTTGTTTGGAGACCCTGGAGAGTTCGGAAACCAGGGCTGATGCTGTTCCCTGAGAGGAATCGGGAAGCGATGGTATCAGTGGTGTGAACTGGTTCGCTAGATTAAAAGTATAAGCAGCAAAATAAGCCAGGTAATTGTTAAGCTTCGAGTTGGTGGAAGCAAGTGTGAAGATTTTCCTTGCCAAGGTGTCTAATTTCCTTCCCTCACGATCCGGCGGTGCGGGATGCCTGGAGGGCTTGGCCTTCATGGCAGAATGAACAATTATAGAGTTCGGAGCCGGATGTGATGCAAGGAATTTGGCGTCAGGGGCATGGACTCGATAGAGGGAGTCCAGCCTTTTAGAAGTGGGAGGTACTGATGCAGGTTTGTCCCAAGTCTCCTGAAGACCCTCCAGGTGCACCGGTAGCATAGGAAGCAAGGACCCTGAAGGGAAGTCTGATTGAACCAGGTCATGTACCATGTCCGACACTTTGGGGGAGTCTGCCTGGAGAGGTATCTTCAGTGCCTCCGCCATGGAAGTAATAAGATTGAGATAGGCCTTGGATGCATCGGACGGAGAGAGCCTGAGCTGTTGCGCCGAGTCCGGTGGGAGAGAGGGAGAGTGGTCCTCCGAATCCGAAGAGCCTGGGGACTCCTTTCCCGAGGAAGAGGCCCCCGTGGAGGGGGAGGGTGGATGAACGATCGGTTCCGAGACGGGGGCTGCCTCCGAGGTCTTGGGAGAAGACCGAAGTCTAGAATCCGGGGCCACGGAAACGGTGGCAGAGGCAGTACGCGGTTTAGCCACGTCTCGGTACCGAGGGTGGTCACGGTGATGATGCGAGGGGCCAGCCTCTTGATCAGATGATAGCAGGCGATTGAGGAGTCTGGGTGAGTACTCGAAGTGACTTCGAGGGTCACGAAGCCGAGAAGGGCGGTCGAAGTGGAGCTGAGGCGAATCCTCGCGTCGGGTTGTGCGCGCGTAGCGGGACCGAGGCGAACCGCCATAACGGACCCGTGGAGTCTCGGGATCACGGTGGAAGTAGGAGTCTGACTCGTGGTATCTACGATGGATGTCCCAATCAGAGTGGGAGCCGGAACGGTGACGGGATCTGCCCTGTCGAGGTGAGGGCGATCTGGATAGAGGAGAGTATTCATATCGCCTTCTCGAGTAGTAATCCTGTTGTTCAAAGTAAACGGAGGAACCGGAGTCGTGGCGGCTACGCGGAGAGCGTGATCGAATTCGAATCCGATGGGAGGAAACTTGCGTTGCCGATTCACGGTACAGCGGAGAGAGTGCAACATCGTGGAAGGCGTCAGGTCGCAAAGACGGGCGTAAGTAAGTCTGCGTCGGGTCGGTGGAACGGTCGGGTTCAAGGATCTCGGAAGGTACCACGCTATGTACTGAAGGCGATCGAGATCGAATCGGAATCACCTCCACAGCCGTGGAGGTGTGAGGTGTAAGCCTGGGCATGTCCGTGATGACATCAACCGGGGTCGACAACTCGGACGGCAAGAGTGGTTGGGCTGAACTCGACTGAGCGGTCGAGGACATGGTGCTGCGGGGCTTTATGGGCGCCGAGTCCGTTGATTCGGAATGACGCGCCGGCTCGGAATGGTGAGGTTTCTTAGGCGCCGAATCCGAGTGCCGAGGCTTCTTCGGCGCCGACTCCGATTCGGGATGACGCAGTTTCTTCGAAGACTTGTGGCCGGCTTCGGCGTGCTTCGAAGGACGTTTCCCGGACTTGTGCGTCTTTTGAGGCTGAGGCGCAGCCGGGGCAGCCGAATCTCCCGCTCGAGGTGGGGGAGGCGGCGAGTCGGAGGTGGGCATAGCCCGCAGAGACCGTTCTAAGAGGAAGGCCTGTAGTCGTGCGGCGCGGTTTTTGCGTGCCTGCTTGCCAAAGTTTGCACAATGCGGGCAAGCGTCGACTCGATGGCCCTCCCCGAGGCAGAAAAGGCAGTGGCTGTGGCCGTCTGTGGTGGGAATTTTAGCCCCACAGTGCCTACACTTTTTGAAGGTAACCTTCCCTTCCATACGCCCCGGACGGTGGGGGGGGGGGGGAGAGGGAAGGGCGGGAAGGGACGGGTATGGAAAAAGAGAGTTAAAAGCGCAGAAACGGGGTTCTTTTTTTTTTTTTGTATATTTTTTAGGACGAAACGGGAGAAAGAGAGAACGATACCAGTCAAAGTAGAGATGAGATGAGCTGAGGAGAGACGAGCTAAGGAAGAGCGCAGCGAGGAAGGTGTTGTCCGGGCGGCGGAAAGGAAGAAACTGAGTGGAATGGGCGCTCCCCCCCCGCTCCAGGCATGCGCGGTCGCTGCCTGCTCCCCAGGGCGGGAGGGGAGCGCGCCAAAAGCGCTATAGGCGAGCTATTGGAACTCCGAGGAATGGATTCATTGCCTGCGGCAAGACCCATGTGTGGGACTGCACAGAGACCACGAAGAAGATCTTCACACTTGCTTCCACCAACTCGAAGCTTAACAATTACCTGGCTTATTTTGCTGCTTATACTTTTAATCTAGCGAACCAGTTCACACCACTGATACCATCGCTTCCCGATTCCTCTCAGGGAACAGCATCAGCCCTGGTTTCCGAACTCTCCAGGGTCTCCAAACAACAAATTAATTCGATTCGACATGCGGTCTCCTGTTCATCCCGTGTCTTTGCCTCTGCGGTTGCCCTGCGTCGTCATGCTTGGCTGAGATCCACTAATCTTCAACCCGACATCAAGCAGAAGATAGAGGATCTTCCGTTTGATGGCCTTGGCCTCTTTCATGCCTCCACCGATGAGGTCTTGTCCTCTGTTGACGACGGCCGTAAAAGGGCCAAGCGCCTAGGAGTCGCCCAACCTGCTTCGCAACCCTTCGGCCGCAAACAATCTTGGAAACCATCTTTCCAAAGACGCCAGCGTTCTCCTAAACAGTCTGAATACTGGAAAAGAAGACCTGCTCAACAGAAGCCTTCTTTTCAGCAAAGGCAACGCCCTCAGCAGTCCAAAAAATCATCCCCCCCTACCAAGCAGTCTCTTTGACTTCCCCATACAGTCACCTTACCCCACGCGTCTTTCCCCATTCTACGGGACTTGGACTTCAATCACGACCGACTCCTGGGTACTCACCATCGTACGTCTGGGGTACGCAATAGAGTTCGCTTCGCTGCCTCGCCACCACTATTTCGTTGCTACCCCTCCATCCCATCACCTCCATCACGAGATTCTGGACCTGCTCCAGAAAAAAGCCATAGAACCGGTTCCCCCCCAACACCGGGGAACGGGACTCTACTCAAGGTACTTCCTGGTCCCCAAGAGGGATGGAGGCAAGCGTCCCATTCTGGATCTTCGGAAGCTAAACAAATTTATCCTGTACAAAAAATTCAGAATGATCTCGTTGCAGTCCATCTTGCCCTTGATTCCGAAGGATTCATGGATGGCTTCCCTAGATCTTCAGGACGCTTATTTCCATGTGACTATTCGACCTCAGCATCGCAGATACCTCCGGTTTGCGATGGGCCAACATCATTATCAGTACATCTCCCTACCATTCGGCCTCTCCACCGCACCCAGGGTATTTACCAAGTGCATGGCGGTGGTGGCAGCTGCTCTTCGACTACGAAACATCACGGTCTTCCCGTACATCGACGATTGGCTCCTCATTGCACCGACCCCAGACCAGCTCGAGTCCAATCTCCACGAAGCCCTTCTCCTGCTGGAGTCTCTAGGCCTGCGGGTGAATGTTACAAAATCGCACTTCACCCCCACTCAACAGCTCTGCTTCATAGGGGCCCATCTTCGCACCTCTATCCACCGTGCCTTCCTCCCAGAGGACCGTGCTATGACTATCATCACCCTTGCCAGGATGGTCCAGCTACATCCCATCCAACCGGCCCTAACTATTCAGCGTCTTTTAGGTCTGATGGCCGCTACTACAGCAGTCCTCCTCTTCGCCAGGCTACGAATGAGACCACTTCAGCTCTGGTTCGTACGTGCCTACCGGCCTCACGTGCAACCTCAGAGCACCCTGCTCACCGTCCCCAGGAGAGTCCTTCCTTCTCTCACTTGGTGGACCAGCCTCGACAACCTCCTCGAAGGCATGCCGTTCCTACCAACTACTCCAACGGCTATCGTGACAACAGACGCCTCCATGTGGGGATGGGGAGCCCACTTGGAAGGCAAGACTGTCAGAGGTCTCTGGACCCCTCAGGAGAGGACCCTGCACATAAACTGCTTAGAACTGATTGCAGTACACAGAGCTCTTCAATCCTTCCTTCCTCTCATTGCGGGTCGCCACATCCAGATTTCCACGGACAACATGGCGACAGTATTTTATATAAACAAGCAGGGAGGCACCAGATCCCCTCGACTATGTCGCATAGCCACTCTGCTCTGGGAATGGTGTATCAAACACAGCATCCACATGACCGCCATCCACCTCCCAGGTGTACAGAATGTATTGGCCGACTCCCTAAGCAGGATACGTATAGACGACCACGAATGGTCCATCAATCTGACCTACCTTCGTCGGATTTTCAGGTGCTTCGGGACCCCCAGGGTGGACGTCTTTGCCTCCAGGGACAATGCCAAATGTCACCGCTTCTACTGCAGGAAGGGCGACGATGCCTTCCTACATCTCTGGAGAGGTCCCCTCCACTACATTTTTCCGCCAACCCCCCTACTGACACGCGTGTTGACGAAGGTCGCACGGGATGGCACGGACTGCATCCTTATCGCACCGTGGTGGCCACGGCAACCATGGTTCACCAAACTTCTGCAAATGTCACAACACACTTACCGCCGCCTCCCGATCGTGGGAGACCTTCTCTCGCAGGCGAACGGCCAGGTACTTCATCACAACCCTCGGGTTCTGGCCCTCACCGCTTGGAGGATACACTCACCTGCCTCTCCACAGAAGTGACCAATATTCTTCTCAACGCAAGGAAGCCTTCCACTAGACTCTCGTACCAACGCAAATGGAAGCGCTTTTGTTCCTTCGTTGCACCCTATCATTGGACTCCTGAGGTAACACCTCTGAACCTGATTTTAGATTATCTCCTATCTCTGCAGAAATCAGGCTTGTGCTACTCTTCACTTAAAGTACACTTGTCTGCCATCTCGGCATTCCATGACACTATCGACGGCAGGACAGTGTTCTCTCACCCCTTATCTAAATCCTTCCTCAAAGGAATGCTGCACCTACATCCACCGGTTAAACCATTCGTCCCAACGTGGAGTTTATCCCTTGTTCTTTCCTGTCTAATGAAGGCGCCCTTTGAACCCATGGCGACAATACAGCTCAATCTTCTCTCTTGGAAGACAGCATTGCTAATAGCCCTCACCTCGGGTAAGCGGGCAAGTGACTTATGTGCCTTCAGACATGACCCTCCCTACACCATCTTTCATAGGGACAAGGTTGTCTTAAGACCGGATCCTACGTTCCTCCCCAAAGTTGTCTCCAAGTTTCATCTGTCTACCTCCACCGCGTTACCAACGTTTTTCCCTAACCCGTCGGACCAGGGACAGCGATCCCTGCATTCTCTGGATGTCAGAAGGGCGCTAGCCTTCTATCTGCATCGCACACAACCTTTCCGTAAGGACCCTAACCTGTTTGTGGCCTACGGTAAACCACGTAAAGGACACAAAATTTCTACCCAAAGACTATCCAAATGGGTAGTTAGTGCCATCAGGTTGTGTTACGAACTGGCTAAACAGCCTCTTCCCGAAGGCCTCAAGGCCCACTCTACTAGAGCGGTCTCCACGTCTTCGGCTTTTCTACAGGGCGTCTCCTTAGAGGACATCTGTGCAGCTGCATCGTGGTCCTCTCCTTCCACGTTCGTCTCCCATTACGCTTTGGACGTTCGTGCGAGACGAGACGCCTCTTTCGGCCAAGCAGTTCTCCGATCCATCTTCCACTGAAGTATGGTGAGTGTTTTCGCTTCTGCCTCTATGTCTTGGAACATGATCTGTTTTCTTATGTGACTAACTTTCTTCTTTTACCAGCACCCTCCTCCAGGTTACTCAGCTGGCTAGTCACCCATGTGTGGGACTGCACAGAGACCACGAAGAAGATAAACAGGTTGCTTACCTGTAACTGATGATCTTCGAGTGGTCATCTGTGCAGTCACACACGCCCACCCAGCCTTCCCCGCTGCTGGCTTCCTGTGATTGTTATTTAACTCTGTACTGTGTTAGGTCAGCGGCGGCTGGAAGAAACTGAGTGGAATGGGCGCTCCCCCCCCGCTCCAGGCATGCGCGGTCGCTGCCTGCTCCCCAGGGCGGGAGGGGAGCGCGCCAAAAGCGCTATAGGCGAGCTATTGGAACTCCGAGGAATGGATTCATTGCCTGCGGCAAGACCCATGTGTGTGACTGCACAGATGACCACTCGAAGATCATCAGTTACAGGTAAGCAACCTGTTTTTTTTCCTATCGCTGATCACTTCTCTTGGTAGCTCTTTCATTATTTTAACTCTGCTCCCTTCTATTGCCCAGGCTTTTTGGTACCCTTTTCTCACGATTTTCTCTGCCACCTCTTTTGATCTTAAACTTATGACGATGTCTCTTGGCAGGCCTTTATTCTTCGCATAAACTGAGTTGACTCTATAGGCACCCTCCAACATACTCTTAAATCTGTCAGGGTCTTCTATGTACTCAGTGATGATATCCACCATATAGCCTTTTAAATCTGTCTCTTCTTTTTCAGGTACCCCTCTTAGACGCACTTGTGACTCCAGCAACTTACAGTCGTGTATTATGACCTTTTCTTGAATTTTTAGCAAGGCAGAGGCCTGTGTATCCACTTTCATCTCTACCTCTTTCACTTTATTTTGAGTCTCTTCCTTAAAACTCTCTATCTCCTTCCTAAGGTCTCCAACTTCTTTTTTAATATCTTTTTTTATTGCCAAATGCAATTTGTCCATAGCTTTTAACATTTTTGCCTCCAGAGCGTCAAATTGAGACTGCATCTTGTCAAATGATTGGGCTCTTGCACGTGTTATTCTTTCTACTGACATATAAAAAATCACCAAACCTTAAAAAAATCCCCACATAAAGTTTAGCATCCAATCCAATAGCTTAGAGCCAGTTCTTTCAGATGAGACTAGTTTCGTTTTTCTCCCTTCTTCCTGAGCAAAGATATTGAATTTTAACAATTTTGACAGTTTTTCTCCCTTTTAAAATGGCAATCGTTATTTCTCTATGGTACAGTTCCAGCCTAGAGAGGTCTCTCTTCGTCTTTCTTGGTCTGAGTCTTGGACTCAATTCCTTCCTAGTTCAAAGGTCGGATGTCACAGCTCTTGTTATCCTTATAGGCTCTGATTTATTGTCCAGCCCCTTTTAGTTTCACTTCCTGTCACAGCTTAGACTGATCTCGTGTCTAGTCTCGCAGTTTTTTGAGCTGCATGAAGAAACCGCAACCACAAGAATCCACAACAATATGTCTTTTCTCCAAATATCTTTGAAGGCAATTATTTTTACGGCGTTCAATTTTCACAAGCTGAATTCTTTTCCTACTATGCCCCCACTCAGCTCAGTTCATTCAAGGTTCTGCAGTTTATGGGCATATATACACGGCAACTCTCTTTTCTTTCTTCTGCGTCACCAGCCTCTGACTGCCAATTTTCACTCTTATCTTGAAGGGTTTTTTTATTTTTTGCTGTTGTTCACTTCCAAAGCCACAGAGCTCAGCTTAACAAGGTAAAAGTTTTTTTTTTTCCATTCAATTATGCTTTGCCTTCGTCTGTTGTTAATCCACTCAGTATTTAAACTATATTCAAAGTCTCTCAGAGTGAAGATAAGAATGATGAGTGTACCTTTTAGATGTTCTCAACTCCCCCGGCTGCAACTTTCTTGCAATTAAAATCCGTCCTTCTAGAGTGCTTGGATTCCGACAGCCTTGAGTGACCGAAGTCACTTTAGAGTCACTGCAGACGATGGTTGACAAATTCCATTGCCGGACATCAAGAACTGAAGGAGCCAGCTTCCTGACTCCTCCAGTTCGATATCAACAGCATTAAAGGAAGATAAGTCGTCTTGGATTAACCCTTGCCTAGGGTTAATGAGCATAGACCTTATCAGGGGTCTTTAATACCCTGAACAGTGACAATAAAATCCCCCTCTGTTAGGGAGCTGCAGACTGTCTTCCAGCCAAACAGGAAGTCCCCAAAACAGGAGTAACCATCGACTCCCTGCAGATCAGGACTCCTTTGTTGGAATTGTATTGTTTGGGAATTGTATAGTTAAGCTTCCTATGGACTGTATTCAATTAATATACATAGTAATTTGGTCACTATAACCATTTTGGTTGTTTTGTCTGTATCCTTAAAGTTATCTCTAATTTATCTCCTGAGATGTTTTTTAAGTCTGGAGATTATAAAATCACATGCACATTTTGGGGACTTTTTTCAGTGGTAGTTCCCTGATGGCTCAGTCACAGAGCCAAAATTACGGAATCTCTTTATTTTCTGTGCCCCAAACATAAAGTATAAAAAATTAGTGTGTCACAGATGAAGAACTCATGGTGCATGTCTCAACAACTGTTCATTCTGCAGGGATAATTGGCCAATTTCTCTGGGATCAGAAATGGCTGTTGGGGAAGGGGAAAAGGGAAGATCCGCTATTGTAAGAATCATGGATTACTGGATCCAGGCCATAGAACAGGCAAAATTTTAAATATGTATTTTGGACAACTGCAGTCCTCAGTTGCAGTTACTGATTGTAGTAACTAGTTCTAGTAGTGCCAGGTTGGTAGGCAGGGGGGTTTTTAGGTCGGGGAAATTTTTTAAAAGCCAGGAGGCACTCGTGGCCGCCTCTTGCCTTCTTTTCCCGTTGGCCAAGCAGGAGGAGATGGCCTCCCCAGGCCAGGTCTCTGTACTTTCACAGCTGGCTTTAAAGCACAAAGACCAGGCATGGCTGCCTCTCACTCCCCTTCCTGCTCCATCATATCATGGGCCCTGAGTTGGGCGGCCTTGGAAGGAAGTCAGGCAGGGTTTCCAGAGCCCCCACCCCCATAGTTACAGGCCTCAATAGTGCTAATCTAGATTTATTTCCGTACTTGTCATGTATTTCAGGCATGGGGGATTTAATAAGTTCTGTGAGGTGAGCCACTCTTTTTGCTCCCTCCTTAAGGATTAATATGTAAAGTAACGGGCCTGGTACTTTCTTGTAGGCATCATCAATTAAGGGCTCTGGCCCAGCTGGCACCTTATCAGCCCAAGATCGAAGTCATTAAGCTTCTCATGAGAACATCAGTTGGAGTTAGGGGAGGGGTGATCAAGGCGAGAGCAGCCAGGCAGGGCTCATTGTCCTCTGGGGCTGGCTTCCTTTGCAAGGGCAGCCGGATTCGGAGAAGAGCCTCACCAACACGCCATCCAGCCACTCTCATCTTCCTGAGTCTGTGGCCCGGGAAGCTGAGAGCTGTGGGATGGAGGATGGGGTGGGTGAGGTGGCACCCCAGGCTGCCTCCTACCTCTCCTACTCCCACAAGTCACCCATTTGGCAAGCCAGGTCCCTCTGCAGTCCATCAAATATACAAATCTTAGCAAAAATATTATTTAGTTATAGCTGATAAAATCACAACACAAATTATTGCATGTGAATGTAAAATTTTTTGATCCTAAAAATAACAACATAAAATATAGGTAATACCTGTTCATTCTCATAAATGGAGGTACATGGTTATCAACAATTATCAATATCTGTGGTGCTTTACATGTTATTTTTCCATGTGGGCTTCTTTCCATGTAGGCTTTTTTCCTGTGTGGTCTTCTTTCTGTGTGGGCTTTTCCTCATGTGGGCATTTTTTAATGTGGGCTTTTTTCCTGTGAGCATTTATGTCCGTGGGGGGTTTTCTTTGAAAAGTCGCGGTGGTCTGGGAAAGGAGATTCCCTTGAGTCGTGGTGGTCCAGGAAAGATTCCCTTGCCGGCTTTGGATGGGGTGTCACTAATACTGACCCCAAAGGTCAGGAGCCTGGGAGTGCTCCTGGAGTCCTCTCTGACTATGGAGTTCCAGTTAGCAGCCACTGCCAAGTCTGCCTTTTTCCATCTGTGGCAGGTACGGTAGTTGGCCCCTTTCTTGGAGCACTGCAACTTAGCAATGGTGATCCAAGCTACAGTCACCTCGAGAATAGTACTGTAATGCCCTCTACATGGGGCTACCTTTGACTTTGACTCGGAAACTGCATCTAGTGCAGAATGCTGTGGCGCGGTTGCTAATGGGGCTCCCTCGATGGGAGTACATTCAACCAGTGCTAAAAGAGCTGCACTGGCTGCCTACTGTGTACTGAATTCATTTCAAAGCCTTGTATGGCCAAGGACCTCTCTATCTAAGGGACTGCCTTTCCCCATATACACCCCACAGAGTACTGCGTTTAGGAGTCCAAAATTTGCTGTCCATCTCTGGACCAAGGGGAGCCAGACTAAGCTCTACACGGGCCAGGGCCTTCTCAGTGGGAGCACCAACACTATGGAATGCTCTCCCAGAGGCCATAAGAGCCCTGCGGGACCTCTCCCAATTCCACAGGGCCTGCAAGACCAAACTCTTTCGACAGGCCTACAACAACTAATTTGGGATGAGGCTGCCACTGCTATGCCGCAGAGCTATACTCCCCGTGGAACCACTAACAGACTAACAGAAGAACTGAGATATCAACATAATCTGATCCGCCTGTGTTACAAAATCTTTTCCAGAGCACCCAATGTTTAGTTTTTAAATTTTTACACTTTTTTATAATTTAAAATTGTAATTCAAATTGTTTTTACTATGACTGTTAGCCGCCTAGAGTCCGCTTGCAGAGTGGGTGACATATAAATCCAAAGTAAATAAATAAATAGATAAATAAATAAATAAATTTGAGCTTTTTTCCTTTGGGCTTTTTTCTGGGAATCCTTTATAAAGCCTATATATCTAGCAGAATAGAAAATGCATCTGCAGATTTATGTAATAGATAGACATGTCCTTCGTTGTTCTTAAAACTCCGAGTAAAAATAGATGTTATCTGTAGATCTTAAATATTTTCCCTATCAACTGTTAGCAAAGCTATCAACTGCTGGCAAAGCTATGGCTATATCTCTTTTTAGAATTTTATTTTCTTAATGGCTTTCATTCCATTTGCTCAGTGTGAATAGCTACAACTTGTATGTGTGTGTGTCATGAGCCCTGATGAGGAGGAGCTGGAAGGGTTAACAGACCTGGAAGAGTTGCCAGCCAGTTTCTCAGCTGAACAAACAGCAGCTGGCCATCAATCACTCTCCAGGCACCAGTGTCAGCTGTTGATGATCAATCTCCTCCAAGCTCTCCTCCTCCCATCTCAAGAGTTCGAAGCAGGCTCCGGAAAGACTTTCAGAGCGAAGACATGAGGCACGGCGATTCTTCTCTCAGCCCTGAGCTCTAGCAGAGTCACTGCCACCCAGGGAGCAGGTTGATTGAGACTGCCATATAGCTCTCACCCAGGACCTGGTAACCTTGTGGAAGCAACAAGTCTATTCTCTGGCTTGCATCCACGCTCCTTCCTGACCGTGACCTGCTTGATTTCCTTGGCACCCTGACCTTTTAGCTTTTGGACTTCTGATTCCAGTTTGTGATTCTGCACTGGTGACTTGGCTCCTGCTTGACTTCCTGGACTTTGACCTTGGACTGGCTTTGGACTTCTGCCTGCCTGCACCCTGGGAACGTGGCAGTGTGTGTGTGTGGGTGAAGTCCCATCAAGCCACTTCTGACTCATGGTGAGCCTATGAACTAATGACTTCTGAAACATCCTGTCATTAACAGCCTTGCTCAGGTTTTGCAAACTTAGGGCTGTGGATTGTGTCAATCCATCTCATGTTGGGTCTTCCTCTTTTCCTGCTGCCGTCAACTTTCCCTAGCGTTTCCCTGTCTTTTCCAGTGACCCTTGTCTTTTTATAATGTGACTAAAGTATTGGATTTATATCCCGCCCTCCACTCCGAAGAGTCTCAGAGCGGCTCACAATCTCCTTTACCTTCCTCCCCCACAACAGTCACCCTGTGAGGTGGGTGGGGCTGGAGAGGGCTCTCACAGCAGCTGCCCTTTCAAGGACAACCTCTGCCAGAGCTATGGCTGACCCAAGGCCATGCTAGCAGGTGCAAGTGGAGGAGTGGGGAATCAAACCCGGTTCTCCCAGATAAGAGTCTGCACACTTAACCACTACACCAAACCGGCTCTCCGGTTTGTATGTAGTATGATAGCTTCAGTTCAGTCATTTCAGATTCTAGAGGGAATTCAGGCTCCATTTGATTTGGAACCCACTGATTTGTTGTTTTGGTGTTGTATGGTATTCATAAAACTCTCCTCTAACACCACATTTCAAATGATTCCACTTTCTGTCAGCTTTCTTTATCATTCAACTTTCACACCCATACATAGTAATAAGGAATACTATAGTATGAATTATCTTTACCTTGGTCGCATGCAACACATCCTTACAATTAAAGATCTTTTCAACTTCCTTCATGGCTGCTGTATTCAGTCTCAGTCTCCTTCTGATTTCTTGGTTGCAATCTCCCTTGGTTGATGATAGAGCCAATTAATAGAAAACAATTTCAGTTTATTTATCATCAACCATTATTTTAAGTTCTGTCCTCTGCTGCTAACAGAAACAGCTCCCTGTCCTCCTCTAGGTGACAAATACTTAAAGACAGCAATCATGCTTCCCTCAATCTCCTCTTCTCCAGACTGAACATTCCCAAGTCCTTCAGCCACTCCTCATAGGGCTTGGTCTCCAGGCCCTGACCATTGTTGTTGCTCTCCTCTGCACCCACCTCCATCCTGTCCACAACCTTTGTGAAGTGAGGCTTCCAGAACTGCACACAGTACTCTAGGTGCAGCCTGACCAATGGGATAATGACATGTACAGCGTGATTATGACATGTTGCAATTTGGATGTTAGGTTAATTCCATCTTCTTTAAAATATTCTGCCCAGAAGGAATCTGTCATCGTTTAATCTCTGCTGTAAAGTTATTCAGTGCTTCATTCCCATCTTTTCTTTATTTTTCAGTATTCAGTTAATGTATTTCTGCATTGATCTTTCAGCATGCCTAACCTTGCTTTAAATCTCCCTTTGATTTCTTGGAGTTTGTGGAACATATGTCTTGTTCTTCCTTTTTTGTTCTCTTTTTTTTTACACTGGTTATTATAGTGGCTCTCTGCCTCCATGCTCAAGTCACTGGAATACTCCATTTAAACTTCTGATTCTATTTGTCACCTTTTACTTTTGCTTCTTGTCTATCTTTAGTAATGTTAAGAGTTACATCAGTTATCCATCGAGGCTTTTCTTTTCTTTTGGCCACAAGAATAATCTTTGCTGCACTACAGTTTATATGGGACACTTAGGTAGTTTAAAGCAATTGCCAAGTAGGCATTTCAGATCAAGGTTGGGGGAGAACAATTATCTACCCGCCCCCATTGTATTTCTGGTGCAAATCAGTTTCCTAAGTTGCTGTTTGCTTGGAATGGGAACACTGTATTTTTTCTCTCTCAAGGCATATAGCATGGGTTAGTGGTAAAAAATTGCTGACAGTTCAATACCGCCCCAGTGCCATGGCTGCAATCCAGTTCCCTTACCCATCCCAACTGACTGTTTTTTTTTCTTTTCAAGAGACTGGAGGATCATTCAGTCACAGATCTCCCTGCCTCTTCTCTATATAAGCCCCAAGGTAGGGCTGTATTCAAAATACACATTGCAGTACAGAATAGTGGCTGCAAATTTAATATGTACATGAGATGTCTGTTTTCTGCTTTGTTGCCAGTATGACCTGATCCAATGATTTGTTGTAGGTACAAATGGTCCACAGTAAATTTAGAGCTTCCTGATTGTTAGGCAGTCTTCATTGAATTAAGTGGAGGTGTGTGTCCAAAATGAATGAAGAATCCTGTTTATGAAGGATTTTAGTGCATGTGTTAGAAGTACAGGTGGCACAATAAACTGGGGTGATATGTATGTAGAGATGCAAGAGAAACTAAACTTTATTGCTAGTGGGGTGCAATGAAATTAGACCCAATGTGGTATAGTCAACAGAATTACAACTAACAGATGAGGGATCTGGTTTCACATTCCTGCTGCACTCATTTGATGGCATTGGGCAGTCACTGTCTCTTAATCTAACGTCTCAGGATTATTGTGAGTATAAAATTAAAATGAGGGAAATCACCCTTGGAAGACTTGTTTCCATGCCAACATAGGGCACTGCTTTATTGAAGAACCTTCTTGTGAAAAATAGTCACAACCAAAGAGTTTGTATTGTTGTGCTGCGGTGAAAATGTCTCCATTTTCAATTAAATAAATATCAATGATGTGTACTCGGCCTTCTGATTAAAATGGAAGATGACAACAAAGTCTTGCATATATTGCTCCTACAAATTAATATTGTGATGTGTGTCAAATATTCTTTTTCATATATTAATTTTGGTATTCTTCTTAAAGTGCAGCTGTGTTGTTTGTACTGAAGGGCAGATTTTAATGGGAAACTACCAAGTTCAGAAGGTCAGTCTGGCAGTTTGTATTCTTTGCATGTGTATGGGATGCGCTCTACATCTGTTCAAATCTGAGGCAGGCCAAACATCCCTAAGATATACTTCTTAACAAAAGAACTTCAGAAGATCTGCCAACTATTCATCTAGTCTAGCAGTGTCTTCGCCCCCAGTAGTTGTTCCATAGCCACTGGTATTCAGAAGTACACTGTCTCCAAATATGGGTGTTCTGTGTAGCCAATGTTGCTTGGCAGACCTATCTGCCATGAATTGATTAATCCATAATCTAAGACAAATTAATTATGGATTTTATGAAGAAGCATTTCCTTTAGGCTGTGCTGAATGTACTGCTACCTAAATTGGTTATTAAATAATATGTGGGGGGATTAGCTTAGTGAGAGGTGGGTAACATGAGATCTTTTCACTTGTGTATACCAGGATTTTTCACTCAGAGCACTCTGAAATAAACCTGGGAGAAGTTCAGTTTTATTGAAAAATAACAAAAGGGCGCACACAGAAAATGCACTAGAACACAGAGTTGGCTAAGAAATACAGGGTAGAAAAGGGGAATAGATTTTGGGAAGAGGCCATATTTACCAGTCTTGAAGATTCAGGTCTGAGGAGGAGAGACAAATGACTAGCGCTTTGTAGAGCCTACACGCATGTGTAGGTTTGACATTCACACAATGGAGATGGGTTCTTGTATTTATAGGAAAAATGTACCCTAAGGCAATATTTATTTTATTTATTTATTTATTTATATTTATATTTATTTATATTGGGATTTATACCCCGCCCTTCGCACCGAAGTGTCTCAGGGCGGCTTACAACATGATAATACAAATACTACAATTTAAAACACTTACAAGTAAAATTAAAACCATAAATTAATAAAAGCAAGATAGATAAAAACCGGCGGTCTACAGATGCATTTTGTTCCATCCAAAAGATTTCCTTGTCAGTCAGTATTATAGGCCTGCCGGAAGAGGGCTGTCTTACAGGCAGGTTTACCTCAGGTTTACCTCAATGTGTTTTCAGGAAGATTCCCAGAAACTTAGACAAATGGTTCATGATTTTTCCAGAGGGAGATCAAAGTATTGAGTGTACCGTGATAGCCCTCCTGGATCTAGAATATAGCAGTTGATGGACCAAAATGCAGGAAAGATGCTTCCAGGTGCTATGAATATAACAAAGATGTGCATGCCAAGAGGGGAAGCCAGTACTGAGGGTGAAAGAGGTACCATTGAACTGTGGTGCTGCTTTCTTGAGAAATCCATCATAAAATATGCATTCCCTGTAGGCAGGAGAGATCTATTTGCAGTTCAGACCCTGCATTCAATTCGTGTTTCCCAGGCTAATGTTCTGCTTCACATGCCTTGTTGGAGTCATTTCTAGGCTAGGCAGTATGCTTTAGATTTAATATCTATCTGCAGTGATATTAATAGCGTATGGGCTTCTTCTCTGGATGCCAATTTACCTATTTTTAGGAGAGAGCTGACTGAACATAAGAACATAACAGAAGCCATTCAGGCCATGGCCCATCCAGTCCAGCACTCTGTCACACAGTGGCAAAAATAAATCGTGTGCCATCAGGAGATCCACCTGTCGGACCAGGACACTAGAAGCCCTCCCACTGCCCCCTTCCCCCAGCATCAGGAATACAGAGCATCACTTGCCCCAGACAGAGAGTTCCATCTATACCTTGTGGCTAATAGCCACTGAAGGACCACTGCTCCATATTAGGGATGTGCATTCGGTTCGGCCGAACCGTATTTACAGCCGAATCACCACTGATTCGGCTGTATACGGAATAGGCTGCAGCCGATCCCTATAGGCGCCCATTATACAGCAGCCGAATACGGCTGTCAATTCAAAAGGTGGGAAAGTAGCTTCTGCAGCCTCAAAGGAGCTGCTTGCGTACTTTCCCGCCTTTAGTTGCCTTTTCCATAGCCTCCCTGAGATCAGGGAGGGGGGGAAGGGGGAAGAGGAGCCCCAGCAGCCAATCCAAAGCATGCATTTACAAAATGCATTGCAAATGCATGCTTTGCAGGGCTTTTTAAGGAGTCTTCCTGGCTGGACTCCTCCATTGCTGCTTTGTTGGTTGGTGTGAGAGATTGTGCTGCTGGCTGGCTGGCCCTTGGCTTCAGCTGTTGCCTGCTGCTCTCTCACTCACCTTACCAGACTTCCCTGGACTAGAGAAGACAAGGTAAGACAGTATTGGGGTTCTTGTTTTTATTTATTGTTGGTAAAAGGACTTTTTAAGACTCAAAGTCCCTTTACTTATCCAGATTTGGGTGGTGGTGGTCGTGGGGTAGCTTATTTGGGGTTAGGGGGTTAGGGGTTTCTGCTTAGGGAGGGGGCCTGGGGTGGGGGGGGGTAGCCAATTTGCCCATATCTTAATTTAGTGAGAGGACTTTTAAAAGTGCAGTGTCCTTTTACTTCTCCTGATTTGGGTGGCTTGGATTTCTTGGGGTTAGGGTGAAGGGGTTTTTTTTGGGGGGGAGGGGTTGGCAAAGTTCCTGTATTGTTAAAAGTTAATTTTTTTACTGTTTTAAAAGTATTCAGTGTTTGATTTGTTGCTGCTGTGTTGTGCTGCTGCTGCTGCTGTTACTAATTTCCATTGTTTAAAAGGCCACTTTTGTCCCCCTTTTCCTGGTTCTGGTTTTGGGGGGGGGGGTGTTGTTGACTGATTTGGCCTGAGCTTTCTTATTGGTGAAAAGGCCACTTTTTTAACACTTGGCCTTTTGTGATACTGCTGGTTTTGTTTTGGTTTTTTTTAAATTACCTCTGGTTGGTGTGGGGGTTGGCGAGGGTGTGTGTGGGCTGGGTCACTTTCTTGTTTTTATAGAGTAGATTGTGTGTTCTGTGGCAGGGAAGCTGGCACCTGGGTGAGAGACCCAGAACCAGCAGGCTTGTTGTGGTTGGCCAGCTCTCCCCGTGTTGTTTGGGGCAATAGGGTGGCCAGATCGTCCCGACCACCCGGGAAAGTCCCGCTCCTGCCTCCAAATTCCCGCCTCCCAGGCTGGCTATCCCGGGACCATTAGAAGTCCCGGTTTAGCCAGCGAGAGGAGCCGGCGGGCTGCGCGGGCGGGCAGGAAAGGCGACGAGTGAGCCAGCGAGCGTCCCTGCACGTGCGCGTGGCGATTGGCGGCGGGGCCAGGAGAGTGGGCATGCACGGGGCCACATCGCAGGAGGGAGGGCGGGGCAGCCGCAGCCTGGCTCGCCAAGCACTGCAGGTGAGCGGGAGGCCGGGCGGGACTCCTCCTGCTGCTGCTGCCGCCGCTGGCGGGCCCGGGTGCCCCGGGGAGGGTGGTGAGGCCGGCGGAGGCATGCACTCAGCCCCGCAGCCAGCCCTGCCCGGACGCCGGCTCAAGCTGGGAGGCCGAGGCGCCCCGCCCCGCCTCCCTGCAGGCCCGGAGGCCTGGCTGCGGCTGCCCCGCCGAGGGGGGAGGGGGTCTGAGCGGCTCCCTCTTCCCTGCCCGGACGCCGGCTCAAGCTGGGAGGCCGAGGCGCCCCGCCCTCCCTGCAGGCCCGGCAGCCTGGCTGCAGCTGCCCCTCCCTCCCTCCCTCCCTTCCTCCCTCCCTCCTTTCTGCCTTCCTCCCTCCTTCCTCAGACCCCCTCCCTCCTCAGCGGGGCAGCCACAGCCAGGCCGCCGGCTCAAACTCGGAGGCCGAGGCGCCCCGCCCTCCCTGCAGGCCCGGCGGCCTGGCTGCGGCTGTCCCGCCGAGGGGGGAGGGGGTCCGAGTGGCTCCCTCTTACCTGGCCGCCAGGGCGCTCTGGCCAGCAGCACCAGCACCAGCCGCCGCATCGCCGTCCGCCGCCTCCTGCTAGTCCTCGCGCTGCTGCTGCGCCTCCTGGCCAGCCCGCGTGCCCGCCCGCCCGGAGGTAAGCCCTGCGAGACGATAAGCCCCCCCAGGCAGGCAGGCAGGCAGGGAGCCGAAAGCGGGGGGCGGCTGGCGGGAGGGGGCGGCCGGCCTTCCTTCCTCCCTTCCCTCCCTCCTTCCTTCCCTCCTTCCTTCTTCCCTTCCTTCCTTCCCTCCTTCCTTTCTTCCTTCCTCCCTCCCTCCTTCCTTCCCTCCCTCCTTCCTCCCTCCCTTCCTTCCTTCCTTCCTCCCTTCCCTCCCTCCTTCCTTCCCTCCCTCCTTCCTTTCTTCCTTCCTTCCTCCCTCCCTTCCCTCCCTCCTTCCTCCCTTCCCTCCCTCCTTCCTCCCTTCCTTCCCTCCTTCCTTTCTTCCTCCCTTCCCTCCCTCCTTCCTTCCTCCCTTCCTTCCCTCCCTCCCTCCTTCCTTTCTTCATCCCTCCTTCCTTCCTTCCTCCCTTCCCTCCCTCCCTCCCTCCTTCCTTTCTTACCGTCTGTGTTTAATAGGCAAGTGTCCACCCCCGTTTGCTCTGTTGGCTCTATCTGCGCCACCTTCATCACTTTCGGGGTGTGGATCCCCCAGTGGGGTGGGCTCCCGACTCCCTCCGCTGGCTGTTTCTGATAGCCCTGCGCCCCTCTTTCATTTGATATGTGTCCCGTGCGGGTGCCACCCTCACGCCGGGAGATGCCACAAAATGAGCCCCCTTGAGGCTTATGGCGGCAGGGCTCGGGGGAAGCGAGCTAGACTGCTGTTCTTTTGAGGGGTTATAGAGTGTTTCGAGCCCGTCCCTGTGGCATCGGTCCCATCGTTGTGGGACCCAGGGGGCCGGCGCAGCGGCCCGCCGAAGCAGCCTGTCACTAATAACACAGGTCGAGATGCAGGACAGGAACCCGGAAGTGACTGACAGGCTGCTTCAGCAGGCCCCCACTGGGGGATCCACACCCCGAAAGTGATGAAGGTGGCGCAAAAACAGTGGCCCAAAAACTAGGGGCTATCAGGAGGTCCAGTAGTGGGGGCAGTTTTATTTAACTTTATTTCCCCCTTTCCTTCTCTATAAATAATCTTGGTGTTTCCGGCAGTGGCATTTGGGGAAATGACGTCACAGGAAGTGACGTCACTTCCTGCTTCCGGCAGGTGGCGCGGGGGGAATGATGTCACAGGAAGTGATGTCACTTCCTGTTTCCGGCGGTGGCATGCCGGCACCGGAAGTGACGTCACTTCCTGCTTCCGGCAGGTGGCGCGGGGGGGATGATGTCACAGGAAGTGACGTTACTTCCTGCTTCCAGCAGGTGGCGCGCGGGGGGGATGATGTCACAGGAAGTGATGTCACTTCCTGCTTCCAGCGGTGGCATGATGTCACCGGAAGTGCCGTCACCAGAAGTGACATCACTTCCTGCTTCCGGCAGGCGGCGCTGGGAAAATGATGTCACAGAAAGTGATGCCACTTCCTGCTTCCGGCAGTGGCGTGACGTCACTAGAAGTGACGTCACTTCCTTTTTCCGGCAGGTGGCGCGGGGGAAATGATGTCACAGGAAGTGATGCCACTTCGTGTTTCCGGCGGTGGCGTGACGTCACCAGAAGTGACGTCACTTCCTGTTTCCGGCGGTGGCATGACGTCACCCCAAGTGACGTCACTTCCTGCTTCCGGCGGAACGCGCGCTGCGCGCGCACACACACATCATTCCCCCCCCTCAAGGTGTCCCTGGCTGGCCTGCAGATATTATGGCCACCCTAGGGGCAGGGCTGGAGAGCTGGCATCTGTAGATTGTGTGTTCTCTGGCAGGGAAGCTGGCACCTGGGTGAGAGACCCAGAACCAGCAGGCTTGTTGTGGTTGGCCAGCTCTCCCTGTGTTGTTTGGGGCAGGGCTGGAGAGCTGGCATCTGGCTTTGGTGCAGACCTTGAGCAGATTGTGTTTTGTGTGGCAGTGACGTTGGCAACTGGGTTTATATTGGTTCCAGGCCTGCACTGCAGGGTTCATAGAGTAGATAGAGGGATGGCCCATAGGGTATAATGATGGAATAGGGGCACCCTCTTTGGGTGCCCCTGGAATGGGATCCCCTGGCCCAATCTTTTTGGGACTTGGGGGGGTTGGAGGGGAGAGTCCCCTGCAGGTCCCCTGCAAATTTGGGGGCTCTCCCTCAAACCCCCTCCCCTCCAGTGGCTTCAAATATACCCTATTTGCCATTGATTTCAATGGCCCATAGGGTATAATAGGGCCGTATATTCGGAAATAGCCGCACATCTACCGTATATGCGGCTATTCCGAATGCGGTATTCAGGAGTATACGGGGATTCCGAATCCCCCCCCCCGTATACTTCCGAATCCGTGTAAATCCGAATTTTTTTTTTTGCACATCCCTACTCCATATGTTTATCCAATCTCCTCTTGAAGCCATCTATGCTTGCAGCCACCCCCACCTCCTGTGGCAGTGAATTCCATGTGTTAATCACCCTTTGGGTGAAGAAGTACTTTCTTCTATCCATTCTAACCTGACTGCTCAGCAATTTCAATGAGCGTCCACGAAAGGGAGAAAAGTACTTATTTCTCTACCTTCTTTATCCCATGCATAATCTTGTAAACCTCCATCATGTCACCCCTCAGTTGACATTTCTCCAAACTAAAGAGCCCCAAGTGCTTTAACCTTTCTTCATAGGGAAAGTGTTCCAACCCTTTAATCATTCTAGTTGCCCTTTTCTGCACTTTTTCCAATGCTATAATATCTTTTTTGTGGTGTGGTAACCGGAATTGTACACATTACTCCAAATGAGGCTGCATCATCAATTTATACAAGGGCAATATGATTTCTCTTCAGTTTCCTTCCCAATAATCCCCAGCATAGTGTTGGCCTTTTTTATTGCAGTACACACTGTCTCAACATTTTCAGTGAGTTATCTACGATAACAGACGGTGGCTCAGTGGTAGAGCATCTGCTTGGGAAGCAGAAGGTCCCAGGTTCAATCCCCGGCATCTCCAAAATAGGGTCCAGGCAAATAGGTGTGAAAAACGTCAGCTTGAGACCCTGGGGAGCCGCTGCCAGTCTGAGAAGACAATACTGACTTTGATGGACCAAGGGTCTGATTCAGTATAAGGCAGCTTCATATCTTCATATGTTCAACAGTACTATCTATCCAACTCCATTGTATGCTTGCAATTCTTTCGTTATCTTTTTTTCCCCCTTAAGCCCCAAATAGTTTGCTTTTTCCTTGCAGGGAAGGTGCTCCAACATCTTGCTCAATAATCCTTTTGCAATAAGGGCTAAGATAGATGTGATGGCAGCACACATTTCTAACAAAAGAGCTTAACAAGAACTCTTCCAGGTACTAAATCAACCAAAACTCCGTCAAATCCAGCATTCTGTTTTTCCTGCCTGGTTGTTCCTGGAAATCAAAAGCCTCTCCCTGTTATTGGTTCTGTGTTTGAATTAGTCATATAGAGGGGGCAGTATGGATTGAGAAGTGCCTGATTTTTAAAAGCAAAAATGGCATGTTGGAGAAGAAGCCTCTGAAGTTTTATTCACATTAGTCTGCCTTCCTCAGAAACGTTCCTTCTCAGTTAAGCTCCAGTGAAAGAAGTGGGCTCAACTGGGAAAAGACCAGTTGTGCAGAAGGGGCAGAACAGTAGATAGCATGTATGATAGATCCACTTTTGCTTCTAAAACCATAGAAGTGTACCGTTAGGTACAGTTTGGCCCAGAGTGTCACAGAAACAACTATTAGTTGAATGTCTTTTATTCTTCATGTTTACTTTTTCTCAGCTTTTGGCTGTTTTGAAGAACAACCTAAATGTTTCTGAATTGTTTCAAAATCACCTCTCTGACACTATCAATTGCTATACAGTATGTCACAGAAGTGAGTACACTCCCTCATATTTAGTAAATATTTAAGTATATCTTTTCATATGACAACACTGAAGAAATGACACTTGGCTACAATGTAAAGTACTGAGTCTACACTACCTTTGTATAACAGTGTAAATGTGCTATCCCCTCAAAATTACGCAGCACACAGCCATTAATGTCTAAACTGCTGGCAACGAAAGTGAGGACACCCCTAAGTGATAATGTCCAAGTGGGGCCCAAGTAGCTGATTTCCCTCTTTGTCATGTGTCTCGTTAGTGGAACAAGGTATCAGGTGTGAAGGGGGAGCAGGTTATCGCTCTCATTCCCTCATACTGGTCACTGGAAGTTCCACAGGGCACCTCATGGCAATGAACTCTCTGAACTGAAAAAACGAATTGTTGCTCTACATAAAGATGGCCTAGGCTATAAGAAGATTGCCGAGACCCTGAAACTGAGCTGCAGCACAGTGGCCAAGACCTTACAGTGGTTTAACAGGACAGGTTCCACTCAGAACAGGCCTCGCCATGGTCGACCAAAGAAGTTGAGTGCCCGTACTCAGCGTCATATCCAGAGGTTGGCTTTGGTACTCAGCGTCATATCCAGAGGTTGGCTTTGGGAAATAGACGTATGAGTGCTACCAGCACTGCTACAGAGGTTGAAGGGGGGGGGGGGGGATCAGCCTGTTAGTGATCAGACCATATGCCGCTCCAAATTGGTCTGCAGGGCTGTCGTCCCAGAAGGAAGCCTCTTCTAAAGATGATGCACAAGAAAGCCTGCAAACGGTTTGCTGCAGACAAAGGACATGGATTTCTGGAACCATGTCCTGCAGTCCGATGAGACCAAGATAAACTTATTTGGTTCAGATGGTGTCAAGTGTGTGTGGCGGCAACCAGATGAGAAGTACAAAGACAAGTGTGTCTTGCCTACAGTCAAGCATGGTGGTGGGAATGTCATGGTCTGGGGCTGCATGAGTGCTGCCGGCACTGGGGAGCTACAGTTCATTGAGGGAACCATGAATGCCAATATGTACTGTGACATACTGAAGCAGAGCATGATCCCCTCCTTTTGGAGACTGGGCCACAGGGCAATATTCCAACTTGATAACAACCCCAAACACACCTCCAAAACAACCACTGCCTTGCTAAAGAAGCTGAGGGTAAAGGTGCTGGACTGGCCAAGCATGTCTCCAGACCTAAACCCTATTGAGCATCTGTGGGGCATCCTGAAACAGAAGGTGGAGGTGTGCAAGGTCTCTAACATCCCCCAGCTACGTGACGTCATGGAGGAGTGGAAGAGGATTCCAGTGGCAACCTGTGAAGCTCTGGTGAACTCTATGCCCAAGAGGGTTAAGACAGTGCTAGAAAATAACAGGGGCCACACAAAATATTAACACTTTGGGCCCCATTTGGACATTATCACTTAGGGGTGTACTCACTTTTGTTGCCAACAGTTTAGACATCAATGGCTGTGTGCTGCATAATTTTGAGGGGACAGCACATTTACAGTGTTATACAAGCTGTAGACTCACTGCTTTACATGGTAGCCAAGTATCATTTCTTCAGTGTTGTCACATGAAAAGATATACTTAAATATTTACAAAATGTGAGAGGGTGTACTCACTTCTGTGACATACTGTATGTGCACTTACAGCAGAGTAACTCCCAAAATAGGGTATGTTTTTCCTTTGAGCAACTTAAATTGATTCATGATTGGCAAGTATGCTAAGAGGAGGTTTGCTTTTCTTGTGGAATTACCGTGGAAACATAACTTCCATTAGATTTAGGTATCTTGGCCTGCTTAATAACAGTTTTCACATCTAGCTATATCCATTTTAGCTGTGTTAGCATACTATTTTTAAATGTTTAATCTTATGCTGCCCTCTATAAATCTTGTATTTCCCTTCTCTTGCCCTAAATTATATTAATGTGTTCTGGTTTACTGTTCTAACTGCTTGATCACAATGTATCTGAGCAGAGAATGTTGTGGTGATTGGAAAAGTAGCTAAAGTAAACTGATCCATAGATTTTAGGTCCTTCTAGATATTACCCGGCCTTCAGAGTATTTTGCATGGAAAAGTTAAAATAAATGCTGTATCTTGTGGTGCACTAATTACCTTCTCCTAGTGGGGAGAATGAAAAACAGAGACCTGAGACCTTCTGCCAGTCTTACTTCAACGGAACAATCCTTAGGTCTACTCAGAGTTCTATACAGATTGAGTGGAGCTTACTCTCAGGAAAGTGTTTTTGGGATCGTACTATGTGTGGGTTTATAGGGACCAAGCATCTGAACTGTCCCTGTTCCAATGGTTGGAGTTAACAAGTCCTTTCTGTTGCCTGGATATAAATGTGGTAGCCTGCATTTAGCATCAGTGTGAAACTTGATAAGCTGCTGCTTCATTTTAAAGTCATCCTGGGGCTGCGTCTTGGTGTGAAGAGTATATTGACTCAATTAAATCAGCCAGTACTTGAATCTGTGAGAATTACATATAATTAAAGTCATGTTTCTTCCCTATTGCTTGTGTTTGTTTAATATTAAGAGCCCTTTGCCAATTGTAAAACATTCAGCTGTTTTATCCCATATTCATTTCAAAAGCTTTATATGCTGGGTATTTTGAGCTGTTGTTGCAGTTAATTCCAGATGGTAGTTGTGCTGTAAGAGCAAAATAAAATAAAAATCTACCGGCATTTTAAAGACTAAAAAAATCATTCCAGCATAAGTGTCTTTATGGATGTTGGCCTTATGGATGTTGGCTTCATGCTTCTGATGCATCAAGAACACTTATGCAGGAATGAATTCATTTAGTCTAAATTGCCATTGGACTCATGTTTTATTTCATTGTGGTTGTGTTATAGCATCTCAAATATCACAGCATTAGTCCAGGGCTGAACCTATGGCATTTAATTCAGCTCATACACTGTCCATATAGGCAGTAAAAGGTCTCTGTTATATGATAAGGTCACCATCATTAATTTTTAAATTACAAGGAAAGACTTTCCAGTTTGTGATGGTCATTATTGCAATATTATGTGTTGTGGATCCTGCCTTTGCATAGAATGAACTGAGATCTTAATTAGAACTTTGACAAGCCCTCTCTGATAAAATGATGAGATTATTCGTAATTGATGTCACAATCAATTACCATTTAGTTCATCACAAGCCTACTAACAGGTCTAGCCTTAGTACTGGCCCCAGGATGTTGATGAGTGTGTGGCTGCCCCGTTCATGCTGTTACCGCGACAGCAGGGCAGATTTTCAGTCAACATCCTAACGACCTCTTTTGAAGTCTATTAAATAAATGACCCTGTCACATTGGTCTAACCTCTTACATCTTCATTTGGGTGCTTTTTGTTGCAATATAGTGTTTTTGGAGTATATGAAAGAATAGATACTTGGATTTTCCCCCCTCATCTGCTCTGTTTCAGGGAAGTGTCCATTCACTCATCATATGTGCATGCTGAAGGGTAAAATTAGATTGTACTGTTGGGAGATGATTCCATTTTCCTTCAGATACATATTTATCTTTTAATTTTGATCTTTCTCAGGTACCTAAAGGACACGTTTGGTTAGAAGGTGATAATCTCAGAAATTCTACCGACTCCAGGTGTTACGGTCCTGTTCCATATGGGTTGATAAAAGGACGTATTTGCTTTAAGGTATTCTTCTGCAATCTAAAATGTGTTAATTTAACAGTTTTTATAAGTCTTGGGGGCTCTATACTACCACTATGAGACATTTTCATTATCTAGTGCAGCACATGGACTGGGGTGTTAAAATGTTTCAGGAGAACATGATCTTTATATATATATATATATATATATATATATATATATATATGGGGGAAAAGAATAAATGCTGTTGACTGTGTGTTCCTCATTGGAGGCAGTAAATGAAAGTGCAGTACTGCAAAATGACATCTGTATTGTGTAATCAAATTTTTACTGAAGCATTCTAGCCTGCTGCATATTCTGATTTTGATGAAAGACTTGTGCTTTCCCACCTTTTTTTTTTTTTCAAGCAGCTCTTTCTGTCCCCAGAATAACCCTCCAAAATAGCAATTGAAGCAGAAGTAGGAGGGAGAATTCAGCTAACACCTAGCTCCATGCATAAATGGGAGTGCCTTTGACTCACACAAAGAGTAATTTGGATCTGTGCCCAGTATATCATGGCAAATATTACAAGTACTGTCACTAAATTAAGATTAAAGATTGGTAAACACAGTGGGCTGAATTTGCCTATCTTTGATAAGGTGTTCAGAAGCAGATCTCCTCAGCCTTTCACTACCAGCTGTGTGAACAGTGTCAAGAAACAGCAGATCTTCCTGGATAAAATGCCACATGATTTTTTTTTAGATCCCTCCCTGACAGGAAATCAGGCATAATCAGTCCATATCAAGGCAGAAAATGTGCTTTAAGTTTTGTTTAGCTGGGTAGCAGATAATACAAGCATTTTCATTGGAATTCTGCTGAATATATGTGAGACACATGCATTCATATTCAATTATATTTTTCAAAGAGACTGTATACTGGTGAGTGAGAAGCCCCATGGTAGTTATAAAAAAGTAATCATTTTTATATTAAGTACAGCCACATGTATGAGGTAGTATTAAAAGAATCTCTTTGCAGTAGTAAATGTTAAATGCTTGGAACATGAGAATTCGACTGAAATCCATCTAGGACAGCCTCCTATTTTTAACAGAGGTTATTCTAGTTCCCACTTCAAATACTCTTCTCATCTGAACTTTTCAAAGTGCTATAAAATATAATGAAAGAGTTACAGTACTTGGGTATGAGAAAAAAATCAGTTTTCAAAAACTATCTGAAACAATTTTTAAAAAACATTTTTTCCACCCTTCCTTTTGATGCAGAAGGAGGTCAAGGAGATTACATCTATAGTATGGCATAGTGTAGCTTCAGTTTTCGTTAAATTCCAGTTTTCATTAAGCCTTCTGGTTGTTCCCAGCCCCTTTCATATAGTCTTAATATCTAGAGTGCTGACAGTTGGATGCTAGGCTCTGCTCATTCATCCCTTCTCCTCAGAATTTCTAGCCTTTGCTGTCCACAAGGCACAGAGACAAGAGCTAGGTAGAGCATTGTGCTTCAGCTGGATTGCTGACTGCTGAATATTAGCAATAGAAATGGACATTAACTGGGAAAATGTGGTTCGGTTCATGGCTCATGGCATGCCTGGTCCACAAACCACAAACTGTCACCAACTTTTAGTTGCCAAACAAACTGGTTCAGTTTGTGATGAGGTAGAACACCTCCCCCCCACCACATACTTGAGACATCAAACTCACAGGGGATCTCCAGCTGACTGTCCTCTGCCTGCGCTCCATGTTTAATGAGGATTAAATTCACAGGGTCTGAATTACAGCCCCCAAAGAAGGTGCCCCCAGGAAAGTGCTTTTGGGAGAAATGTCAGGTGCGGATTCAAAAGTTACACACTTCAAACACACAGGGAACTTATTTGTGTTTCCAAAGCTGGATAATTCTGCCCCCTTCTTGCTTAGAAGTTTGGAAAAACATTTTGTGTGGAGACAGTCTGGCTGTAAATGTATCCATTCATGAACTGCCACAAAGTGCTTAAAGTTTGTGCTGGTTCACCTGCCACAAACTTTAGTTCGTGAACCAGCCAAAATTCATCATGAATTTTAGTTCATGCCCATCCCTAAATGTCAGCTTATAGCCAGTTACACATCTTTGTATGCGTAGAGAACACTATCACACATGTGGTCAAATAATTTGGCTGAGTGTGGGGATTCAGGTAGACTTGCCCCAGGTTTGCTTTAGATGTGTGTATCTGATTTCCAGACATTATGTCAGTAGTGTTAAGATACAGGTATACCATCTCTAACATTAACTTCTGTAATGAAGAGTATTCAAACCAATTGCCTCTGATTAAGACTGGTGATAAATCTTGTATATGATACAGATCTTTTGCTTCTGGGTGCATGAGCATCTTTAACTGATGTCACTGGCAGTGAAAATCTAAGCAGAGTCACACCCTTCTTAGCTCATTCACTTCACATGTATAACTCTGTTTAGGATTGGTTCAGATGGATAGCCATGTTGGTATAAAGCAGTAGAATGAAGTTTGAGTCCAATGGCAACTTTAAGACCAACAAAGTTCTACTCTGGGTATAAGCTTTCATTGCACACTTATTCTGATTTAGGATTGTACTGTAAACAGGACCTACTGTGAACTTGCTTGCAGCATTCATAGTTTTTCACTTTTAGTTGAAATAATGATGAAAGACAAGAAAGCAAACAGGAGAAAGTAATCTAACTTTTTTTTTTTACAGCTGTGGCCTCTGACTGATTTTGGACTTCTACGTGCAAGCCCCAATAGTAATAGGATTTGTAAGGACTGAATGAATTATGCTCATCTGAGTTCTCCTACAGCCTTAAAAACACCCTCCATAAAGATACTTTATATACAATAAAAATTGTGCAGTTAAGATGCAACTTGTTTAAAACTATACAGCACTCTTTTCATTTACCCCACATATAAATCCTTCTAACAATCTTGGGTCACACACACATACACACATATTTACAAAGATAAGAGGTTATCCCAGTAGCTGTTCACAAATCGTATATTTGTTTAAATCTCAGAATCACATTGCTTTTCATTTATCTAAAGTTAAATTAAATAACTGCCCTGAAAAGAACAAAGTCATGTACAGTTGTAGAGGAGGGACTGTTTTTAACTACCATGGCCCCAGGTAGACAAATGCTTAGACGACTATATAGCAATGAGTGGAAGCCACTGTAAACTTGTATATGACACACTCCCTCATTGTGGTAAAGGAGCACTGCTAAGCAAGAAGTCTTCTACCTCAATAATGTAAATTGGATCCAACCACCTACAAAAGGAGCAAGTTTGCAGATAGCATCTTTGCACCCCCACCTCAACACTCCTGGCTGTTCTTACATGTCCATGTTTTTACTGCTAAATTCATTACTCTGGTTTCTCTTCAGATCGCATCACTATATTTATTCTTATTGTCTATCCAAGCAGATGCTTCCTTTGCCTTTTTGACATCTTGAATCAAATATTGTTGGATCATCGAAGAATCTCTGTAACTAACGAACAAGTGTCACAGCATACTAGAGAAACATCTTCAGCTTCACTTTTGGAGATAGTATAATTCCCACCACATCGACAGATGAGAGAATAAGACTGATCATCTATTGAAATAAAAGTCAATAACATTAGTGCTTTCTCAGATGCATTTTAAATGCTTCCTAAAAGCCAGTAGTATAGTGGAAATATGGAATTCCTCATCATAGATGTGGAAGGCTGTCATTTTTGAAGTGAAAATAACTCATGCTGTAGCTGGAGTCCCTGAAATGAGAATTTCCCCATGATACGGGATTTTAATAAGATACAAGCTAGCTCCTATTACTGGAGTAGTGTACAAAACCTGCAATATATTGATCTCTTAAAATGTCAAGAACTGCAGATAATATAATTATTATTATAATCTGTGTAACAACAAATTGAAGCCAGGTCCAAAGGGACTCAAAATCTCATAAATGGTATTTTTTTTAAAAAAAATTAATAGAAATTATCTGTGTCAAAAAAGGAGGACTCATAGTTACCCAAACAAATTATTTAGCATTAAATTCAGGACATACAATTGAAAGCATTTGTTCATTCAACACATAGTAAACTTATGAAATTTGTTGCCAGCAGCTTTGGTAATGCCTACTGGTTATGATAGCTTAAAGGGGGATTAGATAAATTCATGGATGATATGGCTAATAGGTCCTGATAAACCTGGTAGAGAAATGGAATGCCATGTGTAGAGGCAATATGCTAGTTTCAATGCTAGTTGCTGGTGGAAAAATGCAAGATTGTACCATGCTTGTCTACTGTCTAGAATCATCTGGATGACTGCTGTGGGAAACAGGACACCAGACTACAAGGATCGTGGCTGTTATACAGTAATGCTCTTGATACAGTCTTAAAATATACTTCAATTTATACTAGATAAAACAGTTAGATGTGTTTCTTACTGCAATTCCAGGCCATATCTTGAAGGGAAACTTGAGCATCCACTGGCAACACTTGTGTTAATTCATGTTCTAATTGTAGAGAGGGAGAGAGGGCAATCAGGTCCCACAGAGTGATGCATGACTAAGGTTTCCTAATGCCCTATAAATTATAACATTGAAACAAAACTGGTAGAGCTGGGAGAAACAATTTAAGCTGCCTATACCATTACATGGGGGGGGGGGGTTTCCTTTAAGATTAAAAACCATGTAGGGCAATTTTAAATATTCTACATCATATTTGTTGAAATTTACACTGTTAAGTATTAAAACTGTATAAAATCATTCCATCATTGAAATGAGGTTCCACACCCTTCAGCAGTAATTTATTTCTCCCACTTCTCATATCCTTAGCTCAGTTTCTTTGTTACGAGCATGAACCTTACCTGTACAGCACAAGTTTGGAAATGGAGGTTTTTAACCTAATGCCAATTAGTTGTGATATTCAAATGCAGATACAAACTGAGATTTATTTCTCTCACAGTAACTTGGAATTTAATTGTGATAAACCATGGTTAATGGGAAAGAAACAAACTTCAGTAGATGAAAGTACAAGCTTTCAAACATACATCTTTAATCTCAGTATATGATGCATGGGAAAGCAAGGAAGGAGTGAACAAGTATCCAAGCATAATTAAGCAGGTTCATGTCTGACACAAACTGAACCCTTGACTCTCATCCTATAATTCTCACATTTCACAAAGTATTATCCAGCTAAAATTATTAAAGGTACATCATTGCCACTTTATGTTATAAATACGCTGCAACAAAAAGGCATGCTTCCTCTGGATGTTGTGATAGTCAACACAGAAGGAACTACACTAAGTATACATCTTCCGGTTTAAAATACTCTTATTATAGAGATATTGATATCTTTCAGCTGTAACTTATTTCTCCCATTTGTATCTTTGATACAGTTTGTGCAGTACAGAAAACCCTGAGGATAAACCATTTTTCCTGTCTCAAAAATGAAGAGACTAGACCTTCCCCATCTTTACACTGCTTCTCTGTTTACTATTAAATATTTTAGATGACAATATCAGATCTAATGCCACACACGTCTTTTATATAATAATAGATGGATAGAGAGCATGACAGGATGGTAGATAGGTGATTCATTTGCTACTGACTTTGGTCACTGAATGATCACCCATACTGGCAAACCTGTTCACATGAAGCCAGTAGTAAGACGACTGTGGGTTTGCAGCTGACCACACTGTGAAGTAAGTTGCTCCAATTGCCTCACAAAAGATCCTGCTGTAGCTCTTTCAACCACATATAGAGCTATACATAGCTACAGGATAAGAAACAAATGTGGGCTACTAGAGGTCCTTATTTTCCCACAAGACAAATGGTTTTTATATTCAAACATTTAACGGAATCAATTATTCAAAACACAATTGTACTGCTGGTATAAAAAGTATTCTTAATACCAGTTCACTGTAGTTCCTATTTAATGATTTGAGATTAGTGGTAAGAGAAAATATGTCAATTACAGTGGTAAGAGAAAATATGTCGAGCGTAAAATCAACATCAGAACGCATGAAGAAAACTTGTAACTAGTAGACCTAACTGATTGAACTGTGCATGCAATATTAGACATATGTGTTCAGCAATGTGAAGTCCAAGCAATGCTAATCCACATTCAACTGGGGTACAGAAATGTTACATAAGAATAAAACATTTTAGAACAAAGGTTATACTTATCTCCATTTGGTGCACCCAATCTACCACAGTAGTTAACTATGAATAATGTATTGGTAGTGAAATTAAACACTTATTTTAACTGCCCTCATATATTGGTGGGAAAAAAGTCTAATTAGCACTTTAATATTAAAGCAGAATTTCTCCCTCCCCTTCATGCAATACATTAATTAGCGACCGATTATCCAGTATCAAGTTGGCCTGTGGTCTATGCCTCCTTTTTGCAACATTAAATTGTGATTCTAATTTTACCTGAAATCTACACTACAGGTCCCCAGAGAATGAGATTAATCTAAATTAATCTTAATGAAGGCAATTAAAACAAATCAGAGAAGTTAGAAATAATTATAGGATCAATAAAACCTCTTTGACCTAACCTATTCTGAACACCTCCAGTACATTAAACAGGCTGAAACCAAGTTAGCTGACATATGATTCTTTGCTACTGAAGGAAGAAAGTAGGAAGAAATAAGAATCAGGAGAAAGAAAGATTTATATTTCCATTATCAACTAATCTACCCTGAAAATTATGCTCCAGATCAGAAGACAGTGAAGACAGATCATAAGACAGATCTTCACTGCAGTCATGCAAAGCAACATTAGAGCTTTTCTTTATGCCTTTTTATCTTTTCCAAACAATTCTATAGGTTGCAGGTCGTCAGTTCTCATACTTTGCCAAAAACATGCTCAATGATATTTAAGTTCATTTTAGTATCTTGTACAATACTGTATTATATATTGTACAATACTGTACCCAGGCACTAGATATTACTGTAGAGTAGTGATTACAGAGCCCCATGGCACAGAGTGGTAAAGCTGCAGTACTGCAGTCAGAACCCTCTGCTCACGACCTGAGTTCGATCCCAGCGGAAGCTGGTTCAGGTAGCTGGCTCCAGGTTGACTCAGCCTTTCATCCTTCCGAGGTCGGTAAAATGAGTACCCAGCTTGCTGGGGGGAAAGTGTAGATGACTGGGGAAGGCAATAGCAGACCGCTCCGTAAAAAGTCTGCCGAGAAAATATTGTGAAAGCAATGTTACCCCAGAGTCAGAAACGACTGGTGCTTGTACAGGGGACTACCTTTTTTTTACCTTTTAGTGATTATAGTGCCCTGACGTGGAAAGCCCAGGTCTAGTATTTGGATAGGTGACCTCCAATGAATACCAGGGCTTTAATGCAGAGGCAGGCAATGCCAAAGCACCTCTGAAACATATCTTGCCTTAAAAAACCCCCAAGTTAGCTCACCACTTAGTGGTGCATAACGCTAAACGGCTAGAGCTTCTGACTGCCAGACAATCTTAGGATCTCTTGGCTATACAACACACACTGCTATATGATAATAGTAATTATTACTAGTGGTTACAGTGTTGGGCTACAGTCTGCGAGACCCAGGTTTGAATCCCCACTCTGCTAATGGCAGCTTGCTGGGTGACCTTGGATCAATCATACTCTCAACCTAACCTACCTCACAAGATTGTTGTGAGGATAAAATTGGAGAAGAGAATAAGGTAAGCCACTGGGGGTCCCCATTGGGGAACAAGGTTGGAAACAAAAGTTCCAGAGCATCAAGAAAACAATACCCCAAGGATCTCCTTTAGCCAATTAGCTTCTCTTCCAGAGTTCTCCCTGCTTTTCTGATTGCCTAGTCACCTTTACAAAAGACAAAGAAAGAGAATAGCTGAAAAGGAAAACCTCTCCTCTTTAAAGCCTCCAAAATGCCACAGTAGGATTCTAAGTTCATCTGTAAGGAAGCCTCAATGATTTCAAAAGGACCCACTTGTAATTGCTGAGGCTTACAGCATAGGATTCAGAGGCTATAATGAGCAAGGATGCGCATGAACCCAACACTGCAAAGTTTGCATTCTCCCTTACTTCACCCTGCTTCCCACTTCCTTTCTTCTGTGAGGAATCTTAACTAGAAACCCCAGCTACCTACAATAAACGAATACAGATTCACAGGTATGGGGAAAATAAATTCTGGTTAATTTGCATGCCTGTATTTACATGTCACTGACAGTAAAGTTAATTTCTAACTAAGATTCTTGGGGTGGGGGATGTGGAGAGGGGAGCATGAACAAGGCATATATGCAAGATGGACAATAAGCTGGGATCATGTGTATCCAGTCAGAAAGCTGGCCATCCTAAGAGTTCCTCAGTGGGTCTGCTAACTGGAGCAAAAATGCATAAAGGAGAGAAGCTTTCAATCCTGGCTCCTCAATTTGAGCACTACTGCAATTCTATTGTCTCAGCCATAGGATCTAAATAAATAACTGCTGTTCCATCAGAGAAGTTAACAAACCTGAAGTTCAAAACAATTAAAACAATGCTGGAATTTTAAAATTCAGAGTAACATTAAATAATTATAGCACAGCAATCCCCAACATGGTGCCCATAAGCACCATGGCATTCATTTACACCTTTTCTGGCATCTGCCAAGTGTTTTTAAATGGTGGGGCAAGGTAGGGCTTTTGCCTCAGCAAGGCTCCTGATTGACTACTGAAATTTGATTGGGCATGCAGATTTTTTTTTTAGATGTTGATTTGGCAGCTGGCTCTGCACTGTGTTACTGAAGTTAAGTTGTGGCAATTATTTTGTGGCTGGCTCCTCCTCCTGCTGCAGCCATTTTGTTGTTGCACCTACCATGCCTTGTCAGAATTCCAAATATGCCCGCAGGCTCAAAAAGGTTGAGAACGCTTGCTATAGCAGCATGGTCCAGTAAAAATAAATAAACAAACAGGTCATAATCTAAAACAATGTTCAGTATTTTCAAATTTCAAGATACCATTATCTTGAAATCTTTGCAAGTCACAACTGGTGTTTCAATTCTTCATTTATGTCAAAAACAAAAAGAAAGTCTTGTTACACCTTAAAGATAAACAGATTCATTGAAGCATTTTCATAAGTTAGAGCCTGTTTTGATACACTAAATAGATTGTCAGCAGAATATAAACACAGCAGATGGAAAGACAAAACTGAACAGTGAGGTTAAAAAGCTATGAAATGTAGAAAGTATACTTGTAAAGAGTCCAGTAGCACCTTTAAGACTAACAAATGTTATTGTAGCATAAGTTTCGAGAAACAGCTCTCTTAATCAGAGTTGTGTTTCTCAAAAACTTATGCCAGGGGTCACCAAACTGTGGCTCTTTCACACATATTGTGCGGCTCTCGAAGCCCCCACTGCCTTATCGGCTGGCATGGAGAAGGTATTTGCCTCTTTAAATCATTTCTCCAAGCAAGCCAGTGGCCTGGAAAATGCACTTAAAGCTAAAGTTGCTTTCTTTCCACCTCTCCCTCCCCTATTCCTTCCTGTCTGTCTTGCAGCTCTCAAACATCTGATGTTTATTCTATGTGGCTCTTATGTTAAGCAAGTTTAGTTACCCCTGACTTATGCTATAATAATATTTGTTAGTCTTAAAGGTGCTACTGGACTCTTTACTATTTTGCAGCAACAGACTAACACTGCTAACTCCTCTGAAGGTATACAAACTTCATAAGAAAAGTTATACAAACTTTATACAAACTTTATAAGAAAACAAAGGCCACTCACAACAGTGGTAAATTGGTATTAGCACTAACATGTTATGACATTTACCACCTATAGTGGTTAAGAAAAGGCATCAGCTCTTTAACATCTGGTTGATGCTAGTTAAAACTGATATTAGTTAAAACTGATAAGTCTAATTCAACAGCTTCTCAAGAGCATCACTTTGAAATTGCTTTGTTGAAGAATGTTAACGTCTAAAACTGCAGAAAAATGTCCTGGCACGCTGATGTATTCTCCAGAGGTTTCTGAATTTTATTATTTATATGTTGAATTTCTGTAAATTTATCCTTTTGTATTGAGACAGATCAGTTTTTTCTGATGTAGACTGGACACATGATAGCATATATCATTTTAGAGGACAAGCAGGTTAATGAGCTTCTGATGGTATGGGTGATCCTATTTGGTCCTGAACTAGTGTTGTCTGACGATATGTGAACAAAATCAGAATGTGGGTTTGTTATAGAGTCTAGTCTTGAGACTAATGGCTCTGTTAAATAATCCACTGTTGTGGTTTTATATTGGGGAGGGGTGTGTTAGAAAGCAAGTCTACCTCCCAAGGCTTGAGAAAGAGACCACTGTTCAAATGGGCTTTATATCGCTGACAATAAGTAAAATAAATGTGTCCATTACAATAGAATCCAAAAAGTGAAGCCCTAAGAAATCTCTCAAGAGTTTATTTTGTAGAAATCATAACAGAGATATCATAAATGTATATGAAGTAGGAGAGGCATTTGGAAATGGTCAGCCATGAGTATGTTAACATATTTGGAGTCATACATAATGGTATTCTCTGGGAGAATGTAATGTCTTCAAAAAATCAGTAACATCCTGCAAATGACTAATGGCATTTGCACAGGTAGCCATCAGTTATTCTGCACCTAAGTACTAATATTAGTTTCCATGCTGTTTTCAAAGATTAATACAGCAAAGGTATTTTCATTTGATCAGCACTTTCCATTAAAAGAACAAGTTGGATCCTGCAACCAGTGCCAGCCCAATGGTGCACAGCACCCTAGGCAGGCTTCCTGTCTGCCTCCCCCTCCCCCCAGCCGCCCTCTGGCCCTCACAGCGCCGCAATGCGGTGCCGCACTCCACCCCCCCATGAGGCTCAGCTCCCCCCACCACTGCCCCCCTGCCACCGCCTGCCTTCTCTCCCTCCCCGACGCTGCAATGCAGCCACGCTCTGTCACCCCTCTCATCCTCAGAGGCGTGCCAAGCCGCGCTGTGCCAAGGCTGGACTCTACCGGCTTCAATGCAGCCAGTGCACCATCTAACACTTTGAAGCCCACAAGAGAGAAGGCTTCTCCCCCCTCCTTCCTGGAAGTGAGGGGAAGCGAAGCCTTCTCCCATGCAGGCTTCAAAGCATTAGATTGCGTGTCAGCCACATCGAAGCCAGTAGGGTCCAGTCTTGGCACAGCATGGCTCGACGCGACTCTGAGGAGTGGGGGCAATGGAGCACGGCTGCACTGCAGTGTCAGGGAGGGAGGGAAGGCAGGCAGCAGGGCAAACTAGGTGGTTGTCATGGGCACTGGGAGATGCACAAGCAATTCATAGGTCTATTCTTGAGCTGGGAAAACTGTTCCACAGCTGGAATTCATACATATACCTATGGAGAAGTACATCCAGGGCTCATTTTCAGGGGGAACGCACAGGAACGTCCCGGGAGAGCAGATACAAATTATTTATTTATTTTTACCTTATAAGGCCGCACATATGGTGAAATTCTCTGTTTCTCCAAGTCTGCTGCTGCAGACTGCTGGAGCTCCACAGGCTACAGTATCAGCTAGCTCATCTGTCCCCACCCCCTCTGGCTGGGGGAAGGGGAGCAGGGGTCCCCTGATCCAATCACACCTATGCATTTTTGCAAAATGCATGGCTCAGCTGTTGTGTGAAGGGAGAAGGGTGAACCTAATCTCCATTGCTACTGCTGCTGTGTTGCCAACTTGCCATAGAGAGACTGTGAGTGAGCTCTTGTGCCCTTTGGCTGTGCTCTGCTCTCCTCTCTGTGGTCTGGCTTTGGCTGCTGCTGTTCCTGGTTGTACTACTGGACTGTAGGACTTCATCTGGTGAGATGACTCCTTTTTTGTGTTTATGGGGAGATTTCTGTTCAGATTAGAAGCAGGTTTTTATGTTTAACTTTTTGAAAACCTTGAGTTTTCCTCCTGCTTTGGGTGGTTGGTTTTCTGTTGGGGGCTGGGTTGCGGGGGGGGGGGGGTGGCTCTGTCCTGGCCTGGCTTAAAGTGTTTATTTTAATCTGTGTTATTGTTATAATCCTTTCTGGGGATTTTTTTTTTAAATTGGAATTGCCTGTTACTGTTTTTTTTAAATTGCCTGTTAAATTTCTGCCAGGATTTGGTTGACCTGATTGTGTGGGATCTGATTTTGTCCTGTTTTCCCTTGGCCAGGCTGTGGAGGTTTACTGACCTGTTGAACTGCTGGTGTTGTTTTACTGTTTTTCCTGGTTGTGTTTCAGTGTATGTGTGTGGTTTGGACGGCTTTTGGTTTCTGGGTGATTGGCTTTTGCTTGGCTGTTCCTCTCTGGAGCCTGAGACAAATTTGGCCAGGCCTGGTGGTAATCTGACCTGTTGAACTGCTGGTGGTATTTTATTGTTTTTCTTGGCTGTATTGAGTGTGTGTGTGACTTTGTAAAGACTTTTGGGGTGCCCTCATATAGGTCCAGCCTTTTTCAGCCTTGGGGGTTCCTTGGGGGAGAGTCCCCTGCAGCCACCCTGTTGTTTTGGGGGTTCTCCCTCCAAACCCCTGTTCCCCAGCTGCCTTTGATTATACCCTATGTTGTGCCATTGACTTCAGTGGCCCATAGAGTATAATGATGGGATGGGGGCACTCTCTTTGGGTGCCCCTAGAATGGGACTCCATGTCCAATCTTTTTGGGACTTCGGGGTTCCTTGGGGGAGAGTCCCTTAAAGCTGCCCTGCAGTTTTGGGGACTCTCCTCCAAACCCCCTCCTCTTCAGGTGGCTTCCATTACACCCTATGTTGCCATTGACTTTAATGGCCCATAGGGTATAATGGGGCTCAATATCTGGAAATATCCAGATATCTTCTATATATTCTGATATACTGGTATTCGGAAATATCTTGAATTTTGGATAGTTTGGCCCTGAATATTTCCAGATCTGGATACTGCAGTCGGAGCCCTCTGCTCATGACCTGAGTTCGATCCCAGTGGAAGCTGGTTCAGGTAGCCACCTAGCCGGCTCCTGGTTGACAGCCTTCCATCCTTACGAGAGCGGTAAAATGAGTACTCAGATTGCTGGGTGGGGGGGAGTGTGTAGATGACTGGGGAAGGCAATAGCAGACCACCCCGTGAGGTCTGCCATGAAAATGTTGTGAAAGCAACGTCACTCCAGAGTCGAAAACGACTGGTATTTGCACAGGGGACTACCTTTACCTTTTACAGTCCTACTGGCAAAATACAGTTACAGAAACAAGAACAAAATCAATGTAAAGCCTTTTACTGGACCAAAGAAAGAAGTGGCAAGTCCCAGTCAGAAAAACCAGCCTTGACTTTCTGGACTTCTAAAAGACTCTCCAGAAAAGGGCTGTTTTCAAGAACTGTTGCAAACTTAACAGCCAGATAATCTCCCTGGGCTGCGGGTCACAAAAGTTTGGAGTGCAGAGTGAGAAGGCTCTCTCACCTCCCCAAGGCCGGCCCGTGGGTCTCTGGTGCCCTATGCAGGTGCCCCCCATGGTGCAGCGCCCCCCGCCTCCTCCCCCCTACCTTTCCCATTTGCCCCCCCCCGGTGCTCCAGGCAAGCATTTAGTTTGCCTTCCTTTCCCCCCCCCATGCTGCCACTGCAGCCACTATCCCCCTCTGGCCCGCTGCCACCGGCGCCTACGCGTTTTGACTCAACAAAATGCACAGGTGTGGGCTGTGAGTAGCCGACAGGCCTTAGTTTGTTGAGTTGCGAGGGAGGGAGAGTGAGTAGAACTCAGCGACTGGCCGGAGGGGGCGGTGGCAGGCTGGAGGGCGATAGTGGCTGTGGTGGCAGCGTGGGGAGGGGGGGAAAGGAAGGCAAACTAAGTGCTTGCCTGGGGCACCGGGGGGGGGGCAATTTGCCTCCCCCTGCCTCCTGGCACCCTGGGCAACCGCCTAGTTTGCCTAGCAGCAAGGCCAGCCATGCACCTACCCTCCTTCCTTTCTCTATCTCTCCCTGCCTTCTGTCCCACATCTCCCCCCCCCCCTCAAAAGTAACTTGACAAGCCATGCATGCCCTCTGGCTGGCATACATCCTTTGTCTTCTCACGAGGATTCCTCCCCTCCTCCACAGGAGGCAAAGTGCCAGTCAGTGGTGGCCAAGGCCAAGACCTCCCTCCCTACAAGCTGTCTCAAGTCTCTCCTTCCTTCCTCCATCTATTCTCTCTCTCTATTCCCACCTCTTTCACTCTTTCCTTCCATCTCTCTCTCTCCCTCCCCTCCTCTATTTGTCTCAAAATGAGGGAGCTATTACTTGTCAAATGCATCTCTCAGTGAAAGAGTTTGTAGTGGTGGCTGTTGAATGAATACAACGGGAGCCTGGCTGTTTGTGACAGGTGAGCTGCTTTTGCTTTTCTAGTGACTGCTTCTGGATCTTGTATGTCAGAATAGGATCTCAGGAACAGACACTGTTCAAAAACTTGAGGAAAGTAAGGGAAAGTTGGATTTTAGTTGTGGGATGTAGTTTTGATGGAAGTATTTTCTTGCTGTTTTCTGTTTTCTGTGTGATGCAAACTGCTGTATCACGGTGCTGAGATATTGAGGACTTTGAAGAGTGAGATGCTTTCTGTAGCTCAGGCAATTTTTCTCCAGATTGCCAGCTCTGAGTAAGGAAATACCTGGAGATTCTGGGGTGGAGCCTGAGCGGTGGGTGTTGCCTTCTGACACACTTCCGGTGATGTCAGGGGTGTTGCATGTGCAAATAAGTTATGCTAATGAGTTTCTGGAAAGCTTTTTCTACAAAATGACCCCTGAGTACATCAGTTCCCTAGTCAAATGTTTAAACTATTCATGAATCCTTCTCCACTTCAGCAGAGCATCTGGAGCTAGTTAGATGTTACCAAGCAATGCCCTAAGTACTATAATCTTGTTGTGCCGCTAATGCAAGGTACAGGTAGCATTTATTGTGTATAGCCAAAAGCCATTGCAATCACAGAGCATAAAGTATAACTCATAAGTAATATTGTTAAAATAACCAGATCTGAAGGTGCTTAACAAATAAAAATTATTCACCCTTCAGCTGTATAGGGCCTGACAGAGCAAAGAATAGGTTCTATTAAAAAAAATAAAATAAACCAATCTAGTGAGGAGTCAATGAAAGTTATGATAACAATGACAATATTTCAGTTGCACTGTGATCCCAAGATAATATTGTTAGGATACTTGAAAAGATCAGTTGTGGAATCTGATCTAGAACGATTCCAGGTTTAAAATGATGTGTGCAAAGCTTTGAATAGATGTTAAATAAAAGAAATCAAAACTTTCTATACCGAAGCTGCAATATTGCAGTTGGAACCCTCTGCTCACGACCTGAGTTTGATTCCAGCGGAAGCTGGTTCAGGTAGCCGGCTCGAGGTTGACTCAGCCTTCCATCCTTCCGAGGTTGCTGGGGGGCAAGTGTAATGAGAGGGAAAGGCAATGGCAAACCACCCCGTAAAAAGGTCTGCTGTGAAAACATTGTGAAAGCAACGTCACCCCAGAGTCGGAAACGACTGGTGTTTGCACAGGGGACCTTTCCTTTCCTAACTTACACAAGTTCTGAATTTTGCTTAGTGATACATCTAACCAATGTATTGAACAATGATCTATATTTACTGTGTTCTGCGTAATAAATTTCAAGATGGAGCTCAGCCTTATGTGCCTTTTAATCAAGTATACACACTCATATATATTATACACACAGAGACACACTCTCTATTTTAAATGTGTCATGGAGAAAGTTAAAAACAAAAAGAGGAAACTCTTTTAGGTTTAGATTAGTTTTATACTGCCACAGTATATGTGAAAGATCTATACTAGCAGAACCATAAATCTCATTAAGGTATTGTTAATTTACATATTGTTATGTTGGGACACCCTCCTGCTTCTGTGTTTTGTTTTGTTTTTAAATCTAAAAATGTGTGCAATATTCATGCTTGCTGCCATTTAACCTGCAACTGTGCCTCTATTACTTTCTCTCCACAATTTGTATTATATTTTGGTAAATGCCAGCTCTTTTCTGTAAGAGCACAGAGTCATTGGTGATACAGAATAGAGCTTTGTTTTTATTTTCTACAAGGAAAACTGTAAATATATTCAGTACTGAGAGACAGCAGGAAACTATTTCATCCTCTGCTACCTTAGCACATGTGCCTGAACTTTCTGGCATCCATGAGGCAGCAAAAAAGAAGCTGCAATTAGAAAACAGAATTTGTAGTAAAAAAAAAATACTACTTGAGACAGAAACAGCTGAATAGTCACAATAGGATCCCCACCTTTTATGGATACTAAGTTTAAACTTTAATGTTGGAAACAGCAGACTCCTCGATAATATATTACACATTATCAGGACTTTTTGGGTAGAAAAAGCCCAGCAGGAACTCATTTACATATTAGGTCACTCGTTCAGTAGGTTGCCTTCCGCATATTGACGCAAAACAGTACAGTGCCATCAGCTGCATTTCATGGATGTGTGTTCTCAGCCCAATGGGAAGACCTTGTTTTGCCCCTCCCCTCAAACATGGCCAGAGAGAAGGCAGTGGAGAAGGCAGAGGCAGGCCCAGCTTTTCCTGAGGGGTGCGTGCTTGTGGACAGCTCTCCATCTCTTGCTTTCTTTGCAAGCCTGATGGAGTCTGGAAGTGGCAGAAAGGATGAAATATGCAGTCTGAGAGCGCATGGCTGCCTAGCTCCATTTTCTGAGCTGGAGCCCTGACCAAGCCCATCAGAACTGCATTTCTGTGTGTTTCTGCTCAAAAAAAGCCCTAACATTATAACATTTATTGTCCTCCAAATTATTCACATTTGAAACAATATACATAGCATCAAAATATGTTGGCCGATATCAAGCCAGAATTTCATTGTGGTGGTCTTGTAACTCCGATTTTGAGGTGCTTCCCCTACAGGATTGTGGACATTTGGCATAAGCCTGTCTTTTGAAAAGTTCAGGGAAGTCCTTAATAATAATCAATGTTTATGTGCCACCATGTACTGTAAAAGAAACCTTGACCCTGTATTGGGATAGGCTCCTAGAGGTCTTAGAGGACCTGGAACGGAAGTTTCCAGCCCTGGGTATCATAATGGCCAGTGACTTTAATGCCAGAATGGATCAGTTCTTGCAGGAAGATAAGGTTTTACTTCAGATAATGCCCTGCCTAATTGTTTGTTTAATCTGAGACATTCTAAGGATCCCCAAATTAATGAAGCTGGAATTCAGCTTTGTCTGAGGTTTAACTTGGTTGTTCTGAATGGTCTACCTCCTTACGACCTCCCTGGAGAATTTACTTATGCCTCAAGCCGAGGCTGTAGTGTTGTAGGGGAGGCAGCGTGAGAACCTTTTCAATCTTGGGGCGAGTGGAAAGTGATCACTTTCCTCTGGCTTTAGTTTTAAATTTCCTTTCCCCCTCGATTGGGCAGGAACACTTGAGAGATGACCCTGGAAGTGCAACAAATAGGATGCCCAGAATTTATTGGTCTAACAAGACTGCCAAAATGGCAGCTGACATCCTCGATTCTCATTTTTAGAAGAGTTTTTATCATTATCAAGGAATTTGAACCAGACATCAGAGTTGTTTCAGGTGTATGATAAAATTATGTTTCAACTCTCTGATGTTCTGATGTTACAACCTGAGCAATAACACCAAGCAAGGGAGGTATCCACAAGAGGCTGGTTTGACTGTGAGAGTCATAATATGAAGACTTAAGTGCGTACTATTTACCATCAATATAGGAATCGTGCTTAGTGTACCCACCAAGGGAGTACTTTGGGTTTAAAACCGTATTACACCAATTGTATAAAAATAAGCAAAAAGCCTTTTTACGGAAATGCTGGGAACCCCTCCTCCAAGCCACAATAAATAACAACACGAGGAAATTCTGGGCCTTGATTTCAGACTCTGTGGGTAGGAAAGGCTTCATAAGTACCTCAATAACAATAAATACTTGGTATGAACATTTTTTGAAGATTTTTTTTTAGGATAATAGAGTTAATTTGGTAGAAGAATCTGTGCTTAGCTCGGATGATTGTTTAGAGTGGCCTCCAGTACAAGCAGCAGAGATTGAATCCCTGATAGCACTAATCAAACTGCAGAAAGCCCCCGGTCCTGATGCCATCCCTCCTGAAGCCATTAAGGCAGGGGTGGCCAATGGTAGCTCTCCAGATGCCTTTTGCCTACAACTCCCATCAGCCCCAGCCAGCATGGCCATTGGCTGGGGCTGATGGGAGTTGTAGGCAAAAAACATCTGGAGAGCTACCATTGGCCATCCCTGCATTAAGGCATTTCCTGAGTGGTGGGCCCCTTTTTTAGCTGCCCTATTCACTTTAATTGATAGAACGGGCTTGATACCCGAAGGCTGGACAAATGCAATAGTGGTCCCCATATTTTAAAAAGGTGATTGTCAGCTTCCTAGCAATTATAGACCTATTAGTCCCCTATCCACTATTGGGAAGTTGTATGCAAGGTATCTGGCAAACAAACTCAAGTCATGGATATCAGAACAGCAAATTTTAGGGCCAGAGCAAGTTGGATTCTGCCAACGAAAATCAACCTTAGACCATTGCATTGTACTAAGTCATTTGGTAAACAAATACAGGAAAGGGAAGGGGCTTAAATTATTGGCAGCCTTTTTTAGACCTTAAGGGTGCCTTTGATTCTGTCCCTAGAGATCTTTTGTGGAAAAAATTAAGAGACCTAGGGATTGATGCAAGATTGCTTTTTTTGATCAAAAAACTTCACTCTGAAACCACCTGTCAAGTTAGATGCTCCAAGATGGGTGATCTAACTCCTAAGATTCCAGTTAACATAGGAGTAAAACAAGGATGCATCTTAGCTCCCTTATTATTTAATCTTTTTAAAAATAACTTAGCCCCCTTCTTGAAAGGAATCGGTCATAATCCAAAACTAGGGGCGATGCATGTACCACTGCTTTTGTATGCAGATGATACTGTGTTATTCTCCCTTTCAGAAATAGGGATGAAAAGGATGTTATCTTGCTTTTTAGACTATTGTGAATTGAACAAACAGACTTTAAATTTTGATAAATCTAAAATCATGGCTTTTGGGAAAACCTGGAAACCTGTCAAGTGGAATATAAGAGGGAACGGGATTGAACAGGTCAAAAGTTGTAGATACCTAGGAGTCTATTTCCATCATAGAGTGGGATGGGTAACCCACAAAAAAGAAGTGACAAAATCTGTGAATAGTAACATACTTGCAATCACTCGTTTCTATTATACTATGGGAAATCAATACATTCCTGCAGCCCTAAAGAGTTTTTAACCACAAAATCAGTGCTAAACTGCTTTATGGTATTCCAATCTGGATCACAGCCCTTAATAAAGCAGTAGAACAAATACAATCCAACTTTCTAAGGAAAATATTAGGGCTGCCAGTGTGTGTGCCCTATGCAGCTATATGCTTGGAGACCAATCCAAGACTCCTAGAGACAAAAGCCTGGATTATAACAATTAAATTCTGGTTACGTTTACATTTCAGGAGTAGCCCCAATAGTCTCATTGCATACATGCTATCTGAACCCCAATTATCTGCATGGCTACCCAATATTGAAAAAAAAAATCTCCGTAATTGGGTTCAGTTTTGATGATTTAGTCTCCCTCCCGGAGATGACTGCATTTACGCTGATTAAACAACAACTTGTAGATATTGAAATGCAAGAACTCAGAAGCTTTGTTCCCCTTTGAGGTGGGGGATCTCCTCTAGTGGAACCTTGGCAACATGTCTTGTTTGACTTCCCCTAACCTTTGTAGAGCCTTCACTTTAATGTCCTTCCTTCTGCTGTGCTGTATGGGAGGTTTAACAAAATTCCATATTTCAGGAAAAAAAACAAAATTCCATATTCCAACAGGTTTTGTGATTATGGTTCAAGGGATATAGAAAGTACTGTACATGTTCTCCTGCATTGTACATTTTACTGTGATATTCGTGCCATTTCCTTAAATTCTCTTCTTCGAAAGCATGAGGGACAATCTGTTGGTGGTAAGACTCTCTTCCTATTGTCCTCTTATAGCCCTGAGATTATTGAGACTGTGGCTAAATATCTGTGCTGTGCTTCTAAGAGGAGAGGAATGTTTGAAATGTTGGGGTAATATATGTTTTCCCCCTTGCTGATTGTGCACATCTATGCTGTTATGCCAATAAAGGTTATTGTTGCTGGAATCTGGAAGTGGCAGAAAGGATGGAATATGCAGTCTGGGAGCACATGGCTGCCTAGGGCCTTCCTCTGCTGGAGACCATTTTCTGAGCTGGAGCCCTGGCCAAGCCAGCCAGAACTGTTCCTGCTCAAAGAAAGACCTAACATAACATTTATTGTCCTCCAAATTATTCACATTTGAAACAATATACATTGCATCAAAATATGTTAATGTTTACAAGTATATATGGAATTATCATTAATTAGTACTTTGACTGTTTTACATGAAAATGCTGAATATTCTGAGTAAAATCTTATCTTTAAAAGCATCTCACTCATTAAAAAATCTCATAGAAGATTCCCTTCAGCACTCCTAAAAAATTCACAATTTTTCCTTTTAAAAGAAAAAAAATCCGCAGTGAAAAGTTCATTTTTTCACATCTTTTGCCAAGAGGCACAGCATGTTTAGAGCAGCTGAGAGTTAAAGGGATATAAAGATGGAAAAAACTAGCACACTTAAGAACCTAAAAGCTTCTAACAACATAAGAAGAGTCTTAGAAAGGAAAGGAATTTCACAATTGCTTACTTCTTCAAGACTCTTTCTGAGTCCACAGACTTGTTTTTTGCAACACCAAACTTCATAGCCAAAGTACCTATCAGGTAACAGCAAAACAGAATCACTTGCAGATCGTTTAATATTTATTAATACCAAGGCTTTTTTTTTTTTAAGCAGGAATGCAGTTCTAGCTGGCTTGGCATCAGGGGATGTGGCTTAACATGCAAATGAGTTCTTGCTGGGCTTTTTCTACAAAAAAGCCTTGTGTGAAACAATGGTGACATCAGGGTATGGCCTAATATGCAAATGAGTTCCTGCTGGGCTTTTTCTACAAAAAAGCCCTGTGCAAAACATTGGTGACATCAGAGGATGAGGCCTAATATGCAAATGAGTTCCTGCTGGGCTTTTTCGACAAAAAAAGCCCTGATTAATATACTATATGGAGATTTCCTGAGCGTGAAGGAAAGTCCAACAAAAACCAGCCTGATCAGAAATGGGCATGTTCATTGTCCTTACTATGTGGACAGGAAGGTAAAAGAAAAATAGAAAACTGAGGGAGGGAGGAAAATTGGCCAGCTTAATTCCCTAAAAGGAGAGATTCAGATTTGTGGGGAATTTTACTAAACTTAGTTAACTAGCCAATTTTTATGCTGCTTTTCTGGCTTATCACAGCATCTAAGGAGTCATAGATCTAGTCATACTATCAAATTTCCAAAACAGCAAAATCAGAAGAACAATAACATTTTAATCAATTAAATCTAAAGAATAATATAATCATTCATCAGTGAGAGCATTTAAAGGCCTTCCAAAATAATGTCTGTTCCAACATGCCTGATGCAATGGCACCAATCCCACCTCCTGGTGGAAGGAGTTCCACAGCTTGGGGACAGTCACTTAAAAGACTATCCTCAATCTTATCTCAGCCAATGCAGATTTCCATAGCAATCCTCATCTACTGATCTCAGAGTTTGTGCAGGTTGGTAAGAATGGATGCAGTCTTTCAGGAATTTTGGATCAAACAGATTTGAGGCTTTAAAGGTCAAAAGCAGAAGTTGGATGGTCAAAAACAGCACATCCTTCTCCACTTTGATTCTGCATGGGCCCACAGCTTGTAGAGTCATTAACCTAGTCCAGGGGTGTCGAATTCCTTTGTTAGGAGGGCCAAATCTGACACAAATGGAACTTTGTGGGGCCGGGCCATATGTGTCATAAAATGTAATGCCAGGTAGTAGAGATATAAACTTTATAAAGGACACAGACAAAGACAAAGATATTTCTTTAAAAAATTAAAATACAAACATGCTTAAAAACTCTTGCAATATTTTGTTTAAAACGGAAAGCTGGGGGAATAGTCCTGTCTTGCGGCTCTCAAAACATCTGATGTTTGTGTCTTGCGGCTCTCAAACATCTGATGCCTATTTTATATGGCTCTTACTTGGCCACCCCTTGAATATATGCTTGTTAGTTTGGTAGCCTGTATAAAGAATGGTAACCGGGAAAAGCACAAAGGAAAAAATCCCACAGACATAAATGCTCACAGGGGAAAAGCCCCCATGAAAATGTGCCCACATGGAAATAAACCCACATGGAAAAAGCTTATACTCAAAGAAGCCCACATAGAAAAAAGCTCACATGGAAAAAAGCCCGCACGGAAAAATACATAAAGCACCATAGATGTTTATAACTGTAGATAACAATTAATAATATTTTGTTATTTTAGGATTAAAATAAGTCATATTCACATGCAACAAAAAGTGACCATTTTGTTATTATAATATTGTTATTTTAGGATTAAAATATGCCATATTCACATGCAACAAGAAGTGGCCATTTTGTTATCGATGAACTTTATTAAGGAAAAACAATAACAGAAATTAAACTACATAGAAATATATATTTAAACAATTTGTCAAGCTTTTTAATGTTAATACATTGTGTACACCCAGTGACCACAACAAAAGACTAACCCTAATAGTAAAAGCAACAATTATTTAACAACAATAACTCAGATATAATTCTTCATTGCAAATTAGTCAATCTCTTTAAGCAACTAAGTTTATCTTCCACCTGCTCATATTGTTGCACAGAAGTGGCAACCATGTAATGTAGTGCCTCATATTTCCCCTTTTCTACTTCTAGACGACCTACCTGTGCATTAGCCATTGTTAGTTTGTGACAAGCCAGGTCTCTCTGAAGTCTATCAAATAGAGACCATACATTGGGATGACTGAAATGGAACAAGGAATTAAGAGCATTGTGCCCCCACAACAGTTTATCTTGAATCAATAGCTTCATTATTTCAAACATTCTATTATTGGTGTCCATGTTCTTTTTTTGAAGTAAAATATATAAAAAAACAGGTTTCCTACCTGTAACTGATGATCTTCGAGTGGTCATCTGTGCAGTCACACCAATGGGAGAGGCGCCGGCACCGACCCTGATTGGTAAACTTCAAAAGCTGCGGATTTCCGCACCTTCGTCCCAGCGCGCATGCGCAGACACCCCCCCCCACTGCGCATGCTTGCCAGGACGGGAGCGGACATCCCGCCAGTTCCTTCTGACCGCTGCGTTAGCCCACACACGATGGAACGGCAGCGGAGGGGAAGGAGGGCGGGTAGTGTGACTGCACAGATGACCACTTGAAGATCATCAGTTACAGGTAGAAAACCTGTTTATCTTCTTCGTGGTCTCTGTGCATCACACCAATGGGAGACTAGCAAGCAAAGGACATACCTGGAGGAGGGCGCAACGGTCCATCAGCAAGAGACAGACTGTAGTACAGCATGGCCCACCGCCGAGTCCTGACGCCGCCTCATATCAAGCGCATAGTGCGACACAAAGGTATGCGTCGACGCCCAGGTGGCAGCCTTGCAAATGTCCTGCAGCGGAACACCTTTCGTGAATGCTGCCGAAGTTGCCACCGCTCGCGTAGAGTAGGCCCGCACTGGCCCAGGAAGCGGCGTCTTACGGAGAAGATAGCACAGTCTAATAGTGCCAGTAATCCATTTAGATAATCTCTGGGAAGAGATCCTCCGACCCAAAGAAGGAGCCACATGAGACACGAAGAGCCGGGAATCCCGTCTGAACGGCTTCGTTCAGTGTAGGTAGAATGCCAATGCTCGTTTCACATCGAGGGCGTGTAGTCGCCGTTTGACCTCCGTCGCAGGACTCGGGAAGAACTCAGGTAAGGAGATCTCGGCATTCAAGTGAAACGTGGAGACCACCTTGGGTAGGAACGTGATGTCAGGGCGGAGCACCACCCCCTCAGGAGAGAAGCAAAGGTAAGGCTTGTCATACCTCAGCGCCATCAGCTCTCCCACTCGCCTCGCCGACGTGACTGCAACCAGGAACGCTGTCTTCCACGCCAACAGCTGATGCGAACAGGTAGCCATAGGCTCAAACGGCCTTCCCATAAGCACCTTGAGTACCAAGGGCAAGTCCCAGGACGGTGCGGGCACCTGCACCGATGGATACAGACGAGCGACTCCCTTGAGGAACCTCTTAGTCTCCGGATGGGTGAAGACCGAATGCCCATCAATCTGCACGTGCTCACTCGAGATGGCCGCCAGGTACACCCTCACCGAGGAGGCCACCAGATCACGGTCCAACAGGGACAGCAAGAAATCAAAAACTGCAGAGAGACCCGCCGCCCGCAGCTCCAGCCCTCTGTTCGTAGAGAACTGAACGAACTTTGACCACTTGTAGGCGTACGAGCGTTGGGTCGAAGGCTTCCTGCTGCTCAAAATCACGAACCGAGCTCTCTCTGATAACTGCGAGCGTCCAGACGCCAGGCCGTTAACTTCAGGTGGGGCACATCATGGTGCACCACCCGCCCCTGGTGCAACAGCAGCAGATCCGGAACCTGCGGGAAGTGGTGGAATGTCCCGCGGGCAAGACGCAACACCACCAGGAACCATTGCTGCCTCGGCCACCATGGCGTCACCAAGATGCCCACCAGCTTCTCCCTCAAGAGCTTCTGCACCACCCTGGTGATCAGTGGCAAGGGGGGGAAGAGATACACCTCGTGGTGCGTCCATGGGACCAGGAGCCCGTCCCTGAGGGACATCGGATCTACACTGCCCCTGGTGCAAAATGACTCGCATTTTCTGTTGTCCCGAGTCGCAAAGACGTCCAGCGTGGGCGCTCCCCACAGGCGAAACACAGGTTCTAGGAACGTCCAGTTGAGTTCCCATTCGTGGAGCGACGCTCCCCCCCTGCTGAGAAAGTCTGCCCGGGTGTTCTGAACACCTGGAAGGTGGGTTGCAAGCAGCGATATCCCTAGGGCTATACACGCTTCCCAAATCGTCATTGCCAGCCGGCAGAGTCTGCGGGACACTGTGCCCCCATGAGGACTGCCACCGCTTGACCCCCGATGAGCGTCTGGAACGACCGGACAGTGTGAAAAATGGCCAACAGTTCCAAGTAGTTGATGTGCCGACGAGCCTGATGGGCCGGCCACTGATCCCCGACGCACAGGCCCAGCGCATGCACGCCCCATCCCCAAAGGGACGCATCTGGCTGTGGTCTGTGGAAGGCCTCCCCTTCCGTCAAGTTGCGGTCCTGTCCCCACCATTCGAGATCCGCCAACTCTTCTGGAGGAACAGTCAGGCACCGATTCGGAGAGTCGAAATTGCAGCAGAACTCCTGGAGGAACCACAGCTGGAGCGGTCGCATGCGAAGCCTCGCATTCGGTACGACCGAAGTGGTGGTTGCCATGAGCCCTAGCAGGCGCTGAATCCGGCGCGCAGGAACTGATGGATTGCGATGTAGGGAGCGAACTGCCTGAACAATGGCCTCCGCTCGATCCACTGGGAGGAATGCCTTGCATGCTACAGTGTCCAGCACCACGCCGATGAACTGCACTCTCTGCGACAGTTGGAGGTGCGACTTCTTCCAGTTGACCTGGAGCCCCAGGTCTGACAACAGAGTGAGAGTGATGTTGATGTGCTGAAGCAGAGTCTTCCTTGACCCCGCCACTATCAGCCAGTCATCTATGTACGGGAATAGGGAGATCCCTTGGAGCCTTAGGTGGGCGGCGATGACGACCATCATTTTCGTAAACACTCTCGGGGCCGTCGACAGACCAAAGGGCAAGGCCCTGTACTGGAAGTGGGCGTTGCCGATCGTAAAGCGCAGGAACTTGCGGTGCCAGGGGTGAATGGAAACATGAAAGTAAGCATCTTTCAGGTCTAAAGTGGCCATCCATTCCCCGTGATCCAGCAGCGGGAGAATGCATGGCAGGGAGGTCATTCGAAATTTGTTGTAGCGGATGAACTCGTTGAGACCCCGAAGGTCCATAATCGGGTGCAGCCCTCCGTCCTTCTTCGGGACAGCAAAATAGCGGGAGTAGAACCCACGGCCGCATTGATCCTTCGGGACCTCCTCAATGGCCTGCTTTAGGAGGAGGGACTGGACCTCTTCCTGAAGAGGAGGGGAGGGTGCCGTGTAGGCGAACGTCGGGGTAGGAGGATGCTGGAAAAACTCTATCTCGTACCCCCACTGGATCACAGATAAGATCCACTGGTCTGAGGTGATACGGAACCAGGCTGGGAGGAAACGGGATAGGCGAATAGAGTCCGTGTCCCCATGGGGACGAGTAGGTGGAGGGAAGTCAAAGGCCCTGTTTTTGCTGCTTTGCCCCTTTCTGCCTAGAAGCCTGAGCAGAGGACGGCGAGTACTTCTGCTTGGGCTGGTACTGCGGCCTTCAAAAGGTGGTTGCTGACTTCGGGCGCCACTGCCGTTCAGGAGACTTGGCATAAGGCTTCTTCTGCCACTGTTGCGGCCACTGCTGCTTCGCCTGAGGACGAGAGGTGGAGACCCCCATGTTTCTAGATGTCTTTATACTCTTGTCCATCTCCTGAAGGACCGAATCTGTGGTCGCACTAAAGAGACCGGTGCCATCGAATGGGAGATCTTCAATATACGCCTGCGTATCGGTTTGCAGGGCGGTGGAGTGTAGCCAGGAGTGTCTGCTTAAATATATGGCCGTAGTGAGAGTCTTGGCACAAGCATCACCTGAATGCTTTGCAGAATTCAGCTGCTGCTTCGCAAGGGCCATCCCCTCCTTCTGCAACTTCTTGAGAACCGATCTGCTCTGTTCCGGCAGAGTGTTCAGGATGAGCAAGATCTGATCCCACAAAGTATATTGATACCTGCCCATACATGCAGAGTAGTTCGCAATTTTCACCCCAAGCGACACAGTGGAGTACAATCGACGCTCCATAGCATCCAGCTTCCGACCTTCCTTATCAGGGGGAGTCGAATGCGTTTTCTTCGCCTTGGACGAGGACGATACTACAACTGAGTTAGGCTTAGGGTGCGTATATAGGAACTCCGCGGTGTTTTCCTGCAGACGGTACATGTGGTCCAGCCGGCGCAATGACACCGGCGTGGACGCAGGCTTGTCCCAGGATGACTTTGCCGTGTGAAGCATCACATTGGTGATGGAAAGGCCAACCGCCGTCGAAGTGTCTCTTTGGACGATATCAAAGACACTGTCTGTGACCACAGGCTGCCGCTGAACAGTTGGTAAAGACAGCGCCTGCGCCATCCTTTTAATCAGGTCCCCATAGGACTTGAGGTCTTCGGACGGGGAGATGGGATGATCCTCCGTGGTCTTTGCCGGTGGAGATGGTTCACCCGTAGAGGAGGCCCCTTGCTCTTCAGGCGACGACTCCCTCAAGGACCTGGGGGATACTTCAGGTGATTCCAACTGCTCAGACAGCTGACGCCGAGGTGGTGACGTCCGAACCGTCGGTGTCGTCTTTGGCTTCTCCAGGGAGGCACGCCACTGGCTCCCGATGCCGATCCGGACGCTCGACCTCGGGTGGCTTCGATACCGTGGCGGAAGGCGCACGTCGAGGGGTCCTACACGACATCCGGGACCGATAGGAGGTCTCAGAAGCCTGATCCCAGTCCATCTGTCGCGGTGGCAACCAGGGAAACGGTGGTTGCATCGGGTAGGCACCATAGAGGTACTGCCATTGCCACTGATCCCAAGGAATCTGCGACACTGGCTGATGAGAAGGATCCCTCTTCTGGTAGCGAAGAGAGCGGCTGCTCGACGACCGATCCCGGTGCGAGTCCCGACGTCGATCCCGAGCAGGGCTACGAGAACGCGGGGTCCCTTGCCCTGGCATAAGCCGACCCGATGGGCTTCTATCGATACCGACACGTTGTGCTGAATCGATCTCGGAGTCAAAGTCGGAGATGACCAGCTGAGTCGACATCGAGGTAAGCGGCGGCGGGCTCGATCGACGAACGGGTGAGGCGAATAGCTTCAGAGGCAGGACGACCGGCGTCGAAGGTTCAGATAACGATGCAGGTGAGGATTGCGAAGCGGACTTATGCTTCGGCTTATCGGCCTTCTTCTGCTTCTTCGCCTTCTCCGCATGCAACCCCTTGTCCTCCTTGTGCTTCTTTGCCGGCACCGAGGACTCAGATGCAGCTGCCGAGCGCTTGCGGGGGCGATCAGCGTCGGAGGGACCTTTTTCGGCGTCGACTGATTTCGGTGTCGACAGTTCAGCCGAAGGTTGCCCTTGAGCGTGGAGAGCGCACGTGGTGATAGTGCCTTCTCCATAAGCGCTGCCGCCAGCCGTGCCGCCCTGTTCTTTTTTGTCTGCTTTGAGAACTTGGCGCAATGGACACAAGAGTTCGGCTTGTGCTGCTCTCCCAGGCACAGCAAGCACAGCGAATGGCCGTCCGGCGGTGCGATCTTGCTTCCGCACCTCGAACAGCGACGGAAGAAACCCCACCGCTTTTCCATGCGAGGGTTAGAAAAAATGGGTGGAAGGCCCGAGAGCGCGGGGGGGCGCCCCGAAGGGCGGGAAAAACTCACACCACGCTCCGGACGGACAAAACTAACACTAACTAACTAACTATAACTACTAACAGCTAACACTAACTATACTAACAATTTTAGACAAAATCCAACTAAGTTCACTGACCGTAGAGAAAAGATCAACCGATCAGCGTGGCGGTCAGAAGAGAACTGGCGGGATGTCCGCTCCCGTCCTGGCGAGCATGCGCAGTGGGGGGGTCTGCGCATGCGCGCTGGGACGGAGGCGTGGAAATCCGCAGCTTTTGAAGTTTACTGATCAGGGTCGGCGCCGGTGCCTCTCCCATTGGTGTGATGCACAGAGTCCACGAAGAAGATCATCGTGGATATGAATTACCCATCTTGGTATGCCATGTGAACAGTTGGTAAAACATATTTGGCACTTTATCAAAGGTGCCATCTCCATAGATGGTATCTTTGTTTAATTCAAGCATAAGATCTCTATCACCTAAACCCAGAATTCTGTATGGATTTTTCCATACTGGAATCTTGAAGTATCAGTTGCTATACTTTTCAGGAATGTCAAAGTGTGTGGTTTTTGGGTTAGGCAAATTACTGCCTGCTCTGTGATAGCTTCTCTTTCTTAAATAACAGAATTAGTTAAGGCCTCATAGAACTAAGAAGCTAAGCAGGACTGACTCTGGCAAGTATTTGGAAGGAAAAAAATCAATAAACATAGTTGGAATTAATTTTAAAAATGGTATAATGGAGAATTAATCCACTAGGATCTCAGGCTTTGGGGGGGGGGGGTGTTTTTTGAGGTAGATGCACCAAATTTGCAGCATGGCATCCAGTGCCTCTCCCCAAAATACCCTCCAAGTTTCAAAAGGATTGGACCAGGGGGAAATGTCTGCTGGGAACTCTGTTATTCTCTATGGAAATTTATTCCCATAGAAAATAATAGAGAATTGATCCGCGAGTATCTGGGGCTCTGGGGGGGCTGTTTTTTGAGGTAGAGGCACCAAATTTTCAGTACGGCATCCAGTGCCTCTCCCCAAAATACCCTCCAAGTTTCAAAACAATTGGACCACGGGGTCCAATTCTATGAGCCCCAAAAGAAGGTGCCCCTATTCTTCATTATTTCCTATGGAGGGAAGGCATTTAAAAGGAGCGTGGTCCCTTTAGATGTGATGGGCAGAACTCCCTTTGGAGTTCAGTTGTGCTTGTCACAACTTTGCTTCTGGCTCCACCCTCAAAATTCCCAGATATTTCTTGAATTGGACTTGGCCACCTTATTCCCTTTTCCATGGCAATCCTATTCCTAGGGTTGCCAAGTCCAATTTAAGAAATATCTGGGGACTTTCGGGGTGGAGCTAGGAGACTTTGGGGGTGGAGCCAGGATACATTAGGAGTGGAGTCAAGATCAAGGCTGTGACAAGCATAATTGAATTCCAAAGGGAGTTCTGGCCATCACATTTAAAGGGACGGCACACCTTTTCAATGCCTTTATTCCATAGGAAATAATGGCAGGGACATACTCCTAACTAAGGTAAAGGCCCTTCTAGTGTTGTGAGATTCAAGCAAGTATAGGAAGGCGGCAGGGGCAACTATATATCTACTGTTTGCTGAAGAGAAATAGTCTGGGGAACTGGGATGATCTGTTTGTCTTTCTATATCTAGCACTCTCTGCTTAATGAATGATTTTGCCTGGTCTATGCCAAGGTTTAGGAGGGCTTAAGGGCAAAACCCCAACTTCCTGATGGCTGTTTGGACTGCTTGGAGCAGCGCAAGGATCTGCCATGAGCAGCAGAACAGCGCCAGCCCTGATTTTAAGGCAGGTTAACATTCTATTACCAAGCATGTAAAGAGTTGAAGAGGAGCAGGAAGCATCTTTTACTACTTTTATTATGGGGAAATATTAATTCCCTCCTGTTCATAGCATAAACAAAGGTTTGGTGATAAGTTGGATGAAGAGTTGAAAGCAAGACTGAAAAATAAGCAGGGGGAAAAGGAGGGGAAAAGTGTGAAAAAAACAGAAATTAAGAAAATGACACCGAAAGGTTGGATTTTTAAGATTTTTGCTATCACATACTAATGGGGCTGGCCCTTTGCAGCATCTGGATATGCAAACAAAACTATGAAATTGGAAGGAAGCAGGGCTTTTTTTTTTTTTTAGCAGGGGCACAGTTCTGGCTGGATTGGCACCGGGGTGTGTGGCTTAATATGCAAATGAGTTCCTGCTGGGCTTTTTCTAAAAAAAAAAAAAAAGCTCTGGGAGGAAGTGAAGATGGAAAGCATAGAAGCACACACTGCTGGAGATAACCTCTATTAAAATGCTGCATCCTGGCCTTGCCTTTTTCCAGTGCTTACTCGGCTGATGCTTCTAGCAGGATCTGAGAAGCAGATCCTCAGTCTCCTAGTAAATACTGCAGAGTCAGAACAACTCCTGTTTACTGTTCTCTATCTTCTCTGCAACCAGGTGGGTACAGTGCAGAACTGCATGTGAAATATTTTTTTAAGTGAATGCATTCCGTGACTGAAACATGACTCTGGCTTCAGGGGCCCTCCAGCTGACTTGGGCCCAGGGAATTTTGTCCTCTCAGTTTCCTCCCTCTTGAGGAGGAAGCTTTAAGCCTCGTCTCCTTGTGTACCATGGTCCCAGTCCAAAACGGACCTGTAAACATGAAACTCCCAGAACAGTCTGTCAACCTGCCCTGGATAAAAAACAGGCCCAAAAGACAAATGAGCAGCCCACAACAGTTACTTTAAGGAAACAAACTCTAAAAGAGTAAAAAAATTGACTTGCTAGGCACAGTGATCCCAATCAATCTAAAAATACCCATGAGTAAATTCCACTGAAAGTAATGGAAAATCAGGCTTGCCAGGTATTACCTGGCAGGAGCAGGTGGGACTTACTGGCAGGAAAACTAGGCTTAGCCTTGTGTCACTGGCAACACGGTAACATCAGTTCCAATGTGCATCAAAACATCATATTGCAGGTGATGTGGGGACGCTCTGGTATTTGGGCAAGCCCTCTATGGTAAAAGTCATTTTTATCATAGAATTTTTGCCCAAACACTAGAACACTCCTTTAACACCAGCAACATGATGACATCATTTCCAGTGTGCACTGGAAGTTTCTCTCTCTCTCTCTCTCTCTTACTGCTTCTTATTAGTTCTAGGCAGATGACTAAAATACCTAAAAAGTTAGACCCCCATTTGAGCGACTTTAAAAATCTATTACAGATGCAGAAAAATTTTGTAGCTAAAGAGCTCTACTATTATCTTTTAATAAAAGAGATAATGTCTCCCTATGATCTATATTATGGAGCAAAGGAAGAATTAAAGGATTTCTAGGCTCAGAAAAGTAATTACATTCAAAGGTCACATGATACAGGGTATCTACATGACCTGCACCACAATTGCATATGCTCTTAGAGTATGGTATTTAAGAAATTTCCCTTGCAAAACTCTAGGTAAGGCATTAAGGTGCACCAACATAAAGGCACATCTACAGTGAGAAACAGTCAAATATGAGCTCGCCAGCAAATTGAGTAGAACAACCATGTCATGCTCTACAGATTGTAGTGTTATATTAACAGACATTTCTTAATCATTCTCATGGCTATTTGTCTGTTAACTGCATAAAGTGAGTCCAAGGAAAGACTGAGGAGCTATTCAACCAGTTTATCCCAATAGGAAACATAACAGTCTTCTCTGACTAAGATGAGGGAGCCTTCTTGGGTGCAAGAGTGTATAATTTTAACTTTAAGGGGAAAAGTGTCAACCAAGCTTGAATTCAAGAGATGGTTGTCCCAATTTAGCCCAGAGAGCCACCTCATTACAGAGTTTGAACTTCTACAGATGGAATACATGAATTTAAGAAGAACTGAATCTAAGGACTTGCCTCCCTATTTTATCAATACAGATTCCAGCCCCATATAAACTCTGCTCAGACATCTTAGTGTTAAACAGTTTGATGGTGGCTGGGATATACTGATTCCCAGATCAATAAAGGAAACAACAGAAAATATCTGACGCTGCTGTAGCCAGTCTTTTAATATTAGCAGCTTGCACTGACCAAGTTAATCTCTGGTCAAAACAAACCTCTAAGTATTCAATATAATTACTATGAATTTTCCACCTGTGGTATACATGTGCACTGGAAGTGCTATTGCTGGATTGCTGGTGACAGAGACCTAGCCCTAGTTTTCCTGCCTGTAAATCCTGCACCAACTAGCTGATCAGTGCCAGGGGAGGGACCCTCGTGCAGGAGCTCTGCAAGTGATGGAAGCCTGGCAACCCTGTGGAAAACTGTGATTAAGTCACAACTTAATCCCCCTAGGGCACACTGCTGCTGAGCCAAAAGTCATCCTTCTCTAATAGCAAAGGGAGACTCCAGTGTGAAACTGCTGAGTTAAGCCTGATATTACCTGCTAAGCATACAACAAGGAACTGGGATTCATTAGCCATTACAAGTGTTAGCCAGCATAGCAAAATCAAGGAATGTTATCACCAATTACTGCTATTGCAAATGGTCTCTCTGTGTCTCTTGATTTTCATTTTACATAATTACATCTCTCTCTGGACTTCCTATGTTTCATGGTCATGTTCCCCTGTGGTTATTTTTTCACATATGAAGGAAAAATCTATGTTTGTTTGCCTAATAAGACACCACTGAACTATCAGACAGATTTGTTATTCTTCTCTTCATTTGCTCACAACCTATTTCTCTTGGCACCATTCTTGGAAACCTATGTTATCAGCAACCAATACAGTTCAGCAGTATCAGGGGAGGTTTCTGCACAGATTATTCCAACATCAGGATTCTGGGCAAGATAAGAACAGAAGGCAAGACATTGTGCTCATTATGGTTTAGGTCATTAATTCCAATCTTATTTTATTATGGGCTGTAAAAACTACACTGAAGCAGGATATACATATTTTACTATATAAAGGGAAAGGAAAGGAAAGGTCTCCTGTGCAAGCACCAGTCGTTTCCAACTCTGGGGTGATGTTGCTTTCACAACGTTTTCACGGCAGACTTTTTTTTACGGGGTGGTTTGCCATTGCCTTCCCCAGTCATCTACACTTTCCCCCCAGCAAGCTGGGTACTCATTTTACCGACCTCGGAAGGATGGAAGGCTAAGTCAACCTTGGGCCGGCTACCTGAATCCAGCTTCCACCAGAATTGAACTCAGGTCATAAGCAGAGAGTTCAGACCACAGTACTGCAGCTTTACCACTCTGCATCAAGGGGCCGCTACTATATAAAGACCAGAATATAAAATGTGCTTTTGAAATAAATGCCCAGTTTTAAAAATTAAATTTGCTTTTAAAACAAATTTGCTCAATAATAGAGCTTCAGGAAGTGTCAAAATACATTTAATAGTTCTGAATTAGAGAAAAACCAATGCATCTGAAGCTTCTTTTTCAATACCATGCAAGCCTCAAAGAGCCAAGGTTGTATGGAATCAGTACCTAGTAGATTTCAACCAAAACACAGAGGTTAATAAGAACACAAGGACATAAGAGAAGCCATGTTGGATCAGGCCAATGGCCCATCCAGTCCAACACTCTGTGTGTGTATATATATATATATATATATATATATATATATATATATATACACACACACACACACACACACTGTGGCTAATAGCCACTGATGGATCTCTGCTCCATATTTTTATCCAATCCCCTCTTAAAGCTGGCTATGCTTGTAGCTGCCACCACCTCCTGTGGAAGTGAATTCCACATGTTAATAAGAGGTAATGCAAGTGGGTCATTTCTAAACATGTTCAAACCAAACACAGAAAACTTCTACTAACAAATAAAACTAAGGGCATCAATTATTGCTTTCCCCATTACATGTAAAGGTGCAGAGGTAAACTGATAGGATTAGTTATCTGAAGGGGTGGGGGGACAGACAAAGTATAAACAAAGCAACATCCATCAACCCTAATAATCATTCTGAGTTCTAAATTCTTTTCAAAAATAATTTGGCTTACTAGTATTTTTTTTTTAAATTTAACACCTGGCATCCTAAACAACACATTTTGAGACAATGTGACATCAATACTAAATAATTCATGGTCAAAATAAGCTCACTGATTCAGTATATTATTCAGTCAATTATGTGTATCTGCCAGCCACGCTGACTAAGCTTTTGTTTCTCAAATAAAATTGTGGCAACCTTAGCAGCAGGGAAGTTAGAACAGCAAGAGCAAAAGGTTTGATGGTGTGCCAATGTACAATGGAAGGAAATTCAATAACAAGCTGCAGAGACAGTGAGCTTTTATCAAACACACTGAAAAGTGGTGGTGGCTACACGTCAATGCTGGACCAGAGTGTGTTACTGCAGAGTGCGACTGAGTGTTTTCCCCACAGGCAGTACACTATTATTGACTCCCCCCCATTAACATGGAGGGTGGATATACATTTATTGAAGGTTCTAATGGAAGGCTGAGGGACTCCTATCCTGAGGCCAGAGCAGAAAGACAGCCTATCACTTCATGTAATGGTAGCCCATGTGTGACAGACCTGACCTACATTTCCCCCTTTCTTTCTCACTACAGCCTGTCATTGCTTTAAGATGCTATTTTCCAAGATGTATAAAGAGAGAAAGGCATGCTGGAACAGCCTGGTTAATATGCTTTACTGAAATATTATTTATAAGCTGCTTCTTAGGTAGTAGCTTTAAATAAGAAATATGTTATGAAAAAATATTCTAAACCAATTCTTCATTTTTATAAGGTGATGGAGAGAATATGTTTTAATGATTCTGAAGTGTTTACAGAACCATATGCTTCAGTATACCTTTGACATAAATTACTCAAAACCTGTATCTAAAATGCAGCAATGGAATATAGCAAAGGGCATAACTCAAGTAATTAAGAACATTTAATGAAACTACTTTAAATACTGTCAAATGAAGAATGGCTAAACTAAGTCATCATTATCTAAATTCCACATTCATTAGAATTAGTAGAACAGTTACCAACTAACGCTTTGTCAAAAGTAATTTAATGTTTTTACTGCTTAATGGATGTGTAGTAATCAGTATAAATACTGTATCTAAATATGGAAGTGAGATAAGAGCAAATGAAGTGTTTCAGTTGAACAAAAAGTGTTTGAAAAAACCCCACTGAACTACCACTTGAAACTCTGCTCTCGAGCTGCTGCTGCTGCTACTACTACAGCACTCCTCGGCAGGAACCTACCACGCCGCTGCAGGTCATACTCTTTTTTTGTCTCTTCGTTCCCTAGAATTTTCCACGCTCGATCAATTTCGATGAACCTCTGCATGCGCGCCTCCACTTCTCCTGCTGGCACATCTGCGCTCTGTTTGTCTGGATGATACTGCCAATCAAAGAAAGGAAGGAGAAAATGGGGGAAAGGGAAGGGGAAAATCAATAGTAAATCTGAGATCTATTTTAAGGTGTATGGACGATGCAAAGCTATGGTGCTTTGGTGCCAAGGAAAACAAACAAAGCAAACAGCATTGGCCACAAGAGATTACTGTCAGGTTAATTAGACCACTGGAATAGCAGCAAATACACCCAGTGGCAGAAACGTCACAATGTGCACCAACAGCATTTTCTGGATAATTTGCTGATGGAGTCATTGGTCTTATGGACAATTTACTTAGAGAGAATGACTAATGCAAACAGAAATCGGTACACACAAATTCAAGACAGAATTAAGGGACAGATTGTTTACCTATTATATTACATTTGGACATTTTTTAAAAACAGCATAATTGTTCTGTGTTTATCACCTACTTACAATTAGCACTGCCTGCTAGGTTTTGGAGCTGAAATTGATCAGCAGATACTAAACTGAATTTACCATGTATGCTATTCTATTTCCAAAACTACAAGTCACCATATTTAATTTATTCCAATCCAGTGAATAAAAAGCTCTTCCAAATTTCAAAAGTTACGGATCATTGCACACATTCTGTGCTATTTTCACTTATGAAATATTTGAGGACATGGCTAAAAGGTAACAAGTAAAAGGGCAGATGAAATAATACTTTATAGTTTGTATTAGCATTCCAAAACAAAGCATTTAAACAATGTAAGTTATTTGTTATGCCTGGGTACAACAATCCCTTAAAGGATATATAAAAGGAACACAAAAAAGTCCGAATAATTTTTACAGCAAAAGGAAAAATAACCTCCCAAAATATTACTACTGTCGTGCAGCTGCTCACCTCCTTAAAAAAAAAAAAAACCTCCCACATTTAACCTGATTGTTATTAAAAACAAGACATAAAATTCTGAGCAAAACTAATTCCTAATGTGAATTCATGGGGTAAAAAGAACAATACTACAGTACAAGTGTTACATTATCATTTTTTTTAAAAAAAATATTCCCTTTTTGAGAATCAACAAGCACCATGTTATTAATATTTGGCCAATGCAGGAAACTAATGACTTGGATGCCGCTATTCTTAAAATTCAGTCTCATGATGCTGTGATCAGTTAAATCACATTTGCTTGGATCATTAAGTTATTACAGCCTAAGGATGTGGAAAAGCTGCTTGGAGAGATGTGGTTCATCAACTCTGTACTCAACTCTTGCCTGTTGTGGCTCCTTATCTCTGTTCAAAACAGGGTTGCTTGGTACAGGGAATAGTTAAGTGCCTCATTGCAAGAGCATAAAGTCCCCATTGCCTTGAAGCAGGCAGCAGTGAAATCCCTCCTGAAGAAACCTCTATCTGAATGGCTTAAGTTACCTACATTACACTTTTTCTGAACTAGGTCCTTGAGCAGGTGGCAGCAGAGGATGAAACAGACCAGTGTTTCTTAATGGGGGGCAATCTACAAATCTCAGGAGGCTTTCAGAATTCCAGGGGTCAAATGAAGGCATTTGGGATTTTAGGTAGCCCATTCTTCTCACCTGAAATAGCTTCTGATAGCAAGTGAAGGAAAATAATTTTATACTGCTCACCCCATATCCTAGATTTCTCCTCCAAGCTCTTAAAAATTAGCATACAGCAAGCAGAAATAATATCAATTAAGGAGTTGGCTGATGGATACACAGAACACAGAGTTCTGTATGCTAAGAGCTGTGTATTGTGCGCATATATAATAAATATAATCAATATATCTAATTCCAAGCATGGCCTGATCTGTAGGTACTTAAAAATCCAGAGGTTGGACCCCTGACAGATCTTCCTATGAATCTGAGAAAAGCCTCACTTGTTTTTTTTAAAAACTGAAATATTTAAAAAAACCAAAATAAGCAAAGTGTTCTCTGAGATCTCAGTGGCCACTGTAGGAGTTGCTGTGCAACCACTAGGCTTGCCAATCCCCAGGTCCCAGTGGGGGTTCTTCCGCTTTCCCAGACTCCTTCCCACCCCCAGTCAGCTGGCCAGTGGGGGGAAGCTCTGCCCCCAGAGGACCATGTGCCTTTGCACCTCTGGAGGCTTCAGTTTCCGATTGAAAGGCTTCCTCTTGGGATGGTGTGTCTGTGTTGCTGTGAAGAAGCTGGCAGCAACTCGTGAGTAGAGAGGCCAATCCCCTGCTTCAGAGTCACCAGAAACGGGGGGGGGGGACTGTTGAGCACTTCACTATTCCCTATGTGGAGATTGATTCTCATAGGGTATAATGGGGAATTAATCTGGGGGTTTCAGGGGCTCTGGGGGAGCTATTTTTTTGAGGTAGAGGCACCAAATTTTCAGTATAGTATCTAGTGCCTCTCCCCAAAGTACTCCCCAAGTTTCAAAAAGATTGGACCAGGGGGTCCAATTCTATGAGCCCCCCAAAAGGTGCCCCTATCCTTCATTATTTCCTTTGGAAGGAAGACATTTAAAAAAGTGTGCTGTCCCTTTAAATGTTATGGCCAGAACTCTCTTGGAGTTCAATTATGCTTGTCACACCCTTGTTCCTGGCTCCACCCCCAAAGTCTCCTGGCTCCACCCCCAAAGTCTCCAGATATTTCTTGAATTGGACTTGGCAACCCTACCAACCACAACACTATTTGCCAACCTCCAAACTTTGGTTTTTGTCCATATAATACAGGGGGAGGGAGTGGGGCCCTTTCCAGGGCTATTTTGACCTGCCAGTGCAGCACTGCTCCTGTGCCTCCTGCCCTGGAGGGTAACTCATCAGGACCAGGCTTGGCAGAAACAACTAGCCACCTTGCTCCATGTAATCTACACAACTCATCGAGATATAACAGTGGCTATGACGATGCCATGCAACTCTCCTGGGCCCAGCAGCAACCTTCACACAACTGGTGTAACTTTGTAGGCTCAGTAGTGGCCCTCTCACACAACTTACCTGAGCAACTTGCTACTGCAATATTTCTGCAGTTTGGCCAGACTTTTCCCAGGGAGAGGTAAGAAGGGAAAGCTGAGGGCCAGTGTGGTATATCAGTAGAGTGTCATACTAGAATCTGGGAGACCCAAATTCTATTCCTCACAATGCCATTAGAGCTTGCTGGAGGACCATGGCCACTCTCACCCAACCTAATCCACTTTTCAGGATTGTGTGAGGATACCATATAGGACAGGAGATTGATGTAAATTGTTTTGGGCCCCCACTGGGGAGAAAGGTGGGGTATAAATAAATAATAAAGCTGAATACTGGAGGACGAAGATTTTAAAAAAGGATGGTGGATAAGTAGGAAGGAGAGGGAGAAGCTGGGAAAGGGGAAAATATATGGAGACTGCCAGGAGGAGAGAAAAAGGAAATAATGTGGGAAGGCGATATAGGAAAAAATGAGGTCTTTGCAGGTTCTCTGCTTGCTATAATTCTCAACATTACTCCAACTGTGGATACTTAAATCCTGGGAGAGGTTGTGGTGCAGTAGCAGAGTATCTGCTTGGCATTCAGTAGATCCCAAATTCAGTTCCTGGTATTTTCAATGGAAAACATCAGGTTAGTAGGCAATGTGAAAGATCTCTGCCAGTGACTCTGGAGAGCTGCTTCCACTCCAGGAAGGCAATACTGTCCTCAATGGTCTGAGTTAGTATAAGGTATATTTATGTGTTTAAATTGAGGCCAAATATAGAGAAAGGAGCTCTACCCCCAGGTTTGAAGAGAAATGTGGATAGTTTAAACAATAGAAATGAAATTTAAATTTTCTCCAAGTAGCATAGCCTTATGGGAAAAGGACAATTGAATTAGTAAGCTTCCCCCCTCCACAACTTTCTCATGGATCCCCAGTAAGCATGAACTTCTGTGGAGCTGAAGCCACCATGTAAGCCAGATCAGCAGAGGCAGTGGTGCAGCAGGCAGGTGGGAACAGGAGTTGCCTCCACACCAATAAGATAGAGCGAGGCAGAGGCTGTGCAGGGGGGCAGCCTAGTTGGTGATGAGTGGGAAGGGCCCTCCTCCATGTGGGATCTGGAGATTTCCTGGAATAAGAATTTATCTCCAGACTACAGAGATGTCTCTAGAGCAGGGGTGTCAAACATGCAGTTCGGGGGCCCTATCAGGCTCCCGAGCAACTGGCTGTCATCTGCTTACTTCTCCCTATATCTTGCTTCCTTCTGCATAACAGCTTGCTTTGCAAGGCTTGCTCAATTGCACAGGAGCTACAGAGCAAAACCTCTATTTTCTCCATTGCCTGAGGCTCTTCCCTTGGGAAGGAAAGGGGTAGGAATAGCTTGCTTTGGCCTCTATTTTCTTCATTGCCTGAGGCTCTTCCCTTGGGAAGGAAAGGGGTAGGAATAGCTTGCTTTGGCAGGCTCTCTCAATTGCACAGCAGAGCTACTGAGCCAAGCCTCTCTTCATTCTATTGGCTGAGGCTCCTCCCCCTCCGGGTCCCCTGGGGAAGGAAGGAAAGAGCCAGAGCTTGCTTTGCACAGTTCCCTGCATCCCATGGGAGAAATACAAAGAAAGCATCTTTAAAACCAATGAATGCTAACATTTTAAGCATGTTTTAAGTTTTATATATATATATATATATATATATATATATATATATATATATATATATATATATATATATATATATATATATATATATATATTTGTGTTTGTCTGTGTTCTTTATAAAATTTATATCTCTGCTATCTAATCTTAAATAGGTACACACATGGCCTGGCTTGGCATGGCTCGGCCCAACCTGACATGGCCCAGCCCAACAAGGTCTCATTTATGTCAGATTCAGCCCTCATAACAAATGAATTCAACACCCCTGCATAGAGAAAATGGCTGTTTTGGACGCTATGGCATTATACCCTGTGCTCCCAGAGCTCCATCCCAAATTTCCAGGAATTTCCCAACACAACGCAGCAACCGAACAAGAGGGGGAGGATGGGATCCCCTCTGCATGAGTCTCGCAGCTCTGCTGCTTATCCTAGATATAATTCCATAATGGAATTGGCCAAATCCTTGGGCTGCCATGGTCAGTGGGAAAGGCAGCACAAAAACATTTAAATAATTTAACAGGAGGATAATGTTTATATTTGGGATGTGGTAGTGGATTAAAGGCAAAACAACTGATTTTAATCCATTTTCAGGTACAGGTTTGGAACAAAAAACAACCTTAAGCAGTTGGATGACCTTTGCTGGCAGAGAGACATAGGGGTACAACTTTTGTTAATTTTCATCAGCCAGGCAGTGGCTTTTTATTCTGAACATTCCCTGAAGGAACTCAGGATGATATACAGGGCTCTCCACTACTCCATTTTATTTACCCAATAATCCTGAGAGTTAAATTAGTTACAAAACTGGCCGAAAGAGTTTCAAGAATAAACAGGAATTTGAACTGGGGTTTCTCCAGTCCTGATATAACATTCAAACCACTATACCCAGGGGTTGTTTTGTAGAAAAATAGGTGGTGGAGCTCATCCAGGGATTGTTATGCAGCTGCACCTACTGTTCAATGGACAAGGTGGGACGGAGGAGGGGGAACTCTCAGAAAGGTTCAGGAGCTGCGCTCCTGTGAGCTCTGGCTGAATCCGAGGCCTGACTATACCACATCAGCTTTCAGAACCATCAGCTATAGGTATTGGATCAGCTGGCTTAGATGGGGTTTGGAATGACCGTGCTCCAATCCTGTGTGGCTGGTTCCAGAAACTGGAGTCTTATTGACTCTATTTCATTTATGCTTTGTTTGTTCAGTGCTTGATCAGATGAAGGATGAAAAAGCTAGACAACAGTCCACCTGGAAATGTTAATTACCTTTTCTTTCTTAGAAAGCACATAAAAGGAGGAAGGGGGTTGAGCAAAGAAAATTACAAAGTCAAAGCTTCATTCTCATATAAACCTTTGATAGTAGAAATCCAGGCTTCAGTGTGAGCTTACTACTCAGGCATGTTGATTCTCCAAATTCTCCCTCTCCCAAAGCTGAAGCAATTGAAAATTAACAACTTATTTGCAAATGACCTAGATGGTGTACCTGACCAGCTTATCCCTCATTCAGCAAACAGATTCAGTCTGTTAGAGCAACAAGAGCTGCAGCCCATTTACACACAATCTGATCCATCTGCACAAACGCAGGCTACAGTAACCTCCCTGGAGCAGAATAGTAACTGTTCATTAAATAGTAACTGTTCATCAAAATAGTAACTGTTCATCAAAAGAAAAGTCCCCTATAAGAAATAATCTTATTCTGGATGATAATAAGGGATTTCCCAAGGCTGAATTATTAAAGCTAGTAGGGGACCAATGTTTACTGGTGGCAGAAATGGTAATACAAATCTAGGACTACTTAAATAAGAAACTTAGTAAATTACAGAACCTGGAAGAATTCCTTAACACAAAAACTGTGTTATGCCGGATAAGAGCTACACAGCTGTTCATCAGTTGCTTGGTGCTTAAGTAAGGGGAAAATATTTGTCAACTGGAGAGGGGAACAGGAGAGTGTTGATGACTAATAAGGTAGCACTTAAGATAGCCAAAACTCCAGTCAATTTTGGCAGATGGGGAAGTTGGACAGACATAAAAAGATCTTTGGGAATTCTGTTGATCTACTGCAGGCTGATCCCTGCCATCATCTAAAAAGGAAAACAGACTTCTTTTATCATTCGAGAAGTCTTTTATTCCCTATATGCGTCTCAGAATGAGGGCACTTCTTGCCTCCTTTCGAATTTTTCAGATCAGAGTGTTCTCAAATCTGAACCTGAGACTCCCTCTTGATGAACAAAAGATATCACTGGAATGAGAACAGTGTGGTTACTGAAAGAGAGACTCACATGGAGCTATCTACCCCTCGTTGTTGTTCAGTCACACAGTCAAGTCTGACTCTTTGCGACCCCATGCGACCCCAGGCCCTCTTGTCTTCTACCATCCTCCGAAATCTGCTCAAATTTGTGTTAGGTACATCACTAACGCCTCTGTGTAGTCCCTCCCAAAAATTCTATGGCCAGAAGTACATTCACATGTCTTGACCCCACTGATGGAAGCTTCCAGGACTTCTGGCCCAAGCTGAATTGAATTGGAAGGATTTCCTTCCAGGCAACTTTCTACTAACTATAAATACTCAAACCATCCAAAGCAGGGGTGTCAAACTCATTTGTTATGAGGGCCAGATCTGGCATAAATGAGACCTTGTCAGACCGAGCCATGCTGGGCCGGGCCATGTACAGTATATACCTATTTAAGATTAGGTAACAGAGATGTAGCCTTTATAAAGGACACAGACAAACACAATTAAAGATTTTTTTAAAAGAACTTAAAATAAAATATGCTGAAAACATTAGCACTCATTGGTCTTAAAGATGCTTTCTTTGTGTTTCTCCCACAGGATCCAGGGAACTGGGCAAAGGAAGCTCTGGCTCTTTCCTTCCTTCCCCAGGGGACTAGGAGGGAGATAAGCCTCACTCAACAGAAGAAAGACAGGCTTGGCTCAGTAGCTCTGCTGTGCAATTGAACAAGCTTGGCAAAGCAAGCTCCCCAAGGGAGGAGCCTCAGCCAATGGAGAAAACAGAGGTTTTGCTCTGTAGCTCCTTTGCAAATGGCAAGCCTTGCAAAGCAAGCTGTTATTCAGAAGGAAGCAACTACATGTTTGACGCCCCTGGTCCAAAGGATGGTAAAAGAAATGGAAAAGAAATAATCACCCATAACTATTGTGTCTGCTTCTCAGTGGACAGTAGCCAAGTTACAGACATAAATTATCATACTTGCATTACCCACACAGAAACTGGCCACAGATCTATGGATACACAAGAGGATTAATTGCCATTGGGTGTGGAAAATTCTAATGTCTGTAGCCCCGATGGCAGGTCCACCCAGAAGTGACTATCTTTAAGATTCTGGCCAGCTGGGTATAAAGACTGTTTGGAAATCCTTTCTTGAGCAGTGAGGATAAAGCAGACTAGAGCCAGTTTGGTTAAGTGCGCAGACTCTTATCTAGAACAAGTGAGTTTGATTCCTCACTCCTCCACATGCACCAGCTTGTGTGACCTTGGGTCAGCCACAGTTCTTGCACAGCTGTTCCTCTCAAGAGCAGTTTCTAGAGCTCTCTCAGCTCCACCTACCTCACAGGGTGTCTGTTGTTGGGAGGGGAAGGGAAAGGAGATTGTAAGCCATTCTAAGACTCCTTCAGGTAGTGAAGGGCAGGGTATGAATCTAATCTCCTCTTTCTCCTCCCACACAATCCTGAGACCTACTCATCTCACTATGTAACAAGTTCTAGGAATAACACTTCAGTTGTGCTCTGCACCATTGCTTCAGAAAAGCTGTATTTTCAATTGACATTAAATAAAAACTTAAAAAAAAAACCCCACAGTAGAATCTGATGTAGCTTTCTTAAAACTTGGAAAGAATAAGGTGAGAACACTATCAAATACCAACTAGCTCTTCACAAGACCAGTGCCTTAGTCAAGCAGTATCCATTTGAAGTATTTTCTCTTTAGCTACTATACAGACTTAATGACTTGCACATAAAAGGTCTTGTACAACAGCTAGCCTGAAGCAACATTGCACTCTTTGCTCTGTGGCCTACATGGTTCATCAAGTACTAATTAGGTAGCATGTTCTGTCAACGCTTTCATGCTTTTCTTCTATTAATTGATCATTCTGCCAAATTAATGGCATTGCTGTACCAGCTTTGAATTCCCTTAGCTCCTTTACCTGTGAGACACACAGAACAATAAAAATACCCTAAAGGTCACAAGTTAACTGTCCCTGTTCAAGATTTGAAGCAATGCTAACATATTATGCTGAAAGGTTAATTATATCTATCTTGTCCTCAGCAACATCCCATTGAGCCTAAAGTATACTTTCCTCTAAAGAAGCAAAAAGAAAAAGAAAGAAAATACCTGTAACTGGGACTTTGGAAATAGCTGCCAAGGCCAAAAAAAGAAGTAAACATTTCCAATAGTTTCAATTTAATCCTGATGCTTATAATTAAAAGTTAACCACAAAAAGCTGAAGAATGGGAGAAAGATTGCATGCAACGTTATTTTTGATTCATTGAAAAGGAAATTAACTGCAGATGTCACACAGTTCTAATTAGCGGAAAGAATCACCTTTGCCAGTTGTTTAATAAAAAGAGTTTACACATTTTCATGTACATGTAGAATCTTTTGCATTTGGACTCAAGGGAGAGAATACAATTTTTTAAAGTTGCCACTTTGGAGGGGGGAGGGAAGAAAAAAACAACGAATTTCTCAGGTCAACAGCTGCAAGCACTCCATTAATGCAAATTCAAATAATATTATTGCAAATCACCTTTACATACATTTAAGTTGGAAACACAACATTAAGTACACTCCTACATAAAGAAATGTTCATGCAGTTGTTATTACACTATTTGATTTGGATTATAGTACTTAGTTGTGTAAGAAAGTCCCAAAACCCTTTTTTTATGCTGCACAACCACATTATTTTAAGGTAAAAAGTATACAAACTATTAGAACATTATAAATAATTAAGAAATGCGTTCCATTCATTTTAGATAGCATTAAGACCAAAAGTACTTATACCAAAAACAACACACTACTGCCACCTAATGCATACTCAAATATTACCTCCACAAAGACACAATGTTTTCTCTGTACTATTCATGAAAACATGGCCTTTATCAATGGAATTGCTTGTCAGCTTTTAATTAATACTTTCAGTTTTATAATTTCTCCCTCACAAATGTTTCCCTTTTACAAGCATAAACATATATAATATACATTCTTTTAGACATGCAAGCTAAGGAGAGAAGGCCACACAAACCCTGTACTTCAACAGCAACAAAAATCTGTTAATAAAAATGTGTAGAACATTGAGAGACATATTAACAGACTTCTATGCATATAACGTGTCCCACTGGCAATATGAAAAATATTTCTGTGTGTAAACTTTAAATTACACAGCAGCAAAGGCATGAAGTTTCTTTTAGTAGAACAGTTTAATTCTGGAAAGATTGACACCCATCAGATTATCAGAGATACTTATGAAAGGAGGCTTTGGCTTTGTTTCTTTTATAAATAGACATATTTATCTAAACACACAGTATTACGAGTTTTATTCTATGTCTGGAAGCAAGTTTGTCAGTATTTTGCTCAATATGAAAGATCAACAACAAAGTTCATTTTAATTCATCAGAAAAACTTTTCTCTCAGATTTCTCAGGAAACTAGAGAGGGGAAATATGAAGTTAAATATGAGTATACTTTGAGAGATTCTGTATTGTCTCTCCCAAAGCTCCTTAAATAATAGATATACAAATGAAATTCCTGTGATATCCTAGCAAACTGTCAAACTAAAAAATTCTGAACTGAACATACAAATCTAAGTATGTATCATCAGTATGTATATTCACCAAGTGCACAAGGTTGGTCAATTATTCCCCTCCCCCAACTCAATTTGTTTCTAGGCAGGACAATATTTTGAACAACAAAAACCCTACAGTGCTGGTATATTTTCAGAGTTTTTAAAAATTCCTAAGTAGACAGAGCTATATATGCATATAATCTGAGATAATATTGTTGAAGACTATCATAAGTGAGGACAATTAATTTCCTAAAAGTAGCACCACAGTCCACATACAAAATATGCATTATCTGCATACATTTTTTCTTCATGAATGCTTGAAATGAATAACTTCTTCCACCTTTACAGAAAATATTATTTTAAAATACTGCAGATTTCTGAACAAAGAGAACATCAGTGGCTACAATTCCCCACACCTGACTAGAACCAAGATTCACTGATTTCAGTGTGTCTTGGGAATAAAGGGAACAGCCTAAGTAACCCAGCTTAGTCTGAGCTTGTCAGAGCTTGGATGCTAAACAGAGTTGGCCATGGTCAGCTCTTGAATGGAAGACTACCATGGAAGATTTGCCATGCACTGAGATTGCTACTTGGGGGCAACAGCAAACCATCTCTGCTTGTCTCTTGCCTAGAATGCCCTGTGGACAGGGTCGCCATGTGTCTTCTTTGGCTAAACGCAAGGTTCATACTAAGTAATTTTTACCTTTCACAGGATGTGAAAGAAAAGGAAATTAACCCTTTCCCTGCCTTACCTCCCCATGATTCATCACCCAGATTCCAAACTCCTTGTTTTCCCTCAGTCTGTCTCTGCTGCCGGAAGTCAGACTGAGAAAGCAACAGGATAGTAAGATAGGGAACTATTCAGCTCTTGCAACCAGTATATGTTTCTTGAAGTTAAAAAACCAGATCTCTACCCTAGCTTCACATATGGGCAGACACATGATTATGCAAACCTGGCTAATCCCATTAAATCTAGTTTTAGCTCTTCTTTTCAGATAAATGCAGTTCTATAGTAGTCAGGGCGTAGCAGTCCACGGAAGATTATCCCCATCACTAAAATCCACAAATTAAAATACTTCGCATTTTGTGCATTATATATCAAATCAGTAATCTGTCTAGTGCAGCAAATGACATGCTACTGTGAAGTTAGAAGCTCATATTGACCTTTGACTTACTTGACAGTCATGGTTTACAATATGTTCTTGTCCCAATGGAGATGAGGATAGATGGATGGATAGATGGAGAGAGGGGGGGGGGTATCTATACATAAAACAGAAATGCTTCCTGCCACTATGAGGGAAGGGGGAGAACTGTAGGGCAGAACAGACCCAACAATGTTACAGACATTAATTACAAAATTCATATTAAACAGCAGTACAGAGATTTTCTGACTTCTCATCAGTCACATTACTAGAAACAAGAAATCTTGATACCAGCAAATAGTGTAAAACCCTCTGAATTCCTAAGACCATAGGCACGATCTGGCACAAAGGCTCTGGTGAAAGCAGAAACACAAGAAAGACATTACAGCACTTACTGTATCCCCACTTGTGTTTCCATTAGTCCAGATCTTGTGTAAGATTTTGTGCAACCTCTTTCTGGGCACTATTATATACAGGAAGTAAAGTGGTCAGTGTTGCACAAGATCAGGGGTGTCAAACTCATTTGTTTTGAGGGCCCGATCTGACATAAATGAAACCGTGTCGGGCCAAGCCATGTTTGGCCAGGTCGTGCATATACCTATTTAAGATTAGGTAACAGAGATGTAAACTTATAAAAGACACAAACACAATTAAAGATTTTTTAGAAAACTTAAAATAAAATATGCTGAAAACATTAGCACTCGTTGGTCATAAAGATGCTTTCTTTGTGTTTCTCCCACGGGATCCAGGGAACTGGGCAAAGGAAGCTCTGGCTCTTTCATTCCTTCCCCAAGGGAATAGGAGGGAGATAAGCCTCAGCCAACAGAAGGAAGAGAGGTTTGGCTCAGTAGCTCTGCTGTGCAATTGAGAGAACCTGGCAAAGCAAGCTCTCCCTTCCCAAGAGAGGAGCCTCAGCCAATGGAGAAAATAGAGATTTTGCTTTGCAACTCCTACGTGATTGAGCAAGCCTGGCAAAGCAAGCTGTGATGCAAAAAGAAGCAAGATATAGGAAGAAGGAAGCAGACGACAGCCAGTTGTTCGGGGGCCTGATTCAGCCCCTGGGTTGCAGGTTTGACACCCCTTATCTAGCACAAATGGAATTGTGCTGTATCTGTTTCTGCTGTGTATTACTGGCTACAAGCCCAGATAGATAGATAGATAGATAGATAGATAGATAGATAGATAGATAGATAGATAGATAGATAGATAGATAGATAGATAGATAGATAGATAGATAGATAGATAGATAGATAGATAGATAGATAGATAGATAGATTTATTGTCATTGTTCTCCACAAAAAGAGAGCAACGAAATGAGGTGCTCTTCCACAAACATACCAACACATCAAACGCACATATTCATATTCATACCATTTAAATACATATCTAATTATAAATATATTTTTCAGTCTTTATTTAAAACATTTTTCAATTGCCTTTCCACTCAACTTAGTGTTCTCAAGGTGGCAACACACACACATAAATATATAAAAACAATTAAAACAACACATAAACATGACAAAAAACAATACAATAAAGTCTTCACCTGCTGGCAGAAGACAATGATAGATGGTGATAGACCAGTCTCCCTGGGAAGGGAATTCCATAATTTTGGTGCTACAACTGAGAAGGCAGTTTCTTGAGTTGCCACCCATCTATCCTCAGATGCCCAAGGCACCCAAAGCAGGATCTCCAAAAAGGACCACAGAGATTCAGTACGTGGGAGCAGGTGGTCCTTTAATATCTCTCACTGTTGCCCATAGCCTCTAACAGGGCATCTGACTACTTCAGTGTAGTCAGGTCCCCTGAGAATCCTCCTAGGTCTCTGGTTCTGTACTCTTAGGGTGAAGGCACCATTTCTCCATAACTGCCTCCTCCCTGGTGCTCCCCTCACATCTCTGTGCCCAAGCACTTCTCCTGTGTCTTTTGCCTTTGTTCAGTTACTATCAGAAAAGGGGCTGTCTTCAGGACCCAGCCCCATCTTCTCCCTTCTTCCTCTGCTGCGGCTGTGCTCTGCAGCCCATCCTTAACCATCAGTCTGCCTCCCAGGGCTCACTTCCTCCCCAATTCCTCCTTGGGACTTCCCCAGCAATCTGGAGGAGGCACTGCTCCTTCACCATGCCTCCCAGTCTCTACTGCCTTCTATGAACTTCCTTGACCAGCTGCACCAGCCCAGTACCAACCTACTCTGGCCTGGTGTCCTCCTTGCTTCTCCTCTGCAGCTTCCTCATCTTCACGCACCCCTAGCTGTCTTCTTTCCTTCAGCCTGCAGCTGTGATTACTCACAGTGAACCCTACCCTCCCACCAGCATCCCAGTGTCCTTAACAGCCCAGCCATGTTCCAGCTGGACAGTCAAGAGTGCCCAGACATCAACCAGGCCCTATCAGGGCAGCCATACATCTTTTATGGCAGATCTCAGGCCAAATCAGTGCCTTTTACTTTGCTATCCATCCTCTTGCAACTCCCTTCTACTCGCCTTCATTTGACCCAACCTCATTGCTGATGAGGGATTTATTACCATTTCTGTATTTATGGCCACTGAAAGTTTTATCTTCACAATAAGATCCTGATTTATTCAGTAATGCACATATTTGCTTAAAATACAAGGTGACTAACAAAGTCATTAAAACAGTCAACATTACTAAACACCGAATGGCCAAGTAGGGATTTAAATTCTATCATCCAAATAACAACTGACGTCTACTGAAAGTGAAAGAATAAAAACAAACAAGGTCTGTATTTAAATGACACAAAATATCTCTGTTCATGAATGGGGAAACCTAGCTAGCAAATAGTCTCAGTGATCCCTCCTTTTTTTTGAGAATTATTGATTACTGTATTGTTTTGGAAGTCTTGAATCAAATTCGAGTTTGCCATGAACCCTGCATATAGGCACCTGGGCAAATTTTAGGCTTTGGTAACGAGGAAGCCTTCAACTGCATTCAATATGAGGGGAAGGGGAAGGAACTGTAAGAGCATGGCAACAAGCCATGATAATGCCCCACTAGTAGGTGCAAATTGCACCAAAGGGGCTGTAGTTTAGAGGTGTTTGTTTTCTGATCTGGCAAGAGGATGCTGTCACTCCATCTACTTCCCTTCTCTCCCATAGATATGCATGGGCTATACATTTAGAAGGAAACCTTGCCAGTTGGTAAGAGCTAAAGAGCGAAAGCACAATTCTTCTTGGCTGGTGGCTTTTTGCCTGGGGCACAAGCCTGGAGCCCAGGCAATGAATGCAGTGAGTGGACGAAGTTCCCCCACCATTGAAGAGAGGGAGTTTCAGCAGTAATTTACTTAAAAACGAAGAGCTATATTGTCACAGAACAATACAGATTTGACAACTGTAACCTCAACACATCATGACTGTGCTCCAGACTATTATATGGTTTCTGTGTGGACAGCACAATGCTGATTGTGAAGTATTGGGAAGTCTTGTTAGTAGAAGTTGGGAGAATTCAAAACCAAAGGGAACACACACAAAAAAAGGCTTGAGATCCATGTCCTCACCTCCCGCATACAACCACCAGGTCAAACAATAAGCAAAAAACTCCAAACTTAAGTCAGAAGGAACTAAAACTCAATGATAAAATCAAATAGAACCAAAAAAAGTCCTGAAAGGCCCTTGCACTGACCTCCCCCACCACAACCTACCAGCCACCAAACCCAAAAATCAATTAACAGTAAAATAAGAAAAAAAATTAAACAATGTTAAGTCAAATCAACTGCTGTTTTCAGTCTTCTCTAGGCATGCAGGATCTGATCCAAAGTCCACAGCAGAGTCTCTCAGGCAGCAGAAGTCAGGCTCAGAGCAGCAGTTGAAGTCAAAGCCAGCCACAAACTTCCCAAACCTCTCTCAGCAATGGAGTCTAACTCAGTCAGATCCTTGCTTTTATGCTCTTTGCCATGCACCGAAGAATTTCAAAAAAAGAACAAACGTATTTGATTGGCTAAAGAGCAGTGTTTCTCCCTAACTTGAAATCCTATTTGTCAAATTGCCACTGCTCTTTCCCCCCTCCCTCCTGTTCCCTGGCAAATGAGTAGGAAAAGCAAGGTAGTTATCTGGACTTCACATTGAAGCTAGCAACAACCTTGTAAGGTTGTAAACTTGCAATGCAATACCATTGCAGTAATTGACTCTACGGCACTTCAGCTCCCTCTAGGGTGCTTTTGCCATTGGGCGACTGAGTTGCTTCTTCCCCCTCCCTCCTGTTGCCCTGCAAACCAGAACAAAAGGCAAGATTGAGCCCTAAAAGAGAGAAATGAAAGGTAACTTTATAGCTCTCTAAAGTTTAAACCTCTCCAGCAGCAGCTATTTGATAGAGCTGAATAAAGCCGAATAATTCGGTATCATCTGTATCAGTAGCTGAATCAGATTCTCTAACCAATAAAGTATTTTTCAGGTATTTATTCAACTTGTTTTATGCTGAACGCACACCTCTAATATGAACAAGTTTCTTCCAAGTAGTCAGTTTGCTGTGGACTCTCACCTGGGGAACTAATTAAAGCACCTCACCAATTTGTTTGCTTGAGAGACAAAAGTCAATTGGAGGGTCTGAAAACCTGGTACTAGTGCAGGGACTACTGCACAGATCTGGTTTGCAGAGTGAATCTATTTCATGTAGAATTATGGAATTCTTCTACTGATATTAAAAGATCTCCCCAGCCTAAAAAAAAAGTTCTTGAAAATATAGGGTGCTTTATCCTGTAGATTACCTGACCTGATTACTGGCAGCTGTTTCCCTACAAGTGGCAATATCATCAATGCAAATGGAAAATTTGTTTCCAATGTTTTAAAAATTCAGAGAGCAAAACAGTTCAGTTGAAGCCTTGAACAACTGATGCTCTGTGGGGCTTCTATAGGCATGCTCAAATGGAACATATTCTTATCTCAAGATCTTTTATTTGGCTTTTATTATATTAATACTGTTTTATTTATGGGATTCTTTTTACTTTTTAGCCACCCTGAGCCTGCTTTGGCAGGGAGGGTGGGATATAAATCTAATAAAATGAATGAATGAATGAATGAATACTGCTGTTGCTTCAAAGTTTTTCTGGAAGTGGGGTGGACTCTAGTCTGCATTTTGAGTGCTCCCATTTTTATTGATTCGCTTTCCATTATTCTGTTTTAAATTTTATGGTTTAATGTGCCTTATTTTTGTTTTAGTATATTGTTACATATTTACAGCATTGTAAATTGTTGAGAGAGAAGGGTAAAAGTTAAATCTTGCAAATACACCAGCACAATATAGTGGTTAGAGTATCACACTAGGGTGTGGCCAATCCAGGTTCAAATCCCCATTTGTCATGGAAGCTCACTGGGTGGCATTGGGCCACTCATTATCTCTCAGCCAGGGCCAATTTATCCATTAGGCACAGAGTCTAGGGCCCACAATACATTTAGGGGCCTATGAAATTTCTTTTAAAATCAAAAGGGAAAAAAAGAACTTTTAGAGTCAAAGAAAATGTTTTAATTTTTTTCTCACATCAAAAAAATGAAATAAAATGTTGAAGTAGTTAAAGTTATATTAAAGTAATTTTAATGTTGTTATTATTATGGTGGGAGGGGCCCACAAAAATGTGTCTAGGGCCCACAAAAGTCATAATGCAGTGCTTTAACCCACCTTACAGGGTAGTTGTTGTGAGGATACAGAGAAGAATAGAGAATCATATTGTAAGTGGCTTCATATTTTAAAGAAAAAGATGATTAAATATACTTCTTCAGGTATTTGATATCTTCAAATAGAGAATGGTTCTCTAGCCTATCTTTTTATTTGGCACAATGGAAAATGGAGATACTGGAGATTTTTACTACAAATATGACTTCCTTTATGGCCTGAATGTCCATCTTAACCTGTGGAAGTTTCTAAGGATTTAAATGAGACCAGGGACTTTTCTGAGGGAGCTTATATTAGTACCAACAAGCACTCCACTGATCCTATGAGTTTGCTCTAGCAGCTCCTTTCTGCAAAATAAAACACTCTTCTACTGAGAGAAGTTCTCCATACTTAGCAGAAGTTAAATAATTGAATCCAATCATATACTATCCTTTTCTTATGTATACTGCATGCATGTCTGTAGAAAGTGTAAAAGCAAGTCAGATCCTATCAGTGCAAAAATAAGACAGAATTTCTGAATCAAAATTTTCAATTGGTTCACCTTAGTTTTATTCCTCCCCCCCCCCCCGCCAAAAAAACATAAGGGAACCAGATATGATTTAAAACTGAAGTCAACACTCAACCATTTTATTCAGAAGTTACAGTGAGGTGGCTACAACCTAACCAAATAGTAGTAGAAGGCATCAGCTATTAAAGCTGAAGACACTAATAAAGAGTGATAGAGCCATAGAATTGGAGCAGATCTCCAGGGTCATCTAGTCCAACTTCCGGCACAATGCAGGGAATTCACAAATGCTTCCTTCCCCGCACTCCCAGTGACCCCTGCTTCATACCAAGAAGATGGCAGAACCACTCCAAGATCCTTGGCAAAACAGGCCTGGAGAAAATTGCTTCCTGACCCCAAAGTGGTGATCAGGATTTCTCTGGACATGCAAGAAGGGGCCATGAGAACTAAGCACTGATGCAATCCTTCTTACCCCCCTTCTCATTATATTCCTAAATTCAGAGTCAGCATTGCTGTCAAATGGCAATCTAGCCTTTGTTTAAGAACTTCCAAAGAAGGAAAGCCCACCACCTTTCAAGGAAGCCTGTTCCACTGAGTGTGGTCCACTGACATGCCCATAGCTACAGAGGGCCCCCAGGGGGGTCAGGCTCCACAAATCTTCCCCCTGTTTTACCTTTCTTGCCCTTCCACTGTCACTTGCTGCTATTGCTCTCCTGCTGCTTTCTTGCTCTCATGCCGGCTTCCCCGCTCTTGTGCTGCCTTCCCCACTCTCCTGCAGCTTTCTCACTCATAAATACACTGGTGCACACACTCTCAGAGTACTACCATGATGGCTTAACAGGGGGAGCAGGCTGCCCATGTTTTTTAAAGCTTGTGATATCATTTTGTGCCTTGAAACCCCCCCCCTCTAAAATCTTATCCCTTGGGCCCCCCTGTCTAAAATTTTCTGGCTACAGGCCTGTCCACTGAGGTAAAAGGTCTTTTCTTCCCACCTCCTCAAAGCAGTGTTCAATAGTAAAAACTAAAAAAAGTAAAAAAGTAAAACCTGATGATATAAAAGGCTGAACAATTAGTCAACCATATAACTATGCAAGAATTGAAAAACAGCCTCTTGAAAAAAATGCAGAAAAAGTAAACAGGAAGAGGCAACTAGTACTGGAACTGAAAACAGCATGTGTGTTCTTTGAGGAGGGAAGCAAAGGAGGCAAGCAGTCCAGGTGTCCTCCTAGGCTATGAGCCCTCTTATCTATCTCAGCAGTTCTGCAGCTTGAAACCCTCCTAGTGGCAAGTCCTGGCCACTTCAAGCCCTAACAAGTTTTCAAACAGCACAAGAGCATTTTAATAACATTGAATGATTTAGGTAGAGAAACCAAGAACATCAAAATGACAAGCTCAAGAAAAAGCAGAAGATATCCTCTTATGAACATTTTTTCATTTCATTTCATTTATTTAATTTATATCCCACCCTACCCCAAAAATGGGCTCAGGGTGGCTTACATCAATAAAACCAGCAAGATAAAACAATAAATAGGATCAACAATTAACAGTTGTACTACTGTTCTGTTTTCTTGTATGTGATATACAGTACTTTAAATTCAGCTGTCTTAGTTACAGTCTGGAAAATGTACTTTAGCATTACTGATGCCCGAATCCTCAAAATAATTTTTGACAATAAATTCATTCAGATCTAAACACCAAGCTATAGCATAAATCAACACAGCACAAGATATTTCACAACTTTATTTGCTCAGGGTGACCCACCACAAGATCATTATTTTCTCACTTACCCCAGAATTACTGCCACCTGTTCCCAGGTTATGAGACAACAGACATATATAGAATTATGTACTGGCCCTTGGTTATAGATAGAATCACTGCTGCTAAGAGGTAAATATGGTAGTTGTCTCATTAAAACAAGAAAAGTTGCAGCATAATATGAACTAGAGCTGTGGTTCCCAACCTTTTCAATAAGGTGACTCACAAGTCCAAATTTACTTTGTATGGTAATCCATCCAGGGCTTGTGCAAAGTTTTTTGTACTGTAGGCCAACAATGACCTTGGCTCCCATTTATTTCAGCATTCACACAAAGGGTGCAACTACCCCCATTAAAGTCCCCAAGGAACTGGGAATTCTCCTCCTCTTCCTTTGCCAGCTGGGCTAGAGCTGGAGCTTGAGGAGGTGCATGTGGGGGCACTGGGTTGAGGAGATACACGAAGATAGCAGATGGTAGTGAAGAGGCTGGTGGCAAAGGGTTTGGTGCAGTATACTGCCCATAACAGGTAGAGGGCAGTGAGAAACTGTAGGGAGTTAGGCAAGAGGTTAAGTTCCACCTAGACAGAAGCAGAAGTGAGCCAGCTGGGCTGGAAGGAAGAACTCTGGACAGAGCTTCTGGGAAAGTAAGTGGTTTGTTTTTTGGGGTTTTGCCTTTTCTAAACTGCTAAACTACTGGGGAGAATTAACTGAGGTTGCTTTGTGAAAGGATAGAATTTGAGGATAAGTGGTGCTTGTAGCCTGCAGGAAAGTGGTATTTTTGTCTCAGTCCATTTGGATTTTTTGTCTGGTCCGTTGCTCATTGAGCAAGGTCTGTTTGCGTGGGGCTGATTGCAGATCTCACCCTCCTAGGCAGAGGGCAAGAGTCAAAGGGCTCTTGGCCTGGTGTGAGGCAAAGCACCCTAATTTGTCTAAAGGGTTACTAAAAGATTTAGTCTGACCTGCAGCTTGTCACTATTATATGTAAAGAGACAGCTTATAGCACGTGCTGCAGAACTGAAAGTAGATCTAGAGGCTTAGATGATCTACATGACAGCAGGTGGCTGGCTGCCAGAAGGATTGCATCAGCCAGCAGAGTCAGCATGACACAGCAAGTTGCTGATTGGCTGTCCAATGTATAAATGTACAGAGTAACTGTGGTGATTGTGGGTTAATGGAGTTGGAGTTGCAGCGGAGCATATTGTCAGTCAGGAGAGTGAGTTGGTGTAAATAAATGTATATAGTGGTTTTACAGCTACTGTGTACAGCCTTCATTCTTGCGTTGCTAAGAATCACCCTCTTGGTCTCTAAGCGCATCAACAGGGTTATGGGCCCAGCACGCTTCTGCTGCGCCTAGAAGACCTGAGAGAGAGGTGGTAAAGAAAGGACGCTGACTTGCTCCAGAGGCTGCCTAGGAGGTGAGACCAGCAGTGGCTGAAAGGAGTCTGAGCAGGATGGCTACAGCAGGAGCTACTGTGCTGGTGGAGAAGCTCACCACTACCAACTACAACACCTGGTCGCTGAGGTTAGAGCATTTCCTGAAGAAAGAGGGGCTTTGGGACTGTGCGTCAGCTCCTCCAGCTAATCCCACGCCGGCAGAGGCCGTTCAGGATCAAAAAGCTCTAGCCACAATCATTCTAAGTGTTTCAGACGACCAGCTGGTGCATGTCCGTGGGCACCAGACAGCAAAGGAGGCTTGGGAAGCTCTCAAGGCTGTGTATGTATAGAAGTCAGCAGGCTCGCTGATATCCCTGTGTAGGAGGCTCTACAGGAAACGTATGCTGGCCGGGGAGTCGATGAGGGACCACCTCGACGGTATGTCTAATTGTTTCCAAGAGCTAGAAGCAAGAGGGAAAGCGGTAGCTGAGGAAGATAAGGTGTACATCTTATTGAGCTCTCTGGACGAGAGATATGACATGCTGGTGATAGCATTTGAAGGGCAGGATGCCGACAAGCTAACTTTGCCTTATGTGACCGGCAAACTCCTGGCTGAAGAGCAGAGGCAGCTGGAGAGCAAGAGAGAGCAGACTCGACCCAAAGGAGAAGATAAGCCGAGGTCTGTTGGGGCTGGTTCCAGCTGGCAAGCTAAAGAGGAGGAGAAAGACCTGCAGGTGTGCAGGAAGCGCTGTTATCTGTGTAATCAGCTCGGGCATTTGCGAAGTTTTTGTCCACAGCAGCAGAGGAAGAGCCGGCAGCAGTCTTCAAGGACACCTCAGGCAACTCTGGTAAGAACTGGTCCGGGACTGCAGAGTCTGCCCTGGGTTGTAGATTCTGGGGCTACCCAGATATTCTGCTGCCAGGAAGAACAGCTGCAGGACTCCAGAACAGCTGAGCAGAAAACTGTGAGCTTAGCTGATGGGAGACAAGCGAGCGTGCTTTGCCAAGGCACGGTCTATTTTCCTGGACTTAATCACAGCTTTGATAATGTGTTATGTGTGCCAGAGTTAGAAACTAATTTGTTAAGTGTCTCCGTTCTGGCAAGAGCTGGGTTTACCGTAATATTTGATAAGCAGGGCTGTGAAATTTTGAAGCAGGGTAAACAGCTGGCTAAAGGCCCTCTAAGAGCTAATGTGTATGAGCTTATGCAAAATGTGGGGAAGGCACATACTGTGTGGAATAGACAGCCACACAGCAGGTGCATTCATAGGCTGCATAGAAGGCTGGGTCACGCCAGCTACCACACATTAAATAAAACTCTGGAGATATTAGAGGGAGTGAAGGTTGATAAATGCAATGCCTTCCTAGATTGCAATGTTTGTAAAGAAGCCAAATCAAGGGCAGTTCCATCGACTAGAAGGAGTGTACGTGTGTTGGAGAGACCGCTCCAATTAATACATGCCGACCTGGTGGGGCCGTATGCACCCAGTGTTTCTAAAAACAGGTTTGGGTTGATTCTGGTCGATGACCACAGCAGGTTTGCGTGGGTGTATGCTATTAAGCACAAAAGTGATGTCTGTGCCACCTTCAAGTACTGGGCTAGAAGGGTGCAAAAACAGTTGAATGCAAAAATTGCCTCAATCCAGACTGATCAGGGGGGTGAATTCCTGAACAAAGAGTTTGCCAACTATTTGAGGCAAGAGGGCATAGAGCATAGAGTTGCCAATGTTTCCTCTCCGTGGGAGAACGGGATTGTGGAACGGAGAGGGGGAGTATTCCAGGGTATCTGCCACGCTTTGTTAGAAGATAGTGGTCTAAGGCAGGCATACTGGGGTGAAGCCTTGAAAGCGTCCTGTTATATTTCCAATCGTTTGTGGACGGAGGCTATAAACGATATACCCTGCAGGGTCCTGTATGGGAGAAAGCCATCCCTGGATCACCTTAGAATATTTGGATCTAAGGCTTGGGTGAATATTCCTCTTGATAAGAGGAGGAAGGGAGGTCCCAAAAGCAAAAAGCTTGTGTTTGTGGGGTACCAGAATGGCATGAAATCCTGGAGATTTGTGGACAGTAATGACTTGATTAAGCTGAGTAGGTCTGCCTCGTTTTGCGAGGATGAGAATTGGGCTAAAATTCATGCCAATGAAATGCCCAGAGAAAATAAGCTGCAACTGTCTCTGACAAGTGAGGAGGGGCAAAAGCCAGAGAGCAAGCAGGCTCACTCACTGAAGCAGAAGGAGGACAGTGCGAGCAGTTCTGATAGCAGTAAACAGCAAGAGACTTCTGAGGCTGTAAAAAGGGAGCCGGCTGAAGTCAGAGTCTCGGGAAGAGAAAATAAAAGTGTGCCGCCCAAAAGATATGGTTTTGATATAAATTAACTGGGCAATGGAGATAGTTTGCCAGATGAACAGCCCAGAGGCTGTGTAAGTGCACCAGATGTAAAGGAGGATACTTCTTTCACTAGGGAAGAGGGAGGTTATACTTATGTATATGATGACCACCCTAAAACATATCCCAGTATGCTGGAGCTGTTGAATGAGATGTCTCTTGGAGAGCAAGGAGACACATAGGCAAAAGCCTGGAAGGAGAGGCTGTAAGCAATAACTGAATTAAAAGGGTGCAATGTACAAATGAATAAGTGCTGAAATGTAAAAGGAAATGCTGTAACATTAAACAAACTTACTGTTTGAAGAAATGTGATAAGCTGTAACTGAACTATGATTGTAAAACTGAAGCTAAAATGCAAACATTTCCAAACTGTGATTGTTAAAAAATGAAACAATGTTAAGCTATGTGTAAAAAAGGCTGAAGTCTGTAAGAAAATGTGAATTGGAAAAGTATGTGCACCTGTACACGAAACTACACAGTACTGTGTTTCCAACAGGTCTGGGAAACAAGCCAGCAAAAAGATAAGGGAAGTGCTCAGTCTGGGCAGAAAGCCAACTGAGGAGATATGGTCAGTCTGGGCAGAGTGCCAACTGATAAGGATATGCTTGCAGGTTAATTGGCAAGCGGAGCAAAATGTATGTGCGTTAGCACAAGTGTTCAGGCGAACAAAATACTGAACTGTAATCAATGTATTGATGGAAAAAATGATCAATATGTATAGGCCATGTTGTAATGTATGCATGACAGCACAGCTATAACCTGAGGAGGGGTGTCACTATTATATGTAAAGAGACAGCTTATAGCACGTGCTGCAGAACTGAAAGTAGATCTAGAGGCTTAGATGATCTACATGACAGCAGGTGGCTGGCTGCCAGAAGGATTGCATCAGCCAGCAGAGTCAGCATGACACAGCAAGTTGCTGATTGGCTGTCCAATGTATAAATGTACAGAGTAACTGTGGTGATTGTGGGTTAATGGAGTTGGAGTTGCAGCGGAGCATATTGTCAGTCAGGAGAGTGAGTTGGTGCAAATAAATGTATATAGTGGTTTTACAGCTACTGTGTACAGCCTTCATTCTTGCGTCGCTAAGAATCACCCTCTTGGTCTCTAAGCGCATCGACACAGCTTTCATAATTTGGGCCTTCCTACAGTTAGCATCCATATCCCTCTCAAGGCTGAATTCAAAAAATGAAGTAGTTGGTTAATTACGAGAACCTGTGTTGGTTATATAGCTCGAAGGAAAGGGGGAATTAGGAGTCACTACTAACAGCCTCTGGAAGGTTCCATCAAGGGGAAACCTACGATTGGAGTGTTAAGACCATCTGGTCTCTGGGGGCAAAAAACTATAATTATAATTATCTAATTTTTTACCTGAGGGCCCACTGGGCTGAGTCCTACTCAAGTAAAAAGGAGTGGTGATGCAGGATTGGGTTTCTGACACCTGGGGATCTGGCCTAAGGATGCTGCATCACTCTAAATATCTTCAAACCACTAACTAGTTATGAAGGTCGAAAACGAGCTGGGGATTGGGGCTATCTGTGTTTTGCAGAGCACCACATGTATGATTATCTACCCACTGGGTGGAAATCGTGGGTGTGCTCACTGCATGGAGCTTGTGGCTCTCAGGGTGCAGGTTCATTCCCTTGAGGTTAGAGTTGCTGATCTGGAGAAGCTGAGGCAGGGAGAGGTTTGGAAAAGAGACTCTCAGGCACTTACCAGAACTGTCCTGCTAATGTGCTGAGAGCTCTTCTGCTGTTGTAGAGAGTGAGAGTCTTGAGGTCAAGAGAGCATTAATCTGAGCAAGAAAGATGTGATCCTTTAGAAGGGATGCTTTCCATGGTGATGGACTGATATGGAGTTCAAGGTTATGGTGTTAACCTTTAAGGCCTTACATGGTCAGGGACTAACATACCTGTGGGACCGTCTCTCCCAATACATTCCCCAGACAGCTTTACACTCTCCATATCAACATATCCTGGTAATTCCCAGGCCAAAAGACATTCATTTAGCCTCTACTAGAGTCAGAGCCTTTTCAGCCCTGGCTCCAGTCTGGTGGAACACGTTCCCAGGTGAGACCAGGGTCCTGCAAGACCAAATACAATTCTGCAGGCCCTGCAAAACAGAGCTGTTCCACCAGGCCTTTGGTTGAAGTGACAAGGGTCTGGTTATATTGGCCTCTACCCTGCCTACACTGTACATTGTACCAACTATGCAATAGGTGATGGCCTGGCCCACCTACTGATATGTGGGTCTTAGTGCACATTTGCAGTACACCCATGGGACTTGTTGACTCTGTTGATTTGTACCTTGCCACCTTGGTTAATCAACTAATGTTTATTTATTTTTTGTTTTATGCAGAACTGTTTTTATCTGTCTTATTGACCACTGATCATTATAACCCACCCTTAGCCCTCTTGCAGGGAAGAATGGGATAGAAATTTCAATAAATATCTTCTCATACCAAGGATATCTCTGGGTGGCTGGTAGTGGGTGATTCAATCATTAGGAATATAAAAAAGTGGGGTCTGTGACAAGCGTTTTGACCACATGGCGACTTGCCTGCCTGGTGAAAAGCTTGCAGACATCATGTACTGTCTAGATAGGTTGATATAGTGCTAGGGAAGAATCAGCAGTTGTGGCACACATTGGTACTAATGACATTGGAAAATGCAGTCATGTGGTCCTGAAGGAAAAAAATTAGGTTACTAGGCAGAGAGTTAAAGGTCAGGACCTCAAAGCTAGCATACTGAGTATAGTTCTGGCCTGTGGTTGGGGATGACCTGGCAACTCTAATTTGGGGGTGGAGCTTGGGGAGGACAGGGACGTCACTGGGGTACAATGCCATATAGTCCACCCACCAAAGCAGCCATCTTCTTCAGGGGAACTGATCTCTGTAGTCTGGAGATGAGCTGTAATTCTTGGAGATTCCCATGTCCCACTGTGAGGCTGCCATCTCTCTGAAAAGCACCCAGTGTCTTCAAGAAAACTGTTCCTTCAGTACCCACAAAACTGGCATTTGAAAGGAAGTGGTTACACACACACACCAAAGTGTGTTTGCTCATGATGCCCAAAAGCAAACTTTTAAGGAGACCTCACCCACTCAGTACCAGACTCAAAGCAGTGGGAGAATTGTTCCCCATCTTCTTTTTTTCTGCAATGAATCAAATTCTTGAGAAATGTTTGGGAGGAGAAAGAAGGGAAATATACATTTTGAAAGGCATGTGAAAATTCACTATGGGTGAGAGAATAAGAAGGAGAGTCAAGATCACACAATTTCTGAAGGGAGCAGCTGAAGAGGACCCAAGCAGCTCTGGCAGCATGGGGTGTGTGTGTCAGCTGTACTGAACCCCGCAGAACTTCCTTCCAAGTGAATCCAGGTGTGGGACCAAAGCCAGAAGGGATCTTCCAGAAGCTTAGGAACAGAGAGCTGGAAGAGACCTCAAGGGTCATGTAGTCCAACTCCCCTGTACAATGTGGGAAATTCACAACTACCCCACCTCCCAACTGACCTCTTCTCTATACCCAGAGGAAAGCAAAAAAAAAAAACCCCTCCAGGAGTCCCTGGGCCAATCTGGCCTGGAGGAGAATTCCTTCCTTATTTCCCAGCAAGGGCACATAAGGTTTGGGGCTTCTTGCTGCCCGCTTATTGGAGAGTACACCCTACCAGCCTGTCCTTGATGTAAAGCTTGTCTAAGATAGGGGCCGTGTGCAGGAAAAAGAACAACTTGGATGGGAGGGGGGTAGTAGGCAAAATTATGACTTGGAGGAGAGGGAACATGGATGAAGTTTTTAAAAAGCCAGAAGCATTATAAAATGTTAAGATTCTCTCCGCCCCAGAAACCACAATCCATTTTAGATTTTCTTGTCCTGTTTACATAAGTTTGCAAGCAAAAGCAATCAGCTTCTACCTCTCCTTTTGCCTCTACCCAGCTGGTAGCTGAAATTGACAAACCTGAGAATTTCTACCCACTGCCCAGATCCCCCCACTTTTCTTCCTCCTCCCATGACCTCTGAAAGAGAGAAGGGAGGGAACAAGAGAGACGAACTTGTTGCAAGAGAAAGAAAAGAATCCTTCTCATACTCATACTTGGAAGGGAGGCGAGTGGAGGAGGCCAGGAAAGGGGGGCGTGGCTGGCTTGGAGTACTGCCAGTCAGCCCCACTAGCAGCACCCACCTTCCCCAGTTTCCTCCAAGGAGCATGTGGTTGCCGCATGGTGGGTCGGGCCAGCTGGAGACCTACCCAGCTTAGGTAGATTTGAGCTCCAGTAGGCTCCTGCAGAAAAAAAGCGTTGGTTCTTGTCACCGTCTCTCAAAAAGGACATTGAAAGCTGGAACAGGTACAGACGAGGGCAACCAAGATGTTTAGAGGGTTTCCTTCTCTATTTATTTTATTTATTTATTTATCTTAAATTTGTATGCTGCCCACTCTACACACATACTGTATTGTATGTGCTTCCACAAGTGCACATACAATGTCCTGGCAGCTGAGAACAAGTACCAGATTAAAGTTCTATCTTCTTTTGAAAATTTTTCCATTTATAATCCCAACAGAAAAGTCTCTGCAACTTTGTTAAATTCGTATCCCAAGATCTTCGAAATCTCTTGTTGAATCATTTGCCAATACTTTTTCGCTCTTTCACAAGTCCACCACATATGAAAGAAGAACCTTCATGTTTTTTACATTTCCAACATATATCTGGCATCTTATTGTTCATCTTTGCCAACTTTTTAGGAGTCATATACCATCTGTACATCATCTTAAAACAGTTTTCTTTGATACTCTGGCATGTTGAGAATTTCATAGAGTTCTTCCACAAATATTCCCATGTATCCATCTGTATTTCTTTATTTACATTAATTGCCTACTTAATCATTTGAGATTTCACTACTTCATCTTCTGTAGACCATTTTAAAAGTAACATAGATTTTTGAAATTAATTTTTCATTATCTCCAAGCAGAACTTTTTCCATTTGTTTGTTCTCGTCTTATTCCTTCAGTTTTAAGATCACGTTCCACCAGACTCTTTATTTGTTGCATTTGAAACCAATCATATTTATAATTCAGCTCCTCAGCAGTTTTCAACTCTATTTTACCGCTTTGTATTTTTAATAGTTGATTGTATGACATCCATTTTTCCTCTCCTGACTCAGCTGTTATTTTTATTACTTCTGCTGGCATTATCCATAGTGGTTTTCTCTCATCGCCATATTTCTTATACTTCATCCAAATATTTAGCAAATTATTTCTTATGTAATGGTGAGAGAAAAAACCATCCATCTTTTTCTTCCCATAGTACATATAAGCGTGCCAGCCAAATTTATTTCCATGACCTTCGAACGTTAAAAGTTTTTTATTCAATAGCGTCACCCAATCTTTTATCCACACTAAACAAACTGCTTCATGATATAATCTTAAATCTGGTAATTGGAATCCTCCTCTTTTTTTACCATCTATTAAAACTTTCGTTTTAATCCTTGGTTTCTTTCCATCCCATATAAATTCTGAAATCTTTCCTTGCCATTTATTAAATTGTCTTCCACAATCGGAATAGTTTGGAATAAATACATTATTCTTGGCAAAATGTTCATCTTAATTGCAGCTATTCTACCAAGCAATGAAAAATTAAGCTTGTTCCACTTTATCATATCTTCATTTTACGCCATAACTTTTCATAATTATTTTTAAACAAATCAATATTCTTCATCGTTATTTCTACACCCAAATACTTTACTTTAGAGGTAACTTCACATCCCGTTAGCTTCTGCAATTCCTTTTGTTTATTTACTTGCATATTTTTACATAGAAGTTTTGATTTTTCTTTATTAACATAAAGTCCCGCCAATTCTCCAAAATCTTGTATTTTTGCTAATAACAAAGGTGTTACTTGTGTAGGATTTTCATTTATAAACATTATATCATCTGCAAATGCTCTATATTTATAAGTAAATCCTTTAATTCTCATTCCTTCTATTTCTTCATCATCTTGTATTTGCATCAATAAGATTTCAATAATTATAAACAGTGGTGAAAGCGGACAACCTTGTCTTGTACCTTTGCTGATTATCATTTCATCTGTAAGATCTGCATTTATACATAGCCTTGCAGATTGTTCAGTATATATTGCCTTTATCATTCTTATAAAGTTTCCCCCCCACTTTATTTTTTTCCATTACTGCAAACATAAAGTCCCAGTTCAAATTATCAAAAGTTTTCTCTGCATCCGCAAAGAATAATGCAACTTCCTTCTCTGGATGTCTTTCATAATATTCTACAATATTTACAACAGTTCTAATATTGTCTCTTATTTCCTTTTTAGGAAGAAAACCCACTTGATCTTTTTTTATAAAATTTATTAAGTATTGTTTAAGCCGTTCTGCCAGGATTCTTGTATATATTTTATAGTCATTATTTAATAGCGAAATTGGTTTATAATTTTTTACATTCGTGACATCGCTATCTTCCTTTGGTATCAACGAAATAACAGCTTCCTTCCATGTGTTTGGTATTTTCCCATTTAATCTTATTGCATTTATCAATTTTTGAAGTTTCAGTACTAATTCTTCTTTAAGCTTTTTAAAATTTTTTGCCATATATCCATCTTGTCCAGGTGCCTTCCCAATTTTCATTACATTAATCGCTGCTTCAATTTCTATTTTTTCAATTGGATCATTCAAATTTTTTTCCAATTAAGAGTGCTATTTTGATCTTTTGCAAATACGCTTCAATCCTTTCTTTCTTTACTTTAACACCCTTAAATAATTTAGCATAATACTTAAAAATTCTCTCTTTATTCTTTCTTGATCTACCATCTCTTCCATCAGCCACAATTTTATTAATAATTTTACTTTCTCTCTTTTTCTTCAATTGCCAGGCCAAGTACTTTTCAGGTTTGTTTGCTCCCTCAAAAGATATCTATTGTAATTTTTTCAAATTCCATTCCATTTCCTTATTTAACAAATGTCTCATTTGTGTTTGTAATATTGTAATCTCCCTTATAATTTTCTTTTCTCCTGGCCTTTTTCTTAATTCACCTTCTTTTATCTTTATTATTCAATGTTATTAATATTCCTCTCATTACTGCCTTGTAGGCATCCCATACCGTCTGAAATTCTATATCTTCTCTATCATTGACTTGGAAGTAAGCTGTAGTTTCATTTTCTATTTCTTTATTTTGTAGTAAATCTTCATTTAATCTCCATTTCTCGACTTTTTAGACAATTTTGTAATCCACATTATTGGGTTATGGTCAGCTCCTATATTGGGTAAAATCTCTATCTTCTTTGTTATAAGTCCCAAATCTTTGGTAGCCCACAAAATGTCAATTCTAGAAAAAAAAATTATGTCTGGCTGAAAAAAAGGTATAGTCCCGTACTTCAGGATTAAACTTCCTCCATATATCCTACAAATTCTCTTGTTTAACCAGCTCAAAAAACGACTTCGGCAATTTCCCTTCTTTATCAATTTTTTTCTTTCCAGATCTATCTATTGTGTTCTGAATTGTTCCATTAAAGTCCCCCATCAATAAAATTTGCTCATAGGTCACTTCATCAAGACGTTGCATAATATTTTTAAAGAAATTGTCCTTTGCACCATTTGGAGCATAAAGTCCCAACAATAAAGTTTTTTTAGCATTCAATGTAATTTCCACCGCTATATATCTTCCATCTTTATCTTTAAAAACCAATTTCAGGTCGAATTCTTTTTTAATATAAAAAATTACCCCTCTCTTCTTCTGTTCAGCCAACATATCAAATTCTAGTCCCAATTGCTTATTCCATAAAAATTTATAATCCCTTTGTCTAATGTGCACTTCTTGTAAACAAACTATGTTACAATTTTGGTTTTTTATCCAATGAAATGTTGCCCTTCTTTATTGTGGTGAGTTTAGTCCATTTACATTCCAAGATATCAATTTGTAATCCATCATGGTACAAATTCTTTATTTTCTCCATAGAATCTACGCAGTTCCTGTGTGTTTGTAATTGTAATCCTTTTCCGTTGAAGTTCAAAGCTCAAACCTTCAGGAATTATCCATCTGTATCTCATTCCATCGTAACATAATTTTTCTGTCAGTTTTTTATATGCATTCCTGTCAGTTAACACTTGTCTTGGCAACTCTTTCATAATTCTTATTCTACTATCTCCCACTATCAATGTCTTTTCAAAATTTTTGTTGATGATTTTTCCCACCATTTCTTTTGTCATAAATCTTATGACCACATCTCTTGGCAGATTGTTCTTTTTTGCATAGAGTGAATCGACTCTATACATGTAGTCATACATATTTCTATTCCCTTCAGGATCTTCCACCAAAAATTCTGCAATTATTTTTATTATATATTCTTTCAGGTCAGATTCTTCATTTTCTGGTACACCTCTCAGACGAATCTGTGTCTCCATCAACTTGTAGTCATGTATTGTCACCTTTTCTTGTAATTTTAACAAGGTGGAATCATGTGTTTTCACTCTCTTCCACCTCATGTACTTTTTTTGTTTTTACTACAGTCTCATTTTTAAGATTCTCTATTTCTTTTTTTAATTCTTTTTTTGAGTCCTCGATATCCTTTCTTATTTCTGTTTTAGAGGCAGTTATCATTTCTTTCACCCCCTTCATTATCTTGGCTTCCATTGCATCTAATTGGGCTTGCATTTTCTCCATTGAAGCAGACCTAGCACGAGTTTGCTTCGAGTCTGACATATAAAAAAACTGAAAATTTTTATCTCACCAAATTAAATTTGGACCATCAGGTTTAATAGAGTGAAGCTTGCCCTTTCCAATGAACCCAATTTCTCCATCCTCTGAGCCTCCCAGGCTCAGATATTAATGTTTAAAGTTTTTATTTTTCCCAAAATGGCGGTCATGACTTTTGCTTCACTTTAAAAAAAAATTCTTCTTTTCCCTTTAACCAATTCAAATCTTCTTCACCACTATCCAATAGCCCTTATTTTTAATTGCCAACTCAGTTAACTCCGCCAATTTTTATTGTCCCAGTCACTTTAAAAACATTGTTAAAACTTTGTCCTCCCAGCAATGGCCGCCGATGTTACTCTCTGATCTTATAATCCTAGAGTAGGCTGTTTACTTCTCTAACTTCCTTCTTCTTCCTCTGGTACTTCCTGCTTTTCCTGCCACCAAGTCTCGTTTCACTGGTAGAGAAATCTCACGATGTCTGACGTACTTCCTGTGTTGACTATGAGTGCTGCAGATCTATGACGATGGGGCTACCTCCTCAACCGCAGATAGACTAAACAATAAATTCCTTTCTCTTTTTAACACTGTCTTTTAAATTTACAAAGTTCAAATTTAGCCCCTTTTCTTCTCCTCCTTTCAGGCTTCCATTATTTCCAACTCCCACCTTTTAATTTTGTTTTGTTTAGCTTTAGTTAGTCCCGGAGTGAAAAGATAGCAATCAGTACCTTTTTTTTGTAGTTTATCCAGATCAACACCAGTCTTTTGTAAATTAGATGTTTAAAGTTGTAAAAGAAGATTCGGATCCTGTCGAGCTTATGTCAAATAAATGACTCTGGAAACTTCTGCAGATGATCAATATGCAACTTCTCTCCAGAGATCCCTCAAAGCCTCAAAGGAGCCCCCCCCCCCGGGACTCCCTTTTAGCCAAGGTAAGTCTCCTCAAAGTATCTGTGCATATCTTGGACAATTCTCTAGCTGAGAAACGTAGGCAGTAGGCATTAATTTGCCTTTTACTACCCCAAACAGAAGTGCCAGCCTGCCCCCCATTAAGGAAAGCAGCTCAGCTCAGCTCCCGGAATAAACAGCTTTAAAAGGGGATTAAATAGATTTATGAAAGAAAAGTCTATCAATGGCTACTAGCCATGGTGACTGAAGGGAACCTCCACATTCAGAGGCACTAAACCTCTTAATCCCAGAGCCAGGAGGCAACATCAGGGGAAAGCCTTGGCCTCTGTGCCATGTTGTTGGTCTTCCAGAGGAACTGGATGGCTACTGTGTGAAACAAGATGCTGGACTAGATGGACATAAGCAGGGCTCTTCTTATGTTCTTTGACTGGGCTGCTGAATGAGCAGCACCAACACAGAGCCCATGCAGCCTCTTTCTATCCTCCTCTGGTTTTTTTATGTCACACTGCATTTGTCAACTCCCCTCCACAGCTACTACTATGGAGTTACTAGTTGCTAGACAGTTTACCTCCCCCCCCCCATTATTGTCACAAAGAGAGAGGGAGAGATAAGAATGCGAGAAACTGGCAATAAGGAGAAAAAGGAAAGAATGCAAAGGGAAGGAGCCGTCATTAGGGAAGGCTGGCCTACAACCCACTTTCAGAGGCATAACAATCTACTTTTGGGTCTCAACTAGGCAGTCACATAGCCAGAAAATTTCAGTTGGGGGACCCACAGAAAAAAAAATTGGATGGAGGGGCTCCCCTCTGGCGACCCCCACTCCACCACTTTTTCCCCTGCAGCTCTGGTGCCCCGCCCTCCACGCAGCACATTCCCCCTCCCTCTCACTCACCCACTTACCCACCAACAGGGCAAAAAGTGCGGGCTCCTACGGCTCGTGCAAGGCAGCCCCCCCCGCCGATCATGTGATCACAATGAAAAGCCGTGTGGAAGCCAGCAGTGTCTACAGTGGCTTCCTGGCGCGATCAGCAAGTTAAACGCTGGGGTGGCCAGCGCTAGACTTGCTGATCATGCCGGGAAGTCGGCGTAGACACCGCCAGCTTCCGTGCGGCTGTTCCTGGTGATCAAGTGATTGGTGGGGGGGGGGGCACCTTGCATGAGCTGCAGGAGCGCAAACTTAACTTTTTTACCCCGTTTGGTGGGTGGGTGGGGAAGGTGCCATGTGGAGGGGTGTGTGGCCGCCAGAACCACGAGGAGAAAAATGGCAGTGGAGAGAGTGGGATCCAAGGAAAGGAGGGGCCAAAAATGTCCAAGGGGGGGTTGGGTGAACGGGCCGTGCCCCTCCCCCCCATGGCTATGGGCCTGCAATTAGGGATGGGCATGAACTGAACCATTAATCATGATTTGTGCTAAAAATGGCCGATTTGTGGTTCATTCCCTTGTAAAACCATATTGCATCGCAACATATTGAAAGACATTTATCAAATATAAATTTCAAAATACTGATCAATACATTACAAAATTTCCACCTCTCCCCAGCCCTCTATTTCTTGACCTCTGCCGGTGCTTAAAGCAATTAAAAAGAAAAAAGGTAAAATTCACACTTAAAGAATCTTCTCTCCTGTTTACCTTAATATAAAATAAACCAAGACTATATATTATTTAATATTATTATTAAAATTAACCCTATATTTATCTCATAGTCTAACTTCCACTAAGTTATATATCAGATCAGAAATCCATGTTACCATTTTATCTTTCTTTTAAAAGTTCAGATAATATTGTCAAAAACCACTGTCTCTTGACTTTCCATTGCTTTTCAACATATTTTTGAAATTTCTTCCAATCCTGATTTTTTTCTGAATTGCAGTCTTTTAAGATTCTAGTAAGTTTATCCATTTCACTCCAGGGTAACACTTTTAAGATCCAGTCCCATTTCTCTGGCATTTTATCTTGCTTCCACATTTGTGCATATAATGTCCTTGCAGTTGAAAGCAAGTACCACAACAATGTCCTATCTTGCTTTGGGAAGCTTTCCATTTGTAATCCCACCAGAAAGATATCTGGTGCTCTCTTGATGTCATAACCCAAGATTTTAGAGGTCTCTTGTTGAATCATTTGCCATAAGTTTTTTGCTTTATCGCAAGTCCACCACATATGTTAGAAAGAACCTTCATGTTTTTTACATTTCCAACACCTATCTGATATTTGATTATTCATTTTTGCTAATTTCTTAGGTGTCATATACCATCTATACAACATTTTGAAACAGTTCTCTTTTATGTTGTAACACGGTGATAATTTCATAGAGTTCTTCCATAGGTGTTCCCATGTCTCCATTTGTATTTCTTTGTTCATATTTATTGCCCATTTTATCATTTGAGTTTTTACTACTTCATCTTCTGTAGATCATTTCAATAAACCTTTGAAATCAATTTTTCATTCTCACCCAACAGTACTTTTTCCAGTTCTGTTTGCTCTTGTCTTATTCCTGTATTTCTAATATCTTGCTCCACCAAACTTTTAATTTGTTGTAATTGGTACCAATTAAGTTTGTCCTGCAATTCTTCTGCCTGTTTTAATTCCACCTTGCCTCCCTGTATTTTTAGCAGTTGTTTATATGATAACCATTTCTCTTCCTGTGGATCTAAGGACAACTTTATGACTTCAGTTGGCATAATCCATAATGGCTTTCTCTCATCACCATATTTAGTAAATTTTTTCCAAGTATTCAACAGATTTCTTCTTACGTAATGGTGTGAGAAAAGTCCATCCATCTTCTCCTTCCCATAATACATATAAGCATGCCAACGAAAAACATTCCCATGGCTTTCTAATGCCAATAATTTCCTGTTAAGCAAGGTTATCCAGTCCTTAATCCATACCAAACAAATCGCATCATGATATAATTTAAAATCAGGCAGCTGGAAATCACCCCTTTCTTTCGCATCTGTAAGAATTTTCATTTTAATCCTGCCCATACAAATTCTGAAATCTTTTTTTGCCAATGATTAAATTGTTCGTTGTCTTTCACTATTGGAATTGTTTGAAAAAGGAACGTAATTCTTGGTAGAACATTCATTAAATGCAATGAATGAGAGATCAGAGACAAACACTGATCTTTTAGCTTTCCTCTAAGAGTTGGGCAGTTGCAAATTGTAGAAATGTATAACTACTGTATAACTTTTAATGCTGTTTTAAAATCACTGTATTTATTGTATAATGTTTTATCTGAATGTTGTTAGCCTCCCTGAGCCTGCCTAGGCGGGGAGGGCGGGATATAAATAAAAATTTATTATTATTATTATTATTATTATTATTATTATTATTATTATTATTATTATTATTATTATTATTATTTGCAGAGATCCTACCCAGCATAGACAAATTCAAGTTATTCCACTTTAACATATCTTCTTCAATTTTACACCAAAGCTTTTCATAGTCGTTTTTATACAAATCAATATTTTTCATCGTAATCTCTACACCTAGATATTTTACCTTTGCGGTAACTTCACATCCAGTTACACATACTCTGTAGTTCTTTCTGTTTGCTCAATGACAGATTCTTACTTAGAATTTTCGATTTTTCCTTGTTTATATGGAAGCCCGCCAGCTCTCCATACTCATTAATTTTACTTAACAAGGGCATCACTTGTAATGGGTTTTCATTAATGAACATCACATCATCTGCAAATGCCCTATATTTATAAGAAAAACCTTTCCGTTTCAGCCCTTCTAGTTCTTTGTCCTCTTTGATTTGCATCAGCAAAATCTCTAACGTCATTATGAATAGCAATGGAGATAGAGGGCAACCTTGTCTAATCCTTTGCTAATTATCATTTGCTCTGTCAAGTCTGCATTCACACAAAGTTTCGCTTGTTGTTCTGTATAGATTGCCTTGACCATTTTTATAAAATCACCTCCCAATTTCAATTTCTCTATCACCGCAAACATAAAGTCCCAATTAAGATTGTCAAAAGCTTTCTCTGCATCAGCAAAAAACAATGCTACCTCTTTTTCCAGATGCTTTTCGTAATACTCTACAATGTCTATTACTGTTCTGATGTTATCTCTTATTTGCCTTCTGTGGAGGAAGCATGCTTGCTCCTCTTGAGTAAAGATATTTAAGTGCTGTTTGAGTCGTTCTGCAAGTATCTTAGCAATGATTTTATAGTCATTGTTAAGCAATGAAATCGGTCTATAATTTTTAACACTTGTGGCATCTCTGTCTTCCTTTGGTATCAATGAAACAACAGCTTCCTTCCATATATTTGGCACTTTCCCATCTTGTTTGATATTGTTCATCAATTTTTGGAGTTTCGGTACTAATACATCTGCCAGTACTTTATAAAATTTTGCTGAAAAACCGTCAGGACCTGGTGCTTTACCTAATTTTAGTGAAGTAATCGCTGCGTCTACTTCAACTTTTTCAATTGGTTCATTTAAAGTTTTTCCCATAGTTTCTATTAATGGCTTTACTTTTATTCTCTGCAGGTACGCTTCTATTTTCTCTTTATCTACTTGTTGGCTTTTAAATAGTTTAGCATAGTATTTGTAAAATTCCCTTTTAATTCCTGCTTGATCCACGATATTTTTACCTCCAACTGTAATTTTATTAATAAATTTGTTCTCCCTTTTTTTCATTTACCACACCAAATATTTCCCAGGTTGTTAGCACCCTCAAAAGATTTCTGCTGCAGTCTTTTTAAGTTCCATTCCACCTCCTTATTCAATAGATGTCTCACTTGACTGTAATATTGTAATCTCCCGCATTTTTTTTTTCTTTCCTGGCCTTTTTCTCAATTCTCTTTCTTTTTTGCCAATTTCTTTTTGTAAGTCCACCATTTGTTTTTCTTTATCCCTTCTATCTTTGTTGTTCAATGTAATTAAAATTCCTCTCATTTCTGCTTTATACGCGTCCCACACGGATTGATATTGAACGTCCTGATTTTCATTTATTTGGAAGAATGCTTTCGTTTCTTTTTCAAGAGAGGCCACTATTTCTGTATTTTGCAGTAAGTCCATCTCCTCACCTTTTTCCTGTCTTTAGCCAAACACAATAATGGATTATGGTCTGCACCTATTTTTGGAAGAATCTTTATCTTATTTGTAATACGTCCCAAATCTTTAGTAGTCCATAACATATCAATTCTTGAGAAGGAGTTGTGCCTTGCTGAAAAAAAAGTGTAGTCATGTACATTAGGATTGAACTTTCTCCATACATCTTCCAGAGTTTCTTGTTTTATTAGTTAAAAAATGACTTTGGAAGTTTGCCATCTGTATTTTTTTCCCCGGACCTATCCAAAGAATTCTTAATAGTTCCATTAAAGTCTCCCATTAACATTATTTGGTCATATGTCAGTTGGTCTACTTGTTGCATAATATCTTTGAAAAAAGCATTCTTTGCCCCATTTGGGGCATATAGTCTCAGCAACATTTTTTTCTCATTCATCAACACCTCCACTGCAACATATCTGCCTTCACTGTCCTTAAAAATCAATTTTGGCTCCAATTCTTTTTTGATATAAAAATCACTCCTTTTTTCTTTTCCTTAGCCAATGAAAAGAATTCTTCACCCAAGGATTTGTTCCATAAAAATTTGTAATCCATTTGTTTCATATGTACTTCCTGTAAACAAATTATATTACATTTTTTTAATCCAATGAAATGTTGCTTTTCTTTTTTGCGGTGAATTTAGTCCATTTACATTCCAAGAAATTAATTTGTAATCCATAATGATTCTTCAATTAATCTGTATCTCCAAATTCTTTATTGTCCACAAAAAACCTTTCCATGCCTTGAGTATCTACTATTGTGATTCTCAGTCTATTATACTCAAAGCTAAGGCCTTAAGGTAGAATCCATCTGTATCTTATTCCCTTCACCCTTAGCTTGTCTGTCAATTTCTTAAATTGTCTTCTGTCACTTATGACCTTCCTTGGCAGCTCCTTCATTATTCTTACTCTGCTTTCCTCCACCACCATTGCTTTTTCAAATTGCTGACTTAAGATCCTTCCCACCATATCTCTTGTAGTAAATTTTACTACCCCATCTCTTGGTTTACGCTTTCTAGCAAATTCAGAGTTAACCCTGTAAACATAGTCATATAAATGTCCCGTTCCCTCAGGGTCCTGTCCCATATACTCAGCAATGATTGTTGCAATGTACTTCTTTAAATCCTCTTGTTCATTTTCAGGAACACCTCTTAAACGAATCAAGTTTTCCATTAATCTGCAGTCTTGTAGTGTTGCCTTCTCCTGCATCTTCTTAATAATAACATCTTGGTCTTTAACTTTAGCTTCAATCTCCTGTTCTTCTGCGCTGTTGCTTGTGACTCTTTCCTGAGATCCTCAGTTTCTTTTTTAATTTCTTTCTTGACTTCTTCAGCACTAGAGTTAATTTCTTTAGTTAATTTCTTCTCACTTCCAGTTATCAAATCCTTCACATCACCAATCTTGCCTCCATAGCATCCAGTTTTGAACTTGTTTTTGCCATTCCCCCCCCCCATGTGTTAGCAGCTTTTGATCAGACATCACTGTCCTCCCATCGCATAAAATAGGCTCTGATGTTGACCTCATCAGTCAGCAAACCAAGTACAGAGTTCAATAGATTAGGGCATGCCCTTTCCAACAATCCCAAAATCGCCATCCTCTGAGCTTCCTAGCTCAAGATATTAATTTTTAAAGTTTATATAAAATCCAAAATGGCGGCCGCAACTTTTCCAAGCCCCTTTTAAAAAAAGTTTTCCTTTTTTCAATAATGCTTAAAACTTAATTTTACTCATATAGTGCAAAATGTTTCTCCTTTTTAGGATGATTCCTGCCGGTTTTAAAAACTTTTAAAGTCCCATTCTTTATTTAAGAATATAAAACCTTTGACCTTGCTTTAATGGCTGCCGGTGTTTCTCTATGGTTTTTGGCTCTAGAGATGTCTCTGGAGGCTTGACGATTCCCCTTCTTCCAACTTCTACTTCCTGACTAGTCTCGTTCTCAATGATTTAAAATCTCACGATAGTAAAACATCACTTCCTGTTTCATCTTGAAAAATAGCAATTCTGTTACGTCGGGTTTTTTTTTTTTTTTCAAAACCGCAGGTATGTCAAACAGGTTTTTTTATTCACTTTCCAGCTTAAGTCCCAAAAGTTCCAAATTTACCCCCTTCTTCTTCTTAACTTTATGTTCTCACCGTTAGTCCCAGATCTTAATCTTTTAATTTTAAAAAGCTTATTTCAGTCCCGGAGTGGTAGATAAGAATCTTTACTTTAACGAACGTCTATTCTCCTGTGCATCGATCTCTTTCCTTTCAGATGTTATTGTAATCCATAGAAAGTTGGAATTTGGATGAGCTTATGTCAAATTAATGATTCCAAAGACCCTTTGTAGACGATGGAATGCAATTCTTCACTGGGGGTTCTTCAAAGCAGAAAAGGAATCCTACTCGGGCTCCTCATCTGCCAAAGTAAACCTCCTCAAAATTCTTCAAGCATGTTTTAGACAATTCCCTTTCTGGAAAAAGTAGGCAGCAGGCGTTAGAGTCACCTTTTATGCCCAAAACAAAGGGTCTGGTCTGTTCCTCTTGAAAGAAGCATGTCAGCTCTCCATTTTTCCAACCCCGGAAGTGATTTGTGGTTCATTCCAAACTGGTTTAGCTGCCCCCCCCAACACCCTAACACAAACTGGCCTTTTTCTTGGTTTGTGTTTCCAGACAGCCTGGCATGACTCCCCAGTCCCTTGCAGCTTCTAGTCAGTTTCCAGAAACTAACTAGATGCCACAGCTCTGCTTTCCCCAGTCCCCTGCCTTCTGGTCAGTTCCCAGTGAAGCTGACTAGAAGTGGCAGCTCCACTTTCCCCAGCCCCCTGCATACTAACCAGAAGGCAGGGGGCTGGGTAGAGCGGAGCTGCTGTTTCTAGTCCACTTCACTCCCCTCCAAGTTTCCTGGGGGTGAAATAGACCAGAAGCTGCAGGGTGGCTTCCCTTTCTTTCTCCAGCTTGAAATACTCCTAGGAGAGCAGTTTCCTGGGGGCACCTGCTTTGGGAGGCTGTAGCTAGGCCCACCAAAATCCAATTTATATCAAACTTGGAGATCAGGTAGAGGAGAGTCCACTGAAGAGTTTGCCACAAATATGGCATCTCTAGCCCACTCAGGGGCCATTCTACACCTTCCTGAATCAAACAAATCAGTGAACCCTGAACCATTCAGGAAATTTTTTAAAAAAATTAACCACCAAATCAGGCAACCCAATGAACCATGAAATGAAATGAACCACCATTTTCACATTCCATGCCCATCCCTAGTCCCAACCCAGCAGTTAGGAAATGCTGCACTAGAATACAGAGAATGCTTTTCAGTTAGTGAGGTAGCGGTTATGAAGAAATACTGTCAGGAGTTTTAGAGAACTTTTCAGGAGGAAGAAGGAAAGGGTGGTATCAGTCAGTAGTAGAAGGGAAATATTAGAGATTAAATGATAAAGAGCATAAAATCTGTACAGTATTCAAGCCATAAAAGCAGTGTTCTACATAACAAAGGAATATCAAAAGAAGTAACTCCATCAATGCAGAGAGGGCCAAAGGAGAATAATATTGTGCTAAGTAATTAACAGGGCTTGACTTCATACACCATTTATGGGTCCAAATTGCCTCTAGACAACAGCCAATTCACCACCATTCTACACCACAATCTAATTTTAGATTATGCTCCATAAAATAGATCAAAGGACTATTCTAAAGATATTCTATATTAAGTACAAAATAGTAGGCATTCTGCTAGAACTAAACATACTGATGGCAACAGACTTCACTAGCACATTTCCTTAAGTTCTACTTACTCATTTATTATAGTTACTGTTCCCAAATATCCACAAAATGAGCTATAGAAATGTTACATGACAGCAGAACTCTTGGTAAGCTTTACTCACTAATGTCTAGGAAGGGAAATATGAAAAGAAGAAAAAGCAGGGAAGTTAAATTTGTCCACGTCATGAATGCTACACACTACTTTTCACCAGAAATCTACTATAAGGTAAGAAGTTAAACCGATTCCTAGTATCAAATCAAAGAGTGGCCTGCATTTGCACTTGATCAGAGAAAGTCATTTGTAACATTACCTTCTAAAATAAACAACTATCATTTTTCTTTTGAATGTACATAACACATTTTATTCTTCCACATTTGAAATACTATTCAATAAGTATCAAAAATGCAAGAAAATAAATTCTAATTATATAATTTAACCTGCTCACAATTGGCATTTGAAGGGCTACCATCAAAACTGCCAGGCTTAATTTTAGGTCTACCAGCTGTGTTAAGATACATGTGCCTGTGCCACCCCTAAGCTCTGCCTGTCTATTACTTTCAAACAGACAGGCTATCAACTTGAACAACAGTCCTGCTGTCAGACAGACCCTGGTTTTAGGAAAACTCAGTACCCGGACTTTGTTATTTCAGAACTGGCCATTACAGCAATTTAAATTTTAACAGACATTCATTTGGAAATAGATGGGGCCTTTCAAGGAACAAAAAGGTCAACAAGTATAACTTCAAGTGTAGTCTGGCACATTGACAGATCTTTTCATTCTTCTGGGTCTATATTTAAGCCAGTACAACCCAGCAAAGCTGTTCCTATATGCGTTGTAATGTGTTTTTCTTTGTCCCACTCTAAAACTACTTCTAAAACTTACTTGTGGTTCTGCTGTAAAAGTAATAAAACTGTGAGCACACATTTGTGGCTATAAAATACAACTAGTGACATGAATATATAGCATCTGACTACTCAAACATAATTTGCCATTCAGGACATTAGCTATCTATTTAAGTTATACTGCTCCCCTTTACTGCCTTCACAGACCCTCTTTAATACTATACCAGGGGTGGCCAATGGTAGCTCTCCAGATGTTTTTTTGCCTACAACTCCCATCAGCCCCAGCCAGCATGGCCAATGGCTGGGGCTGATGGGAGTTGTAGGCAAAAACATCTGGAGAGCTACTGTTGGCCACCCCTATACTATACCATTTGTAGGCTATCAAACACAAAGCATCAAGTGACCCTACAGTTTATTGTCAAGGTCACAAAAGGAAGAAAGCCAAAAAGTATACTTAAATGTCTCTGATCTCTGATACTATCCCCTGGCTCACTGCTCTTAAACTAGCCATTAAATAGATGACTTTGAAGTTAAAATATTAATGTGCATATTACACAATATTTAAATTGAAGTTTCAGATTCTTTGCTTAGAAAAAATTTAACCAAAATAAAAAGTCACATGAGCAATGAATAATTGATCAGTACTAGTTAAAGTGAAAAAGGTGAAGTGTGATATTTGGGGAGAAGGGAAATGGGGACACTAATGCAATGTGCTAACATACAATCAGAGGCTGTGCTTTCCCAGTAGCCTCATAACCCCAGACCCCACAAGATATACTATACCAAATTGCTAGGGGGGTGGGGGGGATGAAGAGCTAAACATGATTCAAGAAAGTGAGTTACAGATATGAATTAAAGTTCAGGGAAGGGGTGGTGGTTGCAGGATTCCAGGCAATCATTTGCTAATAATTGAAAGTCAAATGCTACAAAGAACTGAAGCTAGTGTTAGCATCATTTAATAGTTGTGGATTATGGTAAATAATGTTTCAGAGGATAGCTGTGTTGGTAGAAGAGCTAGATTCCAGTAGCACCTTAGAGATCAACAAGATTTTTGGAGTATAAACTTTTGAGAGTTAAAGCTCCCTTTGGCAGATATGGTAAATAATGGACAAGTTGCTCAAAACAATCAGGTTAACTAGCAGCAGAGCCAGGAACCAAATTGATTATGACATATACAGATATCATTAAAAGCCCTGTATTTTTTAAATAATGGAAACAAGCCTTTGGGCTTGCATACTCCCTTCCCTCCACGGAAAGACATTTTTTGTGGGGGGAACCTGCTAGGGACAATGAAACTATTGAAACTCACACTTAAAAAAATATCCTTGAAAGAATATGGGCACCAACTATACAAATCCACGCCCACATAACTAAAATGAGCTAACTTTTCTAGAAGACTGCACGATCAGGCAATTATACCAGGAAACCCATGTCATTTGGGGCTAATAAATAGGAAAATAATGATTTCACTCTGATGTGACTTCACTCTTATGTGTATTTGGTAAAGCTCTGGTGACTCATTAAGGTCGGCGCATCCAAGTGAAGCTGGGGAAGTAAAGCTAAATGTCTTGTAGGTAATATTCACAATTAATGAACTTTAGCTAAGTACTCTGTACATCTAGATCAGGGGTATCGAACTCAATTGTTATGAGGGCCGGATCTGACACAAATGGGACATTGGGTGTCATAAAATGTAACGCAAGGTAGCGGATATATAAACTTAATAAAAGGACATAGCAAACATCCAAGTACTTTTCATTAGCCATAAAAGTCTCCTGAGAGCCACAAAATGCGGCTCTGGGCACCCCATGAAGCTTAACAGCTGTGCCAGTCTCTGAGTTCCTTCTCATGGTGGGTGAAACAACTGGAGTTGGGGACTGAAATCATGCCAGCCAAGTGCTCCCCTCCCCTACTTCCTCAAGTCTCTTCCTCTCCTTCTGCTACAAAGCCCTGGACCTGTGGTCTGCATCTGCCTACCTCTCTACCTGTAAATATGATGACATTCTTCAGGTGGCACTGTCAAGAGGAGGGAGACAGCCCTGGGCAGCACAGAGGGTAGAGACCAATGCCAAACTGGGAAGATGGAGCTCCCAGAGGAACAGTACAAAGGAGGAACAGCTAGCCCAGGTTTGGAACCCCTTCACTCCATTCCCCCACACACATCAGAAGCAAAGCCACTACCAAGAACAGAAAAGGATGCTTTCTTACATAGATTTCTTAACTCTTCCAGAGGCAATAGGCTGCCCCGACTTCATGCAACTACTGCTGCCACTGCCCAAACACTTTCGCAAGGCTGTGCACCTGGCTGCCAGCTCCCTCCCCCAGCTGCTCTTCACACAGCCCCCACAAACGCATCCAAAAACCTTGGCAAGCCTGCGCAGCTGCTGCTGGGATTGAGGCCACACCAGCAAGCTTTCCCATGGCAAGAGGCTGTGCTCCTGGCTGCCAATTCTCTCTCACACACAGCCCCTGTTAGAGTTGCCAAGTCCAAGAAATATCTTTTGACTTTGAGGGTGGAGCCAGGAGACCCTGGGGGTGGAGCCAGGAGCAGGGTTGTGACAAGCATAATTGAACTCCAAAGGGAATTCCAGCCATCACATTTAAAGGGACCGCACACGTTTTCCCCTCAATTGGAAATAATGGATAGGGACACCTTCTTTTGGGGCTCACAGAATTGGATCCCCTGGTCCAATCCTTTTGAGACTTGGAAGGTGTTTTGAGGAGAGGCACCAGATGCTATGCTGCAACTTTGGTGCCTCTATCTCAAAAAACAGCCCCCTCAGAGCCCTACATACTCGTGGATCAATTCTCCATTATTCCCTATGGGAATCGGTCTGCATAGGGAATGGAGTACCCAGCAGACATTTCCCTCCCCCCACCCCATTTCTGATGACCCTGAAAGGGGGAGGGCCTCCAAACCGGGGGATCCCCTGTCCCCACCTGGGGATTAATTAAACACATAGAACCAAAGCTGTGCAAATAAGATTTAAGTATTCATCACACCATTTATTTATATAACCTTTTTCTTCTTTCAGACACTTCTGTCCTTATAAGTTTTTTCAAAATCCTTCACCCCACACTAAGAGCCTAATCTCTGAACATTCTGGCACACACGCACATGTTTGTGTGTGTATGTATGTTTAGAATACAGGTTGCAACAGTAGCATATTTATCTGCATAATATAGTTTCTTTCCATATGAAAAAAATCCTATAATAGTTCAGCATAAATAAGAGTTTTTCATCAAAAAAACCCATATCAGAAATGTTACGTTGGCTTATTTACAGAAACTATATGAAACAGCTGCAAGAAAATCTGAAAATAATCTAAATTGTGCACTGTTTTGACCTTAAAATTTAAGGTTTCAAACAACTGATATTTTAAATTTTATGAAGATATTTTGAACAAATGCAGAACTGTACATTTAAAAAAATCATAACCATCCAAAATAATCTCTTCCAAATGATCACATTTAACAAAATATTCGTCACCAGCAGAATTGTAACAATTAATCGTAGTACTAAGAAAATAATAAATCCCAGCTTTAAAACATAGTATCATAGAATCATAGTTGGAAGGGACCTCCAGGGTCATCTAGTCCAATCCCCTGCACAATGCAGGGAACTCAGAAATACCTACCCCAAATTCACAGGATCTTCATCACTGTCAGATGGCCATCTAGCCTCTGTTTAAAAACCTCCAAGGAAGGAGCGCCCACCACCTCCCGAGGAAGCCTGTTCCACTGAGGAATCGTTCTAACGGTCAGGAAGTTCATCCTAATGTTGAGCCGAAAACTCTTTTGATTTAATTTCAACCCACTGGTTCTGGTCTACCTTCTGGGGCCACAGAAAACAATTCTAGCCTTCCTCTATATGACAGCCCTTCAAGTACTTGAAGATGGCGCTTGATTCAAGGTCCTGATCAGCCGCCTCCTCTCCAGGCTAAACATCCCCAGCTCCTTCAACCTTTCCTCATAGGACTTGGTCTCCAGACCCCTCACCATCTTCGTTGCCCTCCTCTGGACCCGTTCCAGCTTGTCCATATCCTCCTTAAAATATGGTGCCCAAAACTAAACAAAATACTCCAGGTGAGGTCTTACCAGAGCAGAGTAAAGCGATACTATCACATCACGTGATCTGGATACTATACTTCTGTTGATACAGCCCAAAATTGCATTTGCCGTATTAGCCACAGCATCACACTGTTGACTCATGTTCAGCGTATGAGCCACTAAGACCCATAAATCCTTTTCGCACATACTACTGCTAAGACAAGTCTCTCCCATCCTATAACCATGCATTGGATTTTTCCTACCGAAATGCAGAACTTTACATTTATCCCTGTTAAAATTCATTTTATTGATTTTAGACCAGTTTTCCAGCCTGTCATGGTCATCCTGTATCCTGTTTCTGTCTTCTACTGTATTTGCAACCCCTCCCAATTTAGTATCATCAGCAAATTTAATAAGCATTCCCTCTATTCCTTCCTCCAAATCATTGATAAAGATGTTGAACAAAACATAGATCCTTGAGGCACTCCACTTGTCACTCCTCTCCAAGAAGATGAGGAACCATTCACAAGCACTCTTTGGGTGTGATCTGTCAACCAGTTACAGATCCACCTAATGGTAACAGGATCCAAACCACATTTTACCTTGTCAACAAGGATAGTATGTGGAACCTTATCAAAAGCCTTACTGAAATCAAGATAAAAAACATCTACAGCACTCCCCTGATCCAGCAAGGTAGTCACTTTCTCAAAAAAAGAGATCAGGTTAGTTTGACATGACTTGTTCTTGAGAAACCCATGGTGGCTCTTAGTAACCACATTCATTCTTTCTAAATGTTCCAGGACGGACTGTTCAATGATTTGTTCTAAAACTTTTCCAAGTATAGACGTCGATGACGACTCGATAGTTACCCGGATCATCTTTTTTCCCCTTCTTGAAGATGGGGACAACATTCGCCCGCCTCCAATCTTCCAGTATCTCTCCTGTTCTCCAAGAATTCTCAAAAATAATAACCAAAGGCTCAGAAATTATAGCTGCAAGCTCTTTTAGAACTCTTGGATGCAGTTCATCTCACCCTGAGGACTTAGTTTCATTTAAAGAAACTAGGTGTTTATGTACTACCACTGTGCTGATCCTAGGTTGGAACTTCATACCCTCCTTATATGTTCTGTTTTTGCCATGTTGAACATTGTTTCCCTCAGAAGAGAAGAGTGAGGAAAAGTAGGAATTGAGCAGTTCCACCCTCTTTTCATTACCCATTACAATTTCACTTTCCTGCCCTTGCAATGGGTCTGCCATGTCTTTGCTCTTTTTCTTACTCTGAACATCACAAAAGAACCCTTTTTTGTTGTTTTTAGCATCTTTGGCCAGCCTCAGCTCATACTGAGCTTTAGCTTTCCTAACTTTTTCTTTACAAGCACTGGTGATGTGTCTATATTCATCCTTGGTTATAAGGCCCTCCTTCCAATTCCTAAAGGAGTCTTTTTAATTTCTCAAGTCTTTAGAGAGCTGTTTATGCAGCCACTTAGGCTTCTTCCATTTTTTTCATCTGATAGGAATCGTCTGTGATTTCACTTTCAGTATTTCGCTTTTAAAAATTCCCACCCCTCTTGAAACCCCTTCTTCCTAAGTATTTCTGACCATGGGATTTTACCCAGCATAGTTCTAGATTTATCGAAGTTTGCCTTTCTGAAGTCCAACCTATAAGTCTGACTATGTATAGCTTTTACCTTCCCTAAGACTGTAAATTCCAAAATCACATGGTCACTGCTGTCCAGGGTGCCCACTATTTCTACTTCTTCAATCAATTCTTCCTTATTGGTGAGAATCAAATCCAAGATAGCAGATCCCCTTGTTTCCTTCTTCAGTTTTGGAAAAGGAAGTTGTCAGGAAGACAAGTAAGGAATCTATTTGACTTTTCATTTTTAGCTGAGTTGGACTTCCAACAGATGTCCGAGTAATTGAAATCTCCCATGATCACTGTATCGCTTCTCTTGGAGAACTTTGCAGTCTGTTTTAGGAGTATCTCATCCAAGTCTTCTGCCTGGCTTGGTAGTCTATAGCAGACCCCCACAATAATATCACTGTTTTTTCTTACTCCTTTTATTTTTACCCAGAGATGCTCAACTGAGCTGCCATACTCAAATTCACATATTTCCTCACAAGTATATGCCTCCTTCACATATACTGCTATGCTTCCGCCCTTTCTCATTTGCCTGTCCCTTTTAAACAAGTTGTACCCCTGAATCCTAATATTCCTGTTGGGAGTGACATCCCACCAAGTTTCAGTAAGTCCTATTATGTCATAGTCTCCTTCCTGTATTAGGACTTTCAGTTCCTCCTGTTTGTTTCCCATACTCTGTGCATTAGTATAGAGACATCGGAATCCACGTTTTGTGCATCCCAAGGGTTTAGTTTTTGTACAAACCTGCAAGTTAACATTACCTAGCATATGCGTCACTCTCTGCAAATCTTTAATGTTCTTATCCCCAGTTTCTGGCATCATACGAGGCTTTGAATTATTGTCTCGCTCCCGCATACAATTTAGTTTAAAGCCTTCCTTATTAGCTTAGCAAGGCTACCAAACACCCTTTTCCCTACTGCCGTAAGGTGCAAACCATTTCTCGATAGAAGACCACCATCTCGAAAGCGTAAGCCATGGTCCCGAAATCCAAATCTTTCCTGACGACACCATCGAAGTAGCCAGTCGTTTGTTTGAAGTATTCTTCTTTGTCATCCTAAGCCACCACCTTCAACAGGAAGAACTGACGAGAACACAATCTATGAGTCCAGCTCCTTCACCTTCTGACCCAGAGCCACATAGTCTTTTCTAATACGTTCAGGGCTATGATGGGCAGTATCATTCGTTCCCACATGGATCAGCAAAACCGGATAGTAATCCGTGGTCTTGATAAGTCTTCCAATCCTTTCTGTCACATGCTGGATGCATGCACCCGGCACCCGGCAGACAGCAGACCTCTCGGGATGACAAGTCCAGTCAGCACACTTTGGGCTCCACCCCTCTGAGCAAAGAGTCTCCAATCACCACCACCTTTCTCTTCCTATATTGGGGAGCAGAAGCTCCACGCTTCTTATCCACAGGTTCCTGAGAAACTTTCTTTAAGCTTCATGGAGGCTGGGGAAGTAGCCCTAGTTCCAATGGTTCAGAATGAGTTACTGTGGGGAGATCCTGGAACCTATTGCAGAGCAGCAGAGGCTCAGAACATCTCCTGATTTTCTTTCTCCTTCAGGTTACATTTTTCCAGGAACCCTCCTCCTGTGTTGGGTTCTCTTCTAATTGCTGAGATACCACTTCCTCTCCCTCCTCTTGTCCTTTCAAGAGCGCCTCATGCGTTCTGTCAAGAAAATTGTCACCTTCCTTTATACACTGCAGCGTGGACAATCATGCCTCCAGTCCCTGTATCTTCTCCTCCAGCAGGGTCACTAACTTACACTTGCTGCAAGTGTAATTGCTGCTACTCTCAGGTAGAAATACAAACATCCCACAGTCATTACACGTCACTGCCTCTGCTCCCTCACCTGCAATCCATTTCAAAATTTTCTGTATCTTGACCTATTTAAATCCAACTACCAGCTGCCACTTGAAACTACTTGTAAGTACCCACCTTTCTACAGAACCCCCAGGCAAGGGCCCCAGGCCAAGAGCCCTTTGGCTTGCGCCTCTGGCAAGGAGGAGCCTTGCAAATTAAAGGCTCAAACCCCCACTCACCTCTGACTCAACAGCTAGACCAACAGCAGAGGGTGGGGCCAGCGATTACCCCCAGGCAAACAAGCTCTCTTCACTCAGCAGCAGCAACGCAAAAGCAATCAGAAACCCCTCTCCAGCAGGCACCAAGCACTCACACAGTTCCCTCCCACAGCAACCCTAGGTAATACTCCCCAGCAGTTTTAGAAAAGCAAATCAAGTCTCATTCACCTTACCAGCAACTCGGTTCTAGCTCTAGAAAGCACCTTCCTCTACTGCAGCTGAGGCACTTCTGCCTCCAGCAAGGAGGAGCCTTGCAAATAAGAGGCTCAAGCCCCAATCCAGCTCCGACTCAACAGCCAGAGCAACAGCAGAGGGTGGGGCCAGCAATTACCCCAGGCAAACAAGCTCTCTTCACTCAGCAGCAGCTACACATAAGAGACACAAAAGCAATCAGAAACCCCTCTCCAGTGTTAGCATATGAAAATGCTCAGTAAGGCATGAGGCAAGTGAAGCATGCTGATCTGACAGCTAATGTCAAAAAAGATGACATCAGTGTTCCAGCAAGGCTCAGCCAAGTAAGAACTGGTTCTAACCAGGATAAGGTGATGAATGCAGAATGACTCAGCACTGAAAGCTCATTGGTACAGAGGCTAAGTGTATATGTATATAAGTAATGCTATGCTGTACAGAAATACCCTTCTACTCTATATGATCGGTTGGCGGAGCACTTTGCTGAGAGTTTGTATATTTGTAAATAAACCTGTATATAGTTAAGTACACAGCGTGTTGTTATACTGTGTCTTACTATATCAACTCACCTACGTGGACTGGTGGTGGTAAGACTAGGCGGTCATAATCTGCTCAAACGACAGCCACCAAGCACTCACACAGTTCCCTCCCACAGCAACCCTAGGTAATGCTCCCTAGAAGTTTTAGAAAAGCAAATCAAGTCTCACTCACTGTACCAGCAGCTCTGTTCTAGCTCTAGAAAGCACCTTCCTCTGCTGCCTATCCCTACACTTTAATAGATCTAAATTTAACAGATTTAAAACAATACATGTTTCAGGTGCTGAAATCGTAATACTATTTCTAATCTTAGCAATTCAAGGTCAGATGCTCCTAAAACATTTTCATAATCTGACAAATTCACAAAACAACTTAAATTCATAAAAATGAAACTTAGTTTTACAAATACATCTCAGAACATACACTGGTTTCATTAGATAATACAGTTCATTTTCTTACAGACAATGAAAGTTGTTGTCATGTTCCTGAATCTTCACTTGAAACAAGGTATTTTAATAATCTAATCTACAAGAAAGTCAAGAAAATACAATTTTGCCAAATTCATCCTATTGCTCATTTTGTTCTTCCATTCAATACAATTCACTGAGAGTAAAATTGGCCCCAGCATGTATAAACACACACGCACAAAAAGGTATACCAGGGGTGGCCAGTGGTAGCTCTCCTGATGTTTTTTGCCTACAACTCCCATCAACCCCAGTCATTGGCCATGCTGGCTGGGGCTGATGGGAGTTGTAGGCAAAAAACATCTGGAGAGCTACCGTTGGCCACCCCTGGATACACTACAGTTTATTTAAAACAAAAATTAAAACAGGGGTAGAAACACTGCAGGGTAATTCACCTCATTAAGGTTGAGGAATACACAAAGTATACTGAAAACAACATTCATTATTTGGACCCCATTTTGAAGTCAGTTTGATCCTTCTTTTGAATAAAAATATGCTCCAAAAATTTTTGTCTAATACATTTCAGTCTAGCTGAATTTTATCAACTTCAAACTGCAGAACAGGGGTGTGCATTCGGTTCGGCTGAACCGAAGAAACCTCCAAATGACCCCTGATTCAGAAGTATATGGTGCTGTATACTTCCAAACCCAATCTGCAGCCATAATATAGGAGCCGTATACGGCTCTCCATATACTTCCAAATCAATATTTGGAAGTATACGAAAGTCTATAAAAAAGGCGGGAAAGGAGCTTCTGCAGCTTCAGGGGAGCTGCTTGCCTCCTTTCCCGCCTTTGGAAGCCTTTTCCCGCATCTCCCATAGCCTCCCTGGGATCAGGGAGGGAGGGGGAGGGGGAGAGGAGCCCCAGCAGCCAATCCAAAGCATGCATTTGCAAAATAATAATAATAATAATAATAATAATAATAATAATAATAATAATAATAATAATACTTTTTATTTGTATCCCGCCCTCCCCGCAAGAGCAGGCTCATTGCAAATGCATGCTCTGCAGGGCTGTTGTGTAGCTGATGGCTGAGCTAATCCCCCAGCCATCAGCAACATTGTTGTTCTTTTGTTTACTTGGGTATCCAAGTACACAGTGTTTTCTAGCCAATCACAGAGCAGTGGTATTTTTTGAAACTGCTCTGTGTAGGGCCAGAGAACCTTTTTAAAGAGTCTGCCTGGTTGGACTCCATTCCATTGCTGCTGTGTTGGTGTTGGTGTGAGAGAGAGATTGTGCTGCGCTGGCCCTTGACCTCAGCTGCTACTGCTCTCTCAGCCTTGCCTGACCTGCCTGGAGAAGAGAAGACATCTAGGGTAAGACAGTCTTGGGATCTTGTTTTTATTTTAGTAAGTAAAAGGACATTTTAAGACTCAGAGTCCCTTTACTTATCCAGATTTAGGTGGGTGGGTACTGGCTAGCTTATTTGGTTAGAGGGTTCTGCTTGGGGTGGGGGCCTGCGGTGGGGGGGGTGCCAGTTAGCTTATATCTTACTTTAGTGAGAGGACTTTTTATAGTGCAGTGTCCTTTTACTTTTCCTGATTTCAGTGGCTTGGATTTCTTGGGGTTAGGGTGAAAGTTTTTGGGGAGGGGAGGGGTTGGTAAAGTTCCTGTATTGTTAAAAGTCAAGTTTTTTTCTGTTTTAAAAGGATTCTGTGTTTGATTTGTTGCTGCTGTGTTGTGCTGCTGTTGTTCCTTTTCTCTTCTGGTTCTGGTTCTTGGTGAGGGGGGGGCTGTTTAGACTAATTTTAATTGTTAACAAGGTCACTTTTTTAACAGTTGAGTTTGTTCACCTTTTCTCAGTGATTTGGATCTGTTGCTGTTGTCCCTTTTCTTGGTTCTGGTTTTTTTTTTTGGGGGGGGGGTTTGACTGATTTGGCCTGAGGTTTTTTATTATTGAAAAGGTCACTTTTTTAATAGTTGATTTTCTTGGCCTTTTCTCAGTGATCTGTTTGGATCTGTTGCTATTGGTTTTGCATCATATCCTGTTGTCCCTTTACCTGGTTATGATTTTGGGGGAAAGGGGGGTTAAAAGTTAAGTTTCTTTCTGTCATGTTTTGAGGTTTTTTTAATTACCTTTGGTTGGTGTGGGGATTGGTGTGTGGGCTGTGTGGGGTGGGTCACTTTCATGTTTTTATAGTTATTTTGGAGTCTGAGGGTTCTTTCGGTTTGGCTAGGGCCACTAAATAGGCTACCCCACTAATAACGGTGTTTTTAGGGATTGTGTTTTTAAAAAAATTTTTTAAAAATAATCCAGTTTAGGGCTTTATCTTTTTTCAAAATTCAACTAGGCCAGATATGGGTGATTTTAAAAGATTTTAGGTTTCTCCTAAAAGGCAGCGTGACTACTAGGCCACATCAGGCACCCTTTTAAAGAGACTAGGGTTGCAGTGCATCTTGCTTTCAGCCACTGAAAGCCAATGCATCCTTAGATTTCCATAGGGTAAGCCACAGCTTCTCTCTAGTTACAGAGGACACCTGATTTCTAGTTTGCAAGGAAATCCGGTTTGTCCCAGGATCTAGTTAGGAGAAGTTTAACTAGGAGGATATAACAAGGATTGCCTTCATCTCAAGGTAGCCTTTTAAAAACTGTAGCCAGGTAGAGGCAGCATCTCCTAAACTTTACCAGACTACTACTACCCCAACCCAAAGAAGGACAGGTTAGGGACCAAACAAACAAACAAACAAGTTTTGGTGGGAGGGTTTTTAAAAAGAAGTCAGGGCACCTGTTGGTTCAGGGTACAGTGTAGAGAATTAGGTTTGTAAAAAACCCCACTCTCAGTTCAAGTTGTGTGAGACTGGCCAAGGGTGACATGAGTGACAGGCAACAGAAGAGAAGCCCTGGGGGCAAGGCCAAGGAGAAGACTAGAGGGGTGGAGGGGAGGGGGAGGACCCAGTTTCCCCCTCCCACTCCACAGCCAGTGATGATGACAGGCAGCCAGCAGCCATACCAATGCTGAGGTCCCTCTAATGGGACAGTGATAGCTGGTGTGTTGCTGCTGAGCTGAGAGAGAAGGAATGGTTCCCTTCCTCTCACACAATCTGAGGCCCTCCCAGTGATCTTCCTCATTTGGAGTGCAACTCTGGCTCGCCTCCTCGTGGTGCACCCTGGGTAACGCAAAAGAACCTTGACCAGCCAACCATCTATCACTCAAGGTAAGTCTAAATGCTTCTTGCTTTGTGTCAGATACAGCATGATGTGGAGCTAGGTGTGATCCATCGCTTCTCTTGTTTGAGAGTTGTATTGTTCGGGGCAGTGCTGGAGAGCTGGCATCTGTAGATTGCGTGTTCTGTGGCAGTGAAGCTGGTATCTGGGTGAGAGACCCAGAACCAGCATGCTTGTTGTGCTTGGCCAGCTCTCCCTATGTTGTTTGGGGCAGGGATGGAGAGCTGGCATCTGGGTTTATTTGTGGCAGTGACATTGGCAACTGGGTTTATATTGGTTCCAGGCTAGCAGGGTTCATAGAGTAGATAAATGGATGTAATGCATTTGGGTCCTATAGAGATTCTCTGGTGTGAAGTTAGGTTTGGCTTTGGGTGCCCCAGGAACTGGACCCCCGGTCCAATTTTTTTTTGGCCTTGTGGGTTTTGTGTGGGACAGTGCCCTGAAGTTGCACAGCAGTTTGGGGGGCTCTTCTCAAACCCCTCTGTTCCTCAGAGCCACTTTTCCCACGACAATTACAGTGAGGGATGTGGCTCTAATTGTTTTTTTTCTCACCATTGGAAACAGTGTTCCTTTTGGGGTGCCCACAGATGGATGCAGTCTTTTTGGGCCAGGGAGGTTGAATGCAGGGGAGTCCCCTGAAGCTGCCCTGCAATTTTGGGGCCTCTCCCTCAAACCCCCCTCTGGCCAGAGCCACTTTTCCCACAGCAGTTATAGTGGAGGAAATGGCTAATTGGGCTTTCCCCAGCATTGGTGGCAATGGGCCTTTTGGGAAGCCCAAAGACAGGGACCCCCTGGCCCAATCTTTTTGGGACTTGGGGGTTTTGTAGGGGAGAGTCCCCTGTGGTTTCCCCTGGAGTTTTGGAGGCTCTCCCTCAAACCCCCTGCCCCCCATAGCCTCTAATTATGTCCTATGTTGCCATTGATTTCAATGGCCTATAGGGTATAATGGTGGGATAGGGGCACCCTCTTTGGGTGCCCCTGGAATGGGACCCCGTGGCTCAAACTTTTTGGGACTTGGGGAGTTTGTAGGGGAGAGTTGCCTGCAGGTCCTCTGCATATTTGGGGGCTCCCCCTCAAACCCCCTCCCTTCCAGGCGGCTTCCAATATACCCTATTTTGCCATTGATTTCAATGGCCATACGGTATAATGGAGCCTTATATTCAGAAATAGCTGTGCATCTACCATATATATGGCTATTCCGAGTACCAGTATTCAGAAATATACGGTATTATGAATTTTTTGGACCCTGTATATGTCCAAATCCGATTTTTTCCCAAAAAAATTTTTTTGCATATCCCTACTGCAGAACTGTTTGATGCTTTACTCTTAGCTAAACATATTAATAGGCATTGTACTGATTTGACCTTTAAGGTACACGCTAAGTTCCATGAATTTTGGAGAATCAAGAGTACAATCCAATTACTTGGAACACAGAAGTTTTAAATATAGTGGCAATATTCACAGTTGCCAATGTCCCAAATTACCCATATATTGCTAGAGACTTAAAGACTGCATGCTCAATTTATCCAGTGATGGTGATATTATAACTGCTATCTTGGTAGCAACTTATGAAATCATGAACACTGACTGATTTGTATCTGAAGAAGTGTGCATGCACACGAAAGCATATACGGTACCTTGAATAAAACTTCGTTGGTCTTAAGGACTCAACTGCCACTGGATTCAATTTTTTGCCTATAACCAGTGAGTGATTCATTGTCACATTGTACCTACAGAAATGGGATCATTGTCACATTGTACCTGCAGTCAGGCAGGGATACAGATAGCTTCATGTCATTACAGTGTTTCCCTGTCTCTAAGCAGTTTGTTCAGTTTTGTGGCATCATGCAGAAAACATGGTTGGACTCATCCAATATACTTTTACATATATAGTTATTGGATCTATGTTAAAAAACACACTTGAAGTGGTATTAGAAGATACTGAGAAAACTCACATGTAATTTATACAAGAACTTCTACAAACAGATATAACAAAAAGAGTCTAATTTTAGTATTTATTCACATACTGTTTTTAATTCCATTATTGCAGTTTAACAATACAATTTTACAGATTTTTTTCATGTCTCTTGCTCAATTTATCCAGTGATGCCACAGTCTAGTAGTGATAGTGACATTATAATTGCTTCCATGGTAGCAAATTATAAAGTCACAAACACTGATTGATTCATTTCATGCTGCCACAATCAAAAGGAAGGTAAGTCATTTTCTTTAATTAAGATAAAGAATTATTTTAAGTTTGGAGATATTCTTTTGTTTCATATGATTTTTAAAAAGCAACTAGATTCTTTAGCATTTTTAGAATGCTGGAAAAAAATAAAATGTCAAGGTTATTCAAGAGGCAAAACGAATTAGTTTTACTTGTATTTAATAAGCTAATTGCTAACATGTTACTATCAGTTACTATATCTGATCCTGTTTATATAATATTTATTGACTGTATATTATTTTAAGTTATTTATTTTTGCCTTCCAATAGGTTTAAGTTATACTTACCAATAATACCAGCTTTTGATATTTCCTTTTCAATTCTGTCAGGCTATCTGATGGCTCTGCATTCAGAATGCTATACCAGTCCTCTTTAGGTAATTCTCCAAAAGCCATTGCATGACTAGGTAATCATTTATAGTGTCTGTTTGAATTATAAAGACAACAAAATTATAAATAACATCTTTTAAAGAATTAAAGAGATATTATGGTGAAACACAGTGATGAAAAATAGGACTCTTGAGGCCCAGAACTCCACAGTGATGACCCAAATTCCCCCCTTCCTAAAGTTGCAGAATAGTTTCTGAAATTCATTCATCTGTTTTCTCCCTGTATATATCCCAATACTCATGGCAAGCAGCAACATGGCAAGTGCCAAACTGTATAGCTTTTATTTATTTAATTTATATCCTGCCCTCCCTATGAGTGGGCTCAAGGCGACTCACAAGCCAAACTGGCATCTTAAAAACGCAGTATCAAGCATTAAGACAATAAAACATTAAAACAATAACATAGGCGCTATATCAAAATTTTTGCATTCATTGAAATCATAACATCTCAGCTCAAAACATTTTTAATTTTTTAAAATTTTATTTATGTTATTTATAGTCTGCCTTTCTGACTGGGATTCAAGGTGGATTACATAGAAAAAGTCAAGCACAGTCAACGCGATGGAACAGCCAAAAGATAATGCAATAGACATATGGTTTGTAGACAACTGGAAAACCAACCACTTGCAGAGTACTTGCATTACCATCAGTGAATATATGAGAGTAAATATGGTAAATTGTATCAAAAGCATACAGTAATAAGGATAATGCTTCCTCATCAATTGGAAAAAATACTGTAGAGACTGAATCATCAAACTTGGAATTCATATTCTCTTAAGGTGTATGAAATTTATTTTAGAAAACAATGTAATTATATAACAATTGTATATAACAAAGATAATTATATATTACAGAGTGTATAAAACAGAAAATATTTCTCCCTACATCCCCTTCATTATAATTTTAAGACACTATCTATAAAATACAATGGTTCTTACTGTTGCTGGGTGTACTTTTATATTTAACATTTCAAATTTCATAACCAATCTATTTTGTAACTACATTATTAGTTTAATCATCATCAGTAATAAAAGCCCAACCGTGGTAGCAAATCTGAGAATTTTCATTGGTTGGATGTGGCCTACACAGGATTGGCTTGAACTGTCTCTGGTGTGCCATTGGCTGATTCTGCTCTCCTCTGCCCACTGCCAGCCCCATCAGGCAAGAACCCCACCAGAAGGCCACTGACCTTTTAGGAAGACAGTTCTCTGCTGACAGGTTCTCCTGGGGCATACTGATCACTACTGCCTCTCAGGGAAGTCCAGGACAGTCCATTTCCCCCCCCCCCAAAAAAAAACAATGCTGCCATGAAGCAAAAAGTGAAGCAAACAGTAAACTGTGAGAGATGTGTTCATGAGACAAAACAGTAGTAGTTACTTCTCTTCAACTGACACAAAAGAAATGTTCATTCACAGCAGGAAGGGGCTAACAGGCTGCCCCCTTTCCAGAGATCAGTTCCCTTTGCGGGGGGGGGGGGGAGTGAATGCCTTCACTTGGGTGGTTGGAAAGATAGCAAGGCTGGGGGGGGGGGCACTCACCCAGAGGACTTTAATGATATCTTTCCAGATTGGTGGGAAATTCCTAAAGTAACACTACAGGCCTCTGAGGGAGAGGCCTTTCCTCCTGGGGAACCACTGTTGCCAATCACTCAGAATTACAACTGCTCTCCAGATGGTAGAGATCAGCTTCCCTTGAGGTAGGGGGAGCGTGAATGCCTTCACTTGGGAAGACAGCAAGGCTGGGGGGGGGCACTCACCCAGAGGCCTTTAGTGATACCTTTCCAGGTAGGTCAGAAATTCCTAAGGTATCACTACAGACCTCTGAGGGAGAGACCTTTCCTCTTGGGGAATCACAGTTGCCAATCTCCAGGTGAGGGTTGTGGAAGCTGTCTGGGTGATTTTGGATGAGTCACAGACTTCCAGCCTAACATGCCTCATGGGGTTGCTGCTCAGATCAAAGGAGGGAGAGCAGCAACCCCCCCCCCCACACACACACTGTAAAGAAAGATTGTCCTTTTCCTATGTAGAGGCTGTAGGGTGGGGGAAGGCGATGGAAATCTGAAGTCAGTGGGGCAGATAAATGGAAGGATATAGGGCTGCCAACTCCAGGTTAGGAAATTCCAGAAGATTTAAGAGGTGGAGCCTAGAAAGGGTGGGGTTTGAGGAGGGATAGGACCTCAGACAGGTACAATGCCATTTCCTCCTGGGGAACCACTGGGAGATCACTCAGATTTACAATTGCTCTCTAGATGGCAGAGATCAGCTCCCCTTGAAGTGGGGGCGGAGAGTCAGTGCCTTCATTTGGGTGGGTGGGAAGACAGCAAGGGTGGCGGGCACTTGCCCAGAGCCTCCTTCTAGAGTCCATTGGATTTTTCTTCACAACGGCCCTTACTCCTAGTTGCTACATATTCAATGTCACATATTTTGCCATTTCTACATACTCACTATGTTCCAGTAGGTCCCAGCCAGGACTCCAGTGGGAAAGTCTCTGTGACACTCCCTGCAAGCTGCCTGACAGCTCTCAGAGCCTCGATGATGCCTGGCAGCCTGAACCCTGGTGGGCTTACCTGGGAGTTGGGGCAAACACATCAGGGTCCACCAGGCTTGGTGGCAGCCAAGAAGGAGCCCAGCTGACTGTGGAGCTACCCAGCTGAGCTGAAGATGGCTCTAAGAAGGGATGGGCCTTGCCAAGTGCCTGAGGAACACATCCAGATGCCAGCGGGAAAGGAAGCCGGTTTGACCTGCTGCTCAGGCTGTGGCCCAGCCTCACAGCTTTTGCCACTCGACCTAAGACAGCTGAACCCGGAGGGTGGTGAGGGTAGGAAGATGAAGGAGAGCAGGAGGGGAAGGAGACAAGGATACCTGAGAATTGGGCATCTCCGTTTATAAAGGGGGGCAGGGCTGGAGCCTGGGAGGAGAATGGGCAGACAGGAAGGGGATAGAAGGAGAAGCCTGAAAGGGGGTCAAGGAAGAAGTGCACTGGTGGACTGGGCAACCCAGAGAGATGAGAGCCAGTCTCAGCAAGGGAGCAGGAGCCACTAGAGTGCTGTTAACCTGGCTCCCTTCCAGTTCTGAGACCCCAGACAAACAGTTAGGCTCTGAGGCGGCAGGGTAACGGCCAAGGGGGAGGGGGGTGGCGCAGGATGCAACACGCTATAACTTTTAATATATCAAAGTACAAAAAGTCTATTATATATTTCATAAGAAAATAAATGTTTCTGTTTAAAATCCACTTATACATTTATATTCAAAACTTGTTCTCATTTTGCTTCTGCATTGCAATACATTTATATTCAATTTTAACTGCTTCTCATTCTGAATTTGTCTCCCGCTTGCACAATACACACTTCAGATCTCCTCAGATTTTATAATTTATCTGTTTCTCAAATAGGTTGTTAATTTTGCCATTACTTCATAGTTGGCAAGTTTATTTTCTCATTCTTTTAAGCTTGGACAGATGTCTAATTTTCATTTTGCTGCATAGATAATTCTAGCCACAGTCACCATGCATTTTAATATCTCTTCTAAAATTCTGGGTAATTTATCAGGCAGAATAATAGCATATTATTAGTTTCCATAAGAAATTTTAATTTGAACATGTTCTACATTTTTCCATGTATTTCCTTCCAATATCTTTTTGCTTTTTTTTACAAGTCCACCACATAAGGTAAAAGATACATGGTATGTCTTGACATTTCCAGCATTTTCCTTTGCAGTTTTTGTCTACTTTCTCAATATCCTTTGGGGTTTTATACCATCTACAAACATTTTATAGCAGTTTCTCTTAATACCTGACTGTGTGTAAATTTAATTTGTTTTCCCTATAACCATTCCCATTGATGCATAGGTATCTGCTCTCTAAAATTCTGCATTCATTTAATCATACATTTTTCTAACTGAAGCAATAACATATATATATCAATTGTAGTAAATGCTGTTTTTGTTTTATAATCAGGTGTTCAAACTCAGTCACCTCTCCTAGAGCTCCACCTTCCTGGCTGATAATTAACTTTAGTTTTGAAACTGATTGATAACCTAGCAACCATTGTATATTGATTTCTTCATCTCTAATATCTTAGTTGCCGGGTCTTGATTTTTCCCTAAGCATTGACCATATTACCATATGTTTAAAAACCAAGTTTATTTCTCATGTTCTTATCATGATCAGCTTCTATTGGGGATATAAGTGGAAAATTTGGAGGGCTCAATAAATTCCACCGTGTAAACCATACTTTCAAAAGTTCATCAATGCTTTCTTTATACATTAATGTTATATATGCCTCTTGGTGATACCTCATTCATAACTTTTCGTCAGGGTGGAATTCTAGCAGGAGCTCCTTCGCATATTAGGCCACACCTCCTGATTTAGCCAATCCTCTAAGAGCTTACAAAGGCTCTCTTTGTAAGTTCTTAGAGGATTGGCTACATCAGGAGGATGTGGCCTAATATGCAAAGGAGCTCCTGCTAGGACTCCACCCCTGCTTTGTAATAGTTTGTCTCATTCATAACTTTCTATAATACTATAATTCTATAAAACTTCTTCAGAATGTTGGTAATATGTTGCTGTCAGCCCATCCAGGCCTGGTGCTTGTCTTTTTTATATCTTTATTGTCTTGAATTAATGTCAATATTCTTGAATTGTTATTATCTGGTTTAATTTTTTTCTGTGTTCTGGTGTAACCTTTGTAGTCAGGATGTCTTTTAGAAATTCTTATTCCTTTTTCTGAGACAGACTTATTTTTGTATAATCCTGAAAAAACACTAATAGATTGTTCTTGTATTTCTTTTTCTGCATATTTAATCTGATCTCCTTTCTTTACACATCTTATTACTCTTTTTTCTTTCTGCTTCCTAAGACAGTACACCAAGTTATCGCCAGGCTTCTTCACATGTTCAAAATGCTTTTGTTTTAGAAATTTTAATTTTTTTCTGTACCTCTTCCATTTTTAACAAGTCTAATTTTTTTAATTGTTTGAACTCTTTTTTGTGTGTGCTCTTGCTCCAACCACTGGATTTTTCCCTACTAATATATTGGTTTGTTCTGATTTTTCTCCTTTCTTGCTGGCAGCTGACAGCCAGTGTACTTTAATCTGAAGAACTGGGTTTGATTCTTCACTCCTCCAGATGAAGCCAACTGGTTGACCTTGGGTCAGTCACAGTTCTTTCAGAACTCTCTTAGCCACACGTACCTCACAGGGTGTCTGTTGTGGGAAGAGGAAGGGAAGGCAAAAGTAAATTGCTCTCCTTTGGGTAGTGAAGAGGGGGGGTATAAAACCAACTCTTCTCCTCTTCCTTTTCCCTCTAATAAAAGCTTTGCTTGCTTCCCAAATTGTAGTTGACATCGCTTCTGTATTATTTATTTTAGAAAATTCTTCCAGATCTTTTTTACACTTGCTTACTACTTCTTATTGTAGTAAAAGATTGTCATTCAATCTCCATCTTCCTCTTAATTTTCTGTTCTACTGCCAAGCTACTTCTATGGAATTATGATCTGCAAATATTTTTGGTTGAATTGACTAGATTGATTGTTAAGCTTTTTGATATCCAACACATACCTATTCTTGGAAATGTTTGATGTCTATCTGAAAAGAATGTAAAATCTCTATCCTTTGTCTGAGTTTTGTACTCAGCGAAAGCTATGAAGTACTGCAACCTCTGAGTGGTAAACACAGTCCCTCTCATTACTGTTTTAATTCATTGACTTAGATACAAAAAACTGTGCAACTAGTTCTACAAGACAGCAGTGGGCTTATGTTTCTTGACTGCATAGCAACCTGCTTTGTAAACTGAGGGGACTCTGAAAAGCTACTTGAATTATGACATGAAGGTCTACTGCTCAAAGAAAAAAGCTCAGTACTCAAGGTATTAGGGAATATATAAAACAGTTCTTTGGATCCCAGCCACTGAGCTTCCTTCCTTCCTTCCAGAAAACCTTGATGCACTAAACTATGTGAAGTAATAAGTCCTACTAAATTCAACAGTAGTTATTTCCTGATAAGTATGTTTTCAATTGCAGCCTTGGCAAACTTGCTACATATGCTGCTATGGAGCATTTTTCCAGTTTCACAAATAAGAACAAAAACCTGGAAAAGGACTGTCTTCCAATCTAATATACCCAGGGAACTAGATCTCTTGATGCCTCCTCTCAGTACAAGCACATAATGCAATCAATGTCAGGCAATGGCTAACACCTCATTACATTAATGAACAGCAGAAAAAGAGAAAGCCTTTGTAACGTGCTGACACAATAATGACAGCTTCTCATTAACCATACATCAGGGGAAAATCAGGGCCAAGGAGACAATGCTTCAAGGAACTAGACAACATAGGGAAGAAAAAACTGACTCTTACAGAAATGGAAGCATTTCACAGCACTCACAGAAGCTACTTGCTCAACCTAACACAAGCTCTCTGAACTGGTATAGAAATACAGGCTCATGAGATGCATCAGAGAATTGGGAGATGTTTCAGAAATGCTTGGGAAGTCATTAGTACTTCAAAATGCTTTGAAAATATATCTGAATCTTTTCAGAAAACTCAAATTCAAGGTAAGATTTCTGTATATTTTCAGGTATGCAGACCTTGTTAATGAGGCAAGATAAATAACTCTCAACCATCTACTAAGGATGGAGTAGAGCCAAAATGCTTAGACCAGAGATGTCAAACTCATTTGTTATGAGGACTGGATCTGACATAAATGTCACGTTGTAGGGCCAGGCCACATGTGCCATAAAATGTAACATGAGATACCAGAGATATAAACTTTATAAAGATTATTTCAGATGCCAAATGGCAATAGCAGGCTTGATTGGATAAGGTGTTATATAGTAGGCATGGAGATATCAGCACTAGTAATGAGTCTGGAAACCTAGGACCAATTTCGCACTAGAGCTTTAATCCTGGTTTAACTTTGTCCCCATACTGACTTTCTGCACTAAAACCATAGAATCATAAAGTCATAAAGTTGGTTTCTCTGATTCTAGTACAGAAAGTCAGTTTGGGGATAGAGTTAAACCAGGATTAAAGCTCTAGTGCGAAATCGCTACTGGTCTCAGTTTGGTACAGGAGGAGTCAGTCCAGAGGGATGCAAAGAATAAATGGAAGTCTGCAAGTGAGCAGTGACTCATGAAAGCACATAATCTACCACAAATTTTGTTAGTCTTAAAGGCCGAGGTCTCAGCAGTTGCCATTTCAGTCTTCTTTCATCTTCAGCAGGTTCAACAGTTAGTTCTTTACCTTTCCTCCTGCAACTTGGCTACATTGATCCATGCAATGCTCACTTCCAGTTTGGACTACTGTAACTTGCTGTACGGAGGCCTATCCTTGTACCTGATCTGGAAGCTGCAGCTAGTGCAAAATGCAGCAGTATGCCTCAGTGGTCGCACATCCAGCCAGTACCGTGCAGATTGCACTGGCTGCTGATTAGAGTTCCAGATCCATTTCATGGTGTTGGTTTTAAGGCTCTGAGTGGCCAGGGACCAACATACCTGTGGGACTGCCTCTCACCTTATTTATTTCTTATGTACCCCAAACGGCCTTACGATCAGCCAACCAACATCTACTGGTAATCCCTGGCCCAAAAGACATCCATCTAGCCTCAAGCGGGGCCAAAGCCTTTTCAGCCCTGGACCCAAACTCATGGAATTAGCTCACCATAGAGATCAGGGCCCTCTGGGATTTGCTCAAACTTGGCCTCAGCCTTTTTTTTTTCTTTTTAGTTTCTTTTTCAGGGGAAGGGTGTGTGTGGCTTGGGGCAGGGATGCTTGCATGTGGGTATATGGCATAAGAGGAGCCCTGTGGGATCAGACCAATAGTCCATCAAGTGCAGCATCCTGTCACACATAGTGACCAACCAGTTCCTTTGGAAGGCCAACAACATGGCATAGAGGCTAGTAGCCACTGATAGATTCATGGAGGATATCTATCTAATCCTCTTTTAAAACGATTTATTCCTGTGGCCATCACTACAGCAGCGAATTCCACATTTTAATAACTCTCTGTGTAAGGCAGCATTTCTTTTTGTCCATCCTGCACCTACTGCCCATCAGATTCATTAGATACCCTCAAGTTGTAGTATTTTGGAAGAGGGAAGAAAAGTTATCTTTGTCAACTCTCTCTATCCCATGCATAATTTTATAAACATCTATCATGCCTTTCTTGTCATCTCTTTTCTAAACTGAAAAGTCCCAGACTGTTCAGCCTTTCTTCTCAGGGAAGGAATGTACTCTAACCCTCTAATGATCTTGCCCTCTTTGTACTTTTTCCATTGTCCTTTTTGAGATACACTGAACTGTAAACAATATTCCAACTAAGGCCATACCATAGATCATAGAATCATAGAGTTGGAAGGGACCTCCATGGTCATCTAGTCCAACCCCCTGCACACTGCAGGAAACTCACAAATACCTGCCCCTAAATTCACAGCAGCTCAGAGTGTTAAAGCTGCAGTACTGCAGCACTAAGCTCTGCTCACGACCTGAGTTTGATCCACGGTGGAAGCTGGGTTTTCAGGTAGCCGCCTTGAGGTTGACTCAGCCTTCCATCCTTCCAAGGTTGGTAAAATGAGTACCCAGCTTGCTGGGGGAAAAGTGTAGATGACTGGGGAAGGCAATGGCAAACCACCCCGTAAAAAGTCTGCCGTGAAAACGTTGTGAAAGCAATGTCACCCCAGAGTCGGAAACGACTGATGCTTGCACAGGGGACCTTTCCTTTCAAATTCACAGGATCTTCATTGCTGTAAGATGGCCATCTAGCCTCTGTTTAAAAACCTCCAAGGAAGGAGAGCCCACCACCTCCTAAGGAAGCCTATTCCACTGAGGAATCGCTCTAACAGTCAGGAAGTTCTTCGTAATGTTGAGCCGGAAACTCTTTTGATTTAATTTCAACCCATTGCTTCTGGTCTACCTTCTGGGGCCACAGAAAACAATTCCACACCATCCTCTATATGACAGCCCTTCAAGTACTTGAAAATGGTGATCATATCACCTCTCAGCAACCTCCTCTCCAGGCTAAATATTCCCAGCTCCTTCAACCTTTCTTCATAAGACTTGGTCTCCAGACCCCTCACCATCTTCATCGCCCTCCTCTGGACCAAGCTTACTGTTGTGTAGTTCATTCCTACATGCTGGTATGTTTTACTTGGTACTATTAGGAAGACCCTACAAGGTGGTGATGGTTATTTGCTCTCCTTCCAATGATGTTTGCTATAATAGAGTGCAATCTGACTTCATTTCTTTTCAACAAGTTGAGAAGATTTGTAGAGTTTTGCAGAACAAACATGACATCAAGGTATTACTTCCCCATCCAATGCTCCCTCAACATCTGGTTGTAATTGGTGAAACTACTAAAGCTGAATGCAGCAAGACCTTTAATGATAATCATGGGCTCCAGAATCCATGGATAGTAGCTGGCAGGCAGGAACACCCATCAAAGAGCAGCAAGAAGGCTGAGATTCTTTTTCTTTAATATAGATTTGAATTGCCCTAACCTGTGGCACAAGTGGTAAGCTGCAGTACTTCAGTCCAAGCTCTGTTCATGACCTGAGTTTGATCCTGGCGGAAGCTGGGTTCAGGTAGCCAGCTCAAGGCTGACAGCCTTCCATCCTTCTGAGGTCAATAAAATGAGTACCCAGCTTGCTGGGAGTGAAGTGTAGATGGGGGAGGCAATGACAAACCGTCCCATAAAAGTCTGCCCTGAAAACATCCTGATGTGACATCACCCCATGGGTCAGTAATGACCCATTGCTTGCACAGGGAATGACCTTTACCTTTTTAAAAACCTGAATGGCCCAGGCTGGCCCAGTCTCATCAGATCTTAGAAGCTAAGCAGGGTCACAGAATCACAGAGTTGGAAAGGACCTCTGGGGTCATCTAGTCTAACCACCTGCACACTGCTGGAAACTCACAAATACCTCTCCCAATACATCCCCAGAGACACCTGCTCCACACTCAGAATATGGTAAAAAAAAAAAATACCAAAAAACAACCTCCAGGATCCCTGGCAAAATTGGACTGGAGGAAAATTGCTTCCTGACCTCAAAGTGGTAAACAGCATTCTCTGGGCAAGTAAGAAAGGGTCATGAGAACTAAGCACTGATGCAACCCATCCTGCCCCCCTTCTCATGATCTGCCTAAATTCACAGAATCAGCAATGCTGGCAGATGGCCATCTAGCTTCTGTTTAAAACCTCCAAAGAAGGAGAGCCCACAACCCCCTTTTCACTGTATTCATGCCTTTGAGATCCAATCTTTCTCAGTAGGAAAGCAATGTGAACTATTTAAATGGGAATAGCAACAATCCAGTAAAGTGGATTAGGATGAGAGTGTGTCCAGACCAAGTTCACGCAGCACATTTCCTTTGTAGACTGGGGATTTTTAACTTAGGTTTCCCATATAAGCAGGCTGATACTGACCACTATATATTGCTGTCTCTGTATTCTTGCACTGCCTTGTAGGAGTTGTAGGTATTTATCTGGGGAAGACTATAGTTTTGTAGACAAACACATAGCCCTTAGTCTGTGTCATGGTGCCTTTACATATTCTTGACCAGCATATGAAGCAATTTATGTACAAAAGCTTGCAATGCCTAGCTGCTTCATGTTTCCCCCTGGGTCTTAGGCTCAAAGCATTGACCACAAGATTTCTATAATAAATGTCAATAAATCAAAAGTAGGTTTGCAGCTTACTGATACACAATAGTCACAACTCGTATTGATTCATGCTTCTAATTAGAGGGTGGTGCAACATATCCACCACATTGGGTCTTCATTTTTAGGCTCTCCACAGAACAAACACTATTACCATACTGGAGAACTGTTTAACACAGAGGAGGCCAAACTGCAGCTTGGGAGCCACATGTGGCTCTTTCACACATATTGTGTGGCTCTGATACTCCATCAGCTGACTTGAAGAAAGCATTTGTCTCTTTACATCACTTCTCCAAACCAAGCCAGCCAGTGGCTTGGAGAATGCATTTAAAGTTAAAGTTGCTTTCTTTCCCCTTTCCTCTTCCCCATCTATTTTCCTTCCTTCCGGCTCTCAAACATCTAATGTTCATCTTTTGTGGCTCTCAAACATCTGACAGTTATTCTATGTGGCTCTTATGTTAAGCAAGTTTGGCCACCCCTGATTTAACATATTTTAAATCTAAGCACTCTTGGTTTAAAAGAAACAGGGAGGGGGGGATAAGAAAAACCCCCCTTATTTTCTAGATGAATAAATGGATACACTGCTAAGACAACTGACAATGTAACAATCATACAGAAGTATGTTCCACTTTGTACTGGGAAGAGCCACATCTCCGATGAAACACTCTGGAAGTCTATTTATTTATTTATATTTTTTATTTTTAATCACCCAGTCTCCAAATTCACAGGGCTCTGGGCGATGTACAACTGAAGTTAAAAACATCAATATAACAGTGTTGAATTTTTTAAAGTCTTTTTTATATTATTAAATAGTCTCCAATTCAGTTCTGAACCTACTCTGAATTGTATCGCTGTCACTTGAGCAAGGCAAGGAGGAGGCCGAAATGAAAAAGATGGGAGAGGAAGGTGTCATCCATGCTGGAAACCATCGCTATCCTCAACCAAAAGCCTGGTAGAACATATATGCCTTACAGGCCCTGAGGAATTGCATTAAGTCCTGCAAGGCTCTGATGGTACTTGGAAAAGAGTTTCACAGGTTGGAGTCAGACCTAGGGCCAAAAAAGCCCTGGCTCTGACCAGCCCAGCGCTAGGACCCTGGGCACCCCAGGCTGGCATCTGCCCTGCATCCCTACCTGGGCCTACCCTGCCACCACACCCCCACCCGTGGGGAGGGCAGGCATGGTGGCATGGCAGGAGAGGACTAGGCGGGCTCCAGGAGAGCCACACTTGTGCAGTGCACTTTTGGATGTACTCAGAGACTGCCCTTGGGGCAGTCTCAGAGAGCCCCTGAGAGTGCACTGCACAGGCATGGCTCACCCACAGTCCCCTTTCAGCCTTCTCAGGCAGACCCAAGAAGGGTGAGCAGGGGCTGCAGGCGAGCTGCAACTGCGCTCTTGGAGACACTCTGAGATTGCTCTCTTCTTAGCCCAGCTTCCCTTGCAAGGGTGAGAGCAGCCAGGCGAGCAGCCAGGCGGGGCGCATTCTCCTCCAACAATAGCTTCCCTTGCAAGGGAAGCCAGTCTTGAGGAGAGCGCACACTGATGTGCAGCTCTCAGCTTCCTGGGCCGGTGATCCAGGAAGCCAAGAGTGGGGGAATGGATGCCCAGCATTACCCCATGGGCAAGGTGGCACCCCAGGCGGCCACCTATCTCACTCCCACATGCTGACCCTGGTCTCTGGCCAAGGACTGTGGGATATTTTGGGGGCCAGGGATCACCATTAGATAGTTCTGAGTGGAGAATAATGCTCTCCCAGGGATGTACCAGAGGAGGAGGTCCCAAAGGTACATAGGTCCCAGATTACTCAAGGCGTTAAAGGTCAACACCAAAACCTTGAACCTGAATTGGTACGCTACTATTACTGAGTCCCTGAGGGTGAGGCACGAATTCAGGGGCATATTGGCCACTTACTTTGGGAAAATCTTGACAGGCTACTGATACAGAGGGGTCCAGATAATGACTACTGAGGAGTCCCAAACATAAAGAAGTGCGTGATCCATCCTGACAGTGACAGCTTTGCACTACAGTTCTCTTCCCAAAATGGGGGGGGGGGGGCGGGGATAAGAAGTACATGGCATAAGAACATAAAAAGCACTGCTGGATCAAACCAATGGTCCATCTAGTCCAGCATCCTGTCTCACATAGAGGCCAACCAGTTCCTCTATAACTGAAACTCGCTGAGGTACCATAATGCCCTCCCCCTATTTCACAAAAAAACACTAGTACAATATACGCATCCTCAAGAAGGAGCAGGGCCTCTCTTTAGCCGTTTCATTCAAACACCGGAATTTTGACATATCGGTAGATGACGGGCCAGACAGTAGAACACACCAGGAAACAGCCGCCAGTAGAATAAAATAAACCGGCTTCTTATCTAATCTTATCTTCGAAGCAACAACACTCACTGAACCACACAAAACCCTTATGAGACACTCACCATAAGACACTAGAGGAGAAGCCAGTCACTCTGATAAGCCACAATAGTACTCCGACGAGGAAATATGTGAGGCGCTCCAATAAACACGCCTCGTTGCCGGAAACGTTCCGATACTGAGCTCTGTTTCCTACCCGGCTGAATGGACTGAAACACAGGAAAAAGGCGGGTGGAGCCCAGCTAGTGAGAGACGCCGTCACCATGGCGACCCACTGGAGTCTAGAGAAAGCGCCGTAGCCGGAATCAACGTTTTCATTAATCTTCTCTTTATTATGAGTCAGTTCTTCGTTACTGGGAAACCGAGACGTCTTCCTGCCGCCGCTTTACATCCAAGAGTCTCAGCGTGGCTTTTTCTGGGAAGGCACGCCGCTTCTTTTTTTCTGCCCGTCTGAGCAATCTCTGTAGGCAGTCTTCCTCTGGCCCAGCCGCACTAAATCTTTGACATATTCATAGATTCAGGTGGGTAGCCGTGGTAGTCTGAAGCAACAGAATAAAGTTTGAGTCCAGTGGCATCTTTAAGATCAGCAAAGTTTAATTCTGGATATAAGCCTATACCCAGAATTAAACGTTATTAGTCTTAAAGGTGCCACTGGACTCAAACTTAGGGGGGGGGGGGTTGCCATATTCAGCTTTTCTGCTTCTTGTCCTCGCCAAATCAGGAACTTCTGTCCCAAAATTTGGTGTGTGTGAGTGGATGAGAGAGAGTTATCCACATTGTTGGGTCATGTTTTAGGAATTGTCTAAATTCTCTGTCACTCTGGAGGAAAATAAGGCAGGAAAAACAATAACATGATAATTCCAGATAACTGAAAAGTGCTCATTCACGCATGGGAAATACCTCCCTCAAGTATGGGAAATGTTTTTCTTTTTTGATTAATTTGACAATATTTATAACACTTTACTAGTATTTGTTTTGATATTACATTGTTTAATAAAGGTTTGCAGTTGTTCTTATGGTTGCCCTCACACAACCGCATCAGCTGTGTCTCTGATATTCATGATGGGGAGCTAAAGGAAAGGCACTGACTGCAGTGAAATTGCAGGGTACTGACCCAGTTGTGTTGCTATACCAGAAGTACTGGAATTCAGCATCTTAGTGAGAGCAGTTTTATTTTCCACTTCCAGTTCAGGTTGACTCTTGCTGGTAGTTAAAAACTAAAAATATAAAATGCTCTGAATCTAGGAAAACATGGAATGACTAGGCTTTGCAAGCTTCTCCCCCTGTCCTTGGTCTACTCAGATTCACAAAAACTCTCCAGTGTAATTTCCTCTTTTAGCTGTGGGTTCCCAGGTTAGAGTACTCACTAGGCATCAGTTCTCAGGTCCATTCAACATAGACATGTTGGCTCAAAGTATTAACCTTTTATTTGCAAGCAGCTTCAGCTGGCCATAAACACTGCAAAAAACTGCATTATCTCCAGTCCATTGGAATACATTGCAGCACAAAGTTGCAAGGAAAACATAAAATGGATTTTCCATTAAGGTCCATTCCATGTTTTCCTAGCAGTTTTGCAAGCCCAGAAGCCAGCAAAGACAAGCCAGAAGGAGCTGGGAACTTCAACAGCAGCCTTGGAGCTTCAAAAGGTGAGGACAGAAGGAGGAGGAGGGAGAAAATTTCCACGGGCTTGATGGAAGCCCTGGGCAGGCCGAGTGTAGCCCATGGGCTGAGAATTTGACAGCCTTGTTCTAGAGCTTCACAAAAGACATCCTTGAGGAAATTTTTCCTTGAAGGGCCACTCCATCAATGCCAATGCACAATCTGAGTTTATTATTTCACACTAGAACCCATCTCTAGTGCCTTCAAGACTATATGAGACAGAGCTGTAGTGTGACCTCCTCCCCACTTGCTGTACTGGGAAATTTTGTAATTCAACATTTGTTTACTTTCCACTACAGCTTGACTCTTGGTAGCTGCCATTGCATTCAAGGGATCCTCCTGTTGTGCCTTCATGACTACAGTGAAGCTATATGTTATTCATATACTTTCTGGGTAGCTTAGGGTTGCCAAGTCCAACTCAAGAAATATCTGGGGACTTTGGGGGTGGAGCCAGGAGACATTGGGGGTGGAGTAAGGAGCAAGATTGCGACATGCATGATTGAACTCCAAAGGGAATTGTAGCAGTCACATTTAAAGGGACTGTACACCTTTTAAATGCCTTCCCTCCGTTGGAAATAATGCATAGGTGCACCTTCTTTGGAGGCTTATAGAACTGGACCCCCTGGTCCCATCTTTTTGAAACATGAGGGGTGTTTTGAAGAGAGGCACCAGATGCTATGCTGAAAATTTGGTGCCTCTACCTCAAAAAACAGCCTCCCCCCCCGAGCCCCAGATACCTGAATATCAATTCTCCGTTATACCCTATGGGAATCTGTCTCCCTAGGGAATATTTGAGTGACCAGCAGACATTTCCATCCACCACCACCACCACCCCCACTTTCTGATGACCCTGAAGTGGGGGGATGGCCTACAAACCCTAAGTGTAATTGTATGAAACTGTAATTGTATGAAATAATTTTATTGTGATTCTGTTTTAATTCCATGGTAGTATTAACTGTTGTTAGCCACCCTGAGCCTATCAGGGGAGGGCAGGATATAAATATAGTAGCATAAATAAATAAATAAAAATAAATCCCCTGTCCCCGCCTGGGGATTGAGTAAGGTATATGGCTTTGAACACTCTGTGAGGGTTTTAACTAATACATACATTGAAAAGAAAATATTATCACGGTATTTTTCAAATATCAATTTAGAAATATTTTACAGTCCATTTTACATTGTGCAATGTTCAGTCTTTGTAGGACTTCCTGAAGTCCAATAATTCCCAACCAGGTGTGATGGCAATTCCTGAGCAGGTGTGGCTGCAACCGGACCGCTGCTTCCGTACACTTTTGGAGTTAATTCATCCTCAGGCAGCTCACCAAGGGATACAGTATTTCAGTTTTGCGGATGATACTAAATTGGGAGAGTTTGCAAATACAGTAGAAGACAGAAACAGGATTACCTTGACAGGCTGGAAAACGGGTAAAACTAATAAAATTAATTTCAACAGGGATAAATGTAAAGTTCTGCATTTTGGTAGGAAAAATCCCATGCATAGTTATAGGATGGGAGAGACTTGTCTTAGCAGTAGTATGTGCAAAAAGGATTTAGGGATCTTAGTGGATCATACGCTGAACATGAGTCAACAGGGTCATGCGGTGGCTAAAAAGGCAAATGCAATTTTGGGCTGTATCAACAGAAGTGTAGTGTCCAAATCATGTGAAGTGATGGTATCGCTTTGCTCTGGGAAGAAGACCTCACCTGGAGTATTGTGTTCCATTTTGGGCACCACATTTTAAGAAGGATATAGACAAGCTGAAACGGGTCCAGAGGAGGGCGATGAAGATGGTGAGGGGTCTGGAGACCAAATCCTATGAGGAACGGTTGAAGGAGTTGGGGATGTTTAGCCTGGAGAGGAGGCGGCTGAGAGGTGATACAATCACCATCTTCCAAGTACTTGAAGGGCTGTCATATAGAGGATGGTGTGGAATTGTTTTCTGTGGCCCCAGAAGGTAGGACCAGAACCAGTGGGTTGAAATTAAATCAAAAGAGTTTCCAGCTCAACATTAGGAAGAACTTCCTGACCATTAGAGCAGTTCCTCAGTGGAACAGGCTTCCTCGGGAGGTGGTGGGCTCTCCTTCCTTGGAGGTTTTTAAACAGAGGCTAGATGGCCATCTGACAGCGATGAAGATCCTGTGAATTTGGGATAGGTATTTATGAGTTTCCTGCATTGTGCAGGGGGTTGGACTAGATGATCCTGGAGGTTCCTTCCAGCTCTATGATTCTAATTGGCACTGCTCTGTATCTCTAATGGATCTAGCATGCAGAGCCTTATCTGGAGGGTAGGGCAGAGGGGGGTGCCTGCCCTGGGCGCCAAGGGGGGGCGCCAAACTGGGTATGGAGTCCATTGTATTCTATGGGACCATGAGATAGAATGGCCCATAAGGGGGCATCATTTTTTTTAATTTTGCCCCCCCCCTCAAAGAACATGTAGATCCGATCCTGCAGCAGCACAGCTCCACACTTCTGTTGTCCTAGGCTATCCCTTGGTGAGCAGCCTGAGGAAGGATTAACTCCTGGAAGTTTCACTTTGTCCTGACACATTAATTCAATAGGCCCAATACAGTTACAAATTCATCCAGTTACGTAAGTTTCTAAACTGATGGATTTGTCATTCATGAGGTCCTGCACAGACTTTACCTTGTTCTAGAGCAGGGGTGGCCCAACGTTTTAAACATAAGAGCCACATAGAATAAACATCAGATGTTTGAGAGCTGAAAGACCAAGTGGGAGGGAGAGAAATCAACTTTAACTTTAAATGCATTCTCCAAGCTGCCGGTTGACTTGGTTTGGAGAAGTGATTTAAAGAGAGAAATGCCTTCTCCATGCCAGCTGACGCGGTAGTGGGGGCTTTGAGAGCCACACAATATATGTGAAAGAGCTACATGTGGCTCCTGAGCTGCAGTTTCGACAACCCTGTTCTAGAATCACTTGTCTGGGACTCTGGTTACTGTTCTCATGATTTTGGGGGACTGTGGCAGTGACTTACAGTCATTCAGCAAGCTTCCATGGCAGAGCAGAGATTCGAACTTGGGTGTTGCAGGTCCCATTCTCATGGTAGCCACTATACAGTAATATGTGCACAGAATAAACTTGTTGGAATTTTATTCCAGTCTTAAAAGACCTCCTTCGGCTTTCCCCCATGAGCCAGATGCTTAGCTTATTCTACTTCATATAGGAAAGGCTGAAGAAGGGATTTCCGAGTTTCAGCACCTTGAGCTCAGTGGTGGCCCATGGAGCTCGTCTCCAGCGGCCCCCCAAATCGGGCGGTAGGAAGGGTGTCACAGCTGCAGCACCTCAAGGGAGACCCAGGAGGAGTCTCCTGGCAGCAAGGGTCTTTACAGGAGCTGGAGAAACAGTGGTGGCTGGTCCCTGTCTCTCCTGTCTGCTCCGATTCTCCACCGCCACAGTCGCCATGACAGCAACAAAAGGTGAATGCCGGACTGCTTTCTTCTTCAAATAAGCTTCCAATGCAACGTTCTTCTACCTTAATCACTGAAATTATACCGTGCAAGTAAGTCTACTTTTTAATACTACTGACTAATGGATTTTCTATCATAGCACCAACTGTGACTGTTCAAAAAGAGGGGAAGAGGAGGATATTCCTCCCCCCTTCCCCGCAAGGGAGGCTTCAAAAAGACAAAGAACAAACTTAAGAATTTTCAATAATTTGAACTGGACTGAACATAGATATTTGAATTGATTTGGTTTACAATTAAACAAGTGATAATGAGAACATCACCTTATTACAATACGGTCTGAATAAAAGTTGGATATTCCTTTAAGAGAAATGCAGTTGATGCTTGATTGGGACTGAAACTATTATAATTGGAATGTAGGAGAAAAGCACACGGCTGGAGGAGATTTGGAAGGACAAACTAACTGGGACTTGGAGCTACTTTTTAACTTTGATTATCAGACTGAGTTATACTGTGCAGAAGATGGCATTGCAAACTGAAGCAGTTGATCAAAAAGATGTTATAGCTACCATATTCTCCTTAAAGCAGGAAATCAGTCTGCTAGCAGAGTTGATACAAAAGCGGTGGAAACTTTTATTTTGAAACAGCAAAATTGAAAATCTACATGAGCAAATTGGTAAAGAGATCTGAGTGATGTCTATTGAGTTGGGAGAAATGGATAAAGATCCGTTGGGAAATGTGCTGAAAGAAATCAAAATGGAGACAACATACGCAGTTACAAATAAGAGGTGGAAATCAAGACTGATTAAAGTTTCTATAGGAGGAATTGACAGCCTGTGGGCCTTATCGTTGTAAATCGAATGGATGAAGGTGCCAAGGGGAGAAGAGGCAGATTTCATTTAAAAAAATCAAGACTTGGAAGGCTTTTAAAAAGAAGGGATTATAAACTTTTTTTTTTGCGAATCTGGTTAACATTGAATTAATAAAAGGGAACTGACATGTGACTTTGAAATGGCAAGTGAGATCTTTAGAATCTGGATGTTTCTCTTTCATTTGTTACTTTCATCTATGGATCCTATATTTTTTTAAAGCTAAATAGAACAATTTAATAGAGAGTGGGCTTTAGAGATTGTATGATTTCTGCCTTAGGCAAAATAAACACGTATGGGAGATGAGGCTGTTAATGCTTATCAAACCTGTTCTTCTTAGAGTAATATGAAAGTAGGAGATATAGTATCCAAAAGCTTTTAAGGAATTTCAAACATTCAACCTAGATAAACAATTGATTTGGGTCAATTTATAACAAGGTAGACAACACAGGTATTTTATAATTTTAAAGATCTCCTGATTTTTTTTTTTAAATTTAAAATCTGTTTATATTGTTATAGACAAAGTATTCTGTTCTTTAACTTTAACTTTAAATGCATTCTCCAAGCTGCCGGTTGACTTGGTTTGGAGAAGTGATTTAAAGAGAGAAATGCCTTCTCCATGCCAGCTGACGCGGTAGTGGGGGCTTTGAGAGCCACACAATATATGTGAAAGAGCTACATGTGGCTCCTGAGCTGCAGTTTCGACAACCCTGTTCTAGAATCACTTGTCTGGGACTCTGGTTACTGTTCTCATGATTTTGGGGGACTGTGGCAGTGACTTACAGTCATTCAGCAAGCTTCCATGGCAGAGCAGAGATTCGAACTTGGGTGTTGCAGGTCCCATTCTCATGGTAGCCACTATACAGTAATATGTGCACAGAATAAACTTGTTGGAATTTTATTCCAGTCTTAAAAGACCTCCTTCGGCTTTCCCCCATGAGCCAGATGCTTAGCTTATTCTACTTCATATAGGAAAGGCTGAAGAAGGGATTTCCGAGTTTCAGCACCTTGAGCTCAGTGGTGGCCCATGGAGCTCGTCTCCAGCGGCCCCCCAAATCGGGCGGTAGGAAGGGTGTCACAGCTGCAGCACCTCAAGGGAGACCCAGGAGGAGTCTCCTGGCAGCAAGGGTCTTTACAGGAGCTGGAGAAACAGTGGTGGCTGGTCCCTGTCTCTCCTGTCTGCTCCGATTCTCCACCGCCACAGTCGCCATGACAGCAACAAAAGGTGAATGCCGGACTGCTTTCTTCTTCAAATAAGCTTCCAATGCAACGTTCTTCTACCTTAATCACTGAAATTATACCGTGCAAGTAAGTCTACTTTTTAATACTACTGACTAATGGATTTTCTATCATAGCACCAACTGTGACTGTTCAAAAAGAGGGGAAGAGGAGGATATTCCTCCCCCCTTCCCCGCAAGGGAGGCTTCAAAAAGACAAAGAACAAACTTAAGAATTTTCAATAATTTGAACTGGACTGAACATAGATATTTGAATTGATTTGGTTTACAATTAAACAAGTGATAATGAGAACATCACCTTATTACAATACGGTCTGAATAAAAGTTGGATATTCCTTTAAGAGAAATGCAGTTGATGCTTGATTGGGACTGAAACTATTATAATTGGAATGTAGGAGAAAAGCACACGGCTGGAGGAGATTTGGAAGGACAAACTAACTGGGACTTGGAGCTACTTTTTAACTTTGATTATCAGACTGAGTTATACTGTGCAGAAGATGGCATTGCAAACTGAAGCAGTTGATCAAAAAGATGTTATAGCTACCATATTCTCCTTAAAGCAGGAAATCAGTCTGCTAGCAGAGTTGATACAAAAGCGGTGGAAACTTTTATTTTGAAACAGCAAAATTGAAAATCTACATGAGCAAATTGGTAAAGAGATCTGAGTGATGTCTATTGAGTTGGGAGAAATGGATAAAGATCCGTTGGGAAATGTGCTGAAAGAAATCAAAATGGAGACAACATACGCAGTTACAAATAAGAGGTGGAAATCAAGACTGATTAAAGTTTCTATAGGAGGAATTGACAGCCTGTGGGCCTTATCGTTGTAAATCGAATGGATGAAGGTGCCAAGGGGAGAAGAGGCAGATTTCATTTAAAAAAATCAAGACTTGGAAGGCTTTTAAAAAGAAGGGATTATAAACTTTTTTTTTTGCGAATCTGGTTAACATTGAATTAATAAAAGGGAACTGACATGTGACTTTGAAATGGCAAGTGAGATCTTTAGAATCTGGATGTTTCTCTTTCATTTGTTACTTTCATCTATGGATCCTATATTTTTTTAAAGCTAAATAGAACAATTTAATAGAGAGTGGGCTTTAGAGATTGTATGATTTCTGCCTTAGGCAAAATAAACACGTATGGGAGATGAGGCTGTTAATGCTTATCAAACCTGTTCTTCTTAGAGTAATATGAAAGTAGGAGATATAGTATCCAAAAGCTTTTAAGGAATTTCAAACATTCAACCTAGATAAACAATTGATTTGGGTCAATTTATAACAAGGTAGACAACACAGGTATTTTATAATTTTAAAGATCTCCTGATTTTTTTTTTTAAATTTAAAATCTGTTTATATTGTTATAGACAAAGTATTCTGTTCTTTGTTCTTTTTCTTTCTACTCTGCTGAAGCAATTAAGTTAGTATTAAGGATAAAGAATCTATATTCATCTTTTCTGCTTCTGCTTATTTTTAATATTGTTAAAATTAATTAGTTCTTATTTTTAACATTATTAAAATTAACCAGTTAGTTCCATTTCATGGTTGGTTTCTTTACTTTTCTCGTTTGTATGTACCAAAGATGAATAGCTTAGATTTCTATCATAAGTAATAGAATAGTAAAAAGCATATAATGATATAACAAGACTGTAGAACTTAATATTGGGTTAAAACTTAAAAGACTTGCAGGTAGAAGGAATTTGGTATTTTGTTTTGTGGTAGAAATGTAACTGATATATTTGCTGCTTCTTTTTGTCTTTATATTTTGTCCCTCCTCTCTTTATTTTTTGCTTCTCTATCCCTGCATTACTGTTTCTCTTTATAAACGTAATAAAAATTTGAAAAAGGAAAGACTGAAGAAGGGAAGACAGTAGCTTTGCTGTAGACAGGAACTTCCTTGGTATTCTCTCCTGGGGAAGAAAAGGGTCTTTCTCTGTCACAAGTGTACACACTGACCTCTGGGATTAGAGACTGTTTGGATCATGCAGTCAAGACCACAAAGAATTAATTCCCCCTAACAGATCTACTTAAAAATAGAGCATCCAAACATACTTGGAGTTATGCACAAAGTTTTGCTAGATACACACTTTCAACAGTGGATCCCATGTTCCAGCATATTTGTCTTAGGCATTGGCTTGGAGAAATTATTTAAAGAGAGAAATGCCTTCTCCATGCCAGCTGACAGGGCAGTGGGGGCTTCGAGAGCACACAATATATGTGAAAAAGCCACATGTGGCTCCTGAGCCTCAGGTTGGCTTGCTGAATCCTCTTCTTACAGCTTAGCCACCAGTAACTGTGCTTCAGCTTTATCGATTTATTTGCTGTCAAGATGAAGCCAGTTTATGGCAACACCATAGTGTTTTCAGAGCAAGAGACATTCAGAAGTGATCTGCCATTGTCTGTCTCTGCACTGCAACCCCGGTATTCCTTGGTATTCTCCCATCTGAATACTGACCAGGGCCAACACTGCTTAGCTTCTGAGATAGGATGAGGCTAGTTTGGGCTATTGAAGTCAGAGCAGCTATAAAGTAGTGATCTTGAATTAGAAGCTTCAGTCAAAAGTTTGCTATCTGTTGGTGAGGAGAAGGCTTGATTAATTGTAATTGTGTAAATTAATATTTGAAGTTGCATTGCCTAAGCCCAACGCTGGCTGGGTTTTGTTGTTATAATAGGCCATCATGCATGTACTGATATTCAGGAAGGTTGGCTTGCTGAATCCTCTTCTTATAGCTTAGCCACCAGCATCCAGAACTTTTTTCCTTCTGTCAAGTCACAGATGATTTAGGGCAATCCCATAGGGTTTTTAAGGCAAGAGATGTTCAGAGATGGTTTGCCATTGCATGCCTCAATGTCACACCCCTGGTATTTCTTGGAGGTGTTCCATCCAAATACTAACCAAGGCTGACCATGCTTATCTTTAGAGATTTGAGGAGATCAGGCTTGCCTGAGTTCTCCAGGTCAGGGCATCCTGAACAAACCATAAGCCTAAGCACTACAAGCAAAAAATGAAGTGATGAGTGAAGATAAACTTATGTTCAGAACTAGACTCTGCAAAGCAAGGTATTATCCTACAAACACACTCTCAGAAAATAATTGCTTTTTTATCATGGACTTTCTTCTACATAGAAGTCTTTCTCCACGCACAATCACTTTTTAAAGTAGATTTTAGAAGAAAAGTTTATCTGAATTTTTAAAAAGGTAATAGCCTGGATTCACATTGATCTAGGAATTGTAGGTTGGATCTTGCAGAGCATTTTCATAGATGGAATGTTTCTGACCACAATACATTACTTTCTCCCCCCCCACCCCCCATGGATCACTGTGAGGCTGAGAGAATGTGAGTGGCCCTAAGGTACACCAAGGGGGAATTTGAATCCTAGTCTCCCACATCCTAAACTTGATAAAATTAATTTTAGCAGTTTCTTGACACAATATAATTTCAGCTGCTCAAAACTTTGTTAACAATGTATTCAGTAAAAATAAGATGTTTGTTCTTGATTAAAGCATTGCTGTAAATTAAATTAAAATGGACATATAATTTTTTGAGCTCAGAAGTTATAATAATTAAAATATAATATGATGTCATTTATCACTAGTCTGTTGTGTGGTTTTCTAAATGTTTTCTATGGGTAATCCTTAAATTTGTTACAGCAGGTAAAAACATGGCAGTTTAACATTTATTTGTTTGTTTATTTAATAGGTCTATACCCCATCGTATTACAAAAAGGGCTCAGGTGGCTTACAGCAATCCGATATAAACAATTATAAAGCCATGTTAAATCCAATCATAACATTGCTCTTTGAGTGGAGCTACACACTGGCCACATTCAGATGTCACTAGCCTGTATTTGTATTTCCAAAACTAAAATGACCCTCAGGACCTTGCTTCAGTCAACAAAGTATTCCAGAACTATGCTGGGACACTCAGCCCATAAATTTCAATGGGACTTGGAAATAAGTGGCGGTTTACTTTAGAAGCACTTAAATAAATTATTGTTCCGTCAGCACACACACTATTTAGAGGACCCAGACTGTCTAGAGTAAACAGGTAGCTAAACGTTTAGTGTTTAAAAAGTCTCTGAAATTAAATTACAGTTAGTGTCAGTTGTCAGTCTTCTTTAAGAGCTCAATAAGATACCTACCATTGAGATATGTACATGCTATGGAACTTCACAGAGGCTGTCATGAGGGAATGTTGAGCAATGTTCCAGAAGGCAGGTGGTTTGGCTTACACCATGCTAAATTGTCTCTCTTCAAGTGTACCCTGGCTACCTGCCACTTGCTCTTCTGTAGGCTTTAAACTTAAATCTAGTCCGTAAATGTAGTGTTCTCAACTTCCCAATTGTCTCTCTTCAGTCTCTGACTCTTGGTAGAGTCAGATGACTTGCTAGAATCATTCTCTATTTGACTGTCCGTTACTTTTTATGCTGGCCTTCCTTTAAAGAGCTGCAATCAGTGTGATTATTTTTTTTTTCTTCCTCACTTTGCTTCACCTGAAACAAGGTAGACTATGCAGCATTACCTAGTGAGCTTCTTGGCTGAATGGCAGCTTCAACACATGTTTCCCCAGCCTTAGGCTGACACTCTAATGGTCTAACCATTGCAATGGATTAATTCCCTTTTTTCTTTTCCCTTACTAGCTCTGCTTTACACAAGTGTATATGCTATCACTTTCTTTCATTCCTGTCTGCATGACTTCTTCCATACTGCTTCTTGAACTTGGAACATACTTCCTTTTCTTAGTTCATTGACTTTCCCCCCTCTTTTTCAACAAACCTGTACTTGACCCACTTTTTGAATAGTTTTTCCTAAACCGGGTTGGCCAAACTCTTCTATCAGTGCCACAGCTTGCTTGACTAGGCTGCAGGACCTGCCATTGGCCATCCTGGAGCACCTTGCAGAGGAGGCATGAGAGCAGCCTTCACCATCCCCCCAGTCTTGCCACGGTTGTCGCTCACATTCCTTCCCTCACTCAGCACTCTCGATTTCATTGGCCTTCTTGGTAGCTGCGTTTGGGTCACTTCATCCAGCAGGGAAGGGTGGGAATCCCAAGTGCATTTCCAGCTCAACTTGGCAGTGCAGCCAGTGGCTTACCTCCCATATGGGCTCACTTTTCTCCCTTGGCACTTGCAATCTCTTTCTCCACTCTAGGTCTCTGGGCAACCTCTGTGGTAGAGGAGAACAGCTTGGAATCCTGCCTATTTCCCCCTTCTTCCCTGCTTTACACACTATGGAAATAGTAATCTACCTATCATAGTAATCATACATACAGATGCTGACTGAGGTCCTGACTTGAGAGTAAACCTGCATTAAGTTCCTCCTTGACCTCCAAGAGCCACACAATATATGTGAAAGATCCGCAGTTTGGTCACCTCTGCCCTAAACCATTCTACCCTTCTTCCCGTGTATATCTGATACCCCACTTGAACTACTTATAGGCATTCCTAGACCTCTACCACGCTTGTTTCACTCATTTAATGTAGACTTTAAACTTTTTAGTCAGTGGCTATAAATGCAATTAAATGCAAAGTTACTGTATTCTAAGCCCATTTATTTAAGTAGGCTTACTTTAGAGTAGCACGGGATTGCATTGGCTGCCCCTTTCATTTTTTATAGCTACTCATAGTGCTAAATAACTGTTTAGTGGCAGCAGTAATTGAGTCAGCTTTGCCTTTGAATCAGGCTGAGAAGTCCCAATACATTTACTTGGTAAATTGGAGTCAAGTGGGATGTAAGAGAGAGAAGAATGAGGTCTCAGGAAATGAGGAAGACTTACTTATATGTTGTTAAGTACCAGGGTATAACTATCATAATATAATCAAGTTACTTGAAACAGTATATGTTTGATTAATTCATTAAAAAATAGCATCTAGGGAATTATTGAGGGAGATATGGTATTGTTTAAAATACACTGCAGGACACTTTCATTGCAGTCTTTTGTAGCTCATTAGCAATTTCTTTAATGAGTTTCTTTTTTAGTGATAGATAGTTAAAATAACAGACAAGTGACAGATTGTTTGTCTTTAATGATTTCCCTATTTCAGGCCCATTACAAAGCAATTAGAAATCTGACAGCATTTTCACTCTGCATTACTGATTATCTAAAGTGATGAGAAACTAGAGGTGATGAATATTAATTGTATATTTTCATATGATTATCATAAATTATTACCTTGTCTAATATGCTGCAGGTGAATTAAGAGCAAAAGGAGGAAATTCAGTCAGATATGATAATTTGAAAGATAGTATGATTTGGTTTATGCCATTGTCAACAGTGCCAATTTATCTGTATCTTTTCCCCATTAAAATAACTACTTTTTAACCTGAATTCAAGATGCTGTTTTAATCAGATGTTAAATCATTCTAGCACTAGACTATTATTAGCTTACTGTTTTCTTAATAATTGTTTTAAACATTCTTCTACTACAATATAAATAAAATTGATAGTGTAGCATACATAGCATGAAATATTGGCCAAAAAAATTTTCTGTTGGTAAATACATCCCCACAATTTTGAAATAATTTATGAGGATACATTATGATTTCAGCATTTTGTTATGAAAGGATATTAACAACAAATTCAAAATTATAATTTGATTCATATACAAAATGAGTAATTCCAGACTAAGCATAGTGCATTTTGAATGGCTTACTTTCTAATAAAAAGGAGCTTAGAACATCATTCACACATCCTTCATTTTATCCTCCAAACAACCCTGTGAAATAAGCTATGCTGAGAATGAATAACTGGCCCAAGATCCATAGGGATTCAAACCTGTTTCCCAAATCATAGTTCAATTGATACAGCACTTCGACTCATTTATATATTTAGCAGTGCTGTCTTGCTATATGTAAAGAATGAGGAGAATACTTTTAAAATTTTACATCAGTGATACTGAACACCAGAACAGTATGCATAATATATAAAATGAATAAGTGGATTGGTGTTGCAGTGAAAAGAAAGATGATTCCATTCATATGTGGCAGCCTCAATCTACTAACATTTATTTTACATATTTTTAAAGTTACTTATTTCATTTAAAATTACTAGTTATGATATACTATTTGAGTTTGATTAAGTTTTTAAAAATATATGTAAAAGGTCTTATGGCAAATATTAACTATTGATATGTAAGGAGTATATTGGTGATCATAATTATTTTATTTTTGTGTCTTTACAACTGTTCTGAAAGAGTTTGTCGCTGCTGTTAATGATGTTGGTTTGAATGAAATGTCAGATAATGTTTTGTCAGATAATGCAGAAATTGCTTATTTAAACTCCAGACAGCTATTACTTTTTAATCTGTTTCTAATTGTTCATGTTAAGCTGTAACAATGTTGTCTGACATTTCTTTTATATATTCACTTGGCTTTCTTAAGAACTATAGAGCTTGACTCATGCAGTTTGCTGAGCTAGTAAAGGTGGGACCTGGAGATCCCCCTGAATTACAGCTCATTTCCAGACTACAGAGACCAGTTCTCCTGGACAAAACGGATGTTTTGGATTGTGGATTCAATGGCGCTGTAGCCCATGGAGGCCCCTGTCCTTCCCAGGCTTCACCACCAAGTCTCCAGGAGTTTCCTTATTTGGATCTGGCAACCTATTTAAGTCCCCTGGTGGTGGCTAGGGAGGACCTGGCAACCCTAACTACAACAGCGTTCAAAGGCTATACAACTATTGTTATGTGATATGTTAGTAAGGTTTCCAACTCTCTTGAGAAATTCCTGGAGATGGTGGCTTGGGAGGGCAGAGTTTGGGGAGGGAGCTCAGCAGGGATGTGATGCCATAGAGCAGGGGTGTCAAATATGCAAAGGGCTCTTATCAGGCTCCCAAGCAACTGGCTGTCATCTGCTTCCTTCTCCCTTTCTCTTGCTCCCTTTTGCATCACAGCTTGCTTTGCCAGGCTCGCTCAATTGCACAGCGGAACTACTGAGCCAAGCCTCTCTTCCTTCTATTGACTGAGGCTTCCCCTGTCCCCTGGGGAAGAAAGGAAAGAGCCAGAGCTTCCTTTGGCCAGTTTCCTGGATCCCATGGGAGAAATACAAAGAAAGCATCTTTAAGACCAATGAGTGCTAATGTTTTAAGTATGTTTGAAGTTTTTTAAAAATATATATTTGTGTTTGTGTTCTTTATAAAATTTATATCTCAGCTACCTAATCTTAGCTATACACATGGCCCGGCCTGACATGACTCGGCCCAACCCAACATGGCCTGGCCCAACAAGGTCTCATTTATGTCAGATCCATCCCCTCATATCAAATGAGTTTGACACCCCTGCCATAGAGTCTTCTGTCCAAAGCTGCAGTTTCCTGCAGGAGAACTGGTCTGGAGATCACTTGTAATTCCAAGGGAGCTCCAGGCCCCATTTGGAGGTTGTTCGTTCTATATGTTGTTCTGTAGTTGTACTATTTACTGACAATATACTATCTGTGTTGAATCCTCAGCCCGGATTGTGGCCAAGGAAATGTGTATGTGTGATGTTTCTCCAATAATCTAGTGGTAGTTTAGAATTCACATGCATGGCTATCATAAAGGATATGCATTAACATGTTATGGTTGGTAGGCTGTTGTTCTAGTGTAATTAAACATAACTATATGAGCTTTAAGCAGGGATGTTCCCTAGAAGAGAAGCCACTATACCAAAGGTTGTATAGTGTCAAAAGTATATAATTTCATAGAAAAAACAGGAAAATGTAACAGTTGCTCTTTTATAACATTCTAGTTTTCATTAAACATGGAGAGAGCCAGTTTGGTGTAGTGGTTAAGTGCGTGGACTCTTATCTGGGAGAACTGGGTTTGATTCCCTACTCATCCACTTGCAGCTGCTCGAATAGCCTTGGGTCAGCCATAGCTCTTGCAGAGTTGTCCTTAAAGGGTAGCTTCTATGAGAGCTCTCTCAGCTTCACCTACCTCACAGGGTGTCTGTTGTGGGGAAGAAGATAAAGAAGTTTGTAAGCTGCTCTGATATTCTGATTCAGATAGAAGGACAGGATATAAATCTGCGGTCTTCTTCACTAATGATTAGTAATGCAAAATTGATGTAGTGATGGTGACATCATGTGTGGCTTGTTTTTCCATTGGTGTCACTAGAACTGGACAAGGACAAGAAAATGCACAATGATCCTGTCATGTATTTTGCATTACTAAAGATTACATATTGGTGGATGGAGAAGGAGGAAGAAATGTCAACAACTGCTTATGTTGCCAACCTCCAGGAATGACCTGGCGATCTCCTGGATTTACAACTGATCTTCAGACTACAGAGATCAATTCCCCTGGAGAAAATGACTGTTTTGAACAGTAGACTGTATAGGATTATATCACCTCCAAATATCCAGGAATTTCCCATGGTGGAATTGGCAATCCTAGCCACTATTGTTGCCTGCAACCATACATGGGCTATACAGATTGTACCACAGCCTTAGTCTTTCCTTACTTGTAGGCATACAGTCAGTGTGCCTTGATATTGCCTGAACCATGCAAGTGAAAAAGCTTAACTTCCTATTCTTCGCAGTTACCATCGTAGGTATGTTTCCCTTTAGTAAAGATAAGATAAAAATAAATAGATTTATTTTCTTTTGTCTCACCTGATCTGTATTGCAGTATGCCACTAAAGACGTAACTGCAGGAGCTGCTCCCATTTTTGAGGATTCTAACTCTGCCTGAGGAGCTGCATCAGAAAAACAGGCATGTTTAATGTCACTGTGATTACTTGTTAGTGCAAACTGCAATACAACATTTAAAGACAACATATTATTGAGAGTGTTGTCTTTGCTGCTTGTAGGCATGATGGACAATATTTCACAGTTTACATTAAAAACATCTTTGTGAGAAAAGTAATTATCAAAAGAGTATTATAGGTTTGGATATTAAGATTATCCATTTTATTTTTAATTGGCTTTTTTCAAGATAATTGGGCTTATTCCCATGTGTTTGTGAGAAGGGGGCACTGGGCTAATTGGCTTTGATGCACATATTCTCTTCAGAAAATATGAAATTATTCTGACATTCTTAACATTTGTCTTGTGATTTAGTTTCTTTTTAAAAATATAAACATATTTTGCCAGATATAAATAGCAGGTCATTTACAGTTCTCTGAATGTCTTTCATTATATTTTACCCTTACAATTTGACACTGGACATGTCTGTAACTGGGTTGCCAATCGTTATGTTTGGATCCCTTCCTGGAGTAAGGTAACATTTCCACTGTATTTCATGCAAGATTTGCATTAACATGCAGTAGCAGAAACTTTTCTGAGATAATTTGGAAGCTCTGTTATCTGTTGGTAGTGATGGTACTAGTTTCGAATCGCAGTCTTAATGGGAGTCTCAAGAAGAAAGTATGGAACTAGTTTGATGGTAGCATGACCCAGCATAAGTTGTGCCAAACTGGTATTAGAGGGATGTGGTACAGTTCTTAAAAGAAGAGACAAGTGGTAAGCAGGACTGCCAAGAGCCACCATGGACCCCTGAACAAACATTCTATCTGACTCCCTTCATTACGCTGATCCAAACTAAATATAACAAAATCACTTGGCTGACCACAGATCTATAATAATAAAATGATCTGTATGTCCATCTTGTTTAGTGGTGAAAACGTCAGAGTAGGATCTGGGAAATCCAGGTTCAAAAACCCACTCTGCCATGGAGGTTTGCTGAGTGACCTTCAGCCTGTCACACGCTCACAGCCTAACCTACCTGTGAGGTTGAAGGCAAGGAGCCACTTGGTGGGGGAATTCAAAGTAGGGATAAACAAGTGGCAGATCATAAAAGAAAGACAGCAATCAGAAGGGGGAGAAAAGTGTGGAAAAGAGTTAGAGAAATGTAAGAAGACAATGAAATGGGGTTTTTTTTTAAAAAAAACTTGCTACTGCATGCTAACAAGATTGTGACATTACATAAGAACATAAAAGAAGCCATGTTGGATCAGGCCAATGGCCCATCCAGTCCAACACTGTGTCACACAGTGGCCAAAAAACACAGGTGCCATGAGAAGGTCCTTCAGTGGGGCCAGGACATTAGAAGCCCTGTGGAAGAGCTTGGTGGAACTAAAGAGAAAAGCAAACCATAGACCTCTGAAGCTAATGACCTTTTTAGTAGACTGCATCATGGCAAGAACTGTAGATTGTCCTGATTGGTCTTGCCTTGCTCCAGTGCCTGGCTTGGCTGATGAGTTTAATAGGATCTGATCAGCCAATGGTTCCTTCAGTCTCCTAGTAAACTTTGCTAAAAGGCGCAGCCGGCAGACTGAGTGCTTTTTATAGTGCTCTGCCCTCCCTGTTCCACTAGTGGCTGCAGTCAGAACTGCATAAGAAAATTTTAGAAATGCATTCTGTGAATGCTGAAGTGGTCCTTGAGCTAAAGTGGTCCTTGAGCTAACAGAGAGCCAGTTTGGTGTAGTGGTTAAGTGTGCGGACTCTTATCTGGGAGAGCCAGGTTTGATTCCCCACTCCTCCACTTGCACCTGCTAGCATGGCCTTGGGTCAGCCATAGTTCTGTTAGGAGTTGTCCTTGAAAGGGCAGCTGCTGTGAGAGCCCTCTCCAGCCCCACCCACCTCACAGGGTGTCTGTTGTGGGGGAGGAAGGTAAAGGAGATTGTGAGCCGCTCTGAGACTCTTCGGAGTGGAGGGCGGGATATAAATCCAATATCATCATCATCATCATCATCTTCTTCTTCTTCTTCTTCTTCTTCTTCTTCTTCTTCTTCTTCTTCTTCTTCTTCTTCTTCTTCTTCTTCTTCTTCTTCTTCTTCTTCTTCTTCTTCTTCTTCTTCTTCTCCTACTTCTAACTTGGGCCTCCCAAATTATGTCTTCTCAGTCCCTCAGCAGCCCTGGTGGTAAGAGAGTGTGAAAGCCATCTCTTGTATTTTGTATGTATCTTACCCGTAGGGGGATAGAGGGAAAGAGTGCACCCCCACACGGTGCTGTCCCCTTATATAAGGGGACCACACCCCCTTATATCTTTTGGATAGAAATTCTTATTCTAGAACAAAACCTCAAGATCTTATACAAGTCGTGCTCTGCTGGTCCAAGTAACTCCTTGTGTAGCATAGTTGTGCCATAAAGGGGTGAGGAACAATTCTGAAAGTACATTGCTGATGACTGCTACAGCACCAAAACTGAGTCTGGGATACAATATGTACTTAGATTGCTAAGGACTGATGTATACTTTTAGAGAATTTGAGTGGTCAGTCTTGAAGTTCATTAGAGAATGCTGGCAGAAGATCACAAGGCTGAATGTTTCCCTACACAATGATCTCCCTGCCTCTGCAATTCTTACGTCAATTAGGAGGTTTTTAACCTAGTCTTCTCTTTGACTTGCCAGTTTTATCTGTGACTTTTATTACAGAAGCATTAAATCCTACAGTCTTCCCCCTCACCCCATTTTGAATGTCTGGCAGCACCACAGCTCATCTCATAACACCAAGAGAAAGATATAAACCAGCAAGAAGTCATGCTATAGAAACTATTTTGTTATTTTACTTTATTTTTACTAGGCTGGAAATGGAAAATAGTGAAACAGAAAGTGCTGACTCGTTGCATATTCTGTGGTCTGAAACATCAGAAAGATATGACAGGGATTCAGCTTCACAATCACCAGCATATCAAAGCAGTGTAAAAACTACAGAACTAAAAAAGTATGTGAGTATATTCAGTCCAGTTTCACCTTTGTCAGCATTAACAGCTTTGTGACAGAACTAAGCATTTTACTTACTAAAAAAGATTTGGTTAAATATTGTCACACACTAGCCAGAAATTTAGATTTTTGAGCTATATTGATGTGAAACAGCAGAACAAAGTTTGAGCTCAGTGGCGCCTTTAAGACCAACAAAGTTTGATTCACAGTATAAGATTTCCTGTGCAAGAACACTTCATCACTTTTTAAAGTCAGGAATTATTCTAATAAAGTTAATGATTAAGAAGTGGATACATTAATCATCAGTAAGTCTGAATTTTGTGTTAATTTTAAAAATTAGCTGTTACTATGAAACAACACTGATGTGAAGTATGTTAGGCTGACAGTCACAAGACCCAAGGTTATCGTGCAATCATCACTGCCGTGTGGGGATTTGAACACAGGTCTCCCAGACTGTAGTCTGACTCTCTAACCTCTGCATCATGCTGTTTCACTTAAAATGAAATTAAAACAAAATTGCAGCTATTTTTAAAGGTTTGTTTGGAGATACCTGCAGGTGGCTAGTAGGAGAAACTTTATTGTACTGCTTTGTTCACCCCGATTGCTGTGGCCCCCACTCACACTCTTCTTAAGGAATGACACTATAATGAAATAAAAATACAAGCACAATATTATGTTCAATTTCATGGAATATTTGACCAGTCAAGTAATAGGCATCCAGTTGGCAATATTTGATCAGTCAATGGAAAAATGGGTTATGTAAATTTATTAAATTAGCTTTTGTTCAACAGGCCAGTGAATAGCTGGGGAGACGTCATGGTTCATGGCAGAATATGCCTTTGCATGCATCCATGAGGTCTCAGGTTCATTTCCTGATATCTGTGTTAAAAGGGTCCCAAAAAGTGTTAGGAAGATCTTTCTGTTCCTGAAACCCTGGACAGCTATTTCTAGCCAAAGCACTAGGATAGATGGATCAGCGCTCTCATAAAGCAGCTTCATGTTCATATGTTGACACTGAGTTGGATCCAGATTAATATTTCCATGACTGCAAGGATTTCCTCCCACAGAATGCAATTGTTACGCCTCCCTTGCCTGTGGCAACCTGGAATTTCCTCTCCCACAAGAATAGGATTTCAAGGAGCATTTGGGGCTTCTGCAAAGGGGGAGATGTAAAATTGTGCTCCAAGCCAATATTTTTAACTAGGAATAAGGCCCGTTATGAGATAAAATACAATGGGCTCTAGAAAGAGGCTCCAGGTGAATAACTCAGCATTGGCCAGGGGGGCTGAGAAGGGAAGTTAAAGGTAGAGGAAGTCAAGGCGCGTTTAGAAGGCAGCTGGGAAGGAAATAGGGAAAGGGGATTGGTTATCAGAGAAGGGGGGTGAAGTAACAGAGAAGGAATGGTGGGGGCAAAAGAGATGGGGGTAGATTGACAGAGAATGGAAAAGGGGAGAAAGAGAGGGAAGACTGATAGAGGAAGAAGGAAGGAAGCAGTCCCCTTTATCTTAAGCATCTCCTCTGGGCAGGAAAGGCTGTGGCTCAACTTTGCCTTCCAGCCCTGGGCCAGACAACCTTCTTCTCTCCCAGCTTTGTGACTCAGTTACCTGACGAATAAGCAAGGTGATAGGTCCAGCAGGGCCACACTGGCCCAGTCAGCTGCCAGCAGTGGTGCCTTTCCCTCCTGCTTGCTTGGGGCCCAGAAGTGGTGAGGCAAAGCAGGTCAGCTCACCCAACACCACTGGCCCAGCTCACCTCACAAGTCCAGCAGGTGAGGCAGCAGGAAGAGAAGGGAGGGTGGGAGATGGAGGGCAGCAAGTAATAGCTGGCTGGCTGCTGCTGCCAAGAGGTGGGCTTTCGTATGCCAGCATCTCTGATGGTCTCCGCTGAGGAAGTCCTGCCTATGTGCTCATCTACCTCCTATGTCACGTCCCATGTCACCTGAAGGGAAGGGGGGAGAGGAGAGGAATTGGGGGGCTTGGCCTCCACACGCCCCAACCCTTACTCCTCACTCATTCTGAATGTTCTGTGCACGCTCATTGGCCCAATTCTCATCTCTCCTGGGGCTGGAGGGTGGGTTTATTCTCTTTGGAGACTAAGTGACACGTGGCTCAGCCAATAGGAGGGTAGGTGAGTTGTCGCCAAGATGGCTTTCCTTTTATAACTGTAGGATGATGTCATGATTTGAGTTACATGACCATATCTGATGCATTACAGTTATGACATTTCCTTCTGAGTTCATGAAGTTGTTATCTTAATGTACTTGAGTCTTTTAATTCTGTAGTGCAGCTTATTCTGGTTTGCTCCCATGTCAAGCAAGAGGCCGAACTATTTTCATTTAACCCCTCCGCCAACATTTCTGGAAAGTATCAACCAGACAGTGTTTCTGTCTTGTCCATCCCAGTCTTTTGTCATACAATACAGTTTCTTTTCCGTGTTTGCATAAACTGCATGTACAATTTCTCCCCTCCTATCTATAAATTAAAATCTATATATAACTCAGAAATCCTTTGCTCCCAACTTAACCTCGGGAATATTTGTGGGGGGAAATTCAACGTATTTATTCTTTTCCTTTTGTTTAATTATCAACTCAATACTTATTGAGTTAATATCTCATTGGCTTATTGGCTTAACGTCTCAAGTTAGGGAGGTGTTTGTTGTGGTTGTTAATTACTGGGTAAATTAAAAGTGTTTTGTCAGTTGGTTTACACTTTTAAGTGTATTATTCTTTGTAACCTTAGAAAGAACTACAATTTAATTCTGATTTTGTATAATAATCTTGAATTAAATCTACAAGAGAAACATATTAAAAATTTTACATTTACAGTAGATGGTGGATGATGAAATCAGCTTTTAGTTGATTGTCTTTCTGTTACGATCTGCAGTAATTTATCCAGTCATTGTTATCTGATGTAATACAGTTACAATATGCTGAGCATCTAAACCTATAGATCATCTCAATACTTGGATAGTTTTTCTGTGCGTAATGCTGATGGCATAAATGCTTTATGAGTAGAGTTGCCAGGTCCTCCCTGGCCACCAGTGGGTGTGGTGGGGAGATTGTCTGCTCCAGTTTAGGAAATTCCTGCAGATTTGAGGGTGAAACCTGGGGAGGACAGAGACCTCAGTAGTGTACATTGCCATAGTGTCCACCCTCCAAAACATCCATTTTCTCCAGGAGAGCTGTTCTATGTAGTCTGGAGATGAGCTGTAATTCTGGGAGGTCCCACAGGTCCCACTTGAGGACTGCATCCCTATTCATGAAAGGAATGATATCCCTATAAGGCTGCATGAAAACATATACAGGGCTGGTGCGTGGGAGTCGGCAAACTAGGCGACGGCCTAGGGCACTGGCTCTCACAGGGGTGCCTCCTTCCCTCTGGCAGGATTGGCTGCAGTTGCCCCCCCCCCCAGCCACCCTCCTTCCTTTCATGGCGCTGGAAGCCAGCACCGCGCTCCATTCCCACCCCCCCAAAGCCTAGGCTGGTCCTTACAAGCTTCAATGTGGCTGTGTGCGGCTTCTAAGCCTTTGAAGGTCCCGCGATAGGAGAGTTCGCTCCCCCTCACTTCCAGTTCCAGGAAGAAGGGGGAGTGAACTCTCCTCCTGTGGGCCCATCAAAGGCTTAGAAGCCTTGCGCAGCCACATTGAAGCTGGTAAAGATGGGGAACCAGCCTCGGCGGTGGCCACAGCAGGGGGAGAGTGCAGCCTGGCTTGCAGCGCCGGGGGGGGGGTAAGGATCAGCTGGGGGGTGGGCAACAGAGCGCGGTGCTGCAAAGCAGCATCCCAAAGGGAAGGGGGAGGGCGCCCACTCTTGCCGAGGCTTTGCAAGCCTCAGAAACATGGGGGGTGCTCAGCTCTCTCCTGCTTCAAAGTGGGAGAGGGCTTAGAATAGGGGGGCCTGCATGCGCTGCGCACAACCTGATGATGTCATCATGATGTCATCAGGCCACGTGCACTATGCACACGAAAGTTTGTTAAAAAGAAGAAAAGGAGGGGGCAGGGGGCAAATTTCAACCTGCGGCGCTGGGAACCTCAGCAGAGGGCCTGAACATATATGCATGAGAAATGTTTAGTTTTATTCTGTTACTCTGTCACAAAATTGTGATGCTTCCTGAGCTCATAAAAAGTTGATTATAGAGTGGATACTGAGCAAGGGTTCCAGCAAGTTAATTTTCCCTCTTCCTTATTTTTCTTTCACTGACATATTTCATGTTCCTATACAACATTCAGGCACCATTAGACCTTAGGATGGGGGGAATCTACAAAGTGATTTTTTTTTTCATATGAGGGGAGATCCTCCCTCCCAACATATGCAGAGACTTCTTTTCTGTTTAGCTCAGTTTTGCTCCTTTTACTGTGGTCAGACACTTTACTTTTCGATACATATATTAATTGATGGCAATGAGATGCATTCATTTAAAAACAACTTAAGTGTACAATGGATGCTTCTTTGTTCTTTGACTTTTTAAAAATCTGAAGTTGTGTATATTGTGTCAATTTCTTAATACTTCAGTTATTTTTCTCCTTTGAAATTACCCTCTCATTTTAATTACTTTGTTCTCAAGCATGTGCACATGACAGGCTTTCCCATATTCCTTTAGTTTTATGTGGTCATTTAATCCTACTGAAAGACCATCCTGTCTTTTTTTTCTTTGCAGAAAAGACATGCTCCCTTATACAAAGAAAACAGATAAAAATACTGAAGAGAAGCAAAGAGAGCTTCTGCATGGCCCTGAAAGTCACCTGCAATCATCACTAGAATCAGGAAGGTCAGCACTTCAAGATGGTCCCACACATCAAATAAAATCAGTTCAGAGCAGTTATAGAATATCAAAACTAGTCAGAAACAAATCAAATAGTACAAACAATTTCTGTCTTATATCATCATCCAAGAGAAACAGACCTGTCAGTGCTCCACCAGGTCAGCTAAGGCAATCAAAGCTGTTCTGTGTTGCTTTTAACTATGACTGTTGATGCTCTGTCCCCTTTCAACTGGATCAGTAATAATGATTCAAATGACAGCCTTAAACTTATATAGTAAAAGGCAGCGCAACGTTTATTAAGATTATTCCTCCATTCACAGGACAGCTTTAAATGTGGTGGTGAAACTGTAAAAATGTATTGTGTGTATGAAAAATCATGCAAACCATGTTTATGTTATTATGTGTTACATTTATTTAGTTTACCAATAAATTGCCTATTATGCCATTTCCAATGCATGCCTATGAACATTAATAAAATTCTATTTCAAAATTGGACTAAGGCAGCAAACCCGCAGACACAAACTTTAAAGTAAGCCTTACTGAACACAAAATGAATATCCAATAAATATAGATAGGAACTTCTAAGGATATTTTAAAAAATGAGACGATAAATAAAAAATTACAAGGAAATTATTTTTAGTTGTAAAATGCATGTAGTTATTTTAAACATTTATTTAATTCTTTAATATGTATGGCTGGATCTTTTAAAGGAAAATATAGAACTCATTGCAATTATAAGGAAGGTTCTAAGTCCATTGAAGTAAATGGACTCTGAAAAGAATAACTCTGCTTAGGGCGGCACTGTAATTAATATAGAGAAATTTAGTTTGTTGGTTACCATTTCCCATAAATTTAGTGAAAAGTACGTTTGAATGTTAAAGTGCAGAAATTATGAGATGAATGATATTTGGGGGACACTGTCTAAAATGAAAATCACTAAATAACTTCAATTGAATTAAACTGGAATTGTTTTGTAACAGATGTTTACAGTTTCCTTGCTCAAAATTTCATTTGGCTCAGAAGGCCTCTGAAGTGCTCCACCTTTTTAAGCGGCATCCTTGGATACTCAGAGTAACTGCTTTTAAGAATGGTTCACTAAGCGTATTTGCTAAAGTTGCAGTGGCACCTTCCATTAAGCTGGTAAGTATTAATATAACTTTTTATATATACTAATATTCAACATGGTTCTCACAACAAATGAAACACTTCAAAATTATGGTAATTATCTTTTCCCCTTAAACTTTCTCCTAAATCAGATGCTACAAAAAATGTATGGACACAGGGCCAAAATTTCAATTTACTGTTTTCTGAATGCAAAATCCAGAAAACAGCAAGATTAAAATTATATACAGATATGGATCTTAATTATGATATTGTTTCATCATGTTATATAATGATAACATTGCTAGAAAATATTTAGCAGTTGGATGCCTATATACTGCATATGCCTAAATATATAAGACCTGGATTTCAAAGATTTGATTCTTGACTAAATGATTTACTGGAGTAAATTTTTAATCCTTTTTACCTTACCTTTTTGTATGCATTTAGCTGCTGGAGGAATGCACTGAAAAGCTGAAGCTGAATACGGCTGCACGACGAGTCTTTCTGGCAGACGGCACCGAAGCACTGGATGCCACAGACATTCCCCATGATGCTGACGTTTATATTTCAACAGGAGAGCCCTTTTCAAATCCATTCAAAAAAATTAAAGGTAAAAAAAAAATGCCAGTCAGTGGCTTAAGGGGTGCAATTAAAAATGATTTTCATCCTGTCTTTTTGCATGGTTTAACAAAACTAATGTTTACTCATTTACAGCTCAGTAAGAAGATAATGTGCTTAATGAAAGAAAAATCTACTGACAGCCACGTTTATTGCCCTTCATTAGCATTGGTGCTTAATTTAATATAGATCTGAATAGACATTAGGGAGCCTGCAGGAGGTTAAATGGTGAAAATATAATAAATTAAATCAGAGATTATTGAATTTACTGTTTAGTTTCACTGACATCTAGCAGACACAATTCATTAGGCTTATTACACTAGCAAAAATAATAGTTCAGAGTTTGAGTGCTTTATTAATTTAGGCATATGACCTTTATTAAGACACACCATTAAAATAATTATCAGACTCTTCATGCAACAATGTAAAATATTCACCCTGAAGTTGCACATAAATTTTTATGTGCACCTCTTCTAATGTTAAATTATGATAGTTAAAGCTCTTTTTAACATAATTTCTGAATTTATTGTGTCTTATCACTCACTAATTGTATATGTTTTCAGATTACAAAATCAGAGTTTACAATGATATGCTCTTGCTATTGTCAGCTTTTTAAAAGATTATGATTTTGACAATGTTCTTTTGGATTGACTCAGTAGTATTTGATGATACAAAGTTGTGTATGACTTTCAAAACTGCATCATGAAATACTGCTGTGTAATATTTGTTATCAGAGTTTAATTGAAATATTTTTGTTAAATATTAACAAAATTATGAAATTCATGAAACTGGATTGAGTTAGTGAATCACCTTTAATATCAACCCCTGACCCCCAAATAAAATTCATTATCGTACGTAATTTTACATTTTAAAATACTGTATTGGCCTACTTTATTAAATAGGTTAAAGCACTGTGCTTTAGAAGATTTTGGGACCAAAGTAAAACAAAGTTTTTAGCTAATGTGCCAGTTTTTATGGATCGAATATAGTACTGTTCTTAATTTTCCATAGCAGTAACAATTGTGTTTAATTTTTGTAAAAAATAGCAAAATATTTTTCATTCTTTTTCTTAGTATGTCAGTAGAGGCGGTTTAGCTACCAGTCTAAATATGTTATTAAAATGAATGCATTATATTGAAGAATGTTGTCATTGCCAAAAAATTTGTGCCCAAATGTTTGTGCATTGAATGTTGGTGGCTTAGAGGAAAATGTTGGAAGAGTTGTAGTAAAGAAACATTACTGTAAATTGAGCAAATTATGCTTGAGAACAGTAATTGTGTTTCATACAAAAAGGGGTGAATAACAACTGCCCATAAATATCTTTTTAAAAGGCGTATTATATAAACATTTTATAAAAGAAAACATTTAATTTTATTTATTCCACCAGTTCACTCATATAATATACATTTATTTTTGCTTTTGCAAAAACTATATTTGTAATAAGTAATTCATAACTCATGAATTATGCATGTAGTGTAGTATTACAGATGATATGACAGTCTCCTTGAATACAGTCCAAATGTTCCATTGAAGATGGTTTAGTCTATTAACTCAATAACGGGAATAAATTTAGACAAAAATCTTTTTGTCATTGTCTTAGTTCATAAAGGAACAGTGAATTGTCTACTGTTTTTTCAAGCCAATAGCAATAATCAATATTCACCTTGTCTTGTGTCTTAGGTGCTATTACGTTAAACCTAATATTATAATAATTTTGTATAATCACAGGAATAGTGTATGTAAGGCATTATTACTTTTTCCAAGGCATGTTAGACTAAATTTTCAAATTAATTAAGCATTTCTTTCTTCACCTCCACTTCATCATGCACAGCGATAAACTTCTCTGCTTTGTCTGCATCTTTTGGCTGTGTTTCATCATATCATATGCACTGCTGTTCCTTTAGCACCAAAATGTTGGCACACATTACTGAAAATTTCACACTAACTCTTGCTGGATCAGCAAGCTTAACCTACCAAAATCTGGTGTAGTGCAATAGTTTTTGACTGATAATCAATCTTTTTGCAGCTCGACAGTTGTTTCTGGGACTCACACTAGAGCAGGTGGCAGATGTGCCTTGTCTTTTGAGAAAAGAAAGAGTAGGTGAGGTTGGGCACAGTGTAACATATTGTGTGGCCATTAAAAGGGCTTTGCTAGGGTAAGTATTACAGGAAAAAGTCACTGATATGCATAGAAGACCCACCAAGAGTACCCAATAGGTCTTTTTACAATCTGGTTTATAAATTTAATTCTATTACACATTTGTCCCAAATGATTTAAACACATTAAAAAAAAATTTAAAACATTTTTTTCAAGTTACAGATGTCAACATATTCTTAGCAAACCTGTTACTGCAATATACAATATGAAGGAAAGGCAGCAAATATAATATAGGAAAATAAAAAATATTTGGTAAAATGTATTATACAAGAAGAGTACAAAAACAGAGTCAGAATGAAAAACGAAGAATTATTTATCTAACAGATAAATTAAATTTATATTTAAGATATAACTCCAAAAATATTTTCAGTCCTGCTTTGTTGCAAGCATGCAGAATTGGTAGTATATAAAGATTAACAGTTTGAGTTCTGAGACTGGAATCCCGATTCAAATTTCACTTCAGTCGAAATGCATTAGGTTCTTTCGGCAAAACCCTACTATCTCAGCCTCAGTCTGCCAGTTGTATTAATGTTGATCTACCTTAGAGGGTTGTTCTAGTGATTACTGGGGTTAGATACATGAAAATCTTGTACACCACATTGTTATAAAAATGGCAAGTAGAGTCATGATTGTAGGTCTCCCTACCTATAAAGGTATAAAAATGCCTAAGCAATTGTTTGGTTATAATGTGCATCTCTGTTCTTCAGGCTCCAAGTGGAATAGCAGTGCTGCTGATTTGGCTGCTGTTGGAAATTGTCTTTTGGGTTTGAGAGATGTGGAGAAACGCCATTTTGCATGTGTGGGTTTAACATTGTTGGTTGGATGGGAGAAGACTATCAAACTTCCCTCCTGTCTGTAACCACTAGTCTGAGGACAACTCCCTAGAGAGAACAGGAAATCCCTCAAGGTTAGAGGAGATATGCCCAGGGGTCATTTTGAAGAAGGTGCTGGAGCTCATTAGCACAACTTATTTCCATATGCCACACACCCCTGATATCACTGAAAGGTATACTAAATTATATCAGCACAGCATCTGCCATAATGCTTCTTGAATTATAATTGTCATAATAAAACCTTACTCCCATCTTACTTTTTAAATTACTTTCGCCTATATGGCCACATGGCATGATGAAGATTTCAATCTGTCTGCTTTATATGTTTGGTTATTTTCCCATTTTTATGGGGGTGGGGGATAGAAAGTTTGCCAAATCTTAGAGTTCAGTAGAATTCTCACAGGAGGTTTGAACAATGGAGCCCAGAAGCAAGTATTTGGGGAGGGGGGAGGGTGTAAGAAAGAAAGAGCACAATAAAATTTAGAGGTTCTGGAGCTCTGCTCCTGTGAGCTCTTGTCCAAAATGAGGTCTGGATGTACCCCAAAATGCTTCAGGAGAGAGCCAGAGCCAGTTCTTGGGTGGGAACTGCAGTTTATATTTTTTAGTTTTGGCCATGAAGCCAGTCAATAGTCCATTGGAACTTGCAACAGAAAGAGCCTGTTCCTGGGCCAGAGTTGGTTACCATTTTCTTAAAATATGTTTGACCAGCTTACCCAAGAGTAACTAAGTAAGGTGCCTGCCGTGCATACCATCTAGAGAGGGCATGAGGTTATAGTAGGGAGAGAGATGGAGCATTTCTGCCTATATTATTTTGATTTGATTTATTAAATTTATATCCCGCCCTCTCCGCTGAAGCAGGCTCAGGGCGGCTCACAACAATAAAACAATAGATCATAGTAACAATATAACTCAGTCAATTAAACATTCAAACAATTCATCAGATCAACAGTATAAACAAAACAGTTTTGGTGCTAATATCATTTAGTTTCCAATGGCATTCAGTGCTCTTAGGTATCCGTTTATGCTACTGTATCAGTAATTGAGTTAAAGGCAAGCCAAAATAATGTTGTTTGTGGCCTTGTTGAACTGAGCGAGGTTCCGCAAGGCTCTAACTTCCTCTGACAGTTGGTTCCACCAATAGGGGGCAGCAATTGAGAAGGCGCTTTCCCTGGTGGTTTTCAATCTTTTTTTTTTTTTTAAATTTTAAAGTTTTATTGATAAGAGTAAAGAAATCAAGAGAAACAGAAAAACATATATACAACAACAATAACAACATTCTCAATCACCCACAAAACAAATCAACACAAACAAATATAACATCTAACAAACAAAACACCTACCCAGCCATACACGCTGGGAGATGGAAAGGATTAAAATCTGCATATTGAACAGAAAGGATGTCCCATATTTACTCAATTCCAGCATCTCTACTTTTAACCCATTTATAAACAGGATCCCATTCCTCTTGGCATTTTTGGACATTGCCATTTCTTAATCTTGTGGATAGTAAATCAGATTCTGCGGCAGCCAACAGTTTGTTAATAAACTCATCTCTATTAGGAATTATGTCATTTTTCCAGTACTTAGCATATAGAATTCTAGCAGTAGTAACTATATACAATAATATTTTCAGTTTAGGAAGAGGCAAACTCTGTCTACAAATATTCAGCAAATACAATTCCGGTACATGGTTAATATGCATTTTTAGGATTTTTTGGATCCAAATATTCACCTGCGACCAATATTTTTTGGCAGCTTTACATTTCCACCATATATGAAACAAAGACCCTTTAACTTCTAGACATTTCCAGCATTTGTTAGAGTAAGTAGGATAAATTTTAGCCAACCTATCTGGTGTAAGATACCATCTATAGACCATTTTATATAGGTTTTCTTTCCATTCTGCTGGTTTCAACAATTTTAAGTTTTGCTTCCATAATCTTTCCCATTCTTCCAAATCTATATTGTAGCCGAAATCCTTCAGCCAACGGATCCATGCTTCCTTCACAACCTCATCTTGCATCTTAATTTGAAGCAGCCAGTCATATACCTTAGAAATTATCTTTTGTTTAGAGTCCAAAATAAGATCTAGGTCCAGTGGTGTGCTCGCAAAACCTTTTTCTTTGTCATTGCGAAATCTTGATTTAAGTTGGCACTGAAGCCACCAACTTAGCTTAAGAGTCTCCTCCTCGATCAGTTCGTTATGGTCGTTTAAAAGATAAGTGTAATCTTGCACGATGTCCCAATTATACAAGTTTGGGTGAGTCAAAGCTTCAATCGGAGATAACCACTTTGGAGTATGAGTGTAATAAACTTTAATTTCCTCCCAAGTCCTATACAAGGATTTCCTTATTTCATGTCTAAAAAAGCGGCCAGTTTTTGTAGGGGCATGATACCACAAATAGCTGTGCCAGCCTTCTCCCAGCCCAGTGCCCTCGATGGTCAATAATTTTCTGTTATCCAATTTACACCAAACTCTCAACCAAGCAATACAGCAAGCTTTATAGTACAAATTCCAATCCGGTAGTGCTAGACCACCTCTTAATTTACTATCTTGTAAGACTTTTAGTTTAATTCTAGCTTTCTTGCCTTGCCAAATAAAGGCCTTAGTCATGAGGTTAAGTTGTTGAAAAAATAATTTAGGCAGCGTAACTGGAATTGTTTGAAACAGAAATAGAATTCTTGGAAGAATGTTCATTTTAACTGTAGCAATCCTGCCTAGAAGAGAGATTTGTAGGTCTTTCCAGTTGGTAAGATCATTACGAAGTTCTTTTAATATTTTTTCATAGTTGTCTCTATATAAGGATTTTAAGTCATTTGTCAGCTGTATCCCCAAATACTTTATCTTCTTTTCACATTTAAAACCTGACAATTGTTCTAAAAGTTCAATTTGTTCTTTCTCGATATTTTTGGTTAAAAATTTCGTTTTCGCGACATTCAACTTGAATCCCGATACTTCTCCGAATTCTCTTAATCTTTGCTTTAAAAATGCCATCGAGGAAGAGGGTTGCTCCAAGGTAAATACGGGATCATCTGCAAACGCCAACGTCTTAAACTCTACATTATTAATTCTAGTCCCTCGAATTTGGGTGTCATCTCTGATCTTCTTAATCAACGGTTCTAATGTCAAAATGAAAAGTAAAGGGGATAGCGGACACCCCTGTCTCGTACCTTGTTCTATCTCTATTATATCGGTCGTCACACCATTGAAGCTCACTTTGGCTACCTGTTTTGAGTAGACCGCTTCTACCATTTTAGAGAACCTTTCACCACAACCAACAGCAGACAACGTTGCGTTGATAAAGTTCCAGTTGACGTTGTCAAAAGCCTTCTCTGCATCTACAAAAATAGCCGCGAATTCTTTGTCCGAATGCTCTCTGTAGTATTCAAACAAATTCAAGAGTAACCTCACATTCTGGCTCATCAAACGTCCTGGAACAAAGCCAGTTTGGTCTTCATGGATTAATCCAGCAACTACTTTCTTCAATCTATTTGCTAATATAGCTGCATATATCTTGTAGTCACTGTTCAAAAGTGAAATTGGTCTATAATTTTTAATTTCTTACCTCCCTTGGCCCGGGGATTGACAGTAGGTTCTGCATTCCAGATCTGAGTACCCTCTGGGGAACGTGGGGAGAGACAGTCCCTAAGGTAGACAGGTCCTCATCCATATAGGGCTTTAAAGGTAATGACCAGCACCTTGTAGCAAATCTGGTATACTACCGGCAGCCAGTGCAGCTCCCACAGCCCTGGCTGTATGTGCTCCCGCATGGAGAGCCCCAATAACAGCCTGGCTGCTGCATTGTGCACCAACTGCAGTTTCTGAATTTGGAACAAGGGCAGCCCGTTGTAGAGGGCATTACAATACCCCAATCTCAAGGTAACCGTAGCATGGATCACAGTTGCCAGGTTGCTGTGCTCGAGGAAGGGGACCAACTGCCTTACCCACCTGAGATGGAAAAAGGCAGATTTGGCAATGGCTGCTATCTGGACCTCCATTGTTAGAGAAGGCTCCAGGAGCACCCCCAAGCTTCTGACCCTGGGCACTGTTGCAAGTGGTGCACCATCAAAAGCTGGTAGGGGGATTTCTCTACCTGGACCACCATGACTCAGGCAAAGGACCTCTGTCTTCGTTGGATTCAGTTTCAGTCAACTCAGTCTAAGCCATCCTGCCACGGCTCGCAATGCCAAGGTCAGGTTTTCTGGGACACAGCCAGACCGGCCATCAGTAGATTGTGCTGGGTGTCATCAGCGTGATGGCAACCCAGCCCATACCTCCGGGCAATCTGGGCAAGGGGGCGCATATAGATGTTAAACAACATCAGGGAAACCACCGCTCCTTGAGGCACACCGCAGTTAAGCAGGTGTTTCTGGGATGACTGTCCCCCCATCGCCACCCTTTGTCCCTAATCATGAAGGAAAGAGGAGAGCCATTGCAAGGCCAACCCCTGAATCCTTGCATCAGTGAGGTGGTGTGTCAGCAACTGATGGTTGACTGTATCAAACACAGCCGACAGATCCAGTAATATCAGTACCCCCGAACCACCTCTATCCAGATTTTATTTCTTCTGTTCACTTTTGATATGCCTGTAAATAGTTGTGAGTTTTTAAATAAACCTTTTAACTGTTGAAGGAATGAAGTCCCTCTGTGCCACACAGTTCTGCCAACTGCTTGGAAACATTAGGAGTGGATTGGGAAATCCCTAGAAAGGAGAAAAGTTGTAAGACAGCTAATTGCAACTCTCCAGGGGAGCCCCAAAGATCCCTTGGAAGCCCATATTGGGTTCCTAGTAACACAGGAGGGAGGTTAGAAGGCTGTCCTGCCTAACCAGAGCCCAGGACAGGGACAGTGGTGGCAGCAATACTCTGAGGCAGTGGAGTGGAACAGCCCATTCAGGTCAGAATTCAAGGATGGGTGGGCAGAGCCAGGACCCGCCAGCTGAAACAGGCGCAGTCTGCCACTAAAGAGAACACAAATAGCTCAGATCCCACTTTATTCTTATGATGTCAAATGAAATTTATATTTTAATTTACTTTTACAGTGTCATCCTAGTTTGTGTCCAATGGCACGTTTAAGACCAACAAAGTTTAATTCTGGGTGTAAGCTATTGTGTGATATCTGAAGTGTGTATACATACAGAAGCTTATACACAGAATTAAACTTCGTTAGTCTTAATTTTGTTTTGCTGTTTCAGACCAAGTGTGCATGCATACATATGGAAGCTTATACCCAAACAGGGTTGCCAGCCTCCAGGTGGGGCCTGGGATCTCCCGCTTTTACAAATGATTTCAAGCTGACATAGATCAACTCCCCTGGAGAAAATGTTTGAAGGGTACAATCTAAGGCATTGTACCATGCTGAGGTCCCTCCCCAAACCCTACCCACTCCCGGATCCACCTCCAAAGTCTCCAAGTATTTTCCAACACGCACCTGGCAACCCTAACCCAGAATTAAACTTTGTTGGTCTTAATTTTGTTTTGCTGCTTCAGACCAACATGCCTATCCACCTTAATCTAACCTAGGGAGAAGTATACTAGAGATGGGCACAAACCAATCCATGAATCACAATTTATGTATTAATTGGGTTGATTTGTGGTTCGTTCCGAACTGGTTCAACTCTTGGTGATTTGTTTGGTTTATTTTTGCAGTTCATTTTTCCAGACAGCCTGGTGCTGATTCAATCAATTCATAGGCAAGGCAGGAGGTGAACTTCTGGGAGCCCTAGAAACACCCATAGCAATTGTCCATAGCTTGATTGGCAGCTCTGGGAGCCAGTCATGGAGCTCCCATTCTGCTCTATGGGAACAGACACCCTGACTCAGCTGCTTTCATTTCGCAGCATGAAGAAAGACGAGTTAGTTGTTGTGAGAGCTTTCTTAGGGGTACCTGATTTGGGGGGCTATAACTCAGATATTCAAAATCCAGTCTTCACCAAACTTGAAGGGCGGGTGGAGGAGAGCCTGCTGAAGACTTTCTGTGACTTTTACACTTCCTGAAGCATGAACTGGATCAGGCAACCATATGAACCATGAACCAATATGAACCACCATTTCCCCAGTTCATGCCCATCCCTAAAGTATCCCCTTCTAAGTACACTGTAGTTAATTGACTTAGAAGTGAGTAACACTGCTTAGGTTTAGACTGTCAATATAGCTCTTTGACAAAATGCATGGAAGATAACTTATAGAAGTCTGTTCTACTAAGCATTAAAAATAGGCTAGCTTTAAAATTTGCTTAACATTGGCATTCAACTGCAACGTAAATCAAAGGGGGAAAGTTAATTTAAAGAAATACTAATAATCACAGGATTTTTGCCAAAGAGGTTGATACAAAGTCTTGATTGAGCAAATACATTATACTCTGGAAAACCACCTTTTATACAAGTAAAAGCATGTGTTTAATGAAGTAATCATTCACATATCTTGAGAATGTTCATCATGCAGAAAATGTGTAACACAAGTCTGAACTCTGTATTAACTGTCTAACTTGCAATACAGCAAAATTGTTTATTTGATAATTGTACCTTTTATAATTTAGAGATATTAAAACATGGCAATAATAAACATTTGAGAATTCATTCTACTCAGTGCTCGTTACTATCAGTTTTTATTACTCTCTGAAGATTCTATATATGAATGAGTTGTATTGGCGGTCCATAATACACCGTCTTAGTTACTAATTGCTTCAGATTTTTTAAACTACCAAGTTCTTTAATCAACCCTAGGTTCTTTTTTTCCTATTTGAATTGTGACTTTTGCCCAAGGCTTCATCTCATCATTATTTTAAGTGCATCAGTGTTTATACATTTTGAAGTATAATAAAGAACAATGTTAGAAAAACAAATTTCCATCTAGTACATTTCACTGAATTAATTTGTAGATATTTTCTGTCTTGGCAGTTTGGTCTTGGACTGACACAGTATATATATCATACTAATTGTATTTTGACCACTTTTAAGAAATCAGGTGTGTCAAGATTCATGCTCCCTCCTCTCTAGTTAAATGAAAAGTCTATTTGTTTGTTTAAAATACTTATACCCCACCTTTCTGCAATGCCTGGCGAACTATAAAGGCATTCAGTGGAAAACATATTAAAACACATAGATCAAGTTATAGCTTCATATACATCAGGTTAAATATCACCATCAGCTGCTAATCAAAAATATTTATTAGCTGCTTCTGTCAAATGTGCATCAGAATAATTTTATTTTGCACCTTTTATGAAAGGTGATCGTGAGAGCTTTCTATACCATATCTAGCAGGCTGTTGTGAAGTATGGGTACAGCCACTGAAAATGAGCATACCTCGGCTACAGATGCATGGACCTCCTGAATAGTGGTGTCCTCCAAAACTAAGATGCTTGATGACCTTAGCTGGCACACAGGATCATATGGGGAAAGGTAGTTCAGAAAGGTAGTTCAGCCGAAAGGATGCTCAGCTGTGGATGTGTCTGATGATGAAAGGAAAGTCCGATGCTGCAAAGAACAATACTGCATTGGAACGTGGAATATAAGATCTATGAATCAAGGTTAGCTGGATGTAGTCAAACAAAAGATGGCAAGACTGAACATCGACATCTTGGGAATCAGCGAACTAAAATGGACAGGAATGGGTGAATTTAACTCAGAGGATCACTATATCTATTATTGTGGGCAAGAGTCCCATAGAACAGGGGTGGCCAATAGTAGCTCTCCAGATTTTTTTTGCCTACAGCTCCCATGAGCCCCAGCCAGTATGGTCAATGGCTGGGGCTGATGGGAGTTATAGGCAAAAAAACATCTGGAGACCTACCGTTGGCCACCCCTGCCATAGAAGAAATGGTGTGGCCTTTATAGTTAACAAGAGAGTGAGGAAGGCAGTAAGGGGATCCTATCCAAGGCAAACCATTTAACATCACAGTAATCCAAATCTATGCCCCAACTACTGATGCAGAAGAGGCTGAAGTGGACCACTTTTATGAAGATCTACAACACCTTCTAGAATTAACACCAAAAAAAGATGTCCTCCTCATCATAGGGGACTGGAATGCCAAAGTAGGAAGTCAAAAGGTAACTGGAACAACTGACAAGTTTGGCCTTGGAGTACAAAATTAAGCCGGGCAAAAGCTAATAGAGTTTTGTCAAGAGAACAAACTGGTCATAGTGAACACCCTTTTCCAACAACCTAAAAGGCGACTCTACACATGGACATCACCTGAGGGGAAACACAGAAATCAGATTGATTATATACTTTGCAGTCAAAGATGGAGAAGCTCCTTACAGTCAGCAAAAACAAGCTGGAGCTGTCTGCGGCTCAGATCATGAGCCACTAATTGCAAAATTCAGGCTTAAACTGAAGAAAACTGGGGAAGCCATTAGGCCATTCAGGTTTGACCTTGATCACATCCCTTATAAATATACAGTGAAGGTGAAGAATAGGTTTAAGGAACTAGAGTTGATAGACAGAGCGCCTGAAGAACTATGGACGGAGGTTCGTGACATTGCACAGAAGGCAGCAATCAGTACCATCCCAAAGAAAAAGAAATGCAAGAACGCAAAGTAGCTGTCTGATGAGGCTTTACAAATAGCTGAGGAAAGAAGGAAAGTGAAAGGCAAAGGTGAAAAGGAAAAATTAACCCAACTGAATGCCGATTTCCAGAGAACAGCAAGGAGAGATAAGGAGGCCTTCCTGAAGGAACAATGCAAAGCAATAGAGGAAAATAATAGAATGGGAAGGACAAGAGATCTCTTCAAGAAAATTGGAGAAATCAAGAGAACGTTTCGTGCAAAAATGACCATGATAAAGGACAAAAATGGTAGGGACCTAACAGAAGCAGAAGAGATCAGGAAGAGTGGCAAGAATACACAGAAGAATTATACAAGAAGGATCTCAATGTCCTTGACAACCACAATGGTGAAATTGCTGACCTTGAGCCAGACATCCTGGAGTATGAAGTCAAATGCGCCTTAGAAAGCATTACTAACAAAGCGAGCGGAGATGATGGTATCCCAGTTGAGGTATTCAAAGTCCTAAAAGATGATGCTGTTAAAGTGATGCACACATTATGTCAACAAATTTGGAAAGCGCAACAGTGATCACAGGATTGGAAAAAGTTTATACTCCAATCCCAAAGAAGGGTAATGCCAAAGAATGTTCAAACTATCTCACCATTCCACTCATTTCTCATGCCAGCAAGGTCATGTTAAAGATCCTACAAGCTAGGCTTCAGCAGTATGTAGATCGGGAACTACTAGAAGTTCAAGCTGGATTTCGCAGAGGAACTAGAGATCAAATTGCCAACATTCGCTGGATTATGGAGAAAGCACGGAGTATCAGAAAAACGTCTATTTCTGTTTCATTGACTACACTAAAGCCTTTGATTGTGTGGATCATAATAAACTGTGGCAAGTCCTTAAAGAGATGGGAGTACCAGACCACTTCACATGTCTCCTGAGAAACCTGTATAAGAGTCAAGAAGCAACTGTCAGAACGGGTTATGTAACAACTGATTGGTTTAGAATAGGAAAAGAATTTCGACAAGGATGTATATTGTCTCCCTGTTTATTTAATTTATATGCAGAGTACATCATGCGGATTGCTCGCCTGGATGAAGCAGAAACCGGAATTAAGATTGCCGGGAAAAACATCAACAACCTCAAGTATGTAGATGACACCACTCTAATGGCAGAAAGTGAAGAGGACCTAAAGAACCTCTTATTGAGGGTGAAAGAGGAGAGCACAAAAGTAGGCTTGAAACTCAACATCAAAAAAACTAAGATCATGGCATCCGGCCCCATCACACCTTGGCAAATAGAAGGGGAAGACATGGAAGTAGTGAAAGACTTCACATTTTTGGGATCACTGCAGATGGTGACTGTAGCCATGAAATTAAAAGACATTTGCTCCTTGGAAGGACAGCTATGGCGAACCTAGGCAGTATAACAAAAAGTAGAGACATTACTCTGCCAACAAAAGTCCGTATAGTCAAAGTGATGGTATTCCCAGTAGTAATGTATGGCTGTGAGAGCTGGACCATAAGGAAGGCAAAGCGCAGAAGAATAGATGCTTTCAAGCTGTAGTGCTGGAGAAGAATCTTGAGAGTCCCTTGGACTGCAAGAAGATCAAATCAGCAGTCCTGAGGGAAATGAACCCTTACTGTTCCTAGAAGGTCAGATGCTGAAACTGAAGCTCAAATACTTTGGCCACCAAATGAGAAAGGAGCGCTCAGTGGAGAAGATCCTGATGCTGGGAAAGACAGAAGGCAAAAGAAGAAGGGAATGTCAAAAGATGAGATGGCTGGACAGCATTACTGATGTAACAAACATGAATTTGAGCAAATTTCGGAGGATGGTGAAAGACAGGAGGGCCTGGCGTGACTTTGTCCATGGGGTCGCAAAGAGTCAGACTCAGCTGTGCGACTGAACAACAACAACAACAACAACAAAGTTCAGAAGTTAGTTGGGTTCCAAAGCATGAAGGGCTTTAAAAATAACAATCAGCATCTTAAATTTTGCCTGGAAACGAATAGATAGCCCAGAGTAATATGACTCTACCAGCATAAATCAGAAAATAATCTAGTGGCAGTTTTATATCACCTGAAATTTCTAAACATTGTTCAGGGGCAGCCCCACATATAATGCTTTACAATAATCTAGCCTTGATGTTGCAGAGGCATTGATCAGTGTAGCAAGGTCGACACTGACTTTGGTTAGCACTAGTATGGTGTCATGGTTGTTGTACCATCCTATAGGAATGTTGGAGGGACAGAAACAAGGAATTACGTGCTTTGGCATGAATGCACAATCTTGATGCAGTGCCCCGCCCTCTTTATAGTAGTGTGAATATAATAACTGGTGTATATTGAGAACTAACACACTTCTCCATCTGCCACATATATACTGTATAGCTGATAGAGAAACCACTAAGAACTTCATTTACTGACCTGCCAGTAATGTTGCTGATCCAAAGCAGGCAACCAGTAGGAGACCTACCAACACTGGGGTAAGGGCTCATCAGCAATGCTGCAATGCCTTTTCCAGCATGAGTTGAAAGTGGTCTCATGTAGGGGTAATGTTCTACATTTACCCAGACCTCTATGGCTTAACCACTGGGGCTTAGACAAATGGTAGAGTGGTGTTCTCATACAATGACATCACTTCTGGTGGAACTGGAAGTGGCATCACTGCATCACCCTTTCAGGTGATTTCCCTCACCCCCAATTCACCAAGTGGTGATAAGGAATGCAGGTTGCTAGTGGGAGTTCTCTCACCATTCTGTGAGATGAGGTATCCCTACCTGCCATCCATTGAACCTCTTTAAATTAAAGCCACTTTGAGGTAATTTGCAATGGCATTACATCTGCTCTACCTTGGTAGACCTCCCTCCAGACCTTGTCTGTTATTTTATTAGCCAAAGAAGAAAACAGGGAATTAAACCATGAACTGAGAAAGTTTATTTTACAGGGAAGGGTAAATAGTGGATGTTCAGCATTTTAAACAATTGTAGTGTTATGTAGTGGCTGAAAGAAAAGGCTGTAGTTTCTTATGGCAATAAATTTATTACATTACATTATTTATTATACCCCTCCTTTTGGCCCTCACAAAGGCTACTAAGGCAGCTAATAATTTAAAACATGCATGATAAAATCACATTTTAAAGCCATTAAAATCAACCCTCCCACACACATTATTAAAACAAATTGAAAACAGAGTTAAAGTACATTGGTTAGGAAAGAGGGATCACTGAGGGAATGCCAAACCAAACAGAAAAGTATTCGCCAGCTTGTAGAAGATGGCAACAGAAGACGCCAGATGAATCTCCCTGGGAAGAGAGTTCAGAGTCTTGGTGCCATGGCAGAGAAGTCTCTCTCATGAGTTGCTACCCCCCTAATCTATGACATTAAGGGCACCCAAAGCAAGGCCACTAATAATGGCCATAGTCATCAGGCAGGTTCATAACTGAGTAGGGCTCCTTCAAGTATGTTAGTCTCAAACCATATAGGGTTTTGAAAGTCAACATCAGCACTTTGAATTGTGCCTGGAAACAGACTGGTAGCCAGTGTAAGTGAGATAAGACTGGAATGGTTGAGTTCCTATGACTCACTCCAGTCAGCATCTTGGCTGCAGCATTCTGTACCAATTGAAGTTTCAGAATTATTCAAGGCAGCACCACTTAGAGCACATTGCATTTATCTAGATTACATAAGTGGAAAAGCAGGATTACAGCTGAACATCAAGAAGGCAAAAATAAAGACTTCTGGCGAATTACTCAGCTTTTAAGGCTGACAATGAAGAAATTGAAATTGTTCAAGATTTGCTATTCCTTGGCTCCGTCCTCAAAACAGAGAATGCAACCAAGAAATCAGAAGGAGATTGAGACTGAGACTGGGAAGGGCACTCATTTAAGAGATAGAAGAGATTTGGCCCTGACCTGGATAGCCCAGGAAAGCCCGATCTTGTCAGACCTCAGAATCTAAGAAGGGTCGACTGTGGTTAGTCTTTGGACTATCCTTGAAATACCTAGTCAGGAGGCACGGGCAGGCTTATTCAACCACCTCCCTGAATATCCTCCAGCAGGGGTCAGTCACCCCTCATCTTCCAGAATGGTGAGAGAACTCCCACATGACTTCCAGGTGTAGACACATATGCACAAAAAATGCAAAAATACCCCCTCTCAAAAAAAAAAAGCTAGAAGAGATTCTTCAGTGTAAGGCTGTATCATTGATGACCAATATTAAGTTCATTCATGCCATAGTATTCCCTATTACTATGCATGGGTGTGAATATTGGACAGTGATGAAAATTGACATGAAGAAAGTTGATTCCTTTGAAATATGGCATTGGAGGAAAGCTTTAAGGATACCATGGACCACCAATAAGACAAGTTGTTCTAGATCAAATAAAGATTAAACTGAGGCTATCATACTTTGGTCACATTATGAGAAAACTGGAAAAGACAATAATGCTAGGAAAAGTTGAAGGCAGCAGGAAAAGAGGAAGACCCAAGATGAGATGGATTGACTCAAACAAGGAAGCCACAGCCCTCAGTTTGCAAGGCAGGAGGCCTATAGCCACAGGAGGGCCCATGGGGGCACTCCCCCCTGACTTTCAGGCAGGGACCCCAACTCCCAGGCAGGGACCCCAACTACAAGGGGGCCTCCAGGGTGCAGTCTGGTTTTTTTTTTCCTTTTTGCAATGTCTGAGCCAGCAAAGTGTCAGCAGCTGGAGCCAGGAGGTGAGAGCAGCAAAAGCAGCAGGTAGAGAGGAGGAAGGTGGAGGAAGCCACATGGAATGGGCTGGGGAGAGGTGGACGGATGGAGCTGCTAGTTGCAAACTGCTGGGGTGGGGGAGAGGGAGGTGGAAGGAAAAACCCCCACTTGCACTCAAGGTGCAGTTTCTTCTTCACTCCAAATTTTTAGGGTTGGCTGCCTAGACTTGGCTGCATTCAGAGCCTCCAGCTTTTACCCCTACCCCAGAAAGTTTATGAGAAGCAGCAAGCCCCATGGTGGATGGGATAGGGTGCCGCCTGACTTTTAAAATCCTGGTTACAGCCCTGCAAGGCAGTTAATGACAGAATGTTTTGGAGGACTTTAATTTATAGGGTTGCCACAAGTTGGAAGCAACTTGACAGCACTCAACACACACAAATTAGATGTAAGTAGGACATGTACCACAGTGGCCAGATATTTTCTGTCCAGGAAAGTCCACAGCTGACTAACAATTCAAAGCTGATAAAAGGCACTCCTGGTCATAGCTGCCACCTGCTTATCCAGCAGTAGGCTGGGTCCAAGATGAATAATTTGTGTTAAAGCAGAAAATGTACTAGTAACTGTGAATGATTTCGCACTCACCCTTATGCCACTCTCACGTCCGTCTTTTCAGTGCGGAGTCCTCCCGATTTCCCACTATTTGCACTAGGGCTGCAGCAAACATTTCAGTTTTCACGCAGCAAACGGAAACTGCTAAAATCCAGTTTCTGTTTGCTGCACGAAAAACCCTGATGTTTGCTGCAGCCCCGACACAAAAGTGGGAAATCGGAAGGATGCTGCACTGAGAAGAGGGATGAAAGAGCAGTTTAAGGTGAGTGCGAAATCGGCCAGACAGTTGCTTCAGAATGAAAGTTTAAGGGGCTTTTCTCTTAGGTTTCTTTCTTAACTTTTCCCATTACTCCAAAACTGTTCCAGACCATTGCCTATCATTTAATGTTCTCTGCACAGCAAATGTCTACAAGAGAGAACCTTAAAACTGTGGCCCACCCTAGGCTAGTGTACCAACCCAGTCTTCTTTCTTTTGAAGATACTTTGGGATAGAGTACAGCCCTAACCAGTCTATGTAACTGCTAAACGCTCCTACTAAAAATGAGTCTTTTTTCTCATACTCCCTACTGCCAGAAGTGTACCCACAACATCTAGGAACAAAGGCCTCCTGCTTATGGTGAGCAAATTAACAGCCTTGCAGAGAGCATAATAATATGTGAAGAACAGTGGGAAATAAATGCCAGTTTCTCCCCACTCCATTAATCTGAGAGAGGACATGTTCTCTTGAAGTTGAATAGATTTGTAGGGTGGTAAAGATTGGTCCTAAACTGTCCCCTTGCAGTTTATAGGGTTGTGAGTAATTCTGCTCACCCCCTTTAAATCGTGACATTTTGCATCTTCCCTCACATTTTGAAATGAGGAACTAAGTTCACAGAATGCATACAAGTAGCATGATCTTCTGAGCCCAATTCATTCATTCATTTATTTAGGAAATAAATAAATAATTTAGAACTCCCCTCCAGTGTCCTACTCAGGTTGACTGGCAAGTAAAAACATCATAAAGCCAACATGAATTATTACTGTAAAAAACCAAAACAATCCAATAATACAATCAAATAAACTTTTAGGGATTCAGGCACCTTTTAGCACAGGGGTGGCCAACATGTGGCTCTTTCACACACATTGTGTGGCTCTTGAAGCCCCCACCCCCTATCAGCCAGTCGGGTGAAGGCATATGTCTCTTTAAATAACTTCTCCAAGCCAAGCTAGCTGGCAGCTTGGAGAATGCATATTTTTGCTTTCTTTCCACCTCTCCTCCATCATCTATTTGCCTTCCTTCCTCCCTTCCCCCCACTCCCCAGGTATTGGTGGTCGATATGTACATTTCTCCAAGCCAGATAGTGCCTACCCAAAGCCACTTCAGTTTGGGGAAACTGTGGGAAGGAAGGCTTAAGCACCCTCACCTTGTGCACCATGATCCCAATTGAAGCTAGGCCCACCTGCACCTGGAAATTAAGTTATAAGCATGGAACTCCCAGAGTGTGTCTGTTGACAGGGCATGTAAAAGACATGAGATCTTTGGAACATCTGAATGGGCCCAGAGACAGGGAGGGAAATCAAGGGGCTTTTCTGGGATCCACCCCAGAAAGCTTGTATGACAGGTGCCTACTGTTCAGCAAGGTGAGTCATGATACTATGAGTATGAGGCTTTCTTTAGTCCTCATGGCTTCTGAGTTGACTTATTGGGAAATCATATTGGGAAACCTTCTAAGTCCTTTTTTATTATTATAGATATGTGGAGATTGATGGAGTTTCCTTCTCCTTTGGACAATGGCATGTGAGTGAGGGCAAACTTTGTACATGTTTACACAATGGATTTGAAACTCTGGGAAGAGTTTCTTAAAGTGGCCCTTAATGTCAGATGATCTTGGCTGGGAAAGTCAGAGGGACCTTTGAATGCAATGTTTTATGGATAATTCCATTGCTGTTTATATAAATTACATACATTATTTTGCAGATTATTAGTAGTTGTCTACATAATCACCTGGTTGTGTTGACCCATTCTCTGTGTATTTGCATGGGAGAAAGAGCTTTTCCAATTAATGGCTGCTGTTCTTTTTAGAAGCTAACTTACTGGGCTCACAGTTGGCCCACTGTGATTATTTCAGTTTGAAGGAAATGTGTGACAAGTTGCCATTAGAATTTTCTCCTCGACAACAAAAATGTAGTTGTGTGGAATTCAGGCCATTGTTAACTCTTCTGTCATACTATTGCAACTGCTCCTCTGTTCCCCATTGTTCTTTTATATTTTGTGTCACTTATTTATCTTCACATCATTCAAAGCTTTCTGGCAGCAAAGCTTTCAAATGTGCCTGTAATTCTGATTCCCTCTATATGTATTTTGGAGACAACCTGGTTGCTTTATATTTGCCTGCTTTAGTAGACTATTAGCAAATATTGCACAAAGATTTACAAGGTAAGTGTCAAACACTAACTTCTTAATTTGCTCTTTCATAAATTGCCTCTCTTACAAATACTGCACAGATCTAAATTTTTAAACTTAATACTTACATTTTTACTTACCCTGGTTTCAGTTGCTTATAGTATCACAAATAACCCATCTATCAAAACTGGATACTTCTGTATCTTAAGTTTGCCTCTCTTGGACTATTGGGTTCTGATCTTCAGGTTCAAATTCCTTGAAGTCTTAAATATATTTTCTAATTTTAAAAGTTTTATCAGTTTCAAAGAATTAGGAATAGAGAATAGGAAGGGATAAGAAATAGATTACAAATCAGTCTTAATCTGCATAGAAAATACTTTCAACGAATACAAGACTACATCTACAATACTTTCTTAAAATACATAAATTGTCACATATTGTTATCTTTAAATTATACATCATCAACATTTTGATATTTTGTATTATAAATCTTTTTGTTAAAATATCTATTAAATTTGACATTTCCAGTAAGAGCAATCTTGTAATACAGAATACAGGAAAAAGATATAAGTTCACACCAGAGAATCTTAAGACTCTTGAGTATCTAGCCAGGCATAAAATTTCAACCAATATTTTCTTGCTTCCTTAGATTTCCCAGCCAACAGCTGGGGTAAAAAGTCCAGCTCTGCTGTTTCCAGAATTTTTCCCACCAAATCCATTCTCATGGGGATTTCCTGAGATTTCCATCTCTGTGCCAAGAGAATGCTGGCTGCTGTATTGAAATGTGCCAACAAATGTCTAATTTCTTTGGAATAGTCCTCAGGAAACATATTCAATAAAAATAGTTCTGGTTTGAATTGAATCTGTGTCTTCATAATCTTCTGTAGTAATTTGTGAGCCATTTTCCAGTAGTCCTTCACCATCTCACATGTCCACCATATATGATAAAAAGAACCAACCTGTTTAGCACATTTCCAACATTTGTTAGACATATTAGTATAGATCTTACACAATTTCTGTGGTGTCAAGTATCATCTATAAAACATTTTATACAAGTTTTCTTTAAAAAATTACTGACCTAGTTAATTTAATATTGAACTTCCACAATCTCTCCCATTCTTCTAATGTAATGTTATGACCCATTTTGCCCATTGGACCATACAATCTTTTACAACTTCATCTTGCGTCTTCACCTGTAGTAGATATGCATATAATTTAGAGATTAGCTTTTCTTGAGGGCCTAGGAAAATTTTATCAAATGAGTATTGTTCTGTGTTAAAGCCTATCGTCTTGTCTTTGACATACCTAGATTCGACTTGCATTCTCAACCACCAATTCATTTTAATGTCCATGTTTTCCAACTCCTCTCTGGTTTTCAGTTGATTGTCTTTTCCCAACAGGTCATCATATCTATAACTCTGATTAGGTTTTAAAAGATTTGAATGAGTAAATGCTTCCACTGGAGATAACCATCTTGGAATTTTTTGGTAAATTTTCATTTTTAACCATGACCATGTATGATACAAAGATTTCCGAAACCAATGGTTCTTAAAATAGGAATGTCCTTCAAGTCTTTGATACCATAAATACGCATGTCAGCCCAGAGAGAGATCATGTCCCTCTAACAGCAGTTGCCTCATTCAATAGTATCCACAAGAGCACAGAAGAGCACAGAAGCTTTGTAATACCATTGCCACTCTGGGAGGCCCATACCTGCTGTCAGTTTAGAGTCTTGCAATATCTTTAGTTTGATTCTAGGTTTTTTGCCTTGCCAAATATACTTAGAGACTATCTTATTCAATTCTTGAAAAAAACCACTATTAAAAATACTAGAATAGATTGAAATAAAAATAATAACCTTGGAAGGGTATTCATCTTTATTGAGGCTATTCTTCCCATTATGGATAAATTCAAATCATGCAATTTTTCCAAATCTTTTTTAATTTCTTTAAGTAGTTTATCATAATAGTCCATTTTTAATCTGCTGCACTTATTTGAGATAAGTACTCCTAGATATTTAATTCTTTTCTCATACAAAAACCCTGATTTTTGTTGGAGAGATTGGATTTGTTCCATCATCATATTCTTTGTCAAAAATTTTGTTTTGTGATAATTGATCTTCAGTTCTGCCCAATAACCAAATTGAGTGATCTTATTTATAAGACAATTTATTGAGTCTATTGGTTGCTCTAAAAATAAAAACTAGATCAGCTGCGAAAGCTCTGTTTGTATTGTTCACCTTTTATCACCGCTCCCTTGGTACTTGTGTCTTCTCTTATCTGATAATTCAATATCTCTAAAGATAGAATAAAAAGCAGTGGTGACAGTGGGTAGCCTTGTCTTGTACCCTTTTGAATATTAATTGCTTCTGTTAATTCACCATTCACTGTCACCCTTGCTCTTTGAAGAGAGTATATTGCTTCTACTGCTCTCAAAAAATTTTCACCACATTCCATACCTTTCAATTGCAGTAACATAAATTACCAACGAACATTATCGAAGGCCTTCTCAGCGTCCAAGCAAATTAATGCCAGTTGTTTCTCTGGGTGGGTCTCATAATATTCCAAAATATTACAAACTGTTCAGACATTATCTTTCAGGTATCTTCTAGGAAGGAATCCAGCCTGGTCTTGATGTATTGTAGACTGTAGAACTTTCTGTATGTTACTAAGAAATGTTGTTAGCCGCCCTGAGCCTGCCGAGGCGGGGAGGGCGGGACACAAATAAAATTTATTATTATTATTATTATTATTATTATTATTATTATTATTATTATTATTATTATTATTATTATTATTATTTCTTCAGACGTTGTGCCAATATTGCAGCAAAGATTTTATAATCCACATTTAGAAGAGAGATTGGATGATAATTTTTTATATATTTCAAATCTGTACCTTCTTTTGGGAAATATTTATTTAGCCTCAATAAAGATGAATACCCTTCCAAGGTTATTGCCAAGAAGCCGGTATTTGGCCTTCATCTTGAATCTTTTCAAGGAGACGCTTAAATGGTAACAGTAAAGACTCCTCATAAGCTTTGTAGAATTCCGCAGGCAGGGGTTGCCATTTTGCCTAAATCTTACTTTAGTGAGAGGACTTTTAAAAGTGCAGTATCCTTTTACTTTTCCTGATTTGGATGGCTTGCATTTCTTGGGGTTAGGGTGAAAGTTTTTTGGGGGGGAGAGGTTGGTAAAGTTCCTGTATTGTTAAAAGTCAAGTTTTTTACTGTTTTAAAAGGATTCTGTGTTTGATTTGTTGCTGCTGTGTTGTACTGCTGTTGTTCCTTTTCTCTTCTGGTTCTTGGAGGGGGGGCTGTTTGGCCTAATTTTTGTTGTTAAAAAGATCACTTTTTTAACAGTTGAGTTTGTTGCCCTTTTCTCAGTGATCTGTTTGGATCCATTCTCTGTTGTTGCTGGTTTTGCATCCTGTCCTGTTGTCCCTTATCCTGGTTCTGGTTTTTTTTTTTTTGGGGGGGGGGGGTGTTGTTGACTGATTTGGCCTGAAGTTTTTTATTCTTGAAAAGGTCACTTTTTTAACAGTTGAGTTTCTTGGCCTTTTCTCAGTGATCTGTTTGGCTCTATTCTCTGTTGTTGCTGTTTTTCCTCATGTCCTGTTGTCCCGTTTCCTGGCTCTGGTGTTTTTTTTTGGGGGGGGGGGCATTGTTGACTGATTTGGCCTGAGGTTTTTTATTCTTGAAAAGGTCACTTTTTTAACAGTTGAGTTTCTTGGCCTTTTCTCAGTGATCTGTTTGGATCTATTCTCTGTTGTTGCTGGTTTTGCATCCTGTCCTGTTGTCCGTTTTCCTGGTTCTGGTTTTGGGGAGGTGGTGTTAAAAGTTAAGTTTCTTTCTGTCACGTTTTGGTTTTTTTGGTTGGTGTGAGGGGGTCGGTTTGTGGGCTGTATGGGGTGGGTCACTTTCATGTTTTTATAGTTATTTTTGGAGTCTAAGGGTGCTTTCGGTTTGGCTAGAGCCACTAAATAGGCTGACCCACTAATAAGGGTGTTTTTAGGAATTGTGTTTTTTGAAATTAAAAAAAAATTAATCCAGTTTAGGGCTTTATCTTCTTTCAAAATTCAACTAGGCCGGATAGGGGTGATTTAAAAAGATTATAGGTTTCTCATAAAAGGCAGCATGACTACTAGGCCACATCAGGCTCCCTTTTAAAGAGACTATGGTTACAGTGCATCTTGCTTTCTGCCACTGAATGCCGGTGCATCTTTAGATTTCTATAGGGCTAACCACAGCTTCTCTCTAGTCATAGGAGACACCTGATTTCTAGTTTGCAAGGAAATCCGGTTTGTCCCAGGATCTAGTTAGGAGAAGTTTAACTAGGAGAATATAACAAGGATTGCCTTCATCTCAAGGTAGCCTTTTAAAAACTGTAGCCAGGTAGAGGCAGGATCACCTAGTCTCCTAAACTTTACCAGACTACTACTACCCCTTACCCAAAGAAGGACAGGTTAGGGACCAAAAAAACAAACAAACAAGTTTTGATGGGAGGGTTCTTAAAAAGAAGTCAGGGCACCTGTTGGTTTAGGGTACAGTGCAGTGAGTTAGGTTTGTAAAAAACCCCACTCTCAGTTCAGGTTGTGTGAGACTGGCCAAGGGTGGCATGAGTGACAGGCAGCAGAAGAGGGGCCCTGGGGGCAAGGCCAAGAAGAAGACTAGAGGGGGGAGGTGGAGGTGGAGAACCCAGTTTCCCTCCCCTTCTGTGCGTAGGGCCACTTCACAGCCGCCTTCTAGCACTCCGACCTCTGGCTCCGGACACCAAAACTGCCGGACAGCTCGGGCATTTGTACACCTCCGAAATCTGGAAGCATTTTCAACTTATGGAGGATCCACGCTATGCACAGTGCCAGCCGTGCAGGGCCCAGATCAGTCATGGGTGGGACCCTGTCCACCTGACACCGGGGGGGATACAGAACCACCTGCGGAAGCACCACCAGGCGGTGCTTCTTAAGGGGGAGAAGCAGGCTGGTGCTGGGGTGCCTAATCGGCCAACACCACCCAGCCAGGAGGTCCATCCCATCGCGACTACCTCAAGTGCTCTCCAGGAGAGTTCCATGGCAGTGCAGGGATGCCAGCCATCTCTGCCTGAGATGTTTGGTGGGGGTGGCACCTGTGTGCCAAGAGGGGAAATCAGGTATGGCAGGAGGGTGATCGCCTGGAACCTTGCCAGGTCGGTCGCCCATAGCCTTCCATTTCAGTGGTCGAGAATCCTGGGATGCTAGGGTCGCTCGAGTACCTGGCGCCCTGGTACAAAGTTCCTGCTAGAACCACCATTAGCAGGACCATTGTGCCATCTGTTTTCAGGGCGACCAGATCTATGGTGAAGGCGCGTTTGTCCCGTGCTGCCGGGGGCGACTGTTCATTTCACCTCAAATATCTGGAGCTCCCAACATGCGTTAGAGGGGTATCTCTCCCTGAATGCGCATTGGTGGCAACCCAGTGAGCTGCAGGGTGGGGGTGGCAGTAGCGGCAGGCAGGGTCAGGGCCACCAGGCCGGTTATCACTGGGCCTTGCTGCACGCCAAAGCAGTCGACGCGCCACACACAGTGAACACTCTTAGAGCCATCCTCTCATGGCAGTTAGAGGGCTGGGTAGGCAGCGGGGACGTGGCCACAGGCTTCGTGGTGACTGACGGCTCCAACATCAAGGCGGCTTTCCAGCATCAGGGCCTACAACGCCTCCCTTGCATGGCCCACCTTCTCCACCTCATGGTTAAGGATGCATTGGGCCAGATGAAAAGCCAGGATCGTCGGTATCTAGCTGCGACCCATGTACCGATTTCTGCTCCAGAAGTGTCGGCACATCACGGGTCACTTCTCATGCAGCAATACGGACTCATATCTGCTGCGTGAGAAACAGACACTGACAGGCGTGCCAAGGCACTGCCTGATCAGTGTCGTCAGCACACGCTGGAACTCCATCTGTGCCATGCTGGAGTGCATGGTGGAGCAGAGAGCAGCCCTGGATGCCTTTGTCTCTGAGACGAGGATCTTTCAGGATGAGAACTGTCTCACCCAAGAGTATTGGGTGGTCATTTCTCAGACTGTGGAGGTTTTTGGGCCTTTCAGCACCCACACAGAAATGCTCTCGTCTGACACAGCGAGCATCGCACTGGTCGTCCCCATGGTCCACATGGCTCATGAGGACCTGGCCTCGTTTCTAGTGCCAGCTCAAGGCCGTGCAGACGTTCTTCCAGCGGTGCACACCCTGGTTGTTAGGCTGCAGGAAGGGCTTGAGGCCCGCTTTTAGACTTTCATCCAGGATAAGGTCTATATGATGGCGACCATGTTAGACCCGTGCCTTAAGGGCACGATCGCCGAGTGGGCCAATGAGCTCAATCACTGGTGAGACGAGCTCTCCCAGAAGGTCGAGCGCTGCAGAGTCAGGGCAGGCCCAGTGTCGGTAGCTGAGGAGGAGTGGGGTGGAAGCAGCTCATCTGCCACTTCCACTGCTGTTCATCCCCAACCTCCTCGGCTAGGCAGTGTTTCCCACCAAACTCACGCCACGAAGAGCCCCGAGATGACACTCATCAGGCAGCTCGTTGACCCCTCTGGGAGCAGTAGGCCCCTGAGAGCGGAGACGGGTGCTGCGATTGTGAGAGGCTATCTTTCAGAGCGCAATGAGTTGCAGGAAATGTCTCCTTTGGACTACTGGGTTGTGAAGGAGGGGGTCTGGCTGGCCCTCTCCTCCGTGGCCAAGGCGTTCCTCTCATGCCCACCGATGAGCGTGCAGAGCAAGAGTGCCTTTTCTCATATGGGTGATATTGTCTGCCCACATCGCAGTTGCCTGCAGCCCTGGACAGTTGAGCAGTTGGTCTTCTTGAAGGTCAACTTGCCTCTGTTCGGCTCCCCGAACGTAGACTTTGAGAGTGAATGAAGTGAGGACCAACTTGTGCCTGCATCCTCTCTTGGCCCTCGTTTGGAAGGTGGTTGTAAAACGCTCTCCCACTAAACATAGACTAGAGTCCAAAGACAGCCTGAAAACTCACTCATAAATTGATTGGCAGTGCACCCCACCACCCATAATTCATTCCCAAACCAAAAGTGAATGCTGGTTTAAAATCTGCAAAGCAATCCAAATTTCTGCAGTCCCCATCCACACATGCCTAATAATACTGAAAAGGCCATTGCAGCCCCCAACTGTAACCAACAGCACCCACAGGCTCAGCCAGGATAACCCAGGTTTTTTTTTTTCAGAGGCAGGAGGAAGAAAGAGGAAGGTGCCAGTGATGATGACAGGCAGCCGGCAGCCATATCAATGCTGAGGTCCCTCTAATGGGACAGTGATAGTTGGTGTGTTGCTGCTGAGCTGAGAGAGAAGGAATGGTTCCCTTCCTCTCACACAATCTGAGGCCCTCCCAGTGATCTTCCTCATTTGGGGTGCAACTCTGGCTCACCTCCTCGCGGTGCACCCTAGGTAACACAAAAGAGCCTGAACCAGCCAACCATCCATCACTCAAGGCAAGTCTAAATGCTTCTTGCTTTGTGTCAGATACAGAATGATGTGGAGCTAGGTGTGATCCACCGCTTCTCTTGTTTGTGAGTTGTGTTGTTTGGGGCAGGGCTGGAGAGCTGGCATCTGTAGATAGCGTGTTCTGTGGCAGGGAAGCTGGCACCTGGGTGAGAGACCCAGAACCAACATGCTTGTTGTGCTTGGCCAGCTCTTCCTGTGTTGTTTGGGGCAGGGCTGGAGAGCTGGCATCTGTAGATTGTGTGTTCTGTGGCAGGGAAGCTGGCACCTGGGTGAGAGACCCAGAACCAGCATGCTTGTTGTGCTTGGCCAGCTCTCCCCGTGTTGTTTGGGGCAGGGCTGGAGAGCTGGCATCTGGGTTTGCTGCAGCCAGATCTGCAGAGCAGACCTTGAGCAGATTGTGTTTTGTGTGGCAGTGACGTTGGCAACTGGGTTTATATTGGTTCCAGGCCAGCAGGGTTCATGGAGTGGATAGATGAATGTAGTGCATTTGGGTCCTATAAAGATTCTCTGGTGTGAAGTTAAGTTTGGCCTTGGGTGCCCCAGGAATTGGACCCCCTGGTCCAATTTTTTTTTTTTTGCCTTGTGGTTTTGTGTTGGACAGTGCCCTGAAGCTGCACAGCAGTTTTGGGGGCTCTCCTCAAAACCCCCTGCTCCCGAGAGCCGCTTTTCCCATGGCAATTACAGTGGGGGAAGTGGCTCTAATTGTTTTTTTTTCTCACCATTGGGAACAGTTTTCCTTTTGGGGTGCCCACAGATGGGTTCAGTCTTTTTGGGCCAGGGGGGTTGCATGCTAGGAAATCCACTGAAGCTGCCCTGCAATTTTGGGGCCTCTCTCCCAACCTCCCCTCTGGCCAGAGCCACATTCCCCACAGCAGTTATAGTGGGGGAAGTGACTAATTGAGCTTTCCCCAGCATTGGTGGCAATGGGCCTTTTGGGAAGCCCAAAGACAGGAACCCCTAGCCCAATCTTTTTGAGACTTGGGGGTTTTGTAGGGGAGAGTCCCCTGCGGGTTCCCTGCAATTTTGGGGGCTCTCCCTCAAACCCCCTGCCCCCCAGTAGCCTCTAATTATGCCCTATGTTGCCATTGATTTCAATGGCCTATAGGGTATAATTGTGGGATAGGGATACCCTCTTTGGGTGCCCCTGGAATGGGACCCCCTGCCCCAATCTTTTTGGGACTTGGGGGGTTTGTAGGGAAGAGTCCCCTGCAAATTTAGAGGCTTTCCCTCAAACCCCTCCAGGCGGCTTCCAATATACCCTATTTTGCCATTGATTTCAATGGCCATAGGGTATAATGGGGCCATATATTCAGAAATAGTCGTGCATCTACCGTATATGCGGCTATTCCGAGTACCAGTATTCGAAAATATATGGTATGCTGGATTTTTTGGCCCCGTATATTTCCGAATCCAATTTTTTCCATTTTTTTTTTTTTTGCACACCGCTAGTTGGCACTTTGCGATAAATAAGTGGGTTTTGGGTTGCAGTTTGGGCACTCGGTCTCTAAAAGGTTCGCCATCACTGCAGTATACCATAACAGAACAATATTCCTCAGTTCTTTCTCAAAGTACTAGTAACTAGAACAGTCCTGAATATCTTCTTGAATACCAGAAGAGAACTAGTTAATCACACTTCCCTAGATAGAAAATTCCAGAGACAGTTGCTGGTACAGAGGTAAGGAATGTGAAAGCATAATGGAAAGTGGCTTTCTGCAGCTAAACTGCAAACAGTGCTTCAGAAGTTAATGCCATTACTTTGAATGGAGCCTCTCTTTCATCAGCCATTAGAAACCATTGCAAGGGGGCAGAAGGGGCTGCCTAAAATCTTAAAATACTGAATGTCCAGCTTTTGCCTCAAAAAGTTCTGAATACCCCCCAAGTTTTGTCGTTCACCCCCATTAAGAATCACTGCATTATGGAGAGATGTTTTTACAGAGAAATATTATTTGTAGAGAAAGCCCAGCAGGAACTTATTTGCATATTAGGCCACACCCACTGTGACACCAAGCTAGCTGGAACTGCGTTCCTGTGCGTTCCTGCTAAAAAAATAGCCCTGGTATTACTACTTGCAAAGGTCCCCATCATCCCCAAGGTCCTAGCCTCCAGACTTCTATAAGCTTGCTTTGTCTTGAGCAGGCTTTCTCTTCCATCTCCCCTTGTTTTTTAACTGACTGTCAAAGTTTTGTGCTATGGATTATATCCACTTTATATCAGGCCAGGGGGGTTATGTTCCTTTTGGTTAATTTACCAAGTTTACAAAGTAATATTTTTCTGCATTCTTGGGGACTCTTCGAAGTATGCAGACACCTTCCCCTTGCCTGTGGGTGACCCTTTGTGATCAGCACTGGGATCTGCCACTTTGCTGCTGTGTTGTGTTATATTTAATAACAATGAAACATTTTTTACAGTGGCTTCAGAAGTGTCCCTCATCATCTTCATCATGTCCATCTTTTTGTATATTTGGCAGAGATAAATTTCTTGTATCATGTTGATGGGGCTTCCCCCTATTTTTAAATTTACAAATTAAATTTATTCACATTTTCTACTAAGGAAACATACTGGTGACCCATGTCTTTTTGCATATGAATAGACAGAAATATCCACATCTTTTAGATTATTCTTCCATGATGCTGTTATACTTTCAGCAGCAGACAAAACAGCAGGAACTATCACCATGCTGGCAAGTTTCCATATCCTTTTCTTCCTTTTGCAAGGTCTATTGCAGTATGATCCTTGTTTGTTATTTTTGTCTCTATGTATTATGTTAATTCTATACTGTTTCATTACTGTTAACAGTCTTGTCAGAATAAACTAAGAAGTCAGGCCTGTAGTTGTAGTATAGAGTGTTCTCAGTATCTAGTCCATATTTTACTGTGGTGTGTCTGCAGAAGTATTGTAACTTGATTGCATGCAAGGCATATGCTCTCCCACCAGACTGCCTCCCTCCTCACCCCTGCACCCTAATCTGGAAAGCTGTATGTAAAAGAGTTCACTCTGTGAACTCTTGCTACAAAACTCTTGCTACAAAAATGTGTTAATTATTCATGTTCAGATAAGCAAATAAATCCCCAAATATAAAGTTATTGATTGGCTTGATTTCACATAACTTCATTGGACAGTGTGCATGTTGCTCTGTATTTGAATTACTCGTATTTGCTAAAAAAGAAAAAGCCTAAAATAGAACTCCTGTGGCTTTAGAATAAAAATCATTTCATCATTTAGATGAAATTGAAGCTAGTGAACAAAGAAGGCAAGTTTAATTATTTGTGGAGTTTTTAAAGTTTTATTTTGTTATTATTGCAGTTCATATAAATGTTGTGGGGATGGGATTTATAGTTTACTTGTTGAAAATAACAGCTACAAAGCCTAACTTCAGGTTGTGAATCTCTAGTTCAAACCAAAATGGTGCTGCACTGACACAGTGACTCATACTTTGGGGACATATAAGTGTTCCAAGTGGGTGGAGCAACAAAAAGCCATCTGCCTACCACACCATCAAGCAGCCAAAAGACCAAATCATTTCAGAGAAAGAGAGAGCCTATGGCTGTAATCAAAAGCATATTCTTAGGGCTTATGTGTCATTAAACTCAGTGGATTTACTTCTGTGAATACCTGTTTAGGGTTGTAAGTGTGTAAGTCTTGAATTTTGAATGTTCTGTACATTCAGTTATCTTGCTCTGTGCTCTAAGTAGAGTGTTTTCTTTTGACTTCAGATGTTTACCCTAATATCTGTCTCAGGTAATAGTTTCCCTTGACCCTGTTAGTTCCTGGCTCTGGGTGGGTCAAGCCCAGTCTATTCTTTACTCCAGGTGTGCCCTTTTCAGTGTTAGAATTGCAAACCTAAACTGTGTGTATGCAAAAAAATTTTTTTAAACAATATGTTCATTTTAAAAAGACCTGTTAAACAGTTACTGCCTGAAATGTTGAAGCATTACTGTTAGAGTTATGCATAATCTCACTTCCTGACTTTTTGGAACACAATTAGGGACACAATTAAGCAGTGAGTATGCACAGTATGCCAACAGAATCCCCAATATAGTCCAATCACATATCACCAGGTAATACTCAGAACCTGAATTATGCCAGACAAGGCATTGAGGAAGAAAGATAGTATTTCACAATACCACAGCAACTTTCACCAGTGATCAACCTATATTGGTGCTCCACCAAGAGCATCACTGCCGGACGTAGCACTACACTAAACCCATTCTCTTCTGCAAGCTGCATCCTGGTAATGCAAGACAACTCACCCCCTGCATCCTGGTTCAAATCCTGCATAGTAGGTTTTTCTGCATGGACTGACCTGATAGTAATAGATATAAAAAGTACTGACATAGTAGCTAAGACTTTGTTGCTAGCGTAGATGTCCCAAATCTTTTTTAACCTACAGGTATCTTTGGAATTCTGACACAGGTAGGATTGCCAATCCCCAGGTGGGGGCAGGGGATCCCCTGGTTTGGAGGCCCTCTCCCCGCTTCAGAGTCGTCAGAAAGCGGGGGGAGGGGAGGGAAATGTCTTCTGGGAACTCTATTATTCCCTATGGAGATTTATTACCATAGAAAATCATGGAGAATTGATCCGTGGGTATCTGGGGCTCTGGGGGGCTGTTTTTTGGGGTAGAGGCACCAATTTTTCATTATATCATCTAGTGCCTCTCCCCAAAATACCCCCCCAAGTTTCAAAAAGATTGGACCAGGGGGTCCAATTCTATGAGCCCCAAAAGAAGGTGCCCCTATCGTTCATTATTTCCTATGGAAGGAAGGAATTGAAAAGGTGTGCCATCCCTTTAAATGTGAGGGCCAGAACTCCCTTTGGAGTTCAATTATGTTTGTCACAGCCTTGATCTTGGCTGCACCCCTAATGCCTCCTGGCTCCCCCCCTAAAGTCTCCTGGCTCCACCCCCAAAGTCCCCAGATATTTCTTGAATTGGACTTGGCAACCCTAGACACAGGGTAGAGGGTGCCACCACAAAATGGCTGTCATAGGAGTTGAAATAAACCGCAGTGCACCTTTTTTATTTATTTATTTATTTATCTGGGATTTATATCCCGCCCTTCCCATTGAGTGGCTCAGGGCGGACATGCTTTGGATTGTTTAGGTTTGTAAGTGTGTAAGTCTTATAGATTGTTAGTGTCCTGTTTGTTTTGGCGCATATTTTTTCTTTATCCTTTTCCCTTTGTACTCTATATGTATTCAATAACTGTGCCTTTATATTACTGGTTTTACTTTATGCTAATGGGGGATTTAAGTATTCTGCTGCTTTAATCCATACTTCAAGACTTTCTGTTCTGTTTTTGTAATAGTTGAAAGTCACACTGCATATCTATGGGACGGAAAGTGAAATATAAAATTTCTGAAGTAAGAAACTTAGCCTGCCATATATTTGATGACTGTGGCATCAGATATATTCAAGAAATTTCCTAGTAAGGAAAACACATATGAAACACAATGTAATGTAATGTAATGTAAAATTTTATTTATATCCCGCCCTCCCCCGCCGAAGCAGGCTCAGGGCGGCTAACAGCATTTCAAGTAAACAATACAATAATAAAAACATTAAATTCACATTAAAATTCACATTAAAACCAGTCAATAGTCAATAATTAATTAAAACATTCCTAAATTAACACTGGCGGTAAACATTATTAATCTGGCGGTAAACATTAATTCAGTTATTGGTGAACGCCTGTTTGAAGAGGGCGGTCTTGCAGGCCCTGCGGAACTGGTCTAAGTTACGCAGGGCCCGCACCTCCTCTGGGAGTTGGTTCCAGAGTTGTGGGGCCGCAACGGAAAAGGCCCGAGTGCGGGTGCTTTGAAGTTTAACTTCTTTTGGCCCAGGGATATTCAGTCTGCTTTTCCCCACTGACCTCAGTGCTCTCTGGGGCTCATATGGGAAGAGACGGTCCCTCAGGTAGGTCGGTCCTTGGCCATATAGGGCTTTAAAGGTTATGACCAGCACTTTGTACTGGATCCGGTATACGATTGGCAGGTATACAATGACATTTTGCTTTGGGCAAAAAGATAGATGGGGTTGTTCATTGCTTTTGGTTGTTCTTCCATGGTTTTGGTTACTATTTGTCTTCATTCCATGTTTGGATTCATTGTCAGCCTTTTCTCTTTTAATACTTTCTGGATATTTGCCATTTGAGGCCCTAAATGTTGCCAGTATTCTGTCTACATTATTTATTGCAGTTGGCTCAAAGAAAGTTTTTAAAGTTACAGTTTTAATCAGCTTATAATATTATTTAGAAAATAGGTTGAATATATTTTTTAAAAATAGTTATATCCCCCCCTCCTGATGTTGGAATATATTGTTTCTGAGCAGATTGTGTTTGATGGCACATTGTGAAGTTCATTATTTTTACTTTTTTACTCTACTTTGTTAATCCAGGTTACAGTAGATCTTTCAGTCACACTATTGATGTTGATTTTATTGTAATTATCAGATGCTCACAAGTCTCAAGTTACATCAAAAATTGTCCCATGGATTTGAAACTGCTGGCTAAATCTCAGGAACTTGAGAAAGAAGAATAAGGAAACCAATACTTCTAACTAAGGCCCTTTTACCCTCTTGTTTCATTTCCCTTCCCTACCTCTCTAGCTACTTGGCCTGTCTCCAGGAATCTTATCTTGCAAAACTGTATGGCTTTCATCTCTCTCTAAAGGAAGATATCAGCACAGAACCTTATAACAACACATTGTAAATCCTGTTGGCATTACATTCCCCCCCAGATCAATCTTCTACATTGCAGACAGAATTTGCACATATTGATATCAGACATCCATTTGTTAAGAGATAGGCTTGCCAATCCCCAGGTCCCAGCGGGGGTTCTTCCGCTTTCCCAGGCTCCTTCCCGCCCCCAGTCAGCTGGCTGGTGGGGGAAAGCCCCACCCCCAGAGGACCATGTGCCTTTGCACCTCTGGAGACTTCAGACTCTGATTGAAAGGCTTCCTCTTGGGATGGTGTGGTGTGTCTGTGTTACTTTGAAGAAGTTGGCAGCAACTCATCAGTAGAGAGGCCAATCCCTCACTTCAAAGTCACCAGAAACGGAGGGGGGGGGGAGAGAAACGTCTGCTGAGCACTTCATTATTCCCTATGTGGAAATCGATTCTCATAGGGTATAATGGGAAATTGATCTGGAGGTTTCGGGGGCTCTGGGGGAGCTGTTTTTTCGGGTAGAGGCACCAAATTTTCAGTATAGTATCTAGTGCCTCTCCCCAAAGTACCCCCCAAGTTTCAAAACGATTGGACCAAGGGGTCCAATTCTATGAGCCCCAAAAGAAGGTGCCCCTATCCTTCATTATTTCCTATGGAAGGATGTCATTTAAAAAGGTGTGCTGTCCCTTTAAATGTAATAGCCAGAACTCCCTTGGAGTTCATTTATGCTTGTCACACCCTTGTCAGCAAGTTTATCAGTAGTGGCTGGCCCTGTAAGAGTCAGCTTTTTAATGACAGCTGAACTTTTGACAGCTAGCCATCTGACAATCAGCTGTCTGAAATTTCCACCCTGGGGGCAGGACATGTAAGCAACAGAGGAGAGATTGGCCTTCAGAAGTCTGGCCATACTCCATAGGGCTTCTGGTTAGAAAGAAGCTACTGGGAATGCTAGGGCCTTTTAAAAGCTTAAGGGGACCCGCTGTGACTCCCAGTCTCAGAAGGAAGTAGATCTAGGGAAGAGGAGGTGGAACAGGGTGGTGCTCATCCCCACTGTCTGAAGCCAAAGGAACACACTTTGTTTAAATTGGATACTGGTTGCAAGATGACCAAGGTCTGGGACCCAACAGATTGTTGAACTACTAACCGTACTACAAAGTAGTGAACAAGTTGCACACTGCTCTACAAATGCATTGTATCAACAGACCATGGCACAGCATGTAATTTTCTTGTATGCTACTGTTTCAAAGAGTTGGTCATATTACAAAAGTTAAACCTCAGATTCAACATCAATAGAAACTTAACATTAATTTTAAATTGGACGCATCCTCACTAAAGGTTTTTGTGGTATAAGAGACGCTTAATGAGACAAACTGTTTTTAATATTCTGAATCCTTATTACACTGATTATTAATAACTAGGAATAAGGCCATTATGGAGAAAATACAATGGGTTCTAGAAAGAGGTTCTGGATGGACTTCCAGGGGAGGAAAATGTCGAGCTGAGCTGCTTCTCATAACGGGAGCAGGCTGGAAGTTCTGTTTGGGGTAGTGGAAGGCAATTTAATGCCTACTGCCTACTTTTCTCAGTCAGAGATTAGTCCAAGATATGCACAGGAAACTTTGAGGAGATTTACCTTGGCTAAAAGGGAGTCCCGGTGGGGGAGGGCTCCTTTGAGGGGTCTCCAAGAAGAGTTGCATTTTCATTATCTGCAGAAGTTTTCAGAGTCATTTATTTGACATAAGCTCGAAAGGATCCTAACCTTCTTGGACATTGCTAAACATCTAAAGCTTTGCAAGACCGGTGGGAACTTGGATAATTGGAAGAGAAGGTACAAATTACTATCTTTCATTCTGGAACTATTTACAGCTTAATGGAATAAATTTAAAAGGTGGGAAAGGAAAATCTAGACAGTCTGGAAGAAGACGGGAGGAAGAGGTGAAATTTGGACTTTATAAATATAAAAGACACTGTTAAAAAGTGCTAAAAATGCCTTTTATGACTACTGTAATTGTAATTCACTTTCTATCAACTATGCCAAATCTAAAGTAGTTGTCTTTTCAAATTGCTGGCACCCACAGAGATGGTTTATTGGCAACTCAACAATTGAGCAAACAAAATTTTTTAAATACTTGGGGATCACTTTTAATCACAAGTTAAGCTGGGTTTCACATCGTAACAACACCGTCAACTTGGCTAAATGTTCAGCTGCTCAAATTAAACAGTTTTTCTTTGCAAGGGGCAACCAATTAGTTCCAGCAGCTATTAAAGTGTTCAAAGCCAAAAAGCTTGCCCAAACTCTCTATGGTATCCCTATATGGATCTCAGCTTTTACCTGGAAAGTGGAGGGCATTCAAGCCTCATTCTTTAGACAAATTCTAGGTTTGCCAAAATGTGTGTCCTACTTTGCTCTCTGCTCTGAAGTGGGTCAGTCTTTGGTGGAGACAAAAGCCTGGATTGCAGTGCTTAAATTCTGGCTCAAAATTCACTTTAGAACAGATCCCAACAGCCTTCTTGATTGTATGAAAAGAGACCTATATATTTCATCCTGGACAGCAGTGCTTCTGTCCAAACTCAATCAATTGGGGTTAGAGGTAGATGATTTTTCTACCTCTGATGAGTCATATATCTTCAGATGTATTAAATTGAGACTGTGGGAATTGGAGGAAATGAAATTACGGCCAACTGACCCTTATATTTGCTCTCCAGCTTCCTTAGGTCTCTATGCTTTCTGTGGCAAAATGCCCAATTATCTATCAGACTTAACCACTCCAAGTCATCGCAGGGCATTTTTGTTGGCTAGACTAAATGCGTTTCCCTCCAAAGTTTTACAAGGGAGATATCAGCGAGTCCCTTTAGCCGACAGACTTTGCTCCTGTGGAACTAATACTCCTGACTCAATCCAGCATATATTGCTTGATTGTTCTTTTTACCATAACCTCCACAAAGATTTATTTGGCAAGCTTTCTTTTCCCCCAGATTTGTCTATTCTACCACCCTGTTATTATTTATTGAGTGATACTGAGGGGGTGGTTAGTGAGACTGTAGCAAAATTTCTGGCTGACATCCTTAAATTTAATTCTAACCATGTTTGAATGCATCTGTAAGCTTGGTTTCATTTTGATTTTATCTCCAATGTTTAAATGTTTATAATCTGTGTATTTTTATCTGAATCTATTATGCCATTAAAGGTTTGGTATGGTATAAGTGCTAAAAGTGGAAAGGAATTTATTGTTTAGTCTGCTTGCGGTTTTGAAAAAAGAGCACCATCATCACAGACCTGCAGCACATTCAAGCAAGACAGGAAGTACGTCAAGTATCGTGAGATCTCCTTACCAGTGTGAATGAGACTTCGTGGCAAAAAAAGCAGGAAGTGGCGGAAGGAAAACCTACTCTAGGAATTTATTACCATTGAGAAACATCAGCAGCCATTGCTGGGAGGTCAAAATAAAAAACAATGTTTTTAAAGAATTAGGGACATTAAAAATTATTGGAGTTAACTGAGAAGAGGGTAAGAAGTTAAATACTATTGGTCATATTATTTGTGTGGACCTTGAATGTTTTTAAAAGGGGAGAAAAATTGTAAGAAGCAGTAAAAAATCGTGACTGCCATTTTGGAAGATTTAAAAACTTTAAAAATAAATATCTTGACTTTGGGGAGCTCCGAGGACGGCGAAATTGGGCTTGTTATAAAGGGCAAGTCCTACTCTTTTGAATCTGATAGTTGAATTGGAAATTAGTGAGGTCCAAATTTTCATTGTTTTTTAAATGTCTGAACACAAGTAGCCCCGTACAAGGGCTACTTCATTGGAAAAAATGCAGGACCAACTGGAGGCAATGGAGGTCAGAATGATGAAAGGGGTGAGAGAGATGATAAATGAATTGGGGGGAAAATTATTGCAGAGATTAAAAAAGATATGGAAGATCTCAGAAAGGAAACTGAGGAAACATCTAAGAAAGTGCAGGAGGTAGAACGCAGAATGAAAGTATATGATTCCACGTAGTTGAAAATGCAAGAAAAAGTGACAATCCATGACTGCAAATTGATGGAGACTCAGATACGTCTGAGAGGAGTACCTGAGAAGGAGGATGGTGATTTAAAAGAATATATAATGAAAATAATTGCAGAATTTTTAGAGGAAGACCCTGAAGAGTCTAAAAACATGTATGACTATATGTATAGAGTGAACTCACTTTATGCCAAGCAAAATAACCTACCAAGAGATGTTGTCATAAGATATATGACAAAGAAATGGTGAGAAGGATCATGAGTAAAAACTTTGAAAAGACATTGATAGTGGGAGGCAGTAGAGTGAGAATCATGAAAGAGCTGCCAAGGCAAGTGATAAATGATAGAAGAACATATAAAAAGTTGACAGAAAAATTGAAAGACAATGGAATGAGGTTTAGATGGATAATACCTGAAGGCTTGAGCTTTGAACTCCAGGGGGAAAGAATCACAATTACAAACGCACAGGATATGCGTAGATTTTTTGAAGAAAATAAAGAATTTACACCATGATGGATTACAAATTATTGTCTTGGAATGTAAATGGACTAAATTCACCACAAAAAAGGGCAACATTTCATTGGATTAAGAAACAAAACTAATATAATTTGTTTGCAAGAAGTGCATATCAAACAAAAGGATTATAAATTTTTATGGAACAAACAATTGGGAGTGGAATTTTTTTTCATTGGCTGAACAGAAGAAAGGGGGAGTGGTTTTTTATATTAAACAAGAATTGGAGCCAAAATTAGTATTTAAAGATAAAGATGGAAGATTTGTAGCAGTAGAGACAATATTAGATGTAAAAAACCCATTATTGGGACTCTATGTGCCTAATGGTGCAAAGGATGGTTTTTTAAAAAGACATTATACAACAGCTTGATGAATTGACCTATGACCAAGTTTTGATAATGGGAGATTTTAATGGAACATTTAAGAACTCATTGGACATGTCGGGAGGGGAAAAAACAATACTAAAGAAGGAAAATTGCCAAAGTCTTTTTTTGAACTGGTTAAACAAGAAAATCTGGAAGATATATGGAGGAAATTTAACCCTGAAGTTTGGGACTATACTTTTTTTTCTGCAAGACACAAAACTTTTTCTAGAATTGACATGTTGTGGGGAACTAAAGATTTAGGTCTTATAACAAGGAAAATAGAGGTTTTACCTAAAATTGGTGCTGATCATAACCCAATAATGTGGATTACAAAATTGTCCAAGAAGGTGAGAAGATTGAGATTGAATGAAGATTTGCTACAGAATAAAGAAACAGTGACATACCTAGAAAATGAAACTAAAGTGAATGACAAAGAGGATATTGACTTTCAGACGGTCGGGGATGCCTATAAAGCAGTAATGAGAGGAATGTTGATTACTTTGAATAAAAAAGATAAGAGAGTAAAAGAAAAACAGTTGTTGGACATTCAAAATGAAATAAAGAAAAAGGAAGGGGAGTTGAGAAAAAGGCCAGGGAAAAAGAAAATTTTAAGGGAAATTACAATATTACAAACTCAGTTGAGACATTTGTTAAATAAAGAAGAGGAATGGAGTTTGAAAAGACTTCAGCAGAAATCCTTTGAGGGAGCAAATAAACCGGGACAGTATTTGGCTTGGCAATTGAAGAAACAGAGAGAAAATAGAATTATTAACAGAATTGTGGTAGATGGAAGAGAAGTGGCTATTCAAGAGGGAATAAAAAGAGAATTTTTTAAGTACTATGCCAAATTGTTTAAAGGTGTTAAAATAAAGAAAGCTAAGATGGATGTATTTACAAAAGATAAAAAGATCTTTTGTATTTACAAAAGATAAAAATAGAGCCTTAACTGAAAATATGCAAAAAGTTTTGAATGATCCAATTGAAAAAAAATAGAAATTGAAGCAGCAATTAACGCAATGAAAAATGGAAAAGCACCTGGGCCTGATGGATATACAGCTAAATATTTTAACACTTTTAAAAGATGAGTTAATACTAAAATTGCAGAAGTTGATGAATACAATAAGAATAAAAGGGAAAGTACCAAACACATGGAAATAAGCTGTTATTCGTTGATACCTAAGGAAGATAGAGATGTCACGAATGTAAAAAATTATAGACCAATTTAGCTATTAAATAATGACTATAAAATATTTACAAGAATCTTGGCAGAACGACTTAAACAACATTTGATAAACTTTATAAAGGAAGATCAAGCAGGGTTTCTTCCCAAAAAGACAAATAAGAGACAATATTAGAACTGTTGTAAATATTGTAGAATATTATGAAAGACATCCAGAAAAAGAAGTAGCATTATTCTTTGCAGATGCAGAGAAAGCATTTGATAATTTAAATTGGGACTTTATGTTTGCAGTAATGGAAAAAATGGAGCTGGGTGAAAACTTTATAAGAATGATAAAATCAATATATTCTGAACAAAGTGCAAGGTTGTGTATAAACACAGATCTTACAGAAGATATGAAAATTAGCAAAGGTACTAGACGAGGCTGTCTGCTTTCACCATTGTTGTTTATAATGACTCTTGAAATATTATTGATGCAGATCCAAGAAGAAAAAAGAAATAGAAGGATTAAGAATAAAAGGATTTACTTACAAATATAGAGCTTTTGCTGATGATATAATGTTTATAAATGAAAAACCCATACAAGTTACACCTTTGCTGCTAGCTAAAATAGAAGAGTATGGGGAATTGGCGGGACTTTGTATTAATAGAGAAAAATCAAAAATTCTGTGTAAAAATATGCGGATGAACAAGCAACAAGAATTACAGAGACTAACGGGTTGTGAAGTCACCTCTAAGGTAAAATACCTAGGGTTGGAGATAACAATGAAGAATATTGATCTGTTTAAAAATAATTATGAGAAGTTATGGCGTAAAATGGATGAAGACATGTTAAAATGGAATAAGCTTAATTTGTCATTGTTGGGTAGAATATCTGCAATCAAAATGAATATCTTACCAAGAATAATGTATTTGTTTCAAACTATTCCTATTGTGAAGGATGGCAAACAATTTGATAAATGGAGAAGGAAAATCTCAATTTGTGTGGGCTGGGAAGAAACCAAGGATTAAAATGAAAATTTTGACAGATGCAAAAGAAAGAGGTGGGTTTCAACTGCCGAATTTAAAATTATATCAGGAAGCAGTTTGTTTAGTGTGGATAACATTGTTAAACAAAAAACTTTTAGTGTTGGAAGGTCACGGAAATAAATTTGGCTGGCACGCGTATTTGTATTATGAAAAAAGAAGATGGATGGTTTTTTCTCTCATCATTATATAAGAAATAATTTGCTAAATACATGGATTAAATACAAGAAATATGGAGATGTGAGAAGACCATTATGGATAGTGCCAGTTGAAGTAATAAAAATAACGGCTGTGATAGGCGAAGAAAAGTGGTTGTCATATAATCAATTATTAAAAATACAAAGTGACAAAATAGAACTGAAAACTGCTGAAGAGTTGAATCGTAAATATGATTGGTTTCAAATGCAACAAATAAATGATTGGTTTCAAATGCAACAAATAAAGAGCTTGGTGGAGAATGATGTTAAAACTGAAGGAATAAGAAAAGAGCAAACAGAATTGGAAAAAGTTCTGCTTGGAGACAATGATATATTAATTTCAAAAGTATATAAATTACCTCTACAGTGGTCTACAGAAGATGAAGTAATGAAATCGCAAATGATTAAATGGGCAATTAATGTTGTAGCCAAAATATTGAACTGAAGGAATGGGATGAAATCTGGCGACAGAATATACGGCTAACCAAATCAACTATATATAAAGAAAACCTCTGGCGACAGAATATACGGCTAACCAAATCAACTATATATAAAGAAAACCTCTACAAGATGGCGTACCGATGGTACCTAACCCCAGCCCGATTGGCCAAGATCTACACGAAATACTCTAACAAATGTTGGAAATGTGGCAAAATTAAAGGCACGCTCTACCACATATGGTGGCAGTGTAGCTACGCAAAAAATTTTTGGGTCCAAATATATGACTGGTGTCAGAAAATTTTCAAATCTAGCCTCCCTCATACCCCCGAATTATATTTATTGAGTATTGTTAAAGGGCAAATGCCTAAGACATCCAAGCAATTGCTGTTACATGTAATTACTGCGGCTAGATTATTATATGCCCAATATTGGAAGGTCCCCAAATTACCTGACAAAAATGAACTTCTGTTCAAGATTTTAGAAGCTGCAGAGTTAGATATGTTAACCACGAGATTAAGGGGGGGAAACCTTCAGGATCGTCAAAAAATTTGGGATCCACTGTATTCATGGATTAATAATAAGGGAATCGACACGAGAAATTTGAAATGGTGTTGTATACTTACCCCCTCAGCTCAGGGGGATGGGTAAAAGATTCTGACTGTAATGACTGATGACAGTATATATTTTCTTTTTTATTTGTATATATGTGTTATACAATAAAACATATTTTACAGTGAAAAAAAAATGGGCAATTAATGTAAATAAAGAAATACAGATGGAAACTTGGGAATATTTGTGGAAGAACTCTATGAAACTTTCAACATGTCAAAGTATTAAAGAAAACTGTTTTACGATGATGTATAGATGGTATATAACTCCTAAAAAATTGGCAATAATGAATAATAAGATGCCAGACAGATGTTGGAAATGTAAAAAGCATTAAGGTTCTTTCTACCATATGTGGTGGACTTGTGAAAGAGCTAAAATGTTTTGGCAGATGATTCAGCAAAAGATTTCTAAGATCTTGGGATATGAGTTTAACAAAGTTGCAGAAAATTTCCAAAAGAAGATAGAACTTTAATCTGGTACTTGCTCTCAGCCGCTAGGACATTGTATGCGCAGTTGTAGAAGCAAGAAAAAATACCAGAGAAATGGGATTGGATTATAAAAGTTATGACATGGAGTGAAATGGACAAATTAACATGAATATTAAGAGACTATGATTTAGAAGTTTTTAAGACTGAATGGAAAATGTTTAGAACATATGTAGAAAAGGAGTGGAAAATAAAAGGACATTGGACAATCTTTGATAATGATTAAGGTTTAAAAAGAAGAATATAAATTTTTGTTTTAATAGTTAAGGGTACCTTTAAATATTTGCATTTTAAGTAAATAACACCAGCGGGGGTCAAATCACGGGGGGAGGCGTGGGTAGAAAGTAATATATGGGGTAGATAAAAGAAGGGGTTTTTTTAAAGATGTAAGATATAGATTTATTACCATATGTTACCAATAAAATTGTTTTAAACAGGTAGAAAGAGGGTCTGGATGAATGCCCCCCATCCTTGGTGCCCCCCATCCTTGGTGTCTTCTCACCCACAAACCCCAACTTCCCACCCCACCTGCCTCCATCTACTAACCACCCCTCAACTATCTCTTTCTCTCAACAATTTCCATACCCTTGGCACTCCACTACTTCCTCCACCTGTGACATTCACTTCCACACACCCTTGCTGTCTACACACCCACCATCCCTTGGTCTTCACTCACCTCCTCACCCTTGCTGTCTTCCCACCCACTCTGCAGCTGAAATAGATGCTGTCTTCCCCCTGTGTGTGTGTGTTTGTATCTCCCGATGTCTGTGGTGACTCAAAGCCCTGAAAAAGACTCAGAATGGAGAGAAGGAAGAATAATTATGGGGGTGGGGGCATGATGACAGTCACACAGACACTGAAGCTCAGTAGTCCTTTTGTTTGCAGTGCATTGTTGCATCTTTAGAGTGTTGAACTGATCCAACATGGCTTCTCTTATGTTCTTCAATTCAGCCTTGTGGTGTTTAGCATCAGTGTGAGCTTGTGGTGTGATCTGGGTTTTTTTTGGCCTGGCATGGTTGTGTTATGGTATACCATAGAGTATGCACCTTAAGGTGGCTGTTTTCTGTAGGGGGGTTGATCTGACTTCAGCTTTCTATCTCCTCCCCCCTCCCTGCAGCCTTTGTATAGGAAAAGTATAGTCTTTCTACACAGTGGGGACCAAAGCAGCAGGGACGCGACCTCAGCAGGGTATAATAGCACAGAGTCCACCCTGCAGAGCAGCCATATTCTCCAGTGGACCTGATCTCTGCCATCAGGAGAGCAGTTGTAATTCTGAGTGATCTACAGCCCTCACCTGGAGATTGACAGGGGCATTTTTAGTTTAATAAGCGCGGCAGGGACTCATTTGCATATTAGGCCACACCGCCTGACACTAAGACATCTAGAACTGCGTTCCTGTGCGTTCCTGCTAAAAAAAAGCCCTGTGGAAAAGCATTCACCATGTAAATATCCAGGTCATAATTGATCCCCTAAATAACATTGGCCTTATAGGGTCATAGGATTTTCCCTATGACAGTTTGCAAGGTCTAACTCTCATATTAATTTTTATATAGATATATAATTGGATTTAAACCAATTTGTCTGGGTTAAGTCTCAGTTGAAATCTGTGTCCGTCTGACTACGGATTCCAGATACGTGTTTAGAATGGGTTTTAAGACATCTAACTAATGAAAAGGTGAATATTAATTTTTATTTTCTCAGTGGTTTGAATTTTTATTTTCTCAGTGGGAATAGGCAGGGTTTTAAGGGAAGGAGATTGAGATATGGAAAGGCTCCTTCCAGCCTATGTCCCATCCCAATGGTAGCAGGTGGTAGGACCAAGGGAATTTACTCGCTTTCATTCTTGGTGTTGTGTAATGCCAGGTCCATCAATAATAAGACTGGTCCCACAGGATTTCCTGCTTGTGCCGGCTGTGGACCTGGCATGCATCACCAAGACCTGAGTCTCTCAAATAGCTCCTCCCGGGTACATGGTCCTTCACCAGTCATGGACTAGTGGGTGGGTGGAGGGGTTCCTCTATTCATTTGGGAGGCTTACTCCTTCCAGGCGCACCTGCCTCCAGTGATAGCCTGCATTGAGTGTGTTGGTCTGTCATGGGATGCTGGAGAGAGGCTGGCTATCTGGCTGGTATACCGACTGCCTAACGCACCAGCCAGTGCCTTACCATCCCTGATGGAGGCTGTAGCAGGTTGGGCATTGGAATACCCACAGCTTTTAATCTTGGGTGAGTTCAACACCCACACCAATGACACTAACTCCATGAAGGCAGTGGACCTGGTGTCATCCATAGTGGCACTAGGACTCTCCCAATATGTAACAACCACCACCTGCAGATATGTAACAACAACCACCTGCTGGCAGATATTATAATTATAGAGTGAAACATTTTGGATTATATAACTGGAACTAATTTTGGTGGTCTTTTGGAGAAAAAGGAAAAATATTTCAAAAGGGTTAGAAAAATCGCAGACGCCATTTTGTGCATTTTAAAAACTTTAAAAATTAATATCTCGGGTTAGGAAGCCCTGAGAATGTCGATTTTGGGCTCATTGAAAAGGGCATCCTCTAATCTACAAGACCCTGTGGTTTAATTTTAATTCAGAGAGATCAACTTAAGAGCCTATTTATGTAATGGGAAGACAGTAATGTCTGAACACAAGCCAGGATCGAAAGTGACACGTGCAAAGACCAACTCACTTGAGGAAGGGAAAATGTCTAAAATACAAGATCAACTGGATGCCATGGAGGCAAGACTGGTTAAAGTGATGAAAGACTTAAGAACTGATAATAAGAAGCAATTAATTAAAGAATTAAAAAAAAGATATAGAATCAAGTGCAGAAGTGGGGAAGACAGAAATTAAAAAAGAAATTGAGGATCTCAGAAAGGACTCTCAAGTAACATTAAATAAAGTACATGTGGTTGAAAATAAAGTGAAAGATCAAGATTCCATTATTAATAAGTTGAAAGAGAATGTAGTTCTGCAGGAATGTAAGTTAATGGAAAACCAGATACGTCTGAGAGGAGTACCTGAAAACAAAGGATCTGATTTAAGGACATATATAATAAGAATCATTGCTGAGTTTCTGGAGATGGACCCTGAGGAATCTAACTATTTTTATGACTATATATATAGAGTCAATTCATTGTTTGCCAAGAAAAATAAATTACCAAGAGATGTAAGAGATATGGTGAGAAAGATCTTAAGTAAATAATTTGAAAAAACATTGGAAGTTGATGGAAGCAGAGTAAGAATCATGAAAGAATTGCCAAGAAAGGTTATAAATGACAGAAGATTGTATAAAAAACTAACTGACAAGCTGCAGGAGAATGAAGTGAGATACAGATGGATATTGCCAGAAGGTCTAAGTTTTGAATATGGAGGAAAGAGGATTACAATTACAAATGTACAAGAACTGAGGAGGTTTTTTGAAGAAAATAGGGGTTTGGGGGATACAGAATAAAAGAAGAATCGCTATGGATTACAAATTAATATCTTGGAACATAAATGGACTAAATTCACCACAAAAAAAGAAAGGCTACATTTCATTGGATCAAGAAACAAAAATGTAGTATAATTTGTTTATAAGAAGTACATATTAAGCAAGTGGATTATAAATTTCTATGGAATAAACAATTGGGTAAAGAATTTTTTTCATTGGCTAAGGAGAAAAAAGGGGAGTTATTTTCTATATTAAACAAGAATTAGATCCAAAATTGATTTTTAAGGACAATGATGGAAGATATTTAGCTGTGGAAGTGATGTTGAATGACAAAAAGACATTATTGGGACTGTATACTCCAAACAGGGCAAAAGACTCTTTCTTTAAAGATATTGGGCAACAATTAGACCAAGTGACTTATGAACAAATAATGGTAATGGGAGACTTCAATGGAACAATTATAAATACTTTGGAAAGATCAGGGGAAAAAAATAATGAGGGGAAATTACCAAAGTCATTTTTTGATTTAGTCAAACAAGAAAATTTGGAAGATATATGGAGGAAATGTAATCCTAAAGTGCGTGATTATACTTTCTTTTCAGCTAGGCATAACTCTTTCTCAAGAATTGATATGCTATGGACTACAAAAGATCTTGGATTTATGATGAAAAAAATAGAGATGCTTCCTAAAGTTGGGACTGACCACAATCCATTGATGTGGTCAGCAAAAAATGTGAAAAAGACTAGGAGATGGAGAATAAATGAAGATTTGCTACAGAAAACAGAGATAGTGGAGTCTCTAGAAAAAGAAACTAAAGCTTTCTTTCAGATAAATGAAAAAGAGGACATTCAATTCCAAACTCTGTGGGATGCGTACAAAGCAGTAATGAGAGGTATTTTAATTACAATGAACAACAAAGATAAGAGAGCCAAAGAGAAACAAATGCTGGATATTCAAAAAGAGATTGGAAAAAAGAAAAGGAACTTTAAAAAAGACCGGGGAAAAAGAAGATAATAAGGGAGATTACAATATTGCAGAATCAACTGAGACATTTGCTAAACAAAGAGGTAGAATGGAATCTCAAGAGACTGCAACAGAAATCCTTTCAAGGAGCAAATAAGCCTGGAAAATACTTGGCTTGGCAAATGAAAAAAAGGGGGAAATAAATTTATCAATAAAATTGTATCGGGAGGCAAAGAAATTGTTGACCAAGAAGGAATTAAAAGGGAATTTTATAAATACTATGCTAAGTTATTTCAAGATCAAAAGGTGGAGAAAAGAAAAATAGATGCATATTTACAGAAAATTCAACTAAAACCTTTAACAGAAAATATGAGAAGGTCTTAAATGAACCAATTGAAAAAAAATTGAAGTTGAACTGCAATAAATGCAATGAAAATGGGAAAGGCACCAGGTCCAGACGGTTTTACAGCAAAATTTTATAAAGTCTTCGTAGAGACGTTAGCACCAAAACTTCAGAAGCTGATGAATAGTATAAGGATTGATAGGAAAATACCAAATACATGGAAGGAAGCAGTAATTTTGTTGATAACGAAAGAAGATAGAGATGCTACAAATGTTAAAAACTATAGGCCAATTTCATTATTTAACAATGACTATAAAATATATGCTAGGATACTAGCAGAATGACTCAAACAGCATTTGAATAATTTCATTAAAGAGGAGCAAGCAGGAGACAAATCAGAGATAATATTAGAACTGTTATAGATATTGTTGAATATTATGAGAAACATCCTGAAAAAGAAGTGGCATTATTCTATGCAGATGCAGAGAAGGCTTTTGATAATGTGAATTGGGACTTTATGTTTGCAGTGATGGAGAAATTGGGATTAGGAGAAGATTTTATAAGAACGGTTAAGGCAATATATACTGAACAACAAGCAAAACACTGTATAAATGGAGATTTGACGGAAAAAATGGTAGTCAGCAAAGGAACAAGACAAGGTTGCCCTCTATCTCCATTGACATTTATAATGACTTTTGATTTTGCTTATGCAAATACAAGAAGATAAGGAAATAGAGGGACTGAAATTAAAAGGTTTTTCTTAACAAGTACAGAGCATTTGCTGATGATGTAATGTTTATCAACGAAAATCCCATATATGTAACACCATTGCTGCTTCGTAAGATACAAGAATATGGAGAATTGGCTGGTTTCTATGTAAATAAAGAAAAATAAAAAAAAAATGTGTAAAAATATGACAAAGAGCCAACAAGAAGAATTACAAAGGGTTACAGAATGTGAAGTTGCGGCAAAAGTAAAATATTTAGGCGTGAAAATTACCATGAAAAATATAGACTTGTATAAAAATAATTATGAGAAGCTTTGGCATAAAATTGATGAAGATTTAATTAAATGGAATAAATTGAACTTGTCTATGCTGGGCAGAATTGCTGCAATCAAGATGAATGTTCTACGAGAATGATGTTCCTATTTCAAACAATTCCAATTGTGAAGGACAATAAACAATTCAGTAAATGGCAAAGGAAGATCTCAGAATTTGTATGGGCTGGGAAAAAACCAAGAATTAAAATGAAAATTTTAACTGATGCAAAAGAAAGGGGAGGTTTTCAATTGCCGAATTTAAAATTGTACCATGATGCAGTATGTTTGGTGTGGATTAAAGAATGGATAATGTTATTAAACAAGAAATTATTGGTTTTAGAAGGTCATGGAAATGTTTTTGGTTGGCATGCTTATATGTATTATGGGAAAAACAAGATGGATGGGTTTTTTTCACATCACTATATAAGAAACTTGTTAAATAACTGGTCAAAATATAAAAAATATGGAGATGAGAGAAAGCCATTATGGATTGTGCCAATGGAAGTAATAAAGCTATAATTAGATATTGAAGATGAGATGCGGTTAACATTTAAACAATTATTAAAAATAAATGGAGGAAAAGTGGGATTAAAATCAGCTGAAGAAATACAGTATAAATATAATTGGTTTCAATTGCAACAAATTAAAAGTTTGGTAGAACAGGATATAAAAATGAAGGTATAAGATTAGAACAAACAGAATTGGAAAGAATGCTGTTGGGGGACAATGAAAAGTTGATTTCAGGAACTTACAAATAATTATTGAAATGGTCTACAGAAGATGAAGTAGTGAAATCTCAAATGATAAAATGGGCAATTAAATTTAACAAAGAAATAAAGATGGAATCATGGGAGTATCTATGGAAGAACTCTATGAGAATATTGACGTTATAATATCAAAGAAAATTGCTTTAAATGCTATATAGGTGGTATATGACACCTAAGAAATTGGCAAAAATGAATAACCAGGTGTCAGATAGATGTTGGAAATGTAAAAAACATGAAGGTTCTTTCTACCATATGTGGTGGACTTGTGAAAAGGCAAGACAATTTTGGCAAATGATTCAGAAAGAAATGTCAATAATTTTAGGCTATGACATTAAGAGGTCTCCAGATATTTTTTTTGTTGGGATTACAAATGGAAAATTTTCTGAAACATGACAGAACGATTGTGTGGTACCTGCTTTCAGCTGCAAGGACATTATATGCGCAGTTATGGAAGCAAAATAAAATACCAGAAAAATGGGATTGGATTTTGAAAGTTTTGTCTTGGAGTGAAATGGACAAACTCACAAAAATCTTAAAAAATTATAATTTGGAGAAATTTAAAAGTGAATGGAAGAAATTTCAAAAATATGTGGAAAAATACTGGAAGGTAAAGGGACATTTATTGATTTTTGACAGCAGTTGAAATCCTGTGGACTAATGGTCTAAAAATACAAAGGAGTAATTTTCTTCGAGGTTTTTCTTTTTACTGTGCGATTTGTATTTTTTTTATCTTCTTTGATAAGGGTTAAAAGATAAGAGTAAGGATGGACTATAATGTTGGTTATAAGGTTTTTAATACGAAGATTCTAGGATTACAATTACCTTGTTTTTCTTTAGTAAATTTAGTAAACACCGGCGGGGGTCTTGAAAGGATGGGTGGAGAGGAGGGAAGGGGGGGAAATGTAATGTATTGGTGTTAATTTCATATTAATTTTTAAGAGTATTATAACAATATATTGCAAAATAAAAATTGTTTTACAAAAAAAAATAGAAGCAGGCACAGCTGGCAGTGGATAGAAGGGGCGCTGGGGACTACAAGCAGTGGCAGGGGCAGGCACTTCCCAGCTGGCATGACAGCATGATCGGGAGCCTTAGAGTCAGTGCAGCAGTGCAGGCGTGGCACAGCCAGGCACTTCTGATGCTGGGGCTGGCTGGCCCTGATCAAGATGGTACTGGGAGGAAGTCAGACCAGGAACGAGCACATCGAGGCAGCATTAAGGCAAACTTTTTAAAATAATGTCACATGGGAGGTGCCTATTTGGTGCCCCCCCCGGGCTGGCACCCTAGGCAATTGCCTAGTTTGCCTAGTTGAAGGGCCCGCCCTGTGGAAGACTCAGAGCCAGGGCGTCAGAACTTGGAAGGGAAGCTGGGAGTCCTGTCCCTCCCTGTGAGCAATTCCTTGGAAAAGGGCTGTCGTTGGGACAGGCTATTTCTTCGTTTTCTTGACTTATATCTCACCCTACCCCATAAGAGTGCTACCCTAAAGAGAAAGAAAAGCTTCTCCAAGGAGTTGGGAACCCTTAGGATGACAAGGCAGAACAAGGCCCGCAGGCCAGAGCAGGCATGTTCTGCCATAATTTGGCAGACTGAACTAGCAAACTGTGGTTTGCATTTGCCCTGCAAAGCAGGATTCTAAACTGGGAATCATGTATAGTTTGAAATCTCACTTTCTCGGGAAAGTGCAAATTATAATCTTCATGCTGAGATGTAACAGCAAATCCAGTCGTATCTAAGTATATAGCATAATGCAACAGGAGATTGCTGAGCACAGCAGTCAGAGGGCCTCCCACAACTGATTTGTGTAGTGGCAAGCCATTCTCTTGTTCTCCTAAACTGGGGGTGTCAAACTTGCAGCTGCAGGATTTAGCCCTTCTGTGCAGGGCTTTAATGAGGCCTGCAGCTCTTTTCTCCTGCTCCTTCCCCTTCTGTCCTCAGCCTTTGAAGATCCAAGGTTGTTTCAGCTCTTATGGGCTTGAAAAGCTACAAAGAAAATGCAGAATAGGTTTTCCATTAAGGTCTCTGAGCCCAGATAGACTCTTCTGGGAATAGTCTATCTGGGCCTGGAGATCTTAACGGAAAATCCATTCTGTGTTCTCCTTGCAACTTTGTCTGTGCTGCAACGTATCTCAATGGAATGGAGCTCAAGTAGTTTCACTTTCTAGCATTTCTGTGGCCAGGTGAAGCTGTTGCTTGCTGGAGTTGGCTCTTTGCAAATAAAGGATTGATGCGTTGAGTCAGCTTTTCTCTGCTGAATGGAGCTGAGAACTGATGTTTAGTGAGTACTCTAATCTGGGAACCCACAACCAAAGGGGGATATTACACTAGAGAGCCACTACCGATCTGAGTAGACCGAAGGATGGGGAAAGTAGGTTGCAATGCTTCATGTTTTCCTAGGTTCAGAGTATATTTTTAGTTTCTGCTGTGATCCTTGTAGTTTTTCTGCTGTTTTATTTAAAGATTGCATTGCCAAATCCCACTATTTCCCTACCTTTCCATTTTAAAGAAAATATTGCAAGAGTTTTAAGCAAGTTTGTATTTTAAATTAAAAAAAAACTTTGTGTTTGTCTGTATCCTTTGTAAAGTTTATATCTTCACTACCTGACTTTATATTTTATGGCATGCATGGCCCAGCCCCACAGAGTCAGATCCATCCCTCGTAATGAATAAGTTTGACATCCCTGCCCTAAAACTACTGATAATTTTAGCTTTTGCAGTTCTGTTCTGCAGTTTGTACACAAATATTTTAACAGTCTCAGAATGTTTTTCAGATGCCTACTGATGGTTTGACTTGTATATGAAGAGGTCATGGGAAAATTAAAATGAGGGTCTGAAACATTTTGATTGACATAAAAGATGGCACATCTCTAGTTTTTTTAAATCAGATTTTAAAATAAGACATACTTTGAACAGCATGACAGTGATGTAATTGAATTTAAAAGCAAATGACAACTGCTTTAACTGCTAGTTAAAACAGTCATTGTGCCTAAGGCAACACAGAATGACACTTCAGAGCATGAAGAAACAAAAAAGTTAAGCATTTAAAGAAAAGGGAGTGACTGTAAACTGTTCAGCTAACACTGGAATGTGACCTGAGTGGAAGTATAGGGGGAAAATTGTGTTTTGAATAGTTAACATAATTATATCCAAGAATTTATTTTAGTCCATTTTGCATTTAGAAATCTTAATCATAAAGGATTTTCTATATTTAAATATGGAATTGAATTGTAATCTATATTTAAATTTCACATTAACAAGGCTGTAGCCTTGTACAAGGTTTAATGCGGCTATAATATTTTTCTCACATGCAATTTTTAAAGTAAAATTAATTATTTACCATCCTTAAAATTTTTAACATGTTGTTTCATGGTATTGGAGTTTATTTAAAAGTTGTATGTGTAAAATGCTTACCTACTTATAGAAGAAAGAGAGAATAGGTCAATGCACAGGATTCAAAGTCAAAAATCAGAGGATTTCTGAAATCCTAGCTATGTATCTAATGGGTGATTCTGGGATTAATGATGTGTTCAACAGGATGCCAACAAATCCATCAATCCTGTTTAAATTAGCTATGTTTAACAATGCGATTCTAAACAGAGTTACACCCTTGTAAGTCCATTGATTTCAGTGCTCTGAAGAAAGCTGTAACTGCTTAGAATTGCATTATAAGTACCATGAAAGTGACAGAATAACTTAAATTACAACTAACTTATTTCACTGGAACTTGTTCCCAATTGACTTCAGCTGTATTGAGGTTATAATGAATAGATTCTATATTCATATTCTACCTAATGATATAGGCAAACTTTTTAATAAACTTAATATATCATATTAGTTTAACAATCTGTGTTAAAATGATTGTTCCCCAAATGATAGTCATGTTTTAAACAAGTAGAGGAGTTTAACTTATTCGGCATGCATTAATAGTGTAACCCCCCCCCCCCCTCCAACAGTTATCTCACTGATCCACTAATGAGGTCTGAAATTTTTGGCTCCAGTCTGTTTTGAGAAATATCTTATTTTTCTCACCATCTTACCACTTCTGGGGTATAAAGTTAACCATCAAAATCCCAGCACTTTATTCCAGCCATTTGGTCCAATCTCAGTACTAGACTCCAGAAACTGATTCCAATCGCTGCCCCAGGTTGGAATATGTAGAGAGGAATGTGTGCATGACTCCTGCATCAACCCAGCCACCTATTCTGATTTCTCCTTCCTCTAACAAACCTTACTGGACTTCACTCACCGGGACAGGCTCCTGCGTATTATCCCCCCCCCCCATTTTTAGATTACTCCTCCACTTGCAGCTGCTGGAATGGCCTTGGGTCAGCCATAGCTCTGGCAGAAGTGTCCTTGAAGGGGCAGCTTCTGTGAAAGCTCTCTCAGCCCCACCTCACAGGGTGTCTGTTGTGAGGGAGGAAGATAAAGGAGATTGTGAGCAGCTCTGAGACACTTGAGATTCAGAATGGAGGGTGGGATATAAATCCAATATCATCTTCTTAGTACAAGTTGGAATTTGTAGAACATTTATATAGCATTTGTGCATGTTTCCAGCTTTGCATTCAGTTTTCTATTTCCTGTTTCTATTATCCTTTTTTCTTAATTTTCTTAACTTTAAACTAATGTTTGTTTATTTCTAACAATCTGTATACCCATATGAAGTATTAGATCAAATTTCGAACTGTGGTTGTCCCGGCTGAGGCAGGACTCCACTGGGAGTCCCTTCCGCACCCCCCGAGGCCCCACCATACCTCATGGCCACCCGATGCAGCCCGTGTGCCCGATACGCCTGCCAGAGCATGGAGCCAGCGTGCCCGCCCCTGGGCTTGGGAGAAGTGGCGAAACTGCTGTGGCGGCCATGGAGGGAGAAGGCAGGAACAACGCCCTGCGGAGAGGGCAGAGGAGTCAGGAACCCTGAGCCGTGGCAGCTGGCACTGCCACGCCCAGACGCAACCACAACGTCCCAGTCCACTCGGCCGCCACATGAAGAACACACCCCAGGAAGCCCTTCCACAGCGTCCCCGCTTATAAGGGGGGGCAGAGCTGACCATGGGTGGGACCTGGGAGGAAGGGAGGGGGCCGGGGGAAGGATAAAAGGCCAAAAGGCTGAGAGGTCAGGGAGGAAGCAGGCTGGTGCAGAAAAAGGGTGGCCAACTGAGAGAGAGAGAAAGGAGCCCAAGCACAGCCGGGGAGGGCGAGGGCAAAAAGGGTGAAGCAACCCAGCTCTGTCCTCCCACGTTCTGAGACCTCTGAGATGCCTAGACAGGCCTCGTCCCAAGCCAGGTCCCACGGAGAGCAGCGGCCATGGCGGGGCATGATGGGGACTACCCGGGGCGTGACAGTGGTATACACCTGGTAGAACAACCCCAATAATAATTGCCCTGGGGAAACACTTGTAGAGGCTTCTGACACATTAAAGGGAGGCATTCCTGCAGTTGGGGGTATAATTTGAGTAACAGCTTAATGATGGAGCAATATGGGCACTGCCAGGTATCATTTTGTAGAAAAATAGGTGGTGGAGCTCATTAGCATCTGATTAGCATATGCCGTCCCCCACCAGCCAAAAGCAACTCGACACTAGAAATTCAGCCAGCCCAAGCAGGCCTCACTCACCTGAGGCTCTCCTTGACTGCCCTCCTCCACAGTCAAAAGGCCAGCAAGTTTCTCCAGGGGTTAATGAGGGCTGCTGGGGGTGTGGCAAAGCTCCTGGTGGCTGGCTGGCTTCCGCTCTCCAAATTCAGGGATTGTTATACAGCTGCACCTACTACTCAATGGACAAGGTAGGTGGGGAGGAAGAGGGGGAACCCTCAGGTTTAGGAACTGTGCTCCTGTGAGCTCCTGCTGAATTCAAGGCCGGGGCACTGCTATGTGCTTTCTGATGTGCATGTGGTTGGCCAATATGTGTTGGTATGTGTTGGTGTGTTGGTATGGTGGTATTGTGTGTGTGTGTGTGAAGGGGGGGGGAAATTTGGCATAATGCTTTATTTTGTGCAGTTCTATGATGTGAACGTGACTCTCTGGTGTTTGTAAAAACTGACTGCTATTATGCTATTATCTGAAATTATCCTAGTTTTGAAACATGACTTCCGGGAAGCTAGGTAGGAGTAGATGCTCAGCCTCCCCTTAAGCATTTAGATGCCTCAAGGTAGTGCCTCTTGGGCAGCATTGTGTATCATAAGTGGTGATAGGCAGTTAAAGGGTTAGCTAGTCAGCCCTGGTAGATGGAACAGGTACCCTCCCCAAGCACAAAACTAACCTTTAGTTGAGCCACTTGAATTAAACCATACACACACACACAAACTGTAAGATTTCCCAGCAGGGTCCCAGTTCAGGTTTTAAAATACCCGGCTCCCCAGAGAAAGGCAGTTTTCAGTAAAGGCTCACATTTGTTTCAACCAACAGGCTGCAGGGTTCCTTCCCCGCCCCACAGCAAATGCTCAGGTAAACAAGGACATTGAAGTATTTCTTTAAGTTGCATGTGTATGTGTGAGCACATATATAACAATACCTCTTTATATACTGTGGTTTTGTTCTTCAAAACTGAGTGCTAAGAGAAACAGCTATGTAAAAGTTATTGACAACCTTTGTTCTAATAGGAATACATTCACAGTACTGCCATTTTTTACATATATGATCAATATATGAGATGGCAACTAGAGGAGTGGCAGCCAGCAGCTGACTGCCTGTGTTAGATTCCTGTGCTACTGCATCTTGAGAGGACTGCCTGGGTCAGCTTCTGTGTTGAGGCTTCTTCCCAGGAGATCTGGCAACTTCTCTGTCAGTTCTGCAGCTCCTACTGAGGCTTTATTCCTCATCTATTACAGGCTTTGTTCCTCATCTTTTACATTCCTACTGAGGCTTTATTCCTCATCTTTTACAGATCTCCAACACAGTTGTACAGTTGGTAGTGCTTATCCTACCTGAGGAAGTGACCTATCATATCTGGCCTGGCCATATTTGAGCTGATCACCCTGTGTAGTTTCTGCCCAACTCCATTCTCCCATATATATAAAATTACACCCAGAACAAAGTGTGCTATAATTAAGCAGCTTTTTACAGAGTATCTTTATAGGAGATACTATGGTATCTATATAGTGTGTGGATATAGAATGTAAATACTAAAAAAGTACAGTTATATCATCAAAATAATTATTTAGATAGCCCCATCTGTAGATACTTAAATTCAGAGATTGGGACTTGGAGAGATAAATTATAGTGGATTCCAGGCAATGGTGAGGCGAGGTGGTAGTGATCATAGCTCTTTTATTAGATACAGCATAGTGTAGTGCTGCATTCAAAGACTGAAGACTGGACTAATGGGGCAAACTATATATATATACTCAAAGTTCCCACGCTAGCATGCTATTGGAACATTCAAACAGCCGGGGGCTTGTGATTGGAGTAGGGCAGCAGGGATTTGGATCCTGCTGTCTATTGTTCCTGAGTAGGGATGTGCAAAAAACATAATAATTCGGAAATATTCGGATTTGGAAATATACGGGGGCAAAATATTCGGAATACCATATATTTCCAATACCAGAATTCGGAAATAGCCGAATATGCAGGAGATATTCGGCTATTCCCGAATATACATCCCCATTATACCATATAGACTATTGAACTCAATGGCAACATAGGGTATATTGGAAGCTGCCTGGAGGGGAGGGGGTTTGAGAGAGAGCCCCCAAATTTCCAGGAAACCTGCAGGGGACTCTCCCCTACAAAACTCCCAAGTCCCAAAAAGATTGGGGTCCCATTCCAGGGCATCCAAAGAGAGTGCCCTTATCCCACTATTATATCCTATGGACCATTGAACTTAATGGCAACATAGGGCATAATCAAAGGCTGCTGGGGGACAGGGGGTTTGAGGGAGAGCCCCCAAAGTTGCAGGAAACCTACAAAACCCCAAAGTACTAAAAAGATTGGGCCAAGGGGTCCCTGTCTATGGGCTCCCCAAAAGGCCCATTGCTACCAATGCTGGGGAAAGCTCAATTATCCACTTCCTCCACTATAATTACTGTGGGAAAAGTGGCTCTGGCCAGAAGGAGGTTAGAGGGAGAGCCGCCAAAACTGCAGGGCAGCTTCAGGAGACTCTCCCACGTGCAACCCCCATGGCCCAAAAAGACTGCACCTATCTGTGGGCACCCCAAAAAGAACACTGTTCCCAATGGTGAGAAAAAAACCAATTAACCACTTCCCCCACTGTGATTATCGTGAGAAAAGTGGCTCTGGGGAGCAGGGGTTTTTGGAGAACCCCCAAAACTGCTGTGCAGCTTCAGGGCACTGTTCCACACAAAACCCACAAGGCCAAAAAAATTAGACCAGGGGGTCTAATTCCTGGGGCACCCATAGCCAAACCTAACTTCAAATCAGAGAATCTCTAGAGGACCCCAATGCACTAAATCCATATATCTACTCTATATGCACCTTGTTACCTACCAATATAAATATGACTCAATGCACAGCAGCCAAGAAGGTCAGAGCGCCTGCTCCAGTTGCAACGCCACTGAGGATGTTCTCCGCAGCCGAGAACGAAACGTCTGGAAGAAAAACTTTCTCCAGTAGAACACGGCACTTGAGCCCAAAAGATTCTACAAACCCCAATAATATAAACCAATTTGTCAACTTCAGTGCTACACAAAACACAATCTGCTCAACGTCTGCTCTGCTGACCTGGCTGCAGCAAACCCAGATGCCAGCTCTCCAGCCCTGCCCCAAACAACACGGGGAGAGCTGGCCAAGCACACCAAGCATGCTGTTTCTGGGTCTCCCACCCAGATGCCAGCTTCCCTGCTATAGAACGCACAATCTACAGATGCCAGCTCTCCAGCCCTGCCCCAAATAACAAGGGGAGAGCTGGCCAAGCACACCAACCATGCTGGTTCTAGGTCTCTCACCCAGATGCCAGCTTCCCTGCCACAGAACGTACAATCTACAGATGCCAGCTCTCCAGCCCTGTCCCAAACAATGCAACTTTCAAAGAACAAAAGCAGTGGACCACACCTAGCTCCACATCTGTATCTGACACAAAACAAGAAGCATTTAGACTTACCTTGAGCGATGGACGGTTGGCTGGTCTAGGCTCTTTGGCGTTACCCAGGGTGCACCATGAGGAGGCTAGCCAGAGTTGCACCCCAAATGAGGAAGATCACTAGGAGGGCCTCAGATTGTGACAGGAAGGGAACCATTCCTTCCCTCTCAGCTCAGCAGCAACACACCAGCTATCACTGTCCCAATTAGAGGAACCTCAGCCTAGGTATGGCTGCTGGCTGCCTGTTTTCATCACTGGCACCTCCCTCTTCTTTCCTCCTCCCCTGAAAAAAAATTAGGTTATCCTGGGTGGGCCTGTGGGTGCTGTCAGTTATAGTGGGGGCTGCAATGGCCCTCTCAGTATTATTAGGCATGTGTGGATGGGGATTGGGGAAATTTGGATTTCTTTGCAAATTTTAAATCAGAATTCACTTTTTGTTTGGAGATGGGATGAGGGGTGGGGGGTGCCAATCAATTTGTGAGTGAGTTTTTGGGCTGTCTTTGGACTCTATGTTTAGTGGGAGAGCGTTTTACAGCACAGACCAAGAGAGGATGCAGGCATAAAAAGGTGCTCACTTCAGCCACTCTCAAAGTCAATGTTTGGGGAGCCGAACAGAGGCAAGTTGGCCTTCAAGAAGACCAGCTGCTCAACTGTCCAGGGCTGCAGGCGATTGCGATGTACAGGCGATTGCGATGTCCTCTAATTGGGATAGTGATAGCTGGTGTGTTGCTGCTGAGCTGAGAGGGAAGGAATGGTTCCCTTCCTGTCACAATTGGAGGCCTTCCTAGTGATCTTCCTCATTTGCGCTGCAAACAATGTCGCCCATGTGAAAAAAGACGTGCTCGCTCTGCACGCTCATTGGTGGGCATGAGAGGAACGCCCGGGCCACGGCAGAGAGGGCCAGCCAGTCCACCTCCTTCGCAGCCCAGTAGTTCAAAGGACATGTGTCCTGTGACTTGTAGGTCTCCGAAAGATAGTTCCTCACCATCGCAGCACCTGTCTTTGCTCTCAGGGGCCTACCGCTCCCAGAGGGGCCAACAAACCACCCGATGAGTGTCATCTCAGCACTCTTCTTGGCATGAGTCTTGTGGGAAACACTGCCTAGTTGGGGAGGTGGCAGATGAACTGCTTTCACCCCCCTCCTCCTCAGCTACTGGCACTGGGCCTGCCTTGACTCTGCAACGCTCGACATTCTGGAAGAGCTCGTCTCGCCAGCGATCGAGCTTGTTGGCCTTCTTGGCAATCTTGCTCTTAAGGCGTGAGTCTAACATGGTCACCATCATGTAGACCTTATCCTGGGTGAGAGGCTGAAAGCGGGCCTCAAGCCCTTCCTGCAGCCTAGCAACCAGGGCACGCACCGCTGGAAGAATGTTTGCACGGCCTTGAGCTGGCACTAGAAATGAGGCCAGGTCCTCACAGGCCATGTGGACTATGGGGACAACCAGTGTGATGCTCGCTGTTTCAGACAAAAGCATTTCTGTGTAGGTCTTGAAGGGCCCAAGAACCTCCACAGTCTGAGAAATGACCACCCAATCCTCTTGGGTGAGATGGTTCTTTTCCCGAAAGACCGTCGTCTCAGAGACAAAAGCATCCAGGGCTGCTCTCTGCTCCGCCATGCGCTCCAGCATGGCACAGGTGGAGTTCCAGTGTGTGCTGACGTCACCAATCAGGTAGTGTCCTGGCACGCCTGTCAGTGTCTGTTTCTCACACAGCAGATACAAGCCTGTATTCCTGCATGGGAAGTGGCTCGTGATGTACCAACACTTCTGGAGTAGAAGTCGGTACTCATGGGTCATGGCAAGATACTGACAATCATTGCTGTTCGTCTGGCCCACTGCATCCTTAACCACGAGATGGAGAAGGTGGGCCATGTAAGGAAGGCATTTTAGGCGCTGGACAGCCACCTTGATATTGGGGCCACCGTCAGTCACCACGAAGTTTATGGCAACGTCCCTGCCTACCCAGCTCTCTAACTGCTGTGAGAGGATGGCTCCGAGATTGTCCGCCATGTGCGGCGCATTAGCTGCTTCGGTGTGCAGCAAGGCCCAGCGTTAGCTGGCCTGCCGGCCCTGGTCCTGCCTACTGTTAGTGCCACCCCCACCCTGCAGCTCACTGGGTTACCACCAATGCACAGTCAGGGAGAGATACTCTTCAAACGCATGTGGGAAGCTCCAGAGATCTGTGGTGAATTGAACAGTCCCCCCGACAGCACGGGACAAATGCTCCCTCACAACAGATCTGGTCGCCCTGAAAACAGATGGCACAATGGTCCTGCTAATGGCAGTTCGAACAGGAACTTTGTACCCTAGCACCCTAGGATTCTCAACCACAGAAAATAGAAGCCCATGGGCAATCATCCTCCTGCCGTACCTCATTTCCCTTCTTGGCACAGAGGTACTACCCCTACCAAACATCTCAGGCAGAGATGGCTGGTGACCCTGCCCTCCTGGAGAGCTCTAGAGGTAGTCGTGGTGAGACGGACCTCCTGGCTGGGTGGTGTTGGCTGCTTAGGCACCCCAGGACCAGCCTGCTTCTCCCCCTGCTTCTCCCTGGTGGTGCTTCTGCAGGTGGTTCCGCATCCCCCCCCCAGAGTCAGGTGGGGCAGAGTCCCATCCACGACTGATCCGGGCCCTGCACAGCTGGCACTGCACTTAGCGTGGATCTTCCATAAGTCAGAAATGCTTTCAGACTTCGGAGGTGTACGGATGCCCAAGCTGACCAGCACCTTGGATGTCCGGAGCCACCTCCTGTGAGGTGCTCGGGGCAGACACATCGTGCCTTGGGGTGACAGGAGGGGCTCGCCGCTGGGGGGAAGTGGATAGAGATGGAGGCACCTCGTGTGTTTCCATCTCTTCCTCCTCCACCCCATGTGGCCTACTCTCCTGGCCATCCCCTGAAGGACTGCTGGTGCCCGAAGGAACTGAAGAAGGGGACTGGTCCTCAACCAGCTTCTCCTCCAGCTCCTGCATAACACTCTGCATCCTCCTTGGGGAGATCGTTTTGAACAGAAGACTGTACCCAAAGCTCAGCTCCAAGGAGGACTGCTCTTGCTGCCCCTCCTCTGGCTGCTGAGACTGAGTGACATCAGCTGGAGGAGAAACTGCCCGAGCAGCAGACCCCTGCTCAGTGCCAGCACCTAATGGCACCTCTGTTGGGGGTTCCCCAGCAGCAGCCTCGATGAAGGGACCAAGACGGGCCTTCTTCATCACAGTCCAGCCAGAGGTTGGAGTGCTAGAAGGTGGCTGTGGAGGGGTCCTACACACAGGTGGGGAGAAAACTGTGGTTCTCCCTCTCCCCTCCACCCCTCTAATCTTCTCCCTGACCTTGCCCCCAGTGCCCCTCTTCTGCCTGTCACTCATGTCACCCTTGACCAGTCTCACAACTTGAACTGAGAGTGGTTTTTTTTATTAACCTAGCTCACTACACTGTATCCTGAACCAACGTATGGCCTGACTTCTTTTTAAAAACCCTCCCACCAAAACTTTTTTTTTTTTGGTCCCTAACCTGTCCTTTTTAGTAGTAGTCTTGTAAGGTTTAGGAAACTAGGTCATTCTGCCTCTACCTGGCTACAGTTTTTAAAAGGCTACTTTGAGATGAAGGCAATCCTTGTTATATGCTGCTAGTTAAACTTTTCCTAACTAGATCCTGGAACAAACTAAATCTCCTTGCAAACTAGAAATCAGGTGTCCCCTAAGACTAGAAAAAAGCTGCGGTTTACCCTATGGAAATCAGTGGCTGAAAGCTAGATGCGCTGCAACCCTAGTGTCCTTAAAAGGGAGCCTGATCTGGCCTAGTAGTCACAGTGCCTTTTATGAGAAAACTGCAATCTTTTAAAATTGCCGCTATCTGGCCTAGTTGAATTTTGAAACGCGCTAAAGCCCTAAACTGGATTAAGTTCTTTTAAATTTCAAAAAACATAATCCCTAAAAACACCCGTATTAGTGGGGCAGCCTATTTAGCAGCCCTAGCCAAACCGAAAATACCCACAGACTCCAAAAATAACTCTAAAAACCCAGGAAAGTTCAGTGACCCACCCTACACAGCCCGCCCACCACCACCAACTCCCTCACACCAACCAGAAGGAATTTGAAAAACACAAAACTTAACCAAACCTCTTGAAACCAGCGTTTCCGGTAGCCCGTGCATGGCAAAAACCCGGTGGAGGCCACTGATGGCAGCCCGGGAGAAGGTGGAAGCCCCTGAAATCACCTCCAGCCATTTCGAGAGGGAGTCAACAATTAGAAAGAATGTTTGTCCCTGGAAGGGCCTTGCAAAGTCCAAATGAAAGCGGGACCAGGGGTTATGCATGGATTCTCAATGCTGCATTGGTGCCCAGGGGGAGCCAGTCAGGTCTCCTGGCATTGGGTGTCCAAAGATTTGATCACGTCATCGATCCCGGGCCACCAAAAGTTGCTACGGACGAGTGCCTTCATGCGCATTATCCCCGGGTGGGTTTTCTGCAGCACTGTGAGGACCACTACCCTGCTCCCCCACAACAAACCCCTCTTATGATCTTATAGTTCCTTCTGGCAGGACGCGAAGGCTGTAAACTCCAGACCAACCCTGCTAGTGGGCCATCCCCTCCAAACCCAGCTCAAAACCTGGGAGAGGATCTTATCCCTGGTGGAACAACGGACAATGTCCTTAGTGTGGACCGGGCGGTCCGAGAGGTTTTTCAGCAGCAGGATCTAGTGCCCCAGGGCTGGATCTGGGTCCTCTGATGGCAGCGGCAAACAGCTCAAGGCATCTGTATGGCTTGTTGCTTTCCCTGGGCGGTACTGGAGGGCGTACTGGTACCCCACAAGGAAGATGGACCACTGCAGTACCCGGGGCGACAGCATCTGAGGTATTTGGCGGTCGGGGGCAAACAGGCCAAGTAAGGGCTTCTGGTCTGTTAAGATGGTGAAGGGCCAGCCGTAAAAGTAATCATGGAATTTTTAACCCTTGCCACGATTGCTAGACCCTCCTTGTCTATTTGTGCATAGTTGCACTCTGGTTTCTGCAGTGTCCTTGAATAATAGGCTACCGGGACCTCGTGGCCACCCAGCAGCACATGGGCTAGGACTCCCCCGTAGGGGGAGGCATCACAGGCCAAGACGACGGGCTGCCGCTTGTCGAAGTGCGCCTGCAAGATATTTGATGTTAGAATGTCCTTCACCACATGGAAGGCGGCGGCTTGCCGGTGATCCCAAACCCACAGAGCCCATTTGTCCAGGAGCCTATGCAGGGTCTCTGCTATCACCGCCTTATGGGGAAGGAAGGCGTGATAAAAATTGAGAAGGCCAAGGAACTCTTGTAATTCAGCCTTGTTGGTGGGGGCTGGTGTGTTGCAGATAGCCGTGATCTTGTTTTTAGCCAGGTGGATTCCACTCGCGTCCACCATGTAGCCCAAAAAGTCTATTGTAGGGACCCCCAGCATACATTTCTCCCTCATTACCTTGAGATTCTCCTTGTCAAATTGCTGAAATACTGCGCGGAGGCAGGAAGCGAATTCTTCTTTGGTGGCTAAGGCGATCAGCACATCGTCAAAGAATGGTTGGACCCTGGGGATGCCTTATAAAAGAGAATCCATTAAATTCTGAAAGATTCCTGGGGCCACGCTGACCCTGAACTGAAGGCGCTTTTACCGGAAAGTGCCCCAATGTGTAACAATGGTTTGGGCTGTAGCGGCATCCACAGGGAACTGCTGGTATGCTTGGGCCAGATCTAGCTTTCCAAAAAAATTTGCAGCTGCTAGAGAAGCTAGAACATGGCTGACCACCTTTGCTGATCATAATCCGCTTCAACTGAAATTTAAAAGCTATAATAAAATGTTTAGATGGTCGTTAAATTTGCAGATATTAAAAGAAGAGGCATTTTTAATGGAAGCCAAAAAAGAAATCACAATGTTCTTTGAACAAAATTTGAAAGAAGTCGCACCAAAACAGATAATCTGGGACGCCTTTAAAACTTTTTTTAGAGGAATTGCAATTCGATATTCAGCAAAATGGAGAAGAGGAAAAAAAAGCATATGAAATACTGGCAGGAAAATTTGAAGCACAAGAAAAAGAATTCAAGACAAACATGAGACAGGAGATGAAAACCAAAATACAGATTTTGCAACATCAAATAAATTTGCTGTTGATGGAAGAAGTGGAGCAGAAATTGAAATGGGCAAGACAATCCTTTTTTGAAAATGCAAATAAAGTGAGTAGATGGTTGGCTTATAGATTAAAGAAGGAGAGAGAGAAGAATGTATTAACAGCCTTGAAGGATGAAAATAACATAGAACAATACAAAAGTAACCAAATTGAAAAAATTGTAAAAACTTTTTACGGAAATTTATACAAAAAGTATGAAAGTCCAGAGTCTCTGCAAGAAGAATATATTAAGAAAACCAAGAAAGAGGAACTTTTGAACACTATTGAATAATCCAATAACACTATTGAATAATCCAATAACAGCCCAAGAGATTATTGGCGTAATTAAGGAACAGAAGAATAATAAAACACCGGGACCAGATGGCCTGCCGGCAGAATTTTATATTTTGTTGTTCTATTATTGTCATATAAAATGCTTCTAGAAAAAATAACATTGATGTCAGAAATACCAGCCCCATGGAAAGAGGCAACAATATCCATAATGCATAAAGAAGGAACAGACCCAAAAGATATTAGAAATTGTAGACCCATTTCATTATTAAATGTGGATTACAAAATTTTTACAACTATCCTGGCTTCAAGATTGAAGAAAGTTTTGATGAATATAATAAATGAAGATCAAATGGGATTTTTACCAAAGAGGCAGATGAGAAATAATATGAGAACAGTATTGAATGCATTGGAGTACTACCAGCAATATCCGGATAAGCAAGCGGCCTTTATTTTTCTGGATGCGGAAAAAGCCTTCGATAATGCAAACTGGACATTTATGATGAAATGTTTGGAGGGGATAGGTTGCAGTAAACAATTTAAGCAATGGGTACAAACTAGCTACACAGAACAGAAGGCAAGAATTATTGTGAATGGAGCATTGACGGATCAAATTAAGTTCGAAAAGGGAACAAGGCAGGGCTGTCTGCTGTCACCTTTACATTTATTTTGATGTTGGAATACTTAAATGAACAAATACGGTCTGATAAAGAAATAAAAGGAATTAAAATAAGGGGAGAATCCTATAAACTTCAGGCGTTTGTTGATGACTTGGTTTTTATATTGGAAGATCCATTACCATCCATAAGAAGACTTAAGGGGAAATTGGAGGAATTTGGAGCAGTTGCAGGTTTTTAAGTGAATTATAAGAAAACTAAATTTTTTAGCGAAAAATATGACGCAAACTCAGATTAAAGAATTAGAAGAAATATCGAGTTACGGATCTGTGAAGAAAATTAAATATTTGGGAATATATATAACAGCCAGAGCTAAAACATTAAAAGCAGACAAAAGAAATCAAGAATGACCTGGAGAAATGGCAAAACTTACATATTTCATTAATGGGAAGGATTGCAACGGTCAAAATAAATATATTAACAAGGATATTGTTTTTATTTCAAATAATACCTATTCCCCTGCCCAAAATATTTTTTCAACAATTAAACAAAATGATCTCTATGTTTATATGGCAGAACAAGAAACCTAGAATTAAACTAAAAGCATTGCAGGATGCTAAACAACAAGGTGGTTTTGCTTTATCAGATTGGCAGACTTACTACAAGGCATGTAGACTATTGTGGGCAAAAGAATGGATTACTTTAAAGAACAAAAAGTTGCTGATTTTTGAAGGCTTTGATTTAACAAGTGGCTGGCACTCATATCTTTGGTATCAAAATATGTCGGTGAAGAATGTATTTAATTTTCATGAAATTAGAAGATCAATATATTTAACTTGGAAGTGGATAAAATCTCAAATATATAGGCATATTCCAAAATGGATATCAAATATATAGGCATATTCCAAAATTAGAAGCATTGAGTCAACCAAAGTTATTAAATTTTGAAGAAATTTTTACATATGAGAATTTATTGGATGAGACTGATATTCTAAAAATAAAATAAAATAAAATACTAGACTGGTGGATGAAAATACAGTTAAAATCTAGATATATGAAAAACAAAGAAATGGGTTTTGCAAAACAGAAAAACGAATTTGACCAAATTATAACAGGATCAGAAGAAAAAATGATTTGAAAAATGTATAATTATTTGGTAACTATGAAAATGCAGGACAAAATAGTAAAAGACAATATGGTGAAATGGGCACAAAATATTGGCTATAACATTGATTTAGCTACCTGGAAAAGAGTATGGAAAGATCAGTCACATTTAAAGACAATTTTTATAAGATGTTTTATAGGTGGTATATTACAGGGGTGGCCAACGGTAGCTCTTCAGAAGTTTTTTGCCTACAACTCCCATCAGCCCCAGCCAGCATGGCCAATGGCTGGGGCTGATGGGAGTTGTAGGCAGAAAACATCTGGAGAGCTACCATTGGCCACTCCTGGTATATTACACCAGACAAATTGGCGATGCACTCAAATGTTTCAAATAAATGTTGGAAGTGTCAAAAATTGAAAAGATCATATGTGGATATATATGATGGTGCTGTGACTTAGTGAAAAATTATTGGAAACAAATTCACAGTTGTCTACAGAAAATTTTAAAGATTAATCTACAGCAGGGCTGGCCAACAGTAGCTCTCCAGATGTTTTTTGCCTACAACTCCCATCAGCCCCAGCCATTGGCCATGCTGGCTGGGGCTGATGGGCGTTGTAGGCAGAAAACATCTGGAGAGCTACCGTTGGCCACCCCTGATCTACAGCATAAACCTGAGATGTATATATTGAATATTTGCCAAGATTTGCTTCCCAAACCGATAATCAAATTTTTGATCCATGCAGTAACTACAGCAAGAATAACATGCAAAACAGTGGAAAATGCAAAAAATACCTAAACAAGAGAACTTTGTTTAGAAACTTTTAGAGATAGCAGAAATGGACTTGCTTTCTGCAAAATTATGAGAAGGAAATATACAAGACAGTATGAAGATTTGGCAACCACTGTATGATTGGTTGGGTGTAGTATAGGTGTGGAAATTGAGACAACTAAGGCAACATATTTGTATATAAAGAATATATAAGATAAGGAGTGAGTACTGTATAATATACTCAATAAGATGAAGCAATTATAAGAAATGTGTATTTGCAAACCAAAGTAAGAATTATAGAGAGGTAGAATGTTATAAGAGACAAAATAGAAAATACCAACTGTAAATGATGGAGTGGTGATTGAACCAGATGTATATGTAATGAGAAAGAAATGTAATTAAGAGTGGCATTTGTTCTCTTCTTCCAACCCTGATTTCCTATAACTTCCTGTAGAATCTTCCTTTTCCCCTTTCCTATAACTGAAATTCAATAAAACTTTTAATTTGGGGGAAAAAAAAGAACATGACTGACCACCGGGACTGGGTAGGCATGGTCTTGCAGCACCTTGTTGATCATGCATTTGTAGTCCATGCAGATGCAGACACTACCGTTAGGCTTCACAGGGGTGATTATTGGGGTCTCCCAACATGCGTTGGCAACCGGCTCCAGGACCTCTTGTGCCACAAGGCAGTCTAGTTCCTCATCGATTTTTGGTTTCAAGGCAAAGGGTACTCGCTGGGCCTTCAGCCATATGGGCTGCACATTGGGGTTGATCTGCAGCGTCACGGAGGGTCCCATATAGGTCTCAAGAGTTCCATCAAAACTGGACGGGAACTCCCCACAAATGTTCTGGAAATCCATTCTTGTGGGGGTTTGGTGTTTTCCCTCCACCCGGATCCCCAAAGGTGCGAACTAAGCCTGGCCTAACAGACTGCTCAGGTTCCCCTCAGTCACCAGCAAGGGAAGGGTCCCTGAGAAGTTCCCATATTTTACATTGACTACTCTGGCCCCTAGAACACCTATCGCCTGTTTCTGGAAGTCCCGGACAATGACATGGGATGGATGTAGCCTGGGTCTCCGCCCCCCCCCCCCATGGCATAGTTTCTTAAGGGTCTGGGCTGATATGATGCTATGTCCAGAAAAGGGCAACTAGAATGATTAAAGGTTTGGAACACATTCCCGCTTGGGGCTCTTTAGCTTGGAGAAACGTCGACTTTGGGGTGACATGATAGAGGGTTACAAGATTATGCATGGGATGGAGAAAGTAGAGAAAGAAGTATTTTTCTCCCTTTCTCACAATTCAAGAACTCGTGGGCATTCAATGAAATTGCTGAGCAGTAGGGTTAGAATGGATAAAAGGAAGTACTTCTTCACCCAAAGGGTGATTAACATGTGGAATTCACTGCCACATGACGTGGTGGCAGCTACAAGCATAACTAGCTTCAAGAGGGGTTTGGATAAAAATATGGCCAGAGGTCCATCAGTGGCTATTAGCCACAGCATATTATTGGAACTGTCTGGGGCAGTGATATTCTGTATTCTTGGTGCTTAGGGAGAGGGCAAAATGGAAGGGCTTCTAGCCCCACTTGTGAACCTCCTTTCTTTTTTGGCCACTGTGTGACACAGAGTGTTGGACTGGATGGGCCATTGGCCTGATCCAACATGGCTTCTCTTATGTTCTTATGGGTGGCCCCTGTGTCAATCTCCATTTTACATAGAGTGCCCTCAATTAATAGTCGTTTGGAGTTTATCCAGGGATGGCATGGTGATTTCGCATACCTGTCTGACTGATGCTGTGAGAGCGTTGACATCCTCCACAATGGATACCTCATGGCGGCGGCCATTCCTGCCACTCTTGCGCCGAGTGGTGCTCTCTCGGTTTGGAGTTGATTTGGAGCGGCAGTCTCAAGCCAGGTGACACGTCTTCCCATACTGGTTGCAGACGGAGTCCCAGAACTTGCAGGAGTGGCGCTCATGTGGCTCCCTGCAGCTAGCGCACTCCCGGGCATGCACAGTCTTGGTTGCACATGGTAGCTGGTGCTTCAGTGCCACGTGGTGGAGCTTGAGAGCATTGTCTCCCCCCGATTCTTTCGAGTCTGATGATGAGAATGAGGCTTGGTGTGCAGCAGCCATTGTGCACTCCTTCTGTGACTTCTCATAGGCCGTGGCCTCCCTGATTGCCTTGGTGAGGTCAGTGTCATCCTTTCCAAGCAGCTTCCTCCAAAGCTTCTCATCCCACAACTCAAAGATTAACTGGTCCCTCAGAGCCTCATCCAGTCGGGGAAAGTTGCAGCGGAGCGACAGCCAGTGTAGAGCTGAGATGAAGTCTCCCACTGACTCTTGGGCCACTGGCGGCGCTTGGAGAGATCAAAGCGGCAGGCCAGGACCATCGGCTGCAGTGTGAAGTGGGTCACGAGGGGGAGGTAATGTTCTTGAAGGTGGCTTCCTCGAGAGTGACAGGTGCCATTAGACCCTGCGCCAACTCCAAGGTGTTCATGCTGCAAGAGCAGAGCAGTAGTGATTTCTTCTTGGCCCCCTCGATCCCATAGTAATAGATGAAGTTCTCCCGCCATGTCTCCCACCGCTCTGGATTGGCCACATTGAACTTGGGAATTGTTCCTGGCGTAGCAGTCATTGTCAACATTGGCAATGCGTTGGCAGCAATGTGCGGTGCGGTGCTGGTTGCTGCTGGGCTCGCTTACCAGGATCCCATCCTCATCACCACTGCAATATAGTGGGTTCCATGCAATGATGAGGCTAGGTGGTAGTGATCATAGCTCTTTTATTAGATACAGCATAGTGTAGCGCTGCATTCAAAAACTGAAGACTGGGCTAATGGGACCAACTGTATATACACTCAAGGTTCCCGCCTAGCATGCTATTGGACCATTCAAGCCAGCCGAGGGCTTGTGATTGGAGCAGGGCAGCAGGGATTTGGACTAAGCTGGCTCCGTGGTACACCCCGGTATTACGCCAGCTGAAACAAGGCCTTAGACGGCTAGAGAGGCAATGGCGGCGTACCCGTGACGAGGCGATTAGAACATCCTATAGGAAGTTTATGAAGTCCTATGAGATGGCAATCAAGGCCGCAAAGAAAACATACTTTGCGGCTAAGATTGCATCTGCAAATTCGCGCCCAGCCCAATTATTTAGAATAATTCGGAACCTGACTACATTGCCTCAAGGCAATTCAAAAGCTAAGGAATTGGAGATAGGCTGCGAGGCCTTTGCGAAATACTTTGCGGATAAGGTCCAATCGCTCCGCCAGGACTGCCCCGCCAATTTAGAGGCAGTAAGTGGACTCGAAGCCCAATGCGTGTCTTCGGATTTAACTCTGGATTGCTTCGACCCGCTCAGCTTGGAGGAAGTCGACAGAATTCTTGGCACTGCACGATCCACGACTTGTGACCTGGACCCATGCCCCTCCTGGCTAATCAAGGCCTGCCAGGAGGAATTAAGATATCCTATACGGGATATTATAAATCGATCCCTTTCAGAAGGTGTTTTTCCAACACCCCTGAAAGAGACATTGGTCCGCCCTCTCTTGAAAAAACCGTCATCAGACCCGGCCGAATTGGCACACTACCGGCCGGTCTCAAATCTGCCCTTTTTGGGCAAGATTATCGAGAGGGCAGTGGCGATGCAGTTACAGGAATTTCTGGAGGACGCTTCCGTCTTAGATCCATGCCAGTCCGGCTTCCGCCCGGGTCATGGGACGGAAACAGTCCTGGTCGCCCTCATGGATGACCTCCGACGACAACTGGATCGAGGCGGCTCGGCGGTATTGCTGTTGCTAGACCTATCGGCTGCGTTCGATATGGTCGACCATCAGCTGCTGACCCGCCGCCTCGCCGACGCAGGAATTCGGGGGCTAGCCTTACAGTGGCTCTCCTCCTTTCTTGACGGTCGGGGACAAAGGGTGGCAATCGGGGGGGAGCTGTCGCAGAGGCACCCACTTCATTGTGGAGTGCCTCAGGGAGCAGTTCTCTCCCCGATGTTGTTTAACATCTTTATGCGCCCCCTTGCCCAGATTGCACGGAGGTATGGGCTGGGCTGTCATCAATACGCAGATGACACCCAGCTCTATCTACTGATGGACGGCCGGACTGGTGATGTCCCAACAAACTTGGACCGGGCATTACAAGCCGTGGCTGACTGGCTCAGGCTGAGCGGGCTGAAGCTGAATCCGGCGAAGACTGAGGTCCTTTGCGTGGGCCGCGGCGGGCCGGGAGGGGAGATCACCTTACCGGCCTTTGACGGTGCGCCACTGGTACCAGTGCGCAAAGTCAAGAGCCTGGGAGTGCTACTGGAATCCTCTTTATCAATGGAGGCCCAAGTAGCTGCCACTGCTAGATCCGCCTTCTTTCATCTTAGGAGAGCGAGGCAGTTGGCCCCCTTCCTGGAACGCACCGACCTAGCAACTGTGATCCACGCAACGGTCACTTCGAGATTAGACTACTGCAATGCCCTCTACATGGGGCTGCCCTTATACCGAACACGGAGGCTTCAGGTAGTCCAGAACGCGGCGGCCAGGCTGCTGGAGGGACTTCCACGGTGGGAAACTGCACGGCCTGGGCTGCGGGATCTACATTGGCTGCCGGTTGTCTACCGTGTTCGCTATAAGGTGCTGGTTATCACCTTTAAAGCCCTATATGGCCGAGGACCTGCCTACCTAAAGGACCGCCTCTCCCCATATGTGCCCCAGAGAGCACTGAGATCCAGCTCACAGAACTTACTGACAATCCCTGGGCCAAGAGAAGCCAGGCTGAGGGCCACTAGGGAGCAGGCCTTCTCGGTGATAGCCCCTCGCTGGTGGAACGACCTTCCGGAGATGGTGCGAGCCCTGCGGGACTTGAACCAATTCCGCAGGGCTTGCAAAACATGTCTCTTTCAGCTGGCCTTTGAGATGGAACCCGACTAATTTGATGAATGGACAACTAGTCATCTTGTGGATATCACGACTACAGCATTTAGCACCTATTTTATTATATATTTAACTTTTAAATAATTTTTACTGTAACTGATATTTAAAATTGTTTATGTTGTTTTATGATTCATGGGATTCCCATGTCTGTCAGCCGCCCTGAGCCCGCCCCGGCGGGGAGGGCGGGATATAAAAATAAAATATTATTATTATTATTATTATTATTATTATTATTATTATTATTATTATTATTATTATTATTATTATTATTATTATTATTATTGTTCCTGAGTCCCTAAGCTCAGTCCTACAGGCTCCAATGAGCCAGGCAAGAACTCCATATATTAGTCACAATTTCAATCACATATACAACATAAATATACTTCTGTGTACCTAAGAATAGACTCAGGTTTTCAGGAAAATTTAAACCTTAAAAACAAAGACTGGGGAGTTAACCCCCCACCCACCACCACCATGATAGAAACAGTGACCGTAGCTTTAAGAAATGAATACCCTCAGTGGCCATTGTTGGGAACTTGCAACAATATTGCCAGCTTCAAACCTTGGTTTCTGCCGGTAAAAGGAGGGGGATAGGGCAGGGCTGTTTTGGCCATTGAAGAAGAACTTGTCAGGGCCAAACCTGGCAGGAAGTGTGGGCAGCTTGCTACCACATAACTTGCATGGTCCATCCAGGCCTGTCTGCTACTGTTCAAATGCATCCAACCAGATTCAAATCTCCACTGTGCTGTAGAAGCTTACAGGGTTGATAGGGTGATAAAATCGAAGATAGGAGAATGATGTAAGTTGCTCTGGGTCTTCACTGGGGAGAAAGACAATATAAATGAAATAATAAATATAGCTGGAGATGGGGGGCAGATGAAAGGTAAGGTGATTGGTGCGTATAAAGGAGAGAAGGAAACTGGGAAAACTGGGGATATGGGGGTTGCCAGTAGGAGAGAAATATTGTGGGGAGGGAAGACAGTGAGGTGGTCCCTTTAGGTTCTTGCAGGTTCCCCATTGTGCAGCTGAGGGCTGGTAGTGTACAACTGTGCCTGATGTTTCATGGGGAGAGGTTGCCATGGTGAGAGAAAGAGAGAAAGTAGAAAATGGGGGAGGGGGAGAGAAAAGGGTAAGTTGGCTGGTTGGTGGGAAGGAGCAGAGGAAGCAGGAAAAAGAGAGACTTCAGGGCTGTTTTGGCATTTGACAGAGAACTTATTAGAGCCAGGTCCACCAGCAACCACTAGGCAACTTGCTGCCACCTGATTTGCATGATTCATCCAAGACTGGCTGCTTGTTAGTGTTCAACATCAGCCACCCTACAAAAGCCAGTGTGGTATAGTTGTTAGAGTTTCAGATGTGGATCTAGGAGACAAAAGTTCAAACCACCACCCTGCCATGGCAGCTCACTGTGTACCTTTTGGGCCACTTACACATTCTCAGCCTAACTTACCTCACAGGTGAGGATAACATGGAGATGGGAAAAATTATATAAGCCACTGTGCATCCCCATTGTGCACGAAGATGATCTATAAATGAGGTAAATAACTGTTGGGCAGGAAGGAGAAAAGGAAGCAGGGGAAAGTGAGCATATGGAGGCTGCCAGGAGGAAGACAAGAGGAAATGGTGTGGAGAGGAGGATACAGGGGAAAGTGAGGTGTCCCCTATTTGTATGTAAGCTAATGTAATTTGTATGTAATGCTTAAGGAAACAAAGATGTTTCAAGCATTTTGTGAAGTTTCTAAGAATATATGCTTAAACTCAAATTAATCGAAATCTGAAGACCTCTGATTTATCACTATAACAACCATTCAAAAATTGACAATTAGAACCAATTATACTTGCATTTGTTTGGAAGGGATGGGTGTAGTAACCCAGGTACCTGGGCGTGTTCATCCAGCACTGACAGCTGCCCAACACCCAGAAACCAGTTGACTTGCTGAAAGAGGTGTACACAGGAACAATTATCAAGGAATGTGGGCAATGTGGGGATATACTCAGGGTGGTGAAGTAGGCTAGGAGCAGCCTGGTTAAGGTAACTGCAAGTCTGTTCTTCTGCATAGCACTATATAGGAAATAGGATTGTGGTGGCAATTCCCTGACTTTGTTTATTTCTTGACAGAAGGGGGTTATCAATGTGCCTCTCCCTCTTCAGGGAACAGCACCAGACTATTGTGTTTTCTGATGCTGTGCCTGCTGATCACATGATTAATGTCTTTTATTTGAATATCCTGGCTTACAAGCAACATTGCAGACTGAGAGGATGGGGCAAATGCAACACTTACCCCACCCTTCAATGTCAGGTAGCATCTGCTGTCTTCTCTCAATAATATCATGCATACTCTGCAAGCAATCAAGCAGACATAAACACTTTACACAGTGCCTGTAAGAGAGTTTCCCCTGGTGAGAATAAAAACAGTTTACTTTATTGTGGGAAAATGGTTAAAGAAAGGGTTTTTTAAAAAACAAAACAAAAAAACCTGCCCTCTCCCTCTTTGCACTGCATCTTTAGTGGCAAACAGTACAATTTCTGAGAAGTCTAACACAATTTGATAAGGTGGGAAAAATTTACAGCTGGAAATTCACTTCTCATTGAAACATCCTTTTTGCATCCTGAAAATGTATGCTAGAAATTCTGAAATGCATATGGACAAAAAGCCATGCAGGATGGAGCTACATTAATGAGGATAATTGGGCATGATTGGCCTTTCTCCCTTCACACCAGTGAAAATGCTGGTAAAATCTTCCTCATAGTGGGTGCACCTAAAGTAGCTATCTGGATAATGGCATCTAAAGATGAATGGGGATTGGGAAACACAAAAAAGTCTGTCTTGGTTTTCTTGTTAATGCAAACAGAAAGAATTACTAAATATCCTTTTACCATGATCTGGCTCTGGTCTTGTTTCATGCATTGGGACAGTAGTAGTTAGGGATGGGGAAATGAACAATGAACCATGGTTCGTGCATGAATTGGGCTGGTTCATGGTTTGCAAACCAATGGTTTGTGACTGTGCCTCCCATTAACTGTCCCCAAACTTCCTGAACCTCCATGGGAAGTTCAGGTTTCAGGACAGTTCCTGCCCACTTGGCTTTCCGAGGTGCCAAGTGACTGCAGAGTGTCTGAGGAAGCCATGGGGAGTCAATTTAAAGTGCCTTCTCTCTAGGCTGCAGCCAATCCTTTGGGGAGAGGTCCCCCTGAAGAATCAGCTACTTTGCAGGCTCTACTGCAGTGCCCAGTTTCAACCAGGCACCCCAGCAGAGCCTAAAGAACAGCCGATCCTGCGGGGAGACCCCTTGGAAGTAGCAGCTTCCAAGGGATGACTTTCAGGACAGGGACTGCTGTAGCACATTGTGCAGTGTCCTGAGTCAACAGCAAACAATATTGTCAGGCTGCAGACCATGTATATCACTTTAAACATTTATTTTCTTTCTTATACTTGTTTCCCAGTTGTATCATGAGTTAAATACTTACCCATAACTTCAAATTCTAGACTTTCTACCAAGATATTATGTGGGGGGAGGATAATTCTTTCAAATTGGTCTTAGGAAATTAGGAAAGCAACTGTTAAATGGATCAGTTGTGGGATACACTGTGAGCAGTGTGAAATGAGACAGGTGTAAGTTAAGAACCAGGATTAATTGTTATAAGCAAAGGTGATGGAAAGCATTTATTTTTGTAGATGAGAAGTAAAATGTTCCTCTCTGATCAGTTACAGAGGCGTGCTAAGGTGAATTTTAATTATGACTAAATTGTGGTATTACTCTTTCATACCCTGAACATCTGTTCCCTTCAGGAATGATGATTTATGTGGGCTATCAGTAGAGACAGCTTGCTACAGCTTATGTCACGGTTTGTGGGAAGATGGGGTCGTTTTTCCAAAAATACCAGCTTTTATATGGATACCAGCCAGTGTGTTATTAAGGTAATAAGGGAAAAGGAGCACGACATGTTCACTTTTAATTCTGAAGCCAAATATTGACTTTACCCTTTTTCTTCCAGACCATCTGTTGTTAATGAAGAACACAACTTGGACACTGAATGGTATAGTCCTTCCTAGAGATGTTAGGAGGAGAAAAGTCAAGCCTGTGCTTTCCAAACGCATGAAGAAACTTGCTGTGAAGCCAAGTATCAGAGTTTTGGTATTTAAGAACTGCACGGGGCAAGATGGTTATAAAATAACAGCACCCTTGGATCACATGGAAAAGGTGAATTTGGATGTGGCAGAGCCCAAATGCTCTGAAAACAGTTGATAACAATTTTGTCCTATAGTTTAAACCAGTAGTATGTTGAGAGATTCAGTTGCAGCTGTAAAAGACTCATGCATGCCAACCCCAGAATCATTGCAGTGTTTTGAATTGGTTTTTAATAGGGATGTTGTCTTCAATAACTGTGCTTTGGGATTGCCTTATTTAAGTTAATAAGATTGCTTCACAATTTGAATTATCCTGAATATAGTTTGGCAGATAGATCTTAAGACCAGTATAGAAACAGGTTATAATATGCTGCACTAGTTGCACACCCAGTGAACCAAGCAGAGAAATTTGCCAGAATTCTAGCAAATTCTATTTTGTTAGATTTGTAGAACCAACCATGTGTGGAGGAAACGTATGTAATTCTTTCTGACATCTTTGTCACCCAAGTTGCAAGGAGTATTTCTTGTAAATTCTGATATGTTCCCAGATAGGAGACAACCCACTTCTTCCATACTGTTTCCCGGAAATAGATCCAGGCATAGGATCTTAATCTAGCTGATCTTGCATGAGTAATTTTTGTATCATTGTGCGCATTAGGAATGCCTAGGGGTTTTTTATGCCTTGGATTGTAGAGTTTTGAAAAAGTAGTGGTAGGGTCAAACTTTCAACTCTGTCACATCAGGATTTTGTAAGAGTATATTTTTCCTGTTTGTTTTTAAATTGTAAAAGAACAAAATGATAACAGTAAGATAAAGATGCTGGAGGAAGAAAGGGTGATAGGACAAGAGAACTGCAGAATGGACACAGGTGACAGAGTGTGGTGGTTGGAATAGCTGAGGGATAGATGCTTTCTTTGGTGTACCATCTGAGAAAGGCAGGAGGGATAAGAAGGAAGCAGTAGCAGCTTGCCTCTTTTTTCTTTAGAGAGAGTTTCCTTTTTCCTTCCTCTCCTTTTTTCTAAACAGCACTGCTAGAAGGGGTATGTTAGAGATAGCTATTGTGTAGAGTAAACAACTCTACTGATGAATCCCAATAGCTACTGTCTTCTTTCTTCAGCCAAACATTTTTGTAACCAACATCTTTTTGCCATGAAATAATTTTTTTAAAAAGATTAAATAGACAAAGTGTATTTTCTTAATGAACTAACAAGACTGCACTTTTTGCAAAAGATTTTGTCAGAGGCAAAAATAACCTCAAAGTTTTCAGAGATCACATCAGATTAAGAGCCAGATATGTTTTTTTCCATTCTAATAGCAGTACACAATGCAGGAAATATTGCCCTCAGTTTCATTTGGTTTTGATTGCTACTGTATTATGTTGTCACTTAGACAAATTGCTTACATAGCATTACTCATTACATTTACTACATGATTTCTGATTGGCTGGGATAATTTAAGTAGGAAGCGGGCTGTTGGTACTAATGAAGTTGTAAAGCAGAAACTATGGCTATGAACAACTGCAAAAAGTCATGAAGCAGTGTAGACAAGGAAGTTAGGGGAGGGGAGATAATTACAGTGCCTCTGAAAGAAAGCAAATGTATAAACATTTGGCACTTCATGCTTTATTTTGTTTTAATTTTAATTTTTGAGGGTTTAATATTATTTTTTTCAGTTCTTAGATATGTGTACCATACGACTGAACCTTACTTTGCCTGCTAAGTATGTATATAGTATATATGGAGAAAAAATTGAAGATCTCATAAATGGTAAGTGAAATGTATGTATTCTTTTGATTTTTTTTTTAAAAACACAGCTTAATAAATAATCTGTATCAGCTAATTAGGAACATATAAACAAGTGTGCTGGATCAGATCAGTAGTTCTCTGGTCCAGCATCTTATTTCATTTAGTGGCCAACCAGATGCCCCAGAACGTGGGCATGGATGCAAGACATTCACCTCTTTTTGTCCACCAGTACTTTAAAAAGGGGGTTACTGCCTCCAAAGTTTGGAGATTCCCTTTAGTCATAGTGGCTAATAGGTCAACCATTGGCTATCCTCCATAAATTTACCTAAGGCATTTTAAAACTAACTAAACTAATTATATGATATTGAGTAGGTGGCATTTACCCCATTTTTGGTTGTTCAAACAGTAAAATTCTGAATTCTGCTTTGTCACAGAGTAGTGGAATAGGGTTCAGCCATATACAGGGGAATACTAACAGCATCAGGATTTACCTATACCTGTCCTGGCACCATCCTTTCCCCTAAGCTTCCCCAGCAAACTGGAGCTTTGACAGCTGATGTTCCTTTACTTGTATAGTCAGTACCTTCTGCCCCCACAGGATATAGATGTGTCTTCTCTCTCTGTAACAGTAGATAGTATTATTTTTTGTAACTTATTATTTCACCAATTCTAAATTTTGTGGTAGTTTATTTACCTGATAAATATATCCCACCCCTTGGCAATATGTGTCACACTTGCCTCCTCCACTTTATCCTCAAAACAATCCTAAGAAGTAGGTGAAGATGAGAATGAGTGAATGGCACCTGATAAACTTAATGGCACAGTTGAGAATTGAACCTGGGTTACCACTATGACATCCTAGTTTAACACGAACTTCTACACCATGCTGGCAGGAGCCAGGGAGCTCACACAAGGTTCAGTTACATTGTGTGAGCTTCCTGGCTGAGGTTTGTGGAGAAAAAACAATACTCAAGAATCACTCTTATAATATACTCTTATTACCTATTGTTTCCTACCAAGAAATTATATAATGCTGCCCAGGCCCAGTTCTATTTTCAAAATTTCTATGGATTCAGCTGTTTTTAGTATTTTGAAATCTTGGCAGTTCATCAAAAGTATAAAATTGTAAGTGAAAACCCGAATCTATATGATTACATCCAAGAAGGATAGCATTGTTACTATTGTTAGTCTGATATAAAAAAAAAAAAACAGTCTTGGGGCATATCAAAGACTAATTGTGAGATAAATTCATATGTACTGGGGCACACTTTGTCATTATGGAAATGCATTTGCTGTAGAGGTGCAAAGTCAAGGTGGTATATTGAACCATCATGTTGGAGCTGTACTTAAAGCCATTGATCATGACAATACTTGTCAAATATGAGTTGTTACTTGTCACAAAATATGCAGACGAGCTTTTGTGATTCAAATAGCAGCTTAAGAAACCTGGTGCTACACTTTTCTGTCTCTGCTTTTCGCAAAGTTAATGCAGTCAAATTAAAAAACTACTAAATACCATTGAACTTTATGGCAGCATTCAAAATGTGCTCACATTTTCCATCCAAATTAATGTAATTTTAAAATGCTTAAGGCCATCACAAGTTGTTCGATTTTACTTATCCTTGATACCATGCTTTCCACAACCACTTAACATGTTGAGGTAGCTATCAAAATGTATTACCAACTTAGAGAAATGAGCTAAGAAGGAACTTATGAAAGATTATTCTAAAAAGACAGCAGTATGGAATTGTTGTCTGAATTGCCTGAATACATTGATGAGACATACAGCTAAGAGTGAAAAGCAACTGGAGAGTGAACTTGAAGTTAAGTTCTCTTTTTACCTTTGAAGATATTCACACGCATACATATGTGAGTGTGTGTGTGTGTTATTTAAAAAGTATATATGGTGGTAGAAGTAGGAAAGAGGCATAAAGTGTATTGGAAAACTACCAAATGTCCCCCGCAAATGGACCCTATTCAGAATCAGTAAGCGTATGATGAGTGAAGTGGTTTTGAATATCGCCTTTAGATTCCATGCTGTTACAAGGCCAGCCCTGAACATGGCAACTCTTATTTCCACACACAGTACCTCTTCACTCTCAATTTAACCTAAAAATCTGATGAACCCATTACTCCATACTTGATTTCATGGAACAAGGAGTAGATATAGTTACAAATGATCAATCACAAGCCGTGAACCAAAGGAGCAAGACATTAACAATTCACACCATTTTGGTCCACTTGCTCAAGCAGAAGATGTGCCAGCATTTTTAATGCACAGCGACTTAGCTCAGTTTTAGCAAAGGCATGACTCATGTTACATTTTAAGAATGAAGGGTTTTCATGCTTACTGCCATTGAGTGTCAGAGATCACAAACATCTTAACAATTAACATAACCATGCATTGGGTAAAGACCACAGTGGATGAGTATCTAAATTTAATTTTGCTCAGATAAACTAAAAAAAACAACAACCCCAAAACAAATAAACACATGACCTAAGAAATGCTTCTTCCCCAGTATGGCCATGTTCTCTTAGACTGCATTGTACAAATCAGCATCTTGTTCAGCAATATTGTAACGCGGTAGACCCCACAGGCATATGTCGTCAATTTAATGGGATCAGTGAAGAAGCAAGGCAGCTGTGAAAGATTGCTTTAAGTACAGCAATCGTGTGCTTGTCATTCTGCTCAATACTGGAAAAATCCAAATTTGGGTAGGCATCAGTATTTAAGAAAATGACTGCTAAAGCATCTCTCATAAGTACCTTGGGGACAATAAGATTTGACATATAACACGTAAACAAAAGTACACAACAGCTGTTAGATTAGTTTTGTTTGAGTAAAATACGTCGGGATCATTTAAACATAGCATGTGTTCTCTCCATCACTCAGGCTGAGCCTGCAGACCTCACTTTTGAATATTGTACACCAATTTTTTTTTTGAGCCCCAGAGTTGCATAACTTACTAAAATAATATCAGAAGAATGTATTTAAGTTATTGTATAATTTGAAAGAGAACTCTTACTGTTTATATGAATAACAAAAACTGCATAACATTTAATTTTATTTAAGACTTTGCTTAATCTTCAAGTTTTCTTTCACCTTTGCTAGATTCTTAATACCTTTTAAATATTTTATCAAGAATTTTGAAAACAATCCTTATGCATAATTTTTATTAATGCCAGTGAGAGCAACCCAAGAGGTTGATGACATGGGATATATCCAGAAGGCCAAAACCCAAGCCCTCAGGTACATGGCAGCCAATATAAATGTGATTGCAGCAAATCTACAATATTTTTTTCAAGGATGAAGGGATCTCAGGCAAATTTATGGGAACTAGGGGTAGCATATTAATTAATTAAAGTGTTGGTTCCAACCCAATATGTTCTCCAAGTGTTCTAATCAAAAACTACTTAGCTTTAGAAGTCTACCCAGGGTGAAATCAAAAGTGTACCCTCTCCCAAGTCCCAAGTGAGTGAAGAGGAAGGGGTAGCTCTGTCCCTGTTTTTCCATCTAAGCTTCCTTGTATGGCATCAGCCAAGGCATGGTAGGTGGGGAGGGATAGTAGCTGTGGTCTATCAGACATCTGTGGCTCTTTCCAGATGCTTTGTTACCCAGAGCCCCAATTTTGATTGTATGTATCTGAAGCTGGGGACTCAGGACAGAATAGGAATTCCATTGGCACACTGCCCACCCTGCTGTCCATCAGTCTTCCTATATGAGCTGACAGAAGCTATTTTGGATTTGACATTGAGGACACTGTGGTTGCTGTCCTTGCGAACATCAACATACATACTGAGGCTGCCCTAACAGGAGCATCTCAAGACTTCATGGCTGCCATGACAACCATGGAGTTGTCCCAGAATTTTATGGTACCTATGTATATAGCAGCAGGTGGTACACTTGATTTGGTTCTCTCTTGGGATAAGGTACATAATTTGGTAATGGGGGAATTTTCCTCTCTGCTCTTGTCATGGATTAACCATTATCTGGTGAGATTTAGATTCATGGACACTGAGAACCTCTGCAAGGGGTGGGGTGCAATTAGGATGGTCCACCCAAGAGGTTTATGGATTCAGAGGGGTTCCTGATGTCTCTTGGAGATTTTCTGATCAGCAAGGTTGGTGCCCCTGTTGCAAACCTAGTCGATTTCTGGGACAAACGATGATATGAACTGTGGACCCAATTGCACCTGAGCATGCTCTCTCCTCCCATGGAGTCCAGAATGCCGCTTGGTTTACTGAGGAGCTTCAGATGATGAAACAATTGACCAGGTAGTCAGAGTATCAGTAGAAAAAAAATGTGAAGCAAATGCAGTCAAACAGCTTACTCTGTGGTGGTGATGGCAACAAAGTGAGCTTACTTTTCTGTTACCATTGCATCTGCACAATGCCATTCAGTGGAGCTTTTATGGCTTATGAAGGGGCTTTTATCTCAAACTCCAGAGGATGTTGACCCATAAAAGCCTGCTGTGATTCCTTTGCAGTACATTTTGCAGAGGAAATTGGTTACATCCATCTTAATTTACAAACCACAGTTGGACTGGCTCCATCTCAGTATGGAGAGCAGATTGGTCCTAGTTCTATGCACGATTTTCAGTTGGTAAGGCCCTGATGTAGACAAGGTGCTTCAAAGTGTGTGGCCCACAATGTCCAGTCTTGACCCTTGCCCTTCATTTTTAATACTATAATGCCAGACTTGGGTTGGTTGACTAAGTTCAGGAGTCAATAAATGCCTCTTTGCAACAGGACATAGTTCTGACTGCTTTGAAACAGGTGGTTGAACTTGTGAGACTCCTTCTCAAGAAGGCATCTGTGGACACAAATGACCCAAACAACTGCTGTCCAGTGGCTAAGGTGCCATTCTTGGGCACAGTGGCTTGAGCAAGTGATGCCTAAGTTTCAAGGAGTCTTGAAGGAGACAGATTATCTAGACCAGGGGTGACCAATGGTAGCTCTCCAGATATTTTTTGCCTATAACTCCCATCAGCCCCAGCCATTGGCCATACTGGCTGGGGCTGATGGGAGTCGTAGGCAAAAAACATCTGGAGAGCTACCGTTGGCCACCCCTGATCTAGATCCACCTTTGGTTGCCCTGATTGATTAACTTTGCTGGGGGAGTGACAGGGGAAATGCATTCCTGTTGATTCTCCTGGAGCTCTTTGCAGCTTTCAATGCAATTAACTATGGCATCCTTCTGGAGACACTGGCTGAACTGGGAGTAGGAGACATGCTCTGATCACATCCAAGTTAATTAACTGTAATGCACTTTGTATATGTTTTTGAAAATGGTTCAGAAATGTCAATTGATCCACAATGCAGCATCCAGACTACTGTCAGGGGTTGTTTAAAGGGATGGTATCATCCCTGTGCTGAAAGGTCTGCACTGGTTATCCATCTGTTTCTGAACACAATTCAGAGTGCTGGTTCTTATCTTTAAGGCCCTAAATGGCATGGGGTGAGAGTACATCTGCCTCTTAAGCCCTTTTCTCTGTGCCCCCACTGTCAGAAGTGAGACAATTACTAGAGATGCAGCATTTTCGATGGTGGCGCATTGCCTTTGGAACACCATCCCACTTGAGACTCACCTGGCACCTACTTTACTTTGTTTTAAACACCAGACCAAATATATTTCTTTTCCCCCATGCTTTTAATTAGAGGTTTTATCATCTCAACAATGTTCTGCTTCTGTTTTATGGAAAGCCTTCATGCTGCTTTTGTACACTGGCTTGTACTTTAATATTGTGGTTTTTAATTGTAAGCCGCCTCAAGCAGGACTCTGAAAAGGTGCCATAGAAATATCTTTAAAAACTAAGTTAAAGGAATAAAAGAATAAATAAATACCTCTAAACCTCTCACTATATGTGAAAAGTAACACATGAGATGGGAAATCTTGCATCTGTTTGAATACAAGATCTTCCTGCTCATATGAAATAAACCTTGAGTTCTGTCATTAAAAGAAATGTGGGAATTTTTGTGTTCACAAATTACTTTGTGCCTGTATAATCAAAGTGCGAAGAGGCCTGTTTAACTTGAGCCTTGTTCCCTATCCTATCCTTGATAAAATCTTTAGGTTCTGATTAGCTCTGACAAAGGAAATAGAAGCATGCAATTTGGAAAGATACAAGAATGCTCAGACCTCTTCTCACCTACATCCCATCCCAAGGCATGTTGGTTGCGGTGCTAGGAGAAATTACTCGGCTCTGACATTGTTGCTGATTAATGCCAGGTCTATCAATAATAAGACCGATACTCTATGGGATTATTTAATAGAGCAACAGATAGATCTGGCATGTGTGACTGAGACTTGGGTACGGGTGGGCGAGACTGTCGCCTTGAGCCAGCTTACCCCACCCGGGTTCTCAGTCCTCCACCAATCTTGGACCACTGGGCGGGGGCTTTGCAGTGCTCATTCATGAGTCTTTTTCTTTCAGGGCTCTTTTCACCCCAAACATCGTTGGCATCAAATGTGTCGGTCTGAAATGGGAAGCCGAGGAGAGTTTGGCTATCTGGGGGGTGTACCAGCTGCCTAGTGCACCCCCAGAGAGCCTGCCTGCCCTGCTGGACGTGGTGTCAACCTGGGCATTGGACTTCCCCAGGCTATTGATCCTGGGGGATTTCAATGTCCATGTTGATGATGCTGCATCTTTGCAGGCCCAGGACTTGGTGACATCTATGGAAATACTAGGACTCAGCCAAATTGTATCGGCCCCCACTCATCAGGCCAGCCACACACTGGATGTGGTCTTTGGAGCTGGAATAGACGTTGAATCTGATAGACGTTGATATGGTTTCATGGTCAGATCGCTATGCCCTGAAAGTCTGACTGGACCTGCAGCCCTCCTCCTGTTTAGCCAGCGAGCAGATTTATGCTTGCCCATGGATCTGACTGGACCTGGAGTGGCTTCAGGAGGCTTTGTGGGAGCCAGTGCCCCTTGGTGGGTCACTAGATGAGTTAGTAGAGGATTGGTATTCCTGGTTCTCTGCTGCCATTGATGACATCGCTCCCTGGCACCCTCTTCACAGTCAGACCAAAGCAGCCCCTTGTATACCCTGGAGCTGCAGAGGATGAAGCAGCAGCTTAGACAGCTAGAGCAAGTGTGGCGGATATCTTTTGATGAGGAGACTAGAACTTCTTTTAGAACATTTTTGAAGATCTATGAGAAGGCAATGAAGTTCACTAAGTAAGACTTCTATGCGGCTTCCATTGGTCTGCAAAATCGTGCCTGGCCCAATTGTTTAGAACGATTCAATCTTTGACTATGTGCTGATAGGCAATCAAAAAGGTAGGGAATTGGATATTGATTGTGAGGCTTTTGCAACCTGTTTCACAGATAAGATCTCGACTTCCTACCAAAATCTTCCAGCCATAGTTGACACAGTACGGGAACTGGAAGCCCATTGTCCATCTTCTAGTCCCATGTTGGACCACTTCAGCTGTCTTTCTTTGGAGGATGTGGACAGGATCTTGGCTATGGCGAAGCCTACCACGTCCTCTGGATCCATGTCCATCCTGTCTTATTAAAGCGGGTGGAGATGGTATCCAGGATCCATTAGCTGAGATTGCCAACTTATCCCTGTCATCAGGGACATTTCCAGCTAGGCTTAAAGGGGCAGCGGTGCATCCGCTTTTGAAGAAACCATTTTTGGACCTGATGGTCCAAGCCAATTACCACCCAGTCTCGAATTTACCGTTTCTGGGAAAGGTGATTGAGAAAGCAGTGGCAGAGCAGTTCCAAGCATTCCTGGAATATACATCTGGCCTTGACCCCTTCCAGTCTGGCTTTCGTCCTAGTCACGAGATGGCGACTGCTTTGGTTGCCCTCACAGATGACCTCAGAAGGCATCTGGATCAAGCTGGGCCAGCGCTGCTTTGCTTCTAGACCACTCAGCAGCATTTGATATGGTTGATTACGATCTAATGACCCACCGCCTTGCCAACACTGGAGTTCAGGGGATAGTCCTACAGTGGTTTTTCTCCTTTCTCTGTGGTCGGGGACAAAGGGTGGCGATTGGCGAGCAGACCTCCCTGTGTTACCCACTAGAATGTGGTGTACCACAGGGAACTATCCTCTTGCCAGTGATGTTTAACATCTATGTGCACCCCCTTGCCCAGATTGTCAGAGGTTTTGGGCTGGGTTGTCACCAGTATGCAGATGACACCCAGCTCTATCTGTTGATGGATGGCCATCCAGACTCTGCCCCAGACCATCTGACCAGGGCGCTGGAAGCCATGGCTGACTGGTTACAACTAAGCCGTCTGAAGCTCAATTCAACTAAGATAGAGGTCCTGCACCTGAGTCGAGGGGGGCCACGACCAGGCATCCGACTCTGCACCCTGGATGGGCCACCTCTCATGCCAGCCCAGAAGGTGAGGAGTTTGGGTGTGATGCTGGATGCCACCCTTTCCATGGAGGTCCAGATCATAGTAGTTGTGCGATCTGCCTTTTACTATCTTTGGCAGGTCAAACAGCTAGCACCCTATCTGACCTCCTGGAACTTAGCTACAGTGATCCATGCAATGGTCACTTCTAGGCTGGACTACTGTAACTCACTCTGCGCAGGCTTGCCCTTGGGACTGATCCAAAAACTCCAGGTGGTGCAGATTGCAGCAGCATGATTGCTGACTGCACTGCCTGTATGGGCAGGCAGTCGGCCGACGCTGTACAATGTGCACTGGCTACCAATCAAGTACTGGATCCATTTCAAGGTACTAGTATTGACATTTAAAGCCTTGCACGGCCTGGGACCGACGTACCTGCAGGACCGCCTCTCCCCATATGAGCCTCGGAGATTGCTATGATCAGCTAATCAACATCTTTCAACCATCTCTGGCCCAAAAGACATCCTGCTTGCCTTGACTAGGGCTAGGGCCTTTTTGGTCCTGGCCCCAATTTGGTGGAATCAGCTCCCTATGGAAATTCGGGCCCTACCAGACTTACTACCATTCCATAGGGTCTGCAAAACGGAGCTATTCTGCTAGGCTTTTGGTTGAGGCAAGCGGGCGTCCTCACCTTACTGCTCATATAATCTAACAGACCTCCCTGCACTGACCAACTATTTGGACTGCTAAATATCGGGCCTACAGCTGTGACATCTATGAAACTTATGGTATTTATATCTTAATCTGTAAAACACGCTGTACCATCCATGTTGCATTTTTGATTGTTTGTTGATTGTTTTATGGTTTTATTGTTGGTTTTTAAACTGTTTTATTGTTTTATCATGATCCGCCCTGAGCCCATTATGGGGAAGGGTGGACTATAAATCTACTAAAAATAAAAAAAAAATTAAAAAGTGAGAACTTTAAAGTGCTGGAAGGTAGGTTTGGCTGTGTTCCACAAAGAAAGCCAGACTGGTGCAGTAGTTGGTTACATTGTCAGACTAGAATCTGTTGGGCTAGAGTGTCTAACTAGAATCCCTATTCAGCCTTGGAAGCTTGCTGAGGGTCTGTGATGTTAATAAGAACTAGTTAAAACCTCAAGTTGTGGGTTAGATGATATATGGATCTCATGGAAAGGTGCTTTAAGAAAGGTGCTTATCCTTCTGCTTTGGCAGTTTAACTGAAAATCATAGAATCATAGAATCATAGAGTTGGAAGGGACCTCCAGGGTCATCTAGTCTAACCCCCTGCACAATGGCAGGAAACCCACAAATACCTACCCCAAATTCACAGGATCTTCATCGCTGTCAGATGGCCATTTAGCCTCTGTTTAAAAACCTCCAAGGAAGAAGAGCCCACCACCTCCCGAGGAAGCCTGTTCCACTGAGGAATCGCTCTAACGGTCAGGAAGTTCTTCCTAATGTTGAGCCAGAAACTCTTTTGATTTAATTTCAACCCATTGGTTCTGGTCCTACCTTCTGAGGCCACAGAAAACAATTCCACACCATCCTCTATATGACAGCCCTTCAAGTGCTTGAAGATGGTGATCATATCACCTCTCAGCCACCTCCTCTCCAGGCTAAACATCCCCAGCTCCTTCAACCTTTCCTTATAGGACTTGGTCTCCAGACCCCTCACCATCTTTGTCGCCCTCCCCTGGACCCGTTCCAGCCTGTCTGTCTCCTTCTTAAAATGTGGTACCCAAAACTGAACACAATACTCCAGATGAGGTCTTACCAGAGTAAAGTGATACTATCACATCACGTGATGTGGACACTATACTTCTGTTAATACAGCCCAAAATTGCATTTGACTTTTTAGCCACCGCACCGTATAATCCACTGAGACCCCTAGATCCTTTTCACACATACTACTGCTAAGACAAGTCTCCCCCATCCTATAACTATGCATGGGATTTTTCCTACCGAACTTTACATTTCCCCCTGTTAAAATTCATTTTATTGATTTTAGCTCAGTTTTCCAGTCTGTCAGGGTCATCCTGTTTCTGTCTTGTACTGTATTTGCATCCCCTCCCAATTTAGTACCATCGGCAAATTTAATAAGCATTCCCTCTATTCCTTCATCCAAATCATTGATAAAGATGTTGAACAAAACAGGTCCCAGGACAGATCCTTGAGGCACTCCACTTGTCATTCCTCTCCAAGAGGATGAGGAAGCATTCACAAGCACTCTTTGGGTGCAATCTGTCAACCAGTTACAAATCCACCTAACGGTAACAGGATCCAAACCACATTTTACCAACTTGTCAACAAGGATAGTATGTGGAACCTTATCAATAGCCTTACTGAAATCAAGATAAATGATGTCTACAGCATTCCCCTGATCCAGCAAGGTAGTCACTTTCTCAAAAAAAAAGAGAACAAGTTAGTTTAGCATGACTTGTTCTTGAGAAAACTATGCTGGCTCTTAGTAATCACATCCATTCTTTCTAAATGTTCCAGGAACGACTTACTGATGATGTGTTCTAAAGCTTTTCCAGGCATAGACGTCAAGCTGGCGGGTCAGTAGTTACCTAGATCCTCTTTTTTCCCCTTCTTGAAGATGGGGACAACATTCACCCACGTCCAATCTTCCAGCACCTCTCCTGTTCTCCAAGAATTCTCAAAAATAATAGCCAGAGGCTCAGAAATCATATCCGCAAGCTCTTTTAGAACCCTTGGATGCAGTTCATCGGGCCCCGAGGACTTAGTTTCATTTAAAGAAATTAGGTGTTTATGTACTACTTCCTATGCTGATCCTAGGTTGAAACTTCATACCCTCAAAAACATGTTCTGTTTTTGGCATGTTGAGCACCATTTCCCTCAGAAGAGGAGGAAAAGTAGGAATTGAGCAGTTCCGCCCTCTCTTCATTACCTGTTACAATTTCACTTTCCTGCCCTCGCAATGGGCCTACCATGTCTTTGCCCTTTTTCTTGTGAAGCACTTGTGTAGAAGGCTACCAGGTGGTGTCTTTCATGCAAGCCATCTCAGAGGTGTAGAGGGAAAGCATTCTAGTGTGGGCCACACAGTGTTGTTGTTTACAAGAACCAGCAGCACTAAAATATTTTTGCCTCTGTTCAAGGCATAGTTTCTTTTTGAAAAATACAGTGTTTTTGGTAAATATGTGCGAAGAACACAAGAATTGTTAAAATACTAGGCAGATGATTTTAGCAGATGTGCAATTTTGGAAGTGGGACTGTACCTTGGTGGGACTCTTTTGGAAGTGGGACTGTACCTTGGTGACAAAGTGTGTACTTTGCATACATGGTTCAGTCTCTGACTTCTCAGGCTCATCTAGATGTGAGGAAAGGATCCTGCTTTGCCCCTTGCATTATTTTTTCTCCCCAAAGTGGCATCAGTGATTTAAGTGGAGAAATAATGCCACCCAATGTTGTTTCAGAGAAGAAAAATGGCAAGAAAAAAGGCAGGATTCCTCCATCCGCTGGGCCATGATAGACCCAACCAGAATCAGGATCATGCAGCTAAGTATAAAGGAATTCCCAGCTAGGAAATCATTTTTAGTGGCCTGTCTCCAAGGCAAATCCAGGGATGTTTGTCATGTCTAGGTGAGCTCTCAATGAAAAAGATACTAGGCTGCAGATTTGAGGTATAGTTTGTTAGTAAGAGTATAATAAGGCTTAGCACACAATTTTTGCCTTACAGAACTATTTAAAGTATATTAAGGTTGTAAGCGCTACATTTTGTTTCAAGTCTGACTTGAGTAACATATTTTATCAGACTGTCTTATATTTATTTGGAGGAGGATGCATCATGATCCAACATCACATTTTTCCTACCAAGCCAAGCATTTGCAAAGGATGTATTTTTACAAGGCTCTCTAGTGCAATATTACTTCAAAAAATAAATAAATAAGCAGAAACAAGGAGATGTTTCCCTGCACAAAATTCGCTCCACTTTGACTTCCTTACTGTTTTAAGGAGCATCCACATGACATTTGCCTCTATTTGTCCTGCTTTATTTTTTTTTACTGCTGAGATCTTTACCCAGCCTTGCTTTCGTACAATCTTTTTAGAACCACATCTGAATGCCAAGGGAATGGAAAGGTATGCAGAGTTACAGGTGCTGTCCACATCAGAGCCATTTTCCTTTTCTCAGCTCCTGCAACTACCTCCCCCCAAATACACCAGAAAGCTTAGGGGGGAGGCTGTTTTAAAGAATGAGATTGCTAGGATGCTAGAGCATTATAATGATCTGATGCCATCATCTAACTGTACCCAGCTTTCATTAAAAAAAAAGTACATATCTGTTCCTTTTCATTGCAGAATTGTAAAGGGAAAGTCCAGACTGTATTATTGTGCTGTAAAAGCTATTAATTCATGATTTTATTTTTATATATTTTTTAAAAAACAGCCTTCTAGTGTAGGCAAGGAAACAGTGGCTATGGGGAGCTGGCACAAGGAAAATGCAGGGAAAACTGCTCTGCATTTGCAGCAACAAAAGCTCCGCAGACAATCATTTCCTTGTGTAAGTAGCTCAGATGTGAGGCCCATCTAGTTTTTATCAAATTCTGGGGGAAATTCTGTGGTTTTACCATAATGGCAACAGTGGAGTTCACCCATCTTTATTAGAAATACATAGGCCAGTGAGCTGTAATTATTCGCAGTATGTAATTCTCAGATAGTCTCTGTTTGTAATAAGGCAGAGCAGAAGGTGAAGGAAAGTACACATTTGGGTTTCAGGATTTACTGATGCCAATGAGCATAATATTTCTCTAGACCATGTAACTGTCATATGTTGTACTGTAAAATAAGAGGCATATGGTGATCTTACTAATGTAAATACATTTATGTGTTTGCTTGACGTTTATAAGATGTGCCTGTCTTTCAGTTTCTAGTAGGAAATGATTATAGAAAGAGAAAGTGATGCCTGCATGTTTATATACAGTTGCCTCATAAGCCTTTCCCTGCATGTTGAAAAAAAATCTATAGTGAGCAGATTTATTTGTTGAAAAAGTCACTTGTTTAAACCTTAGCAATAAAAAAGCCTGTTCTTATTAAAATACAGTTTTATAAAATCGGCTGTATAGAATGTTTGATCTATAAATATATACACCCCTCAACAGGAAACTATGCACTGAATAACGTGGATCTTGCAATTTTATCAGGACAATGCCAGTAGATTTCAGCAAGGTTGGTTCCAACTCATCTGTGATAAATGAGAAGATAAGGCAATCAGTGCACACCATGACACTCTGTGCAGCTAGTTAGACACACTTCAAAACTATTCAGGTGTGCTCACAAGGCTTATAAGTCTTACATGGGGGGTGTCTCAATATAAATACATCCTTCATGGTGGCCACTAGAAACACAGGATCTGTTTTTCTCAGACTTAACCCAGGTCAGATATAAATAATAGATGTTAAGAGTTCTGGGTTTGGGGATGCATTTCAGACTGTGTTTCAGCTGGGTCAAAAGAATGCATTTCCCCCCCTTTCCTTTGTACAGTTCCTTTGCTTGACAAATGCCTGCAAAATTCCATCACACCTTTACATGGACCTCTTTGGGTCTCTAAGGGAGAAGGTTTCAGCCCCTTTGGAGCAAAGATGTATATCCAAGGAGTACTGTTGGCCTTGCACCAACGATTAAAGTCTGCAAAAAACTACTGCGAACAGGTGAGTTATCCCAAGTCTTTTAAAGCTGTCCCCCCCCCCCTTTTTAAATTGCTACTGGTGGAAAGACTGTGATTGGCATTGTGTCATAAGGAAATGTGACATGTATTGCATGTGTTCTTGTACTCGATAGGTAGGTGAAATGTTTCTCCTATAATATCGCCAACAATAATGGAGCTAATTGTGTATGTCTTTCAGTATGGGGCATTATATGTCTAATCTTTTCTTGCTGCACACTGTGCAGATGAGAGGCACATATATATAGTCATTATATATATATATATATGTTATATATACTTATTCTGCATAGGATCAGTATAGGTTTTGGGGCGGAGGGGTTTATAATTCACTCTGCATTTTTCCACAATTGTTAGAAAAGTTAGATCTGGAATATTTATCTTTAATAGAAATATTTTCATGTAAAACACATACATTTGAGCAAGGTTGAATCCTTTCTTTTTAATACCATAGAGGTGATCATCATCCTTTAACAAATCAGACATGAACAATTCATTAGGCATTTAAATGATATATTCTATACAAACAATTTATTTTGAGTGCTTTTTTCAGATGAAGGTTATTCACTGTGAATTTTTTGGTTTGCAGTATATTGCATGTCTCTGTGTTATTTTAACCATCTGAATATGTGTTTAAAAGATTGGGGGCTGATATATATGAGTCGGATTGAGCTGAATAAAAAAAAAATCAAAATAGAATGTATGCCTTTTCAGAATTACTAATTCTGAATTTTGCAGTTATTAAGTATTTGAAAATGGAACACATGAAGCTTGATTAGAATGAAAATGAGGATTGTATCCTGAACTGAGGAGGAAAGATTAACAAAAGATCTCAGGCCATGCACTAAGGCATGAATGCATCACACTCTATCTATATGAGGAGGGGGATGAAGTGGTGGGGAGAAGTCAGTGTCAGTCATTCTCTTTATACAGTACCTCCTGCTGTTGGGTCCATAAAGAGAAATGAGCATTTTATTTGGAAAAACCAAACTTTCAGTTTTGATAATGATCTATAACAAGTAATCAAGAAAATAGAACTGGGCATAGTAGTTAAAACAACACAGAGACAAATAAATGGTTAATCCCTTAAAGACAAAACTTTTTGCTATTACAAAGGCATAAAAGAAATACATTTATATACTAAGTTGGAAAATGTTTAAAAAGCAAATACATGAATTTAGAGCAAAACATACACAAGAACAAAACACTAATTTACTCTTTGATACTCCAGATTCATATAATAGTAACAAGGTGAAGTTATGAAAATGCTTCTGATACTTGTTTTCATAAAGCACATTTATAATTTTGTATACTTTGAGTTTTACAAATACAGATGGCAAATACTAAGCATCTTGGAGTTATTAAGGTTGCATGTGGATTAACCAATAGGATACATTATGCTCCTTGCTAATTGCAGCAAGAATACTTCATATCACTGAAATTTGTGTTCAATAACTAAATGTTAATTATTTTAAAACTGGAATGTTAACTACTTGACATACTTGTAAATCTTTTCCTTTAGTTGAACCTGTTCTGTAATATTTTGAAACCATCATCCACCCCCACCCCCTAAACTAGGCATAAAACAACAACAACAACACTGTTAGCGGCCTGAAGCATAACATGCAATACCCTGCACATAAACTAAGGATTTATGGGCAGGCCCTTTTCCAAACACATTTCCTATCTCCTTATCCACCTCTTTCCTCCCACCAACAACTCTTATTAGTTATAGGACCTTCCAGTGTAGTTTAGAGGTATGTAGCTGGATAGAAAATCTATAGACTACCTAGGCACACATGGAAATAATTTTTCTACAAAGTTACCTTGTAACTTTGGGGGCAGTCTTAGGATTGTCACCCCCTGATTAGAAATGGAGTATTCTGAGCCTCTCTTTTCCCATTGCAACTCAAACTGGTGGCAGGAGACTTTTTTTTTAAAGATGATCATTGCTTTATTATGTAGCAGTACCAACTAGAAATTCATTATTCTCACACACTACATTTTTAATAGCTTACAAAGGATAGAAATCAGTAGTATTGCAGACACAAATTTATGAGAAATTAAATTAATAAAGAGGTACAATAGCAGAATAGACAGAAAAAATAATAGTCATGAATGCTGATGCATAATAGCTTTTGCCCAACCTGGGACATTAAATTTACAAGACTCAAAGAGGAAGGCAAAACATACCATACTGGGATACACCTACAGCCAAGGATTCCAGTGACGAAGCAACATAGGACAAGGGATGCCCAGCCTCTTTTACCACCGCTGTATCAAGATGCAGTCATCACCATTTTGTTATCTATTGCAAAAACTGAAATTGCCACAAAGTGGAAAGACAAACATCCTCTGTCTCTTCAAAGATGGAAGAAAAGAATCTGGGACTATTTTATTTTACCCAAACTGCATACTCTTCCTCACAGGTCTCTCCACAAACCTTTGTCAAAAAGGTGGTTGAACTCTGGTATTCTGTTATCACTTACCTTTCTCAAGAAGACATTTTACCACAGAATCCAGTGTGTTTAAGTTTGATCTATTTCTGATTAGGTTTGAGATAGTGCTGTACTGTTTAAACAATTGTTTTCCAATAAAAATTTTGACATTTTTTTAAAAAATCAGAATGAGTAATGAACAGACTTAGTTACATCAATTCTGGAGACCTATCTCAGAATGAGTAATGAACAGACTTAGTTACATCAATGGAGCAAAAGTATTTGACTCCTGTTTACTGGAGATTTCAGAGCTTCACAGTGCCTCCAACCTGATGACTGAGATAGGTCTCCATCATCCACAGCTTCTATTGGAAATGTCATTACACTCTTCTTTGTTATATCCTCAAACATCCTGGCAACTGGAATTGTTGAACCATCCTGGATCATATCAGGATCTTGTTGAAACTCTGTTTTGATGGCTTCTAGCTGCTTCATACTTTGTTAGTATTGGCAGTCAAGGATATTGTAACCACTTGCATAAACACAGTCAGTTAGTTAGGGCTGTTCCTTTTAGAGAATATACTTTTAAAATGCTCTTTCGCCTGACCTTAGGAGACACAGTCACAGAATTTCAGGGTCCCAAAAGAGAGGCATTCTTCTACAGTTCAGCATAGTCAATGCCTCTGTCCAGTAAAATCACCAATTCAGCAGCTGGCAGGATACTTTTTTTATGCCCATAAGGCCAGTGGTGTGATGTCAGCTCCAGGGAAAAGTCTCTAGGAATCATGATTCCTGGTCAGACATGACGTCACACCATTGCTAATAGCTTCCCCATGTCCCTGCCCCAGTTCTCCCATTAGTTGCCAGGCCATGCCAAACAGCCCTAGGTAATCTACAAATATGTTCTATTGCACCGCTGTGTCCCATCTCTTCAGAAGCAACCCCTCCTGTCATAGCATGAAGCTCACAGCTGTGCAATTACAACCAATGTTTTACTCCTAGCCAAGAGGTTTTGCAGTTGTTTATACCAGACTGTCTTTGCAAACAAAAGTATGGCTGTTCTGGCATGTGTAGGGAGTGTGTCAACAGCAATTGTGTAATGTGTTTTCCTCACCTCTGTTAAACCAGCACATTAGGTCAAAATATATAAATGGCTCTTGTTTTGAAAGGGCAACTTTGTTGAGTACAACACAAATCAATGTGCTCAAAACAAGGCATATCCTGACTGTAAAAGTTGGGGTTTTATGTAGCTGTACCCTAAATATATTTTTATCTCTTAAAATGAAATTTAAAAAATGTTGAAGAAATGACATTGGTTTTATTGTACTGGTTTTTGTTTGAGCGTGACAACAAAGCACCTATTTAGGATATATTGCAATACAGTTAGGGGTGCTGCAGATAATTGTATTAAAATTTTTGCTGTAGTGTTTAATCTGAAGCAATATTTACAGACTTTGTAATGGCAACAGAATGCATAGAGGTGCAGTAGAGCTTCCAGTAGTACTGTACATGCTGTCAAGTTGTTGTATCTCTGCCCTCTTAGGTGCAAAGATATTAATGAAATCAAAATACTCCGTTCAGAAAGAACTGAAAAATTATTTTTTAAAAATCTGTAAACACTTTTGAGAATGGGAGGCATGTGAATTGTATTTTTACATAGTGACATCTTAAATCTCTAGAAAAGATGCATGTGTTTAAAATTTTCCTTATACTGATTACATGCATCCAACTAGATCTGAAAATTAAATTTTTCCTGTATACTACATAATTCAAAAATCAGCTAATACTGTTTCTTTTGTATTATATATACATTTATTTTCTGAAAACAGTTACCTGCAAGATGAAATTATTCAAAGCTATGGGAAGAATATTAAAATTCATTAGTAAGTGTGAAAGTAGTATAAACATGCAAGCATGGAGTGCAGTTAATACTTCACAGGGAAGGGGCCTGTCTTATCTCATTAGCATTCTTGATATGTAGTTGTGCTGTTGGTGAGGGTGTTGAGCAGGAATGTCATTGTGCTGAGCCCTAGTGTTTGGGGACAAACACTGCTGTGGAAGGAACGTGTGAAAAGGCCATAGTACTGTCTGTGAATAAGGAAGCCTGTGCACTCCCTCTGCTTCAAGCAGGGAAGCTGTCATTCACATTCGTAGTACAGCTAAAGGAGGCTGAAACAGAAGGCTGAAATAACTTTTTAAATGATATTAATGATTCATAACCATTTTCTTCCTTTAGAATCATGTAGTAAAAGTAATTTAGTTCTGTCTGTCACTAAGATCAATGGGATATACAACGTGGGTGTGGTGACAAAAAAGGTTAAATGGTGGGTCTGTAGTGAAATATATTGCAATAGCTATTTTGTATTACTTGGTAGGAAAGGAATAAATAGAATTACAGTTCAGTTTATTGAACTAAAACTGGTATTTGTTATGGAAGAAATAAAAATGTACTATATGAAACTAGTCCTACTTTCTCATAGGCACATCAGACATGAGAATTGTTGAGAAATTGTTACAGAGCTTGCATTTTTTTTAGTTATATACTTTAACTACGTGCCAAGGAGTTTAAGTACTTTTTAATGTGAAAAGCAGAGAGAGACTAATTGTTCATTGTTGTGGTGTGTTATTGCAGGTTTTAAAAATGGAAGGAAGAAACAAATTTGTAGTGTGAAACTTTTAAATTTTACTATGATAGTATTGGCAGGAGTCTCTGTAGTCTCAGACTCTATCCATTATAAAGCAACCATTAAAGGAAATCATAATGCCACTGTTTTAATTTATATGCAAATTGTTTTTCTAGATGCAATATTTAATGCTTGGAACAGTTTCCCTGTATTCATTTTCTGTGTCCACTCGCAACCGACTAGCATAATATTGGCTGCATTCAATCAGTCTACTTTTAGACTCAAAGAATGCCATGTATTTCTTCAATTGATTATTAATTATGAGACAAACTAAAACACTATTTAATAACCTTTGTTTGAAATCATTGCTCATAGATACTTGCCTCAGATCATGTCAGTTATGAATGGATGACAGCTGCTTTTCATGATATCCCTTGTTTTATATCTTCTAATTGCTGTATGGTTACTACACAGGCTATCCTTGATATGAGCTTTGCATATTAATGCTTACACTTAGTTTATCAGTATTCACTATATTTACCAAAAAGGAAGATGGCCCTCAGTGTAAGGTGATCCCCCTAAAACAAGGTTAAACACAAAAGGTTTTTTTAAAAAAATATTACTGTAACTTATATGTGATCTATCTTGACAGCACAAGGTTGGGTGGGGGACTGATCTTCCTTTTAGATAAATAGGGTAGTATAATTTGTGCATTATTAATTATAATGGAAATGCCCTTCTATGGCATTATCATTTTATAAAAGAAGGTTGTGCACAACTGTTTTTTCTGCAATGATATTTTACACATGAAACGTAGCGTGAATGTGACTTAAATGCATAACACTGTAGATATATGATGACGTTTTAAAATAAGCATAGAATGGAATTCAGAGATGACATTATTGTTTAATATTGTTGCAAAAGGTTTCATTGAAGTGGTTTTGCAGTTAATTACAGTTCCTAAAAATTTCATAGCTTTGAGTAAATTTTTTGAAACTTTTTGAGATGTTAATTGACCGTGTCAAGACATAGCTGATTCCAGTATTGCAAACACAGTAGCTGTTACAGCTTTTCTGTGTACAGATGGAAAGTGGGGCATAACAGCCCTTTGAATAATAAGGAATAGCTTGGGAGGGAAGGATAGGGGTTTCCAACAATAATCCTGTATTAAAAGAAACTTTTGTTAAGTGGCTAGATTTTTATAGTACCTGTTGTATAGCAACTTGCATCTTATTAAAAGAGCATAAAATATTGTTGCTGTGATTCTGAGTTTTTTAGTCCTTTCTTCAGAGTCTTGGCAAATGATTTTTATCATGTTAAGTTGTTTTATGGATATGAGCAATGTCCAAACATTTCCCTGCAACCAAGCTGCATTCTAGTTACCAGAAGTATTTTAAGAACCTTAAACTCGTGTCTTTTCCAAAGTGTCATGCCTTGAGCGGGCCTAACATCAGTTAAATGAAGTGAAAATTGCATTCTTGTCTTGATAGAGATGAAAATGGATTTCTGGTCATGAAATAGATGTAGTTGTCACTTTTTAAAAAAGGTGTCAGCAGTTTGCTTCAGCGACTAAGGTGCCAATTCAGTATGACAGTAAACTTGTGATCTGAGCAATCAATAAAATGCTTCAATAACTTCTGCTTCATTACACTTATAATAAGAAGCTATAGATCTGTGGCACATAAAATGTTGATAAAGAGAATATGTGGGGATTGGCTGTGAAATTTTGTCTTCAGAAGAGAACAAGTACAATGTTGCCATCTACAGTTTGTGTGTAGGCAATTATTCTAAGAGGAAAAGCTTCAATGATAAATGTAAGCACTGATATTGAAAGCTCTGTTTATTTTCTGTTGGTGGTATGCATGTATGTGGCCTTGTCAAAAAATGGTTTAGGTCATGGAAAAATAAGGCATTCCTCCTTTGAATAAATGTGAATGATGCATGTTTTCTAATCCTCATTTTAATGGCCTTGAAATTAGTTTCTAGTGTGAAGGTATTTTTACTGTCACATGCTGTGATAAAAATGTAAGATCTAATGATTTCATTTAGTCATTATGTGATAGCCTTATAGATAAAGAAGCAGTATATTAGAAATATGACTGCGATGGTTTGGTTAATGACTAAGGTTTACTATTTTTGCTAGTAATTCCCAAAGAACACCAATTTAATTTTATATTTCAACTGCGCTTATTAAAGAATAAATATGCTATATGTGTTAACATGATAAAATAATTTAGCATCATTTGTATTTTCCTTTTGAAAATGAATGTTTTTTTTTAAATAGCATGTTGTGGAAAATACTTCAGCTGTGATCCTAAGCATGGGGGAATGCAGTTGAATGGAGTTTTGGAACCTCTTAGTGGAAACAAAATTCTAAAAAAAATGTTTAAAAGTTCATGAGGGGCACCAGGGTAGCATGACATCACTTGTGACATCACAAAAATATTAAAACAAAATGTAAAAAGTAAGATTTACATGAGGGGATGCTTGGTAGTGGCTGCAGGCAAGCGGGCAAGCAACCAGACAGCACAGGGGACTTGTTCTCACCAATACAATAGCTATTTCCTCCAGTGAGTGTGAAAGGGAATTTCCCCCAATGAACTTGACTGTCATTCTAGAAAGGTCCTCCTTATCAGTCAAAACCATAACATCTTTATTGTTTATTAAAATTGTTGGACCTCCCTTAACAGTCTTTGATCCAACAAAGAACATTAAAACATGGTAGCTTCAAGATCATCATTTAGCATTAGGCACCAAAAGCAAGACCCAAAAAAGCACTGCGGGAGTTGGTGACATGTCTAAAGTTTGGAAACTGCTTTAAAGTATAGACAAGTCTGTATTGCATAAAAATAATATTGTTTCAAAGAATCCCATGTTTCTCCTTCATCTCCCTCTTGAGAATTTCAGCATCTCCTTTTCCAGAAAAAAAGCCCTGTGAATAAATAAATTCAGTTTCAGTCATAATTAAGGAGTGGGAATTTGTTGAGCTTAGATCCCTTCTCCACTATCCTCTTGTTGAGAAGTGTGCAGGGAAACTTTCTGAATATTTGATTCATTTTCCAGCTATTGCAGTTAGTTATCTTTTAACTTGTAGACCAAGCATATTAGTGTGAATGCTTAGGCAAAGGTGGCATTTCTGAATTATTCTACTGTATGCTGAATATATGAATTCAACTGGAGGGGTGTGGCCAGGCGATTGTGGAAAATGCTCCTATCTCCAGAGGCACAGAGATGCTAAAGTAAGAAGTGTAATATCCTTTGGGTGTTTATTTATTACTAGGAATAAGGTGCATTTTGAAGAAAAATACAATGGGCTCTAGAAGAAAGCTTTGGGTGAGTGCCCTCCCACAATTGCTGTCTTCTTACCTACCCACCCAAGTGAAGGCATTCGATCCCCCCATTCTTGGTGTCTTCCCACCCATCCCCAACTTCCCATCCCCACCCCTTCCAACTACCATCCACCCCACAAACATCTCTTCTCCGCTAGTCCTGATAGTGGGTCAGTCCTTACTACTGGGAATGTAGCTCCTCCTCTCCAAGGACAGAACCGGCTTAAACTTGATCCTGGAAGAGAGGAGCTTATCCCCTGGTTTCCCAGTCTTACCAGCCTTCCCTTGAAGCAGGACATGTTGGCTTGAGCTCTGTTGAGCTCAAAGATCCTGATAAGAAGAAAGAAATTGAGGCGACCAAGGAACCAGACAGGAAGATACCTAGTAACCCAAGCCTCTCTGGTATCCTGTTCTTTGCTGCTGCAGCCAGCCGCATGGCTCCTTTAACACTGAAACCACAAGCTGGTTCCTCAGTGGTCTCAGAGCTTCACTGACTCCTGCTTTTGCCACCAATATCTCTCCTGGCTGGTTCCTTCATGATCCTACACTTGTGGGGACACAAAAGTGAGCAGTAGAGTCAGCAGCAGTCTCTGGAGCCCAGGCGCACTAGCCCAGAAGACTGAGACCTCATAAATCCCAGCGTAGATTATTTATTCAGAGCCGGTGGAGGTCCAAGCTGGCTGCATCCTGCAAATAAGGTAGGGTTGTGCCCTGAGCACTGATCCAGCATTTTCCTTTTTCTTCTGCCTGGGCCCCAGTGTTATTCATTTGTAAGGGGAACCTGGTGAGTAAATGGCTAAGAAAATTTCCCCCCTCCCTTCCTTCTATAATAATAATAACGTTTTATTTATATCCCGCCCTCCCCGCCGAGGCAGGCTCAGGGCAGCTAACAACATATCAATACAATACATTATACAATAGGTATTAAAAACAGCATTTAACCTTAAAACATTCCAGTTTAAAAGTAAACATTAAATATTTCTGGTGCTATTCCATCAATAGATATGATGGCGGATCTCACTTAAGGCGAATCCATCAATCGTTCAGTCAGGCAAAGACCATCCTAAAAAGGATGGTCTTGCAGGCCCTGTGGTACTGTTCGAGGCTCCGCACGGCCCGCACTTCTTCCAGGAGCTGGTTCCATAGGTGTGGGGCTGCAATAGAGAAGGCTCGTATACGGGTGTTCTGTAGTTTTGCCTCCTTCGGCCCAGGGATAGTCAGTTGGTTCTTCCCCGCTGACCTCAGTGCTCTCTGGGGTTCATATGGGGAGAGACGGTCCCTCAGGTAGGCAGGTCCTCGACCATATAGGGCTTTAAAGGTAATAACCAGCACTTTGTAACGAACCCGGTATGCGACCAGCAGCCAGTGCAGTCCGCGCAGCCCCAGCTGTATGTGCTCCCACTTCGGGAGCCCTAATAGTAGCCTAGCTGCCGTGTTCTGCACCAGCTGCTGCTTCCGGGTTCGGCACAGAGGCAGCCCCATGTAGAGGGCATTACAGTAATCCAGTCTTGAGGTTACCATTGCATGAATCACTGTTGCTAGGTCCCGACGTTCTAGGAATGGAGCCAACTGCCTTGCCCGTCTCAGATAAAAGAACGGCGACTTGGCAGTGGCTGCTATCTAGGCCTCCATTGATAGCGAAGGCTCCAGTAGAACTCCCAAGCTCCTGACCCAGTGCACCACTTTCGTCAAAAACCGGGAGAGGAATTTCCCTCCCCAGAGCACCGTGACCCAATCAAAGGACCTCTGTCTTCATTGGATTCATCTTCAGCCCACTCAGCCTGAGCCAACTTGCCACGGCCTGCAATGCCAGGTCCAAATTCCCTGGGACGCAGTCAGGCCGGCCATCCATTAGCAGATAGAGCTGGGTGTCATCTGCATATTGATGACACCCAAGCCCATACCTCCGGGCAATCTGGGCAAGGGGGCGCATGTAGATGTTAAATAACATCGGAGAGAGAACTGCTTCCTGCAGCACCCCACAATCTAGTGTGTGCCTCTGGGATAGCTCAATTCCGATTGCCACCCTTTGTCCCCGTCCCTTGAGGAAGGAGGAAAGCCATTGTAAGGAGGTCATCTACCAAGGCGACCAGCACTGTCTCCGTCCCATGACCTGGGTGAAAGCCGGACTGGCAAGGGTCAAGGATGGAAGCGTCATCCAGAAAGCTCTGCAACTGCAACACCACTGCCCTCTCAATAATTTTACCTAAAAACGGTAAATTAGAGACCGGTCGGTAATTTGCCAATTCGGCTGGGTCTCCTGTACTTTTTTCCATGAGGGAACGGACCATAGCCTCTTTCAATGGTGTTGGAAAACGTCCCTTCAAGAGGGATCTATTTATGATGTCCCGTAAAAGACATCTAAGCTCCCTCTGACAAGATTTAATCAGCCAGGAGGGGCAAGGGTCCAAATCGCAAGTTGTTGGGCGTGCAGTAGAGAGAATTCCATCAACTTCCTCCAGGCTGAGTGGGTCGAAGTGATCCAGAACGAAACCAGAAAACAGGCACAGAGCCTCAAGTTCGTGTACTGTATCCAATGTGATAGGCAAGTCCTGGCGGAGCAACTAGATCTTATCTGCAAAAAATTTCGCAAAAGCCTCACAGCCTATCTCTAATTCTCTCACATTTGGTTTGCCTTGAGCTAGATTTCCAATTATTCTAAACAAATTTGCAGACGCAATCCTAGCTGCAAAGTAATCTTTCTTTGCGGCCTTGACTGCCATCTCATAAGACCTCATAAACGTTCTTAGGATGTTCTCGTCGCTTTGTCATGAGTATGCCGCCACTACCGCTCTAGTCGTCTAAGCCCTTGTTTTAGCTGTCGTAACTCCAAGGTGTACCATGGAGCCAGCCTCACACGAGGGCGCAGAGGACGTCAAGGTGCGATCTCATTGATAGCCCTGGATAGCCGGTTTTGCCAGACCTCGACCAGGTCATCAAGGGAATCACTAGGGGGCCAGGGATCCCCCAGAGCCATTTGGAACCGTTCCAGGTCCATCAGGCTCCGCGGGCGAGCCAAAATAGGCTCTCTGCCCATACAGGGTTGAGGCGGCATCTCCATACGGGCCTTGAGGGCTAGATGATCCGACCATGGCACCGCTTCTACCTTCTGGTGTGGTTGAGAGCTGGAAGTTTGTTTTCCCCTGATTAATAAGGCCTCTTTGTTCCCCTCAGGCTGCAGGCATTCAGGGAGAAAAAGAGAGGGAAAGGCAACCGTTTTAGCAGCTGCCTAATACTGAATCAGCCCCTGGGTCCTAGAGGGATTATTTACTTCAGACTGAGGGACTGCTTTCACTTTCAGTTACAGCCCAGGGATTCAAAATGGAGGACTCAGTATTCTAACTGAATTCTAAATGCCAAATTCCCCTTCATCCAATAATGACACACAGTTTGAGAGTCAAACCATGGATATTTCAGGGGAAGGTGCCAAAGCCAATCATTTTCATGGCTGTAGGCTGAATCAGGAAGGATCGTAGAGACTTTTGGTAAGAGGGCTCCAAGACAGAGAGAGACTCTTCAAGTCCAAGAAATGGGGCAGAGATGATGGTGTGGGTAAATTCTTTAACCCATTTTTAAAAAGTTGAACAAAATAAATTATAGCGCCCCCCCCCCCCCCCAGGGATCACACTCCTCTGTTTAGTGACCAAAAAAGGGGGCCCTGAGTCATCAGCCTTCTCTTCTGTTAAAGAAGAAGTTGAATTACATAAGGAAGAGATTTTGCCTACTGCACTAGTAGCCAGATGTTTTCCTCTGGAGCTTTATATTAGACCCTTATTGAAGGTCTCATTGAAGGTCTTGGACCTCTCTTATATCCCAAATGGGATAATAGATGAGGATGCTGAATTTCCCAAGGGCTCTGATAAAATCACTGCCAAAGTCAGGGAATAAATCCGCCTTGGGTGCCTCTATCAGTGATGAAGCCAAATGGGAACAGCCAGTGAAACCTAAAGCTAAATCTTCTTTTTGCTAAGTTTTATTCTCTCATACCAGAAGCTTCCAAGCAATTCAGACTTCCATCAATGGATCATTCTATCAGTTGTTTTGCATCCTTCTCAGTGCTCCCCATGGGCACAGATGGCATGCTAAAGGGCAGAACAGGTTTTTCAGAGGGTCCCTGAGAGACTATGGACAGTCCTTGTAGTGCCTCAGTCACAGTGTTCTTCATAGTCCACAAAAGGACAGGGATGGTAGGGTCATCCTGGATTTAACATGGATTAACAAAATGTAGTCACCAGGAAATTCAGAATGGAGACCCTGAAGGCCATCGTGGCTGCGTTCCAGCAGGGGGACTTCATGGCCTCCATAGATCTATCTGAGGCATATTTCAACATTCCTATAGCTCTGGGCCATTGCAATTTTTAAAAATTATTTGCATATAACAGACTTAATTTTCAATACTGGACTTTGCCTTTGGGTCTGAAGTCCTCCCCTTGGAATTTTCTGCACTGAGGTTCTAGTTTTCCCCTGATAGCTTTCTATGGCTGCAGGGAGTTGAACAATTTTCCCTTTCCAGTTGACATCCTAGTTGAGGAGGTCTCCCGGGATCAGATCCTCAAGTCCTTACAGATGACTTATGGAGGTCCTGAGAGACTATGGCTTTGTTATCAACATGCAGAGAACCACTCTGTTTCCAACCCGAGTGATTGTTCACCTAGGGGTTCACGTTGACATTATTTGGGATGGAGTGTTCTTCTCCCAATAAAGATACCAAAAATTCACAGGTTGTCATAGGTAATGGAGATGAATCCCATCAAGCTGATGCTTCTGGCCCATCTCCTAGGCATGAGGGTCCCTGTATGAGATCCTTCAATGGACCAGGTTTTTCGTTCTTACCCTCCTTAGCAGTTCCCCCTTCCCTTCTAGATCCCTGGACCTAGATCTCACTCAAATAGGTGCTGAGACCTGACTTTCTGGTGAAATTCAGATCGGATCTCTGATGGCAGATGGTCTCAGGTTGTTCCTCGAGGGGCAATCCTTGAGGGTCCACAGAGGTTGATGGTGATGATGGATACAAGTCCATTGAGTATTTCCAAGGTCAGATGACTCAGGGGACCTGCCCCCCCCCCAAGTGGCAGTAGAGCATAAACTTTCTGGAACTGAGTACTATCAGGTTGGCACTGATGCAGTTCAAGAACATTCAGAAGGGAAATCACGTTTTAGTCCAGATGGACAATACTACAGCCAAAGCTTATGTCCACAAGTATGGGGGGATTCGTTTCCAGACTTTACACAAGGAGACGGGCAACCTGATCTGATGGGCAGAGCATCATCTTCAGTCCCCAAAAGCTATTCATGCTGTGGTCTGAACACCTTGGTAGTGATGAGTTGAGTTGACAAATGGAAGAGCAAACATAATGGATGCTCAACTGAAAAGTATTTCTACAGGTGTGTTAGAAATTCAGGACACAAAGAGTGGATCTCTTGGTTATAGATGACAGTCTTCATCTGACACTATTCATGTCCAGATTACAAAATCAAAAGGCAGTAGCACAGACCCGCTGAACAAAGATTGGTCAAGGGGTCTTCTGTATGCCTTTCCACCACTTCAAATTATCCGGAAACTATTCCAATAGATTATAGAACAAGGAGCGGAAATCATAGTAGTTGCTCCCTTCTGGCTCAGAAGGGTCCAGTTCAGGCCCTCTGTAGAAGACTCTTGGAGACTTCCGATGCGGAGTCTACTCAGGATGTAGATAAAGATTAGTTCCATTGGCAGTACAATGAGTTACGTGATGGCGTTTTTTGTAGACTGGTCTAGAGAAAGGCCTTAGTTCCACTACCCTGGTAAGACAGGTGGTGGCTATTTTAGTCGTCAGGGGGATGAAAAAGTCCTTAGTCTTACAGCCTACAGGTTAAGAGGTTCTTTTAGGGGGCAGTACATAGGCCCCACTAGGAAGCTGAATGGGATATTCTAGGTTCTGTGTAAGAAGCCCTAAAAACCAATGGCTTCCTGTAGTCTGAAGAATAAAGCAAATTTTTTACTGAGGGTTACATCAGCTAGGAGGTTTTTTGGAGCTGAGAGTCTTGTTCATAGACAGGAAATTATGCATTTTTCATGTTGATAAGGTTGTATTCAATGTTCTCTCTCAGCTGAGTTGGTGTGAGCTGGCTCACAGTTTTCAGCCTCCTGCTCACACATGCTCATGTTGGCTCGGGAGATGTGGCCCCAGAGCACACCGGTTTATGCGGTGGCTTGCAACTTTGGTGTCGGTGGCTCACAAAGTGGAGTTCTTGCTCACAGGATTCCATAGCTTAAAGAGAGTATTGGTTGTGTGATGCCCAGCACCAGTGGCTATTTGTCAAGTTAATTCTCTTTTCACAGATCAGAACATGTAATTCTACCTTTATTCTGTTCCAACCCATTACTTGATAGAAAGAAAGAGTGGCACTGTTTGAATGTTTGTAGGGTCCTATGTCCTGCCCTGGCAGGACTAACCCACTCAGATCCATTGAGGCCTTGCTCCTCTCCTTTAAGAGAGCGTCTTTAGGGAAGCAGTTCATGGCTTCAACCTTATATTGGTGGTTGAGGGATAGGCTGTATCAGGGATACCTATAAAGTTGAAGATTTAGATCCTCCCCAAAGTTTTACAGCTCATCCTTTGAGGGGAGTGGCCACCCTGGAGCCCTGTAGTTCCTTTCCTTCATTGGAAGTTATTTGTGAGGCAGCCACATGGAAGTCAATTCATTCCTTTACTAGGCACTACAGAATAGATAAGCTGACCTCAGCAGAGGTTGCTTTGAGTAGGAGGGTTCTAAGGCATGCTGTTTGCCTGGGGAAGCCGCTAAACTTGCCCTGGGATGCACCGCTTTGTTATGTCCCAGTAGTAAGGACTGATCCACTACCAGGACCACTGGAGAACAGAAGCTTTGTTTCACTTACCATGAAACTTCTTTCTTGGTGGTCCTGAAGTGGGTCAGTCCACCCACCCTTTGACATGGAGCAGCTTCCAAGTATGGATAATTTGCTTAAGATCTATCCAGGTTCAGAGAGATCATTATGCAGTGTTTTTCCCCTGCAAGTTTCTTCTTCCTGAGAGCAGGGGTCTCTGTTTTTCTGGATTCTTTTTAAAGCTCCTCTAATGTAGGTCTTTGACTACAGAGGGGTAGTCTGATGTTGGAAAGCATTTAGAGGTGGGGGAGTATGTTTTTTCCTTCCCTGTTTTAAATAGTGGAGATGGGAGACGAGGCTTGGATATGACTGGGAAACCAGGGGATAAGCCCCTCCCCTCCAGGATCAAGTTTAAGTTGGCCCTATCCTTGGAGAGGAGGAGCTACATTCCCAGTAGTAAGGACTGACCCACTCCAGGACCACCAAGAAAGAAGCTTCACGGTAAGTGAAACAAAGCTTCCATTCCTCTCAACTATCTCTGCAACTTTGGCACATCACTACTCCCCCACTCGTAGCATTCACTCACCTCACCCTTGCTGTCTTCCCACCCATTCTCCAATCCTTGGCCTTTACTAGTCCCCCCCCCCTGCTGTCTTCTCACCCACCCCAATCCTTGGCATTCGCTCACCACCACTCCATTCTTCCCACCCACCCCACAGCTGAAACAGATGCTGGCTCTCACACTTGTGTGTGTGTCCCTGTGTCTGTAGTGTCTCAAAAGCCCTGAAAGAGACCCAGAATGGAGATAAGGAAAAACAATTGTGGGGGATGCAGGGGGGCATTGCTAGCCATGATTATATTGCTGTGAAAAAGCCATATGGATTTCTGAATGCATCTTTGGTGGGCCTGTGTTCCTCAGTTTAAACTCGATTTCAGCAAGAAACAAAAAATTCCACTGGGTCATGATGAACTCTTGTTGTAAAGCAAGCATGGCAGAATAAACATACTTTAGCAAACTTGCAGAATTATTGATCCGTCATGTTCAATGATGTTTCATGCCAAGACCGCTAAATTCGTCTTCTGAAGAGAAAGAGGGGGGAGATGTCTTGATTACATGCCCCAATAATGCTGTTGGGTGAGAAGGGGTTGGGAAAAAGAATGGACCAAGTTTAAACTCTTTAACTTGAATGTATTGGGGAGAAAGTGGAAAAAGGGCAACAAGCCAAAACGGTTTCAGTCATAGTTCAGATCTCCCTTTCTGGACAGGAGGGGGAAGAGAAAAAGTTGGTTTGTTCTTCATAGATGGAAGTTCACAGCATGTTTCCATAATGAAAGATACAGAGAGACACAGACTTACAGGGATTAATTATAACTGTTTATATAGAATTATTATAAGAATCATTTAGTTATAATTAAGCATAAGAGACAATTCAACATAAGAGGAAGGTGATCATAGAATGTTTCAGAGAATGTGAATTGTTCAGAAGTGATTAAAAGTGATTGGGAATGATGCCAGGTATTAAGAATTGGGTTTTTAAGGGAATCTCAGGATTTCAATGGTAGATTTTTAGGTATTAGTAAAGAATACATATATTCACACACATTTATCACACTATTTCCTAGTACTCAGTCATGTTTTTTTTTCATTACACACTATCTGTTCAAGCCAGAAAGAGAATTCTAAGCCTCTAATAATATGAAAGCAGCCCACCTGTTCTAGTAAAGTTGTGTTCATGATAGATGAATGTGTTTTAAGCTTAGAATGTGTTTAAAATGGTCATGTTAAAGATGGATTCTTTGATATAAAATGGAGTCCTCTGACAATCTGTGGAGATGCCAAGGGAGAGATGGGGAAAGAGTGTGGAAATACCCCCAAAAGTTAGGATGACATTTGGCAGGATGAGGGCTAGTGCTGACATGGAAGAACTTTGGTACTGGATGAGTAAGGGGGTTTTCCTAGCCAAGAGTTGACCCTTCAACAGGGATTGGCTGAATTGGGTGGTCAGGTGTTTTTGGGGAGATGGATAAAAGGAGGGGAAAGCAGGCCAGTAGAGCAGGACAAGCCTGAACAGGCCTTGACTCCTCCACCTCATTACTGAAGGCATCCATCAGAAGACAGGTGAGATACATGCAATGCTTTGCAATAGGGAAAAGCTTTGCTTTGCTGGTATAATAGGTTAGACACTATAGCTATAGGGGACATTATATAGTCCTAGAAGGTTGCAACCAGGTGAAACCAAGTAAGACCATGTATTCATTGTAATTGTTTCATTAAAATCTGTGGATTGTAATTGAATTTTGAATTTAGAACTAAGTATTAGAAATACTTGAAATAAATTGTCATGCATCTAAAGACTTTGAGTCTGATGTGATCTTTTCTCTAAAGGATATCTTCCCAGACTCTTGTAAATTTGGGCTGTGGCCCATAAACCACAGAGGTTAACAGCATGACAATAGTCACACAGATGCTGGAGTTCAGCATTCCTTTTCTTTACAGCGCATTTTTGCCACTTTTCCCTGTCATATTCAGCCTTACAGTGTTTGGTATCAGCATGAGCTTGTGACATGATCTGGGGGTTTTTGCCTGGCTTGATTGTGTTCTGGTATACCATAGGGTATGCACCTCAAGGAGGCCATTTTCTATAGGGGAATTGATCTGACCAGCTTTCCATCACCTCTTTCCTCCCTAAAGCCTCTACCTAGAAAAAATGCAGTCTTTCTTCACAGTATGGACCAAAATAGTAGGGAAGCAACCTTGAGAGGATATAATGACACAGAGTCCACCCTGCAAAGCAGCCGTTTTCTCCAGGACAACTGACCTCTGATATCTGGAGAGTGGTTGTAATTTTGAGTGATCACCTGTCCTCACCCAGAGATTGTGTAAATAAAAAAACCGCTAAGAGACACCATAAATTTTAAATGACAAAACAATGCAATGTGAAGGTCAGTGGTATTCTGACCAGGCTTGCACATAGAACTTCAAACGAACAAACACATGTTGCAAAAGGATATTCCCACAAATCAGTTCAAAAGCAGTTCAACAAACTTTCCAATCACAAAGGGATATCCATATTCCAGTATTTAGTTCATAGAGCTAAAGGAAGCCCTTCCAAAGACATCTGTTCTAGATACCAAGACGTTTCATCTGTCTTTCTTCAGTTTGGAGGCTTATTTTTCACTGGAACCCAATCTCTTACAATACATTCATAGAAGACCAACAAGGTTCAAGAAATATGTAATAGATTTCTAGGTTTCTAATAGGTTTCTAGGATATTGTGGGAATATCCTTTTGAAGCGTGTTTTTGTTCATTTGAAGTTGTATGTGCAAGCCTGGTCAGAACACCCCTGACCTTCACATTACATTGTTTTGTCATTTAAAATTTATGGTGCCTCGTAGCGGTTTTCTTATTTACACATTTGTACATTATGATCCTATAGTTTTGCTCACCTGAAGATTGGCAAGAATTGTTCCCCAGGAGGAAAAGGCTGATTTGGAGGGTGGAGTCCTTGACATTGTACCTGTCTGAGGTCCCACCCCTCCTTAAACCCCACCCTCTCTAGGCTCCACCCAGCTTCTGGCTAACAGCTTTCCCAGTGGCCCAGTCCTTGTCTGTCCTGGGGCAAGGCTGAAAAGGGAGAGAGGGAGTGATAGGAAAGAGATAGCTGTCATGGTCTCTGAGTAAATGCTCCCAATGGGGCCAGGCCTTGCTGCCTAGTCGCATTACAAATCCGTGTCTGTTCTGGGGCAAGGCTGAGGAGAGAAGAGAGAGAGGGAGTGACAGAAAAGAGGTAGCTACCATGGCCTCTGAGTAAATGCTCTTTACAGGGCCAGGCCTTGCTATCTAGTCACATTACAACAGCAGCATTGGCACACTGGCTATTTCAGCAGCCTTTGACGGGAGGCTGGGAGGCTATCTGTGTGAGACATTGATGGGGCAGCAGAGGTCTGTTGCCAGCAGTGGCCACAATGCCTTTCATGAAGCCACAATAGAGTAGCAGTGCTTTCTGAGGCTAGTTGACAGAGAGGATGCAGATAAGTGTCAGAGATGTGTCTGTCTCTAAGTTAAGACTGTTTATTTAACATTCCTGAGCCTGCAGTAGGCAGGGGCAGAGGACAGCCATTGAAAGGCCAGAGACGCTGACTGGGCTGTGATGGAATACACTCCTAAGCCAATGGGAGAGTTCCGTTTGGCCACCACCACAAGGCTTTTTCTAGAAAGGATTATGTTATTTATTTGTTTCTATTTTTATTCCACCATCCCCTCTAGCAGTCTCAGGGTGGATTACATGGGTCTGGTGTGTTGAATTAAGTTTACCTTTCAAATTAGCCTCCCAGAACACTCTGGTAGCTTCAGTTACAGGCTTCTTTTGCTTCACACAAACATCACAAACAAGTGAGCACCTCCCATACAGGCCTTGGTGGGGGAAACAGAAACTAGTTTGTGATACACACATCACAACCACCTTTTTAAAAGAAATACTGCCTTTTTATCAGTTAACTGTCAAATTATTAGATCCAAGTGGGCAGCTGTGTTAGTCTAAAGCAGTAGAACAAAGTTTGAGTTCAGTGGCACCTTTAAGACTAGCGAAGTTTTATTCAAGGTATGAGCTTTCATGTTCATGCACACTTCCTCAGATACATTGAAATGAAAGTTAACAGTTGATATATATAGAGAGATCTAGAGGCATCTGTCTATATGTCGCAAAGAGTCAGACTCAACTGTGCGATTGAGCAACAAAAACTTCCATTTTAGTGTATCTGAGGAAGTGTGAATGCATATGAAAGCTTGTACCTTGAATAAAACTTTGATGGTCTTAAAGGTGCCACAGATTATTAAAACCACTTCAGAACTGGGAGTCAAAGGTCAATAGCTGGCCCTGGCCCTACCCAGCCCTTCCTGGTATACTGTCCTGAAAGGGCCGTTCCACTTTGCTGCCTCAGGGTATTCACTGCCACCACTATCCCTGTCTGGGCTGTCCCTGTCTCTATTGGGGATTAGTTTTTAAACACTTTTCCATAAGATAGTCCTAGAATTTTGTAGGCAACCTCACCTCACACTCCATGTTTGCCTAATTATCTCAGTTGTTTCTGCCACTGCTTTCTAACGGGAAAGGTGTCTGAGCAAGGGGCTCTTCATCCACTGATTCCTGAGTTTCTATGAATGAGTGCCTGCCAAGAAAAGACCAGTCTCTCTAAAGGTGTCTTTTGTTCCTTCAGTAGCTATTGCATTGAAGAGTTGTGATCAGGTGTGAACATGGCTCACTTCCTTTTTCAGTAACTGATGCTGGCATCTTCTTTGTGGCTAGGGTTGCCAAGTCCAATTCAAAAAATATCTGGGGACTTTGGGGGTGGAGCCAGGAGACATCGGGGCGGAGCCAGGAACAAGGGTGTGACAAGCATAATTGAATTCCAAGGGAGTTCTGGCCATCACATTTAAAGGAACCGCACACCTTTTTAAATGTCTTCCTTCCATAGGAAATAATGAAGGATAGGGGCACCTTCTTTTGGGTCTCATAGAATGGGACCCCTTGGTCCAATCGTTTTGAAACTTGGGAGATACTTTGGGGAGAGTCACTAGATACTATACCGAAAATTTGGTGCCTCTACCTCTAAAAATAGCGCCCCAGAGCCCCCGAAACCTCCAGATTAATTCCTTATTATACCCTATGAGAATCGATCTCCACATAGAGAATAATGAAGTACTCAGCAGACTTTCACCCCCCCCCCCCCATTTCTGGCAACACTGAAGGGGGATTGGCCTCTCCACTCACGAGTTGCTGCCAACGTCTTCAAAGTAACAGAGACACCCTATCCCAAGAGGAAGCCTTTCAATCAGCGACTGAAGCCTCCGGAGGTAGAAACGCACATGGTCCTCTGGGGGCGGAGCTCCCCCCCTCTGCCGGCCAGACTCCCCGAGGAGACGCCTGTGGCAGCCAGAGAGGATGCAAGGACTATGAGTCCCAGCATGCACCTCGCGAAGGGAGGCCGGACTGGAGCGAATGGCAGGCCGGCGGTGGGCAGGTCTTTGTGATCCGGAGGAAGAGAGAAGCCTAAAGCCTGCAAGGGAGGGAGGCAGCCAGGGAAAGAGACACCATGCCGTTTCCCCACCCCCCACCCCACTTCCACATTTTTGGAGAGTGGGGGAGGAGGCTGATAATCCAGGGATCCCCCGGCAGGGTGGGGGGTTTGGGAAGCCTACTTCTTCCTCCCCTCCTGTCTGGAAACAGCAATTCTGAGGAGGCCTCCTAGAGAGACAGGAAGTCTTTCAGACTGATCTCTCAAAAGGCTGCAGGAGGGTAAACCAGTTCCTTTGCGGGAACTGGATTTTATGTTGGAGATTTTGGGTGGGAAACCCTCAGTTAAAGTTGGCAGTCAGTCTGTTAGTATAGCAACAATCTGAGGAAGGTATGGTCAAGCTTGCAACAGTCTAAGTAAAGTCTATCCTGCATGTCATCCAGTTAGGGCAAGTATTATAACAGGGAGAGAAGAAGCATTTTTTCCCTACTTTGATTTATTTCTTCTGTTTACTTTTCTTTGAAATGCCTGTACATAGTTAATTACTGTAAATAAATGTTTTGTCCGTTTAAAGCGGAGTCCCTCTGTACCACCTAGTTCCCTCAACTGCTTGGAACACTAGGAGTGGGTTGGGGAATCCCTAGGGTAGAGAAGTGGCACAGTGGCTGGTTGCCAACTCTCCAGGGGAGCCCCAAAGATTTCCAGGAAGCCCTGAGAAGGGTTCTTAGTGAGTCCAGAGGGAGGTTTGGAGGCCGTCCTGCCTACCAGAGCCCAGACAGGGACAGTGGTGGCCACGAATACCCTGAGGCAGCAAAGTGGAACAGCCCTTTCAGGTCAGTATACCGGGGCCAGCTAGCAGACACAGGACCTGTCCACCACAGAGGGTATCCTGGATGAGAATGTGTAAAGTTAATAGCTCTGTTTATGGCAAATTCCTTCATTGCCTGACTAGCGAATGCCATATGGACACAGATGATCTCTTTTGATATGCCATGGCATACAAATGTTGCTTTCAGCTTTGCTATTACAGTCATAGCCATCTTGTCAGCCCAGTGAAGAACTTCTGGGAACTTCACAAAGTAGTCTCCAACTACCAAGTAATTGTGCCCTTGTAGCACAAGTATGTCAGCAGCTACCATCAGCCATAGCAGGTCCAGAATCCCATGCAGAATAATTCTTTCCTGTGACTGGCTTGCTGGAGTTCCTACCATGACAGGCAGTTCCAACCTAATGCCATATATTTGTATTATGTTTGGCAGGTATATCAGTGCTCTAGCACTTGCTTTGGATCTGGTGACTTATTGGAGTGGGACATGCAGCAGTTTCAACATACTTTCTCTTGCATCCGGTTGAATGATGATTGTTGGATCTATCATCAATAGGTCATTTTCAAGTCTGATGTTTTCTTGGAGTAGCCAGCAGGGATGGGGTTCCATCCTGACCTGCTCGACCCTCCTAAACGAGCCATTGATGTGTAGGGTCTTTAGGACTAGGTGGTTTGTATCTGCAGCAGTGAAATTGTGCAACTGTTTAAGCATATGATCAGTGAATGGATTGTGCTGCACAGGCCATAAATCACCCATTCCTTTTTTGAGGGTTCCACATCAGCAGGAGTTGGTCTCCCTTTCTGGAACAGACATGCTCCCAGCCCATCCTTGAATGCATCAGCCTGGTATTCTCTAGGATTAAAATACTGCAAAACTGGTGTCGTTGCAATGGTTTCCTTCAGTTTATCAAGAGCTGCTTGGTGTTCAGGCCCCCATTGCCAAATGACATTAATGCATTAAAAAGTCCTGGGAGTTGCTGTCAGATTGGATTTAGTGAATATACATTGGACCAGATATTGAATGATACCATGAATCCCTTGGAGACCCTTTTTGTCTTAAGGGGGTAGCTTGGCTATTGCCTCCATACAGCTGTTGACTCTGTACCTGTGGCTCATAGTTCCTGTTTTGTCTCAAAATGTCTACATCATGTCTACACCATTCATTTTATATGTTCTTACCCACCCTGAGCCCATTCTTGGGAAGGGCAGGTTATAACTTGAAAATAATAAACAATCATGTTACGTGCTAATTTGCTTTTCTGCCCTGTCGATAAGTTTGAACGGTTTCCCACCCCCCCATTTATTTGTATCTGAAGAAGTGTGCGTGCATACGGAAACTTATATCCAGAATTAAACTTTGTTGATCTTTGTTGGACTCTAACTTTATTTTATTGCTTCAGACCAACATGGCTACCCACCTGGATCTATCTTCGTGGAAGGCTGTAACATAGAATTTGAGACTGTTTGTGGTAGGACCACTCTTGCAGTGAGCCAGGATGGCACTTCTTGGTTTGATTCTTGCACCCCCCCACACCCAATTGTCACATTTCTCATTATTCTGCGTACTTTGTGTTGCAGGCATTATACAGTGCCCTTCTGCAGAGTGCTGAGCTCAGCTCCAGTATCTAACTTGAAACAAATTGTAAACCAGCAATAGTGGCAGTGCTATACCAAGCATCATCTGGGCTCCCCATATGTTTAGCTTGCTGATGTGCAGTTGTTGCTCCTGTGAACAGAGCATTCATATCTGTAACAAGATAAGAGGGCACATGTTGTGCATTGCACATTTTTGCAAAAATGATTTCTCCCTGCTCACTTATTGCAAGTAACATCAAAAGCTGGGCATAACTGTGGCCTGTGGACACACTAGGGTTGCCAGGTCTGTGTTGGAAAATACCTGGAGACTTTGGGAGTGGATCTGGGAGAGGGCGGGGTTTGGGGAGGGGAGAGGCCTCAGCATGGTACAATGTCATAGGGTTCACCTTTCAAAGCAACCATTTTTTCCTTGCTAGCATTGGACTTTGGGGAGCATTCCATGGGAGGTGGGGATATCCCAGAAGTGGCAAAAAAAAAGGTAGGATGCAGCCTTTTGAGTGGCCACTTTTGCCAGGAGGAATGGCTGCCAGCCATTTCACAACTAGTTTTGCTCCCCACCCCCCTTCTATTTAGGGGGAGTCAAACTGATCACTGAAAAGACTTGTAGCCTTGTAGCTGTTAGCCTACATTTGCTACAGGCTTTCTCAGCGATCAGGGTCACACAAGCCTTGCAGCCATTTGAGTGGTCCTTTTTGCTTCCTTGAATGGGATCACTCAAAAGGCTGCTTCAGGGGCAGCACTTCTGGTTTTCAGGCCACTTATGTGGCCCAAAATGTCATTTTGGAGTGGAATTCTCCCCCCCCCCCACTCCAGCCAGCTGGCTGGTGGCAGGGAAGCTCTCCCTAAATCAAGGGATCCTGATCAGGGGCTGGGATCACTATCTCCAGGTCAACTAATCTCTGTCACCTGGACAGCCAGTTGTAATTCTAGGAGATCTCCAACCACCGCCTGGCAATTCAATGAGCACATGCCTTTGGTGACTGTTGCGATGTTTCTCCATTTGAGATATTGTTGGGTAGTAGAGATTTATTAATAGTCCTGACTTTGATAAAGACTCATTGTTGAAACAAGAGCATAGTCAACAATCTTGTCAGCGAGGATTTTTGGAAATGGCTCTTAAAAGATAACGAGGAAATTTCCTTATTTGAACCTTGAAGAAATTGCATTTGGAGAGTATTATACAGAATGCATTCTATCCATTGGAAACCTTTGGAGGAGTTCACTCTCAGGATATCAACATTTATACGAAGAGACTTGGCATTATATTGGTTAATATTGGATTTCTAGCTTGTGAGGACTCACTTAAAAGCATGCATACACAGGGCTTTCTTGGAGTAGGAACACACCAGAACACCGTTCCAGCTGGCTTCCGTGGCATTCTGGCTGCCTTTACCAGTGTTCCGGCTCCTCCAAGCACCCGGGTGGCAGGCTGCACTCAGGGGATGAGCTGTGCTCTTGCAGAGGCCTCTCAGTGCTCAGGTTGCTTGCTGCGCTTGGGCTGAGCCGTGCAAGCGTGTCAGCCTCTTGAATGCCTGGGTCACTGGCTGCACTCTGGGGGCCAAGTTGCACTCATGCGGTAGCCTCCCAGTGCCCAGGTCTCCTACCGCATTGGGGGGGGGCGAGCCACATTCTGGTAGCCTCCTGGCACTCAGGTCGCTGGCTGCACTCCAGGGGCCAAGCTGCACTCACACAGCAGCCTCCCGGTGACGGGGTCTCCTGCTGCGCTTGGAGAGGGGCCTAAACCTAGCTCCAGCAGCCTCCTGGTTCTGGGGTCACTGCCTGTGTTTGGGGGACTGAGCTGCACTCGCTCAACAGCCTCCCAGCACTCAGTTTGCCTGCCGTCCTTGGGGCCATTGCCCAGCGTTCTCCAGGTGCCTAGGTCACTGGCTGCTCAGGGAGCTGAGCTGCGCTTGCGAAGCAGCCTCCCAGCACCCAGGTAACATGCCATGCTTGGGGGGTCTGAGCAGTGCTCAGTCATGCTGCATGACGGCAAGTAAGACAGACCGACCTTCCTTCCTTCCTTCCTTCCTTCCTTCCTTCCTTCCTTCCTTCCTTCCTTCCTTCCTTCCTTCCTTCCTTCCTTCCTCCCTCCCTCCCTCCCTCCCTCCCTCCCCTTCCTCCCTTCCTCCCTTCCTCCCTCCCTCCCTCCCTTCCTCCCTCCCTCCCTCCCTTCCTTCCTTCCTTCCTTCCTTCCTTCCTTCCTTCCTTCCTTCCTTCCTTCCTCCCTCCCTCCCTCCCTTCCTTCCTTCCTTCCTTCCTTCCTTCCTTCCTTCCTTCCTCCCTCCCTTCCTCCCTCCCTCCCTCCCTTCCTCCCTCCCTCCCTCCCCTTCCTCCCTTCCTCCCTCCCTCCCCTTCCTCCCTTCCTCCCTTCCTCCCTCCCTCCCTCCCTTCCTTCCTTCCTTCCTCCCTTCCTCCCTCCCTCCCCTTCCTCCCTTCCTCCCTTCCTCCCTCCCTCCCTCCCTTCCTTCCTTCCTTCCTTCCTCCCTCCCTTCCTCCCTCCCTCCCTCCCTTCCTCCCTCCCTCCCTCCCCTTCCTCCCTTCCTCCCTCCCTCCCCTTCCTCCCTTCCTCCCTTCCTCCCTCCCTCCCTCCCTCCCTTCCTTCCTTCCTTCCTTCCTTCCTTCCTTCCTTCCTTCCTTCCTTCCTTCCTTCCTTCCTCCCTCCCTCCCTCCCTTCCTTCCTTCCTTCCTTCCTTCCTTCCTTCCTTCCTCCCTCCCTTCCTCCCTCCCTCCCTCCCTTCCTCCCTCCCTCCCTCCCCTTCCTCCCTTCCTCCCTCCCTCCCCTTCCTCCCTTCCTCCCTTCCTCCCTTCCTCCCTCCCTCCCTCCCTTCCTTCCTTCCTCCCTCCCTTCCTTCCTTCCTTCCTCCCTCCCTCCCTTCCTCCCTCCCTCCCTCCCTCCCTTCCTCCCTCCCTCCCTCCCTTCCTCCCTTCCTCCCTCCCTCCCTCCCTTCCTTCCTTCCTTCCTTCCTTCCTTCCTTCCTTCCTTCCTTCCTTCCTTCCTTCCTTCCTTCCTTCCTTCCTTCCTTCCTTCCTTCCTCCCTCCCTCCCTCCCTCCCTCCCTCCCTCCCTCCCTCCCTTCCTTCCTTCCTTCCTTCCTTCCTTCCTTCCTTCCTTCCTTCCTTCCTTCCTTCCTTCCTTCCTTCCTTCCTTCCTTCCTTCCCCTTTTGTTCCATTCCCCCTCATCCAGTTTGTCTTTCTTCCCCTTCTCTTTGCAGGTCCTCTTCCTTCTCCCCCCCCCCCCCCGCACCTTCCAGTTCATCTTACTTCCCCTTCGCTCTTTGTAGGTCGTCTTTCTCTCCCCCCCCCACTTTCCAGTTCATCTTTCTTCCCCTTTTCTCTTTGCAGGTCATCTTTCATTCTCTCTTTGCAGGTCGTCTCCCCGCCCCCCCCTGCTTTCCAGTTTGTCTTTTCCCCCCTTTTCTCTTTCTCTATTTCCATTCCCTCTTTGCAGGGCGTCTTTCCCTCTCTTCCTCCCCTCCCACTTTCCAGTTCGTCTTTCTTCCCCTTTTCTCTTTGCAGGTCATCTTTATTCCCCATCTCTCTTTGCAGGTTGTCTTTCCTCCCCCCCCCCTTTCCAGTTTGTCTTTTCTTCCCTTTTCCTCTTTCCAGATTGTCTTTATTTCCCTTCCCTCTTTACAAGTCATCTTTCTTCCCCTCTTCCTCTTTCCAGGTTGTTTCTCCCCCCCCCCACTTTCCAGTTCGTTTCTCTCCCCCCCTTCCAGGTCATTTTCTTCTCCTCCAAGGGGTGGAGCCTGGGGAGGACAGGGACCTCAGTGGGGCACAATGCCATACAGTCTGCCCTCCAAAGCATCTATTGTCTTCTGGGGCATTGATTTCTACAGTCTGGAGGGGAGCTGTAATTCTGGGGGATCCCCAGATTCCACCTGAAGGTTGGCATCCCTACTTTCCCTCCTTCTGCATTACAGTTGCCAGCCCTGGGTTGGAAAATACCTGGAGATTTTTTTGGGGGGGAGAGCCTGGGCAGGGGAGAGGCACATCCTCAGCTGAATACAGTGCCATAGAGCCCACCCTCCAAAACAGCCATTTTCTCTTGGCTGTCCCAAGATCAACATCATGTAGTAGCAGGAGATCTTATGGTGCTACCTAGAGGGTGGCAACTTTACCCTCACAGCACCTCTTTGTAGCTGAGATAGAAACAAAGCCTGCATAGACTTAAAGTCTCTAAAGATAAAAGTGTTGGATGAATTAGCAGATTTCCACTCCCCCCCTCCCCAAATGCTGGGCTCCCTGCCTTTCACTCCCCCCTCCTTTGAATTACCATAGACAGAGATCAAAGTATGAGTGCAGGGGCACCTTTAAGACCAACAAAGTTTAATTCTGGATATAAGCTTTTGTATGTATCTGAAGAAGTGTGCCCGCACGCAAGAGCTTATACCCAGAATTAAACTTTGCTGGTCTTAAAGGTCGCCCTGGACTCTAACTTAGATCTACTGCTTCAGATCAACACAGCTACCTACCCAAATCTATACAGAAGTGATTAACACAGCTCCAGAGCCCTTCAGTCCTTCTGTTCAAGATAGAAAACCTATGCTTGCTGCCCTTGCTTTTAATTGATTTAGACTGAGGGTTGCCAACCTCCAGGTGTGTCCTGGAGATTTCAAAGAATCGTAACATCTCCAGACAACCAAGATCAGTTACCCTGGAGAAAATGGCTGCTCTGAGGTAGCTCCCCTCCACAAATCATGACTTCCCCAGTCTCCACCACCCCCCAAAAAAAATTTCCAGGGATTTCCCAACCCAGAACTGGCAACCCCCTGATACTCTAACTACCAGGGCTTTTTTTGAGCACAGGAACACAGTTCCGGCTGGCCTGGTGCCAGGGGGAGTGGCCTAATATACAAATGAGTTCCTGCTGGGCTTTTTCTACAAAAAAAGCTCTGTGCATACATATACATCAGAAAAGGGCCTCATAGTAAAGGTCTTCATTTCCTCAAACACATTGTGTGACAGTACCTAGAGAAGGGGAGAAACCATTGCATTTTTGCCCAAATTAATACTTTTCTCAACATATTGGAAGTGGCAGTGTAGTTCTCAGTTCCTGTTTCCCAAGTTCCAGCTCAGTTTTGATTCCATATATTGCCTTGGAACCATTTGAACCCAAACTCTGTATGGTTATACTTATTAGAATCAGAAACAGTCAACAAATAATTTATATAAAATTGTAGAAAGCCATGCAATGTATATTTATGTGACTCTCCACCAGCAGTCCCCAACCTTTTTGGCACCAGGGACTGGTTTTGTGGAAGACAATTTTTCCACGAACTGGGGAGGGGGAGCGAGGAGGAAGGGCATGGTTTCGGGATGATACAATTGTGCACTTTATTTCTAAAGTATTTGGTGTGGTGGTTATGTGCGGGAACTCTTATCTGGGAGAACCGGGTTTGATTCCCCCACTCCTTCACTTGCAGCTGCTGGAATGGCCTTGGTTCAGCCATATCTTCTAACAGAGTTGTCCTTGAAAGGGCAGCTTTCAAGGACAACTCTGCAACTTTGCTGCAAGAGCTCTCTCAGCCGCACCCACCTCACAGGGTGTGTGTTGTGGGGGAGGAAGGTAAAGGAGATTGTGAGCTGCTCTGAGACTCTGAAATTCAGAGGGAAGGATATAAATCCAATGTCTTATTATTATTATTATTATTATTATTATTATTACTACTACTACTACATTGTAATATATAATGAAATAATTACACAACTCATGGCCCATTTGCTAACAGGCCACGGACCGGTACCTTTCCACGACTCTGGGGTTGGGGACCCCTGCTCTACACTATCATGGTCTGTTGATATTTATGGCAATAGAGATTTGTTTAAACAAGGTCTCCGGAGTCTAAACAGTATTCAGGAGCTAAAAACTGAAGCTCAGATCTTTTGAGATTTGGATGCAGGTATATACCTTTAAATTCATACTTGAAATTTGCAGATTTCAGCCCTGTTTCTGAAATGCTGTTTATATTGAAGAAATATAATGCCTCACACTGCTTTTTATGCATGCTCTTCAATCTAATCAGTTTTAAGTTTTACTTTAATTCTTTAGCAAAGGTACCAAAATTAGTTCAGTACTTTTTGATTACACTGAAAAACATTTTAGTCCCTTGGAAGTAATTACAGAATTCTCCTGTTAAAGTAGGATTTGACTTATTTCCTTTAAATTACTCAACCTCCTATAGGCATTATTGTCTCTGACTCTTTTGAATTGAGAATAAATTTTATAGAGTTACAGCAGCAAAGTGAAAAGCTGTATTTGATAGATTCCTTGAAGCTTCAACACCCACAGGTATTATTTGTAAGAAAACAATCATGCAGAGTCTTCAGCTGGTTAGAGAGGGCACAGCATTCCATCTTCACCTGACATCCTATCTGTTCTATTGACATTGTGTGCCCCCTGCCTGCCACCTACTCCTCCTGAAACAGTGTTCACAGGAAGAGGTTTGTGTGAATGGACAAGAATAAGAATGTGTGTGTGTTGAAGAATCCTAACAGTGTAGAAAGCCACATTGTTAAGAAGGAAGGAAGAGACAACAAGAAAACTGCCTTGAGGATTGATTAGTCTTTTTAATTTCCTGTTCTAATTAATCAGTGCTACCTTTGACTTGCTCAAACATAATTATTTAGAACTTTGAAGTCAGATTGATTAGAGGGAGGAAAAAGCCAAACCAGCATGGTGTTGGGGTTTGTTAATGGGGTCTCTCAATTTACCTCATTATTTTAAACAGTATAACAGGTAATATCTGAAAATTTTCAGACTTCAAGTTCCAACAGTTTTGGCACAGATTTTGGTATAACCATTTGATACTGAATGCTTTACTGTATTCTGATATATAAAGTATGTATTTATCATTTAGATTGTTGGAAGCCCTGAATAGCAGGGAATAGAACTCCTTTCTGTGAGATATTTATATACTATGAGATATCAAATATATTGTGTTCATTTCCATTTCTCTTTATTCATTATATCTGCAGTATTTCACAACAAATACTGCAAGCATGGGAGCAGTACTAAACCTACAAAAGTGAACTGGAGGTATAGTTCAAAATGGAATTTTGTTCTAGAATATTGCAACTTTAAAATGATTTTATACCCACATAATCAGAGAGAGGAAATTCAAAAAGCTGAGATTTCAGATTTTGAGCACCAGCTTTCAAAGATAGCATAGTATTTAACATAGTAAAGGGGGAGAAGCTTTGTTAATTTAGTGTTTCCATTTCCTTTCTCACTAGTCTGTCTTCAGTTCTAAGAGACAGCAGGTACTCTGGGTGGGGGAGACTTGTTAGCTTTTAATGGTCATCATCATCATATTTTTCTATTTCTTCAGGTACAAGAGTTTGGTATATTGTAATATAGTGGTCTTTTATCTTTCCACACCTGGGAGCTGCTGAACTGCAAACAGCGAACTTCAGAGTAATGTGATAAGAAGAGGGGGAGGAACAGTTATGAGACCTGACTGACATCAAGGTTATAACTGTGGGTAGCAGTCCAAGAGAACTGAGCACCAGGAGATATGCAGCAGCATGACTGGCGGGGGAGGGGTAGCATTTAAACGTCACCACTCCCTTCTCCAGCTGGCCTGCTGTAGCAAAATGCCCTCCCTTCTCCAAGCCATAATCTCTCCATTGTACCCTCCATTGCACTGCTATGGTGCAACTCTAAAAAAGAGGGGTTTAAAGTTTAAACCCCTTCTTGGTATTGTGCTGCAGCCACAGCATAACCTCTCCATTGTATCGAAGGCAAGGCATGGAAGGGGGGGGCAGTTTAAACTGCCTCCCCTTGGCTTCCCCAAGTGCCCTGAACCAAGAGGTGCCTGGGGAAGCCAAGGCTTGGAAGGAAGGAATGAACCCTTCCCGAACCTGCATGGGAGGTTCAGAAGGTTCATGGGAAGCACTTTCTGTTGAACCAGTACAAAATGAATCACAGACCGGCCCATTTTGTGCACTAATTTATTTATTTATTTTCTTCCATTTATATCCCGCCCTCCCAGCCGAGGTTGGTTCAGGGTGGCTCACACAGACATGCATGAGCATGATTCAACATAGTACAGCATTAAAACCATAAAACATAGAGTAAAAATAAACATAAAATACATTAAAAATGTTTCGGTCCATGATCTTACATTTTCCAATTTTATAGTTCTCTGTATAGCAGATCTTAAGTTATCCTCTCTGCAACTGCTATACATGGTGGTTCACATGTTGCTTTAAACTGAGGTGGCTAACGGCCTAGTTCACAAATGCCTGATGGAAGAGTGCCGTCTTACAGGACCTGTGGAACTGTATGAGCTCTCGCAGGGCCCTGACCTTTTCCACAACTCATTCCACCAGCTTGGGGCCACTACAGAGAAGGCTCTGGCTCTAGTTGACATGAGCCTGGCCTCTAGTTGTTCGTTTTCTGCTTATCCCTAGTTACTAATCTTTTCTTAATAGAAGTTATTGGCTCATTCCTTTGGGTCTATTTTGAATAAATGTCAAGATGTTTTTTTTTAAATATGCTTTCTCTATTGTACTGTTTACTTACTTTATTCAGGTATAATAACCTATAAGTCATACACAAAAAAAAAATTAGGAATTAAAAACAATGGCAAAGAATATTTTTTTGCCACATCAACTGTACTTGCTTTACAAAACCCACTGAGAAACAATCTTAATTTATGGGTGTCAGAAGGGGCTGAGTATTTTAATAACCATTTTGCAAGAAATTTCTCCTTGGAAACAGTGTGTTTGGAACAGTAGAAGAAAACATGCAATAATGAATCAACCATAGACAAGGAACAATCATGAAAATGCTGTTCTTGAGGAATTCCAATAAGACACCACTTCATCTGTGCTGTAAGTAATGAATTGCAGCACGCAAGCATATATGACTGTCTTAATTTAGTTATCATCATCATATAGAAATAGGATGGGAATTCAAATTCAGCTAACTATTTGATTCCCAGATGGAGTGAAGAACATTTCCATCTGGCATATTGGATCAATAGGTTCCAGTCTTGTTTAACGAGCTTCTTAATAGTTAACACTTTTTCCTTCCCTATCAAAGAGACTGAAAACCTAAAAGGAGACAGTTGCATGATTGTAAAACCTATGATTTTATTCCACCGGAACAAACAGAGCTCTCAAGCTGCCAATCAAGTAAGTGCCGGAAGGTTTTCAGCATTATGCTGCCTATATTTAAAATTATTATGGCTTTCCAAATCAAGGTAGAAATTTAGGGAAGATCCAGTTCCAAGTGTACAACTGAAGATGCTATACATAGAGGAAAGGCAAGGATTTTATGAAAAAGAAATCTGAAGTTTGTCAAGTAATTCAACAGGAGCTGAGAACCAGATTTGAGCACCTTATAGCATACAAGGTAGAACTAATGTCTTATATGCTCTCAATATTGCTAGTATAAACTGAGCACTTTGGATTAAAAAAGTATTAAGTCATGCAGTGTTTATGTTCATGAAATGCTGAAATAATTATAGTTGCCTGCATCATTATCTAATGAAAGAACCAAGTACAAGTGTTTCTGAGGATCCAAATACGGTGATACAAGTTGGCCATCGTGAGTCTGTGATAAAGGTCCCTAGTTGTGCTTGTTACAAATAAATATGCTACATATTTTGCTTTCATTTATTTGCCCTGCAAATAAATATGCTACATATTTTGCTTTCATTTCTCACCTCGTCTTTTGGAATGTTATATTTTCATCTGTGAATGGATCTTATTATGTGTACCAATTGACTTGCAAGGATATTCACCAGGATTCATCCCTCCAATAGCATTATGGGGAAAAAGGAGCCAGTATGGTGAAGTGAGTGGAATGCCAAGTCTCTTCATTTGCTCTGAAACTTGGGGTTCTTGGACCAGTCAGTCTCTCTCTGTCTAACCTACTTCATAGGATCCTTGTGAGGATAAGATGAAGAAAGGGAACCATGTATGCCACCTTAAGTTCCTTGGATGATGGGCAGGTTAAATAGCACCGAATATATAAACAACTAAGAAACATAGGTTGCTATTTTGAAAAAGTGCACAGTAAGCATTCTTGAATATGTCATTCAAAACCTAATAAAGATTAATTTGAGTCTGGAAAATTAGTGGCTTGAACCAAAATACATTTGTTGGTCTTTAATATGCTACAAAATTCTTTTGTCACTAAGTAGGATAATAGAGAGCCTCATGGCACAGAGTGGTAAGCTTCACTACTGCGATCCAAGCTCTGCTCATGACCTGAGTTCAGTCCTGACAGAAACTAGGTTCAGGTAGCCGGCTCAAGGTTGGCTCAGCCTTTCATCCTTCCAAGGTCGGTAAAACGAGTACCCGGCTTGCTGGGGGTAAAGTGTAGATGACTGGGGAAGGCAATACCAAACATAAAAACTCTGCCAAGGAAATGTCATTATGTGATGTAACCCATGGGTCAGTAATGACTGGGTGCTTGCACAGAGGACTACCTTTACCTTTTACTTTTTAAAGATAATAATGCATTCATTAAAGACACACTGTTTTGCTGCACTGATAAAAATGTAATTCATAATTATGATTTGTGGTAGAGTAATAAAGGTTTTGAAGTGTGAAGCACAAATTCTTTATTAATATGAGATTTTGCTACTGTTAGTTTTTGCAGTTTTTTAAACATCAGTCTGCTCCAGGAGTTTTAGTATGTGTTTTTTAAAATTGAAAATAGGTATTTAAATTAGATGCAACTGGCAGATTGTTCAAACAGTATTGACAATTGTTATTAAATAGTTGATTGAATACTATGTTATCTGGCATCATTTGAAAGCAAGCAACATTTTGCTAAAATATGTACATCTGTTTCACAGTTTATACAAATGTAATTGCAAACTTGGACAATTGCATTTATATTTCTTCTAGCAAAATATTATTGCAGTTATATTTTCTGTTACTTAATAAAACTAATTGTCTATTATATTGCATGTAACCTTTTTTTGCCAAAAAAGGGCCAAGTTATTGACTACAGGACTGTGGTTGCCCCATTCAAAATCTGAACACAAACAAATAACATTTATTGAAAAGTGAGGGCAGCCCCGTAGCCAGGATTTTCATTGTCAGGGGACATGAGCAAAAGTCTGGGGCACTAAGTGGCCCCCTTTCCCCCATGAGAGGAGCGGCTGCTCCTGCCACCCCTCCTGTGCATTTTAAGCAGCCTCCCACTTCAGCCATAGCTACTGCCTCCTCCTAAGGGGTTGCAGAGGCAAGAGCTGAGAGGGTGGGGGCTTTTAACTGTGCAGGAGAGTGCCCAGGAGCACCTGCTCCTGTGCTATTGAAAGGCCCGCCAATCTGTAGTGTATCGAGATAATGATACAACGTCATAACGCAAGGACATAAACTAGCCAGCGCGGCCCTGCGCGGAGCGACCGGGCTGTCCCCAGGTGGCTCAGCTCAGGGCGCGAACACCCCGCCAATCACCAGCTGTGGCGAGAAGTTCAACAGGCCAGGATTGGACTGGCCTGTCTGGAAGGAGGTTCCGGGAGTTGTATATAAGCGGGACCCGGCCCGCGTGTTCCCTCTCTTGTAACGTGCATTCATTAAAGCATGTTGCCCTACCAACGTTTCCTGTCTCAGTACGTTACAGTGGCGACGAAGGTGGGATTCTAGCCACGTCGGCTACATCGAAGACAGGGCAACCCACAAGCCACGATCGCCGCCGCCATCAGCATGGCTCAACAGAGCGGTACCACCGGCCACATCGAGACCTTCAACCCCGCGAATCCCGAGGCCTGGGAATCCTACTCGGAACGGGTTGAGTGCTACCTGAGGGCCAACCGAATCACAGAGGACAGCATGAAGAGGGACGTTCTCCTGAGCGTCTGTGGGGCGGCCACATTCGAGATCGCCAAAGGTCTCTCGGCCCCCGCCCGACTCACGGAGAAGTCCTCCGAGGAGGTCGTCCGGCTCCTCATGGGCCACTTCTTGCCCCAACCCTCTCGGGTGGCCCGCCGGTTCCTCTTGCACAGTAGGGACCAAGCCCCTGGAGAAACGGCCGCCGACTACCTGGCAGCCCTACGCCAGATCTCAGGCAACTGCAACTTCCCTCACCTGGAGGAGACCCTGGCCGATCGGTTCACGTGGGGCCTTCGCGACGAGAGGCTCCAGCAGAAGCTCTTCGCGAAGGAAGAGGTCACCCTCCAGAGCGTTTTCAGCGAAGCCGTGGCGTTCGAGAGAACCTCGAGGACCTTCCCCAAGGCAAGGACTGATGCAGTCCACTACAAGGAGCTGGACCCCGACTGTCAAGAGGAGGGAGAAGCGTTCCAGCTGCGCCGCCCGGCAGGGGCAACGAACCGTGTGCCACAGCGACCCCAAGCGACTGAACGACCTCCAGCGACGGAGAGACCACCAGCCACCAAGTGCGCCAGCTACGGCGACCCCCACGACAGAAGGGACTGCCAGTACTGGACCTGGGACTGCCGGAGCTGCGGGAAGACCGGCCACATTGCGAGGGCTTGCCGTGCCAAGTCCAACCGCCAGAGGCTGACCACTCACCACGAGTCAGCGGAGTTCCACTCCACGGCCTCCACAACCCTACAGGTACTGAACTTGCCCTTCGACGCCCCCAACAAGATCAAAATGGCGGTCCTCATTGAAGGAGCCCCATGCCAAATGGAGGTGGACTCAGGCTCCTCCATTTCAATAATAGCGGAGGAGACCCTGAAGAAACTGTGTCCCCGCCAGCGGGTTCCACTGAGGCCAGCGGACTTTATTTTAAGGGACTTTCAGAAGAACCCGGTTCAAATCGTGGGGTGGGCCCGGGTGCAAGTAGAGAGGGGGTCCTTCTGTGACCCGCTGGACATCCTGGTGGTAAAGCGCCAGCTTACCACCCTGCTAGGACTGGCGTGGTTCAAACCCTTGGGGATCCGCTTGGAGGGGGTGGGGCAAACCCTAACACCCAGGGGGTTCGGGGAGGTATGCAAAGAGTTCCCCGATGTGTTTGACGGGTCCCTGGGGATCTACAAAGGGCCGGCCATCTCCCTACCGCTCGACCTGACAGTCAGGCCGATCCGGCTCAAGACTAGGCGGGTCCCGTTCGCCTTGAAACCAAAAATAGAGGCCGGACTAGACTGCCTCACTGCCCAAGGGGTCCTGGAACCGGTGGACTACGCCACCTGGGAGACCCCCATCGTAACCCCGATCAAGCCAAACGAGGAGGTGTGGATTTGTGCCGACTATAAGTGCACAATAAATAAGGCATTGCAAGACAACCCCTACCTTGTGCCGGTGGTGAGCCACGTCTTGGCAGCCCTAGCGGGGTCTAAGATCTTCGGGAAGCTGGATCTGGCACAGGCCTACCAACAGCTCCCGGTAGATGCTAAAACGGCGGAGGCCAAAACTATTGTGACACACAGGGGGGCCTTTCGAGTGCGGAGGCTACAGTTCGGGGTCAGCGTCGCTCCGGGGATTTTCCAAAGCATAATGGATGCTCTCCTTAAAGGGATCCCCAGAGTCCAACCGTTCTTCGATGACGTTTTAATCGCCGCCCTGGACCCCGAAGAATTCGGCAACCACCTAAGAGAAGTGCTCCGCCGGTTCCAGGCAGCGGGGCTCAAGGTCAAGAGAGAGAAATGCTTGCTGGGGGTACCATGGGTGGAGTTCCTGGGATTCGCCGTAGACGAAGCGGGAATCCACCCAACGGAGGAAAAGACCCGAACCATCGTGCAAGCCCCGGCCCCCACCTGCAAAGCGGAGCTACAAAGCTTCTTGGGGGTGCTCAATTTTTACCATTCGTTCCTCCCCCACAAGGCAGCCCTTGCAGAACCCCTACACCAGCTGCTGGACAAACAAGCCCCTTGGGTTTGGGGCAAACAACAAGCCGCCGCGTTCCAGGCGGTCAAGGACGTCTTGGTGTCCAATGAGGTGCTCCACCATTTTGACGAGGGCCTCCCGGTCATCCTGGCTTGCGATGCGTCGCCTTATGGGGTGGGTGCAGTCCTGGGGCACCAACTCCCAAACAGGAGGGAGGTACCGGTGGCGTACTACTCCCGTACACTCACACCGGCCGAATGCAATTACGCGCAGATAGATAAGGAGGCTCTGGCAATCGTGGCGGGGGTCCGCAAGTTCCATGACTATCTGTATGGGCGGAGGTTCACAATAGCCACTGACCACAAGCCGCTCTTAGGCCTGCTGGCCCCAGACCGCCAAACCCCCCAAATACTTTCACAGCGCGTGTTGAGGTGGAACCAATTCCTCAACTCTGACATGTACACACTAGTCCACCGGGCCGGCAAGGCTATGGGCCACGCGGACGCACTCAGCTGTTTGCCACTACCCGACACAGAACCAGACCCAGCCCCCACACACCTGGTCATGTTGGTCGAATCCCTCCCGGAGCAGCCCCTCCACGCTGTGGAGGTTGCTAAGGATACAGGGAGGAACAAAACACTGGCAAGGGTTCTAGACTGGGTGGTGAGGGGGTGGCCGGAAGGGAACATGGGGGAAGAGTTTAGGCCCTACAAAATGAGGAGAGAGGAGCTAGCAGCCCACAAAGGGTGCATCTTATGGGGAAGCAGGGTGGTGGTCCCCCCCCCGCTACAGAAGCGAGTTCTGGAGTCGCTTCATGAGACCCACCCCGACATAGTCCGGATGAAGGCTTTAGCCAGGAGCTACGTCTGGTGGCCGGGGATGGATGAGGAGATCGAGAACTGGGTGCGGAGGTGCAGCGTGTGTCAGGGGTCGCGCCCCGACCCACCCAGTGCCCCGGTTACACGATGGGAAACCACTAGGAAGCCTTGGTCCAGGCTCCACCTAGACTTTGCGGGGTCCTTCCAGGGACAGACCTTCCTGATCATGGTGGACGCCTACACCAAATGGCTGGAGGTCATTCCAGTAGCGTCCACTTCATCAGCAGCCGCAATCCGGGCACTGCGCCGGGCCCTTAGCACCCACGGTATTCCAGACACTATTGTCTCGGACAATGGGGCGGCTTTCACCTCTGGGAAATTTCAGGCATTCCTGCAGAGGTACCTGATTAAGCACATAAGGTCTGCCCCGTTCCACCCGGCCACCAATGGACAGGCAGAGCGAATGGTCCGAACGACCAAGGAAGCCCTGGGCTGGATAGTGCAGGGCGACTGGGACCACAGACTAGCCGCCTTCCTATTTGACAACAGGGTACCCCCAACCCGGTCACGGGGGTAAGCCCGGCAGAGCTCCTCATGGGTCGCAAACTCATTATGAGGCTTGACAGGTTACACCCTGACCGAGCCTCTGACATCAGGGGGTCCCCCGAGATCAGGGACGCAGCCAGGGGTTTCTTCGCTGGGGATCCAGTGTTCGCCCGAAACTATGCTCAGGGACTGCAGTGGCTGGCGGGTCGGGTGCTGCATGTAATAGGGTCCCGCCACTATGAGGTATCCACAGAGGGGGGCCAGATCCTTCGGCAGCACATCGACCAACTCTGCCGCCGCACCTTACCGGAAGTGCCCACGGACGCGGAAGAGGCATTACCCAGAGAAGAGCCAGCTAGGGGTCTGCCGGAGACCACAGCGCCAGCACCGACCCTGCCCACTAGCGAACACCCAGGACCAGCAGAGGCCGAGCGACCCACAGAGATCGACCAACAACCCACAGCAGCCTTGCCCCCCGAAGAGACTCCCACCGCCGTAGCAGCGCCTGCACCACAAGCAGCCCCTAGACGATCCACCCGGGAGCGCCGACCTCCCGCCTACCTAAGGGACTATGTACAACAGCTAAGTGGGGAGGGGTGTAGTGTATCGAGATAACGATACAACGTCATAACGCAAGGACATAAACTAGCCAGCGCGGCCCTGCGTGGAGCAACCGGGCTGTCCCCAGGCGGCTCAGCGCAGGGCGCGAACACCCCGCCAATCACCAGCTGTGGCGGGAAGTTCAACAGGCCAGGATTGGACTGGCCTGTCTGGAAGGAGGTTCCGGGAGTTGTATATAAGCGGGACCCGGCCTGCGTGTTCCCTCTCTTGTAACGTGCATCCATTAAAGCATGTTGCCCTACCAACGTCTCCTGTCTCAGTACGTTACACAATCAACTGATTGGTAGACCTTTAAATCATGCAGGAGGCTGGTGGCTGCTCCTGGGTGCCCTCCCGCATGATTTAAATTGCCCAGGAGGAAAGGGGTAGCCCCCACCCTTTCAGCTCTTTTCTCTGTGGCCCCTCAGGAGGAGGAGGAGGTGGGGGGGGGCTGCCAAAAATGCACATGAGGGTGCCCAGGAGCAGCCACTGCCCTTCCCTCTTTATTGAGCGGCCTGTCAATCAGCTGATTGGCAGGTCCTTTAAATCGCTCTGGAGGCTAGCCATGGCACTCAAGCTGCAGCAGAACTCTAGCGGCAGCAGTGTCGAATGGTTGGGGGCTCTGAGTCAGGGGCCCCAGGTCAGAAGTCAGGGCAGGGCCCCTACAGCTTCCCCTCATGGCTTTGGGTCTGGGCAAGGGAAACATCAAGGTCAGACATGGAGGCTTAACAAATACTATGAACAAAAGTTATAATGGTAGTCCCAAATTTAGGGCAAAAATAGAAGGAAGTCTTATAGTCACTTTTCCTTGGAGTCACTGATAAGCCACACTATCTCACAATCATCAAGCAGCCACTTTTCCTCACAGGATTGACAATTCAGTCCTGAAGACAGCCACTCCTCCACTAACTGCCTCTTCTATTTCCATAGCTTTCCCCAAGAACCTCTTCTTTAGAAACTCTTCTCACTAGGGTGACCATAATGTCTGAAGGCCAGCCAGGGACACGTTGGGGGGGGGGAAGGTAGGGGTGCGTGCGCGCAAAGCGCGTGCGCCGCTGGAAACAGGAAGTGACGTCACTTCCAGTGACGTCACTTCCGGTGACGGCATACCACCACAGGAAACAGGAAGTGACATCACTTCCTGTGACATCATTTCCCCGCGTCACCTGCCAGAAATGGGAAGTGACATCACTTCCTGTGACATCATTTCCCCCAAATGACATCATTTCCCCCAAATGCCACTGCCAGAAACAGGAAGTGACTTCACAGCACTTCCTGTGACATCCCCAAAAATCCCCCAAATATCACCGCCGGAAACAATTTTGTTCTGAAATCCTGTATATACTTCATCAGTATATGGGATAAGGCACTTTCTCAACTGTGCTGCATAATGCAGCCTATTTATTTTGTCCTGTTTGCTCTGTTGGCTCTATCTGCGCCACCTTCATCACTTTCGGGGTGTGGATCCCCCAGTGGGGTGGTCTCCCGACTCCCTCCGCCGGCTGTTTCTGATAGCCCTGCGCCCCCTCTTTCATTTGATATGTGTCCCGTGCGGGTGCCACCCTCCCGCCGGGAGATGCCGCAAAATGAGCCCCCTTGAGGCTTATGGCGGCAGGGCTCGGGGGAAGCGAGCTAGACTGCTCTTTTGAGGGGTTATAGAGTGTTTCGAGCCCGTCCCTGTGGCATCGGTCCCATCGTTGTGGGACCCAGGGGGCCGGCGCAGCGGCACGCCGAAGCAGCCTGTCACTAATAACACAGGTCGAGATGCAGGACAGGAACCCGGAAATGACCGACAGGCTGCTTCAGCTGCGCCCATATACTGATGAAGTATATACAGGATTTCAGAACAAAATTGTTTCCGGCGGTGATATTTGGGGGATTTTTGGGGATGTCACAGGAAGTGCTGTGAAGTCACTTCCTGTTTCCAGCAGGGGCATTTGGGGGAAATGATGTCATTTGGGGGAAATGATGTCACAGGAAGTGATGTCACTTCCCATTTCCGGCAGGTGACGCGGGGAAATGATGTCACACGAAGTCATGTCACTTCCTGTTTCCTGTGGTGGTATGACGTCGCCGGAAGTGACGTCACCGGAAGTGACGTCACTTCCTGTTTCCGGCGACGCACGCGCTTTGCGCGCACGCACCCCTACCCCCCCCCCCCCCAACGTGTCCCTGGCTGGCCTTCAGACATTATGGTCACCCTAGTGAGAAGAGTTTCTAAAGAAACAACGATGGGAGCGATGCCACAGGGACGGGCTCGAAACACTCTATAACCCCTCAAAAGAGCAGTCTAGCTCGCTTCCCCCGAGCCCTGCCGCCATAAGCCTCAAGGGGGCTCATTTTGCGGCATCTCCCGGCGGGAGGGTGGCACCCGCACGGGACACATATCAAATGAAAGAGGGGGCGCAGGGCTATCAGAAACAGCTGGCGGAGGGAGTCACGAGACCACCCCACTGGGGGATCCACACCCTGAAAGTGATGAAGGTGGCGCAGACAGAGCCAACAGAGCCAACAGGACAAAATAAATAGGCTGCATTATGCAGCACAGTTGAGAAAGTGCCTTATCCCATATACTGATGAAGTAAATACAGGATCTGAGAACAAAATTGCACCAGAAGACACAAACACAAAGCTCCCTTACACTGAATCAGTGCTTGGGTCCACCAAAGTCAGTATTGTCACATAAGAACATAAGAGAAGCCCTGTTGGATCAGGCCAATGGCTCATCCAGTCCACCACTCTGGTCACATAAGAACATAAGAGAAGCCCTGTTAGATCAGGCCAGTGGCCCCTCCAGTCCAACACTCTGTGTCACATAAGAACATAAGGAGGGAAGGAAGGGAGGAGGGAGGGAAGGGAAGGGAGGAAGGGAGGGAAGGAAGGAAGGAAGGAAGGAAGGAAGGAAGGAAGGAAGGAAGGAAGGAAGGAAGGAAGGAAGGAAGGAAGGAAGGAAGGAAGGAAGGAAGGAAGGAAGGAAGGGGGGGAGGGAGGGAAGGAAGGAAGGGGGGAGGGAGGGAGGGAAGGAAGGAAGAAAGGAAGGAAGGGAGGAGGGAGGGAAGGAAGGAAGGAAGGGAAGGGAGTGAGGGAAGGAAGGAAGAAAGGAAGGAAGGGAGGAGGGAGGGAAGGAAGGGAGGGAGGAGGGAGGGAAGGAAGGAAGGGAGGAGGGAGGGAAGGAAGGAAGGGAAGGGAGTGAGGGAAGAAAGGAAGGAAGGGAGGAGGGAGGGAAGAAAGGAAGGCCGCCCCCGCCCCCCCCGCTTTCGGCCCCCTTACCTGATTCCAGGGCGGCGGAGAGTCCAGCGGCGGCGGCGAATCCTGCGGCGGTGGCCTCTCCTACGCTTCCCTGGCCTCCGCCGGGCCCCGCGCGCGGGCGGGGAAGGCGGCGAGGGAGGGAAGGAGCTGCCGCGCTGGCCTCTGGAGGCCTCCAGGGACCAGTGTCGGCTGCTCCGCGGCCTCTCCGCGGCCTCCGCTGGTCGCTGGGGGCCCTCCAGAGACTCTGGAAGGCCCCCAGCGACCAGCGGAGGCCGCAGAGAGGCCTTCGCTGGTCGGCGCTGGTCCCGGAAGGCCCTCCAGAGTCTCTGGAAGGCCTTCTGGGACCAGCGCCGGCTGCTCCGCGGCCTCTCCGTGGCCTCCGCTGGTCCCTGGAGGCCTTCCAGAGCCTCTGGAAGGCCTTCCGGGACCAGCGCCGGCTGCTCCGCGGCCTCCGCTGGTCCCTGGAGGCCCTCCAGAGACTCTGGAGGGCCTCCAGGGACCAGCGGAGGCTGCGGAGAGGCCTTCGCTGGTCGGCGGTGGTCCCGGAAGGCCTTCCAGAGGCTCTGGAAGGCCTTCCGGGACCAGCGCCGGCTGCTCCGCGGCCTCTCCGCGGCCTCCGCTGGTCGCTGGAGGCCCTCCAGAGTCTCTGGAGGGCCTCCAGGGACCAGCGGAGGCCACGGAGAGGCCTTCGCTGGTCGGCGCTGGTCCCGGAAGGCCCTCCAGAGTCTCTGGAAGGCCTTCCGGGACCAGCGCTGGCTGCTCCGTGGCCTCTCCGCGGCCTCCGCTGGTCCCTGGAGGCCCTCCAGAGACTCTGGAGGGCCTCCAGGGACCAGCGGAGGCTGCGGAGAGGCCTTCGCTGGTCGGCGGTGGTCCCGGAAGGCCCTCCAGAGTCTCTGGAAGGCCTTCCGGGACCAGCGCCGGCTGCTCCGCGGCCTCTCCGCGGCCTCCGCTCCAGGCCACGGAGAGGCCTTCGCTGGTCGGCGCTGGTCCCGGAAGGCCCTCCAGAGTCTCTGGAAGGCCTTCCGGGACCAGCGCTGGCTGCTCCGTGGCCTCTCCGCGGCCTCCGCTGGTCCCTGGAGGCCCTCCAGAGACTCTGGAGGGCCTCCAGGGACCAGCGGAGGCCGCAGAGAGGCCTTTGCTGGTCGGCGGTGGTCCCGGAAGGCCTTCCAGAGGCTCTGGAAGGCCTTCTGGGACCAGCGCCGGCTGCTCCGCGGCCTCCGCTGGTCCCTGGATGCCCTCCAGAGACTCTGGAGGGCTTCCAGCGACCAGCGGAGGCCGCGGAGAGGCCTCCGCCACGGCTGCCGGCCCCGCGCGTGGGCGGGGAAGGCGGCGAGTGAGGGAGGGAGCGTCCCTGTGCGTGCGCAGGGACGCTCCCTCCCTCACTTGCCGCCTTCCCCGCCGGCACCTGCGGCCCACCGCCTCCGGGTCTGGCTAAACCGGGACCTCTAAATGGTCCCGGTATAGCCAGCCCGGGAGGCGGGAATAGGGGGCCAGAACCGGGACATTCCCGGGCTCCCGGGACGGTCTGGCCACCCTACTTCTCACCATCCAAGAAAAAACATCCCAGCTTCTCTGGCTCTTTCTCTCCCTCCTGGAGTTTTTCCCTTCCTTCTCCTGCCTTTGCCATGCAATCCCTCACCCAGCTTCTCTGTAGGAAGCACCTCCTCTAGAGGGCAGTGTTTTTAGGTGAAGCGTACTTTGCAGGTGAAAGTATGTTGCGCAGTTTAAATAGTATATACACTTTTTTGCAAGGCTCACAGATATAACCACACATTTAAAGGATTTGTGCAAATGTCATTGACATAGCTTTACATGTAGAGCAAAAACCTTAACAATCAAAATAATGTTTATTCATGAAAAAAGTCTTTATGTACATTAGTTAAGTTTTGTACTTATAGGAAATTTACTATTCCTTGTAAAATGAAAAAATATGCTATTTAAATTATGTATATTTCTCACTTGCAGCACTCACGTATTCAATGTGAAAGAAACATTGTAATATGGAATGCCATTGTGCTGCTTTTAATTGACAAGTGAAATATGAAACCAAAACAAACATTCTGAGCATTTGCATTTTGTAGGGTTTGTTTGTTTATGTGAATTCAAGTATTCTTTTACTTCATATTTGATTTAATATTTTTATAATTTATTTTAGGGGTTTTTTGCATTTGATTAAAAGATTTCGTAAGGAATATGCGTCCATGGCAGGGTCTTTAAGATTGCTTTCCAGAAGATTCATCTTGCTCTGCATAATATGCCACTTTTATTTAAAATATATAATTTATATAATTTTTCTAGGCCTTCCTTCCAATTTCAGTTGGACTCTTAGAATGGAACTTGCCATTTTTTAGTGCCTGTTCAAAAATTGCATAAAAATAAAATTAGGTGTTTTTAACCTAATAACTAAACCTTGATGTATAGCTGCTTGTGTGGAAAGCTTAGATTTCTGAATGTCATCTTTGGGTATACATGATGTTAAGCTGTAACTCTGAAGGGAAGGTTTTTTTGCCTAAATGTAGGTATAGAAGTTTCTGAATTGTAACTCTCTACGGCTGCAAAGATGACCACTTGAAGAACAATGATGTCAGACATTTTTTGGCTTTTTTTTTACACCCCTCAAACCACCACTACCCCGCAAACACTGTAGCACTTCTGGATTTTAAATGGCTCAGTCTTAGAATAAGAAAGAAGGGGTTCCAGATAGTATCCTTTTGTTCAGGTATATCGGCCCAACAATGTAATGATTTTATGGCATTTATATACCTGTGAGAAAATACACTTTGCTTTTTTTTTATCTGAACTCTGGGGGCAAATTTAGAACTTGATACAAGTATTTTTAGCTGAAAATACTTTGATAGCAGTATTATTATAACCTTATTTTTATTCTACCTTTCCTAGTATGCATATTTCCCACCCAGTAGAGAGATTAACTGGTCCAAAGTCACCCAGTGAGCTTTATAGAAGAGCTGGGATTCAAACTCAGGACTCCCCTGTCCTGGCTTGACCCTCTAACTCCTACACTACTCTAATTCTATATAAATTGTTATAACTGATCTAAATATAACTCCTTGAACTAGTAGTACTTATATTAATTTTATATTAAATCTTCATAACATAACCCCATAAAACACTCATTCAGATTTGCATAAATTCCTTAAAGTAATTAATTTCATATAATGGATTTTTAAAGAAAAAATTATACACCTCAACTTATTTAAAACTATAAATTGTGCAAATATGGAATGCCAGCTTAAATTAGCAACATTTCTGACATAATTCCTTTAGCACACATTTGTGCAAAAGATTAGCTTTTAAGCATCCAAACAAAAATGTTTCTGTTCTCTTGTAACCTGTAATTTTCCTAAGGCCAATTTAAGGTATATTGTAGTTTACAATGACATTAAATTAGATCTCAGTCATCTGTTCCTTGTCACTTTCTATTATTTTGCACTTGTCCATTAATCCTTGAGGGAAATCAAAGGTTGTGTGGCTCTGATCTGATTCTGAATAATTCTCAGTGATGGTCCCTTCAATAATTTTTCTCCCTGTGGTATTGAAATACTTCATGGAACTACAGTAAGTATCTCTTTAATATCAAGACATTCCACTACACCTTTTAAGGAACACTTTTAATAGATATTATAAATCTATTGTGATCCATTTCATTTGTAAACTGATAGTGCCAGTTATTTATTGATATCTGTTAAAAGTGATTATATTACTCTCTTTATACATTTGTTCATAGAATTATATTTGAAATTGTTTATATCCTATCCCTCATCCAGAAAAGTGGTTCTCTGGTAGCTAACAACATATTAAAAATATGATCACAATAATGAAGTATTAGGCTGTCAGAAGCATTAACTATGTTGATGCTTTTAATTTGCTCAGTAACTATTAGCTTATCAAAACCTCCTTGTAGAGTCATCTGTATTGCTGATGCATCTATTTATAAAAATAATTAAGGTAGTGATAGCTTTAAAAATTAGTAAACGTAATTATGCCATTCTAAGCAGTCTAAATTCATTGGTTGCTTAGGATAATATAAGAAGTCTACCAGTCATTTCTGCTGTTATTCAATAGTTTTATGTTGTTTCTTACTGAATTGGATCGTTTCTTACTGAATTGGGTTTAATATCATTAAATATATAATTGTAAGTGGTGTTCAGGGCTTTTTTTGAGCAGGAATGCAGTTCCGGCTGGCTTGGTGACAGGAAGTGTGGACTAATATGCAAATGAGTTCTTATTGTGAAACAAAATGATGTCAGGGGGTGTGGCCTAATATGCAAATGAGTTCCTGCTGGGCTTTTTTCTACAAAAAAAGCCCTGGTGGTGTTTATCGATGTAGTGTGAGTTTAATACTTGTAAGCTACCTTGTAGGCTTTTTAAAACTGTAAAGGTAAGATATAAATATTCCAAATAAAATATTAGCTAAATAGTTGGAGAGAAAGGCCTGTTTAATATGTCTTGTTCAGTATTTACATTGCAATATTTAATATTTTAATGTTCATTACAGCAGCACACTAGAACCACACTGAACTTTAAAAAGTGTGCTGTTATTTGGTGTTCCTTGAAATTCAGTTCAGTTCAGTTACCTTTATTGGCATTAAAGGAGAGATAAAAGAGAGGGGGGAAATAGATGTACACACATATGCATACAAATAGATAAAACATGCCAACATGAATCAAGACAAAAGAGCATTCTAAAAGGGTCTAAAATCTGTACAGAAATAATTCAAAAGTCAATCTGTCTAATGCAAATTTAAATTGCAATACATTACTGCCTATAAGAAGAGCAGCCTGTAAAAACTTTACCACAGCATCAGTTGTGTTCCCATCTTTGTTGTTTAACAGATACAGAAGTTTATATGAATCTGGAAGCTCTAAGATACTATCAAGGATTAACGATGAAGTGCTGCTCTAAATATTAACATAATAGCATTCTAATAACACATGAGACACAGTTTCAGTGGACCCACTTGCACAAGGGCATAGTCTGTTAGCAAAAGGTGTACTGTTAAATCTTCCAGTTAAAATCGCTGAAGGGAGAGCATTGAACCTAGCAAGAGAAAGGATTCTGTGTAATGCTGGAGTCCGAAGTTGGTAAAAGTAGCTAGCAGGAAGGCCCACAGTGGGCAAGATCCCATGACTAAGAGGGGAGCATGTCTTATTTACTGCATTGTACAGTTCAGAGAGCTCTACCTCAAATAATCTGTTCCTTATTGTTTGCATTGCCTCTAATTCTGAAAGGGAGAGAAGAGATTCAAAGGAAATATTCAGTGTTCTTAGTTTTTTTTCAATATTGACCAGCCATGGGGAAATGTTAGATTCTGACAAGAACTGGGCACAGTAGCTAGAGGGCTCAGAAGCTAGAGGGCTCAGATCTATAGTGCAATCAAAGCCAACATTTAAAGGTCATAGACCACGCCCTTGTGGTCATAAAATTTTGGCCACATTCCAGGCATAAGGCCGCATACGGCACACAAGATGGAACACCCAAAATCTTCCATAGAAAGCCTTGTTCCGTAGAAAGCCTTGTTGTACTTGTTCGACTGCTTTATTTATTGATCAATCCAGATAGGAGCTCCATAGAGTAACTGAGGGCCAATTTTCAAATTAAAAACTTTTAGCATAGCTGGAACATTTTGGTTCCCTCTTTCAAAGAAATAGAAGCACAGAAGTGTGTTAACATTTGCTTTAGCATTATTAATTGTTACTTTGCATTGTTGGGTCCATTATGTAGTAGCCTGGAATGCAAACCTAAGTACTTAACGTGTTTTACTTGTTCAAGCTCGTGGTCGCCCACCCTCCAAGTATATTGCTTTCTAGATTTGGAGAAGACTAACACTTTTGATTTCTCATAATTTAATTCTAATTGATTGATTTTATAGTACTTTTGGCAGCGATTTAATAGCTGAAGTTAACCTACTCAGGAGTAGGACAATAGGACCATGTCATCTGCATAAAGCAAAATTGGGACATTGGTGGTACCCAATTTAGGACTGTAGCTGTCCACTTGGGTGAAAAAGGGGGTAAGATCAGATAGAAAAAAATTAAAAAGAAAGGATGCAAGAACACAGCCCTGTTTGACTCCTTCGTTGGTCAGGATTTTTGGGGTTAGTCTCCCTGAGACAGGGTATCTAAATTGACACAAAGTGGTCATATGGAGTCTACTAATTAGAAAAACAAGCCTCTTGTCTAGGGATGTATCAGCCATCTTCTCCCAAAGACGACTTCTGGGGATAGAATCAAAAGCTCCTTTGAGGTCTAGAAACGCAACATACAATTTGGATCTTCTGTGCCTTATATACTTATTGACAAGGTGAGAGAGAACAAGACAGTGGTTCAGAGTCAATTTCCCTTGGCTAAAGCCTATTTGCTCTGGGCCAATGTATTTCAGAGTTGTCAGTCAAGTGTGGAATTTATTTTGTAATAATTTTGCATATAGTTTACTGATAACAGATAAAAGGCTAATGGACCTAAAATTTGCAGGGTTTGAGTGGTCACCCTTCTTGAAAATCGGAACTATAATTGCATTGGTCCATGTTTTGGTCATGTGTCCTGTAGAATTTACAATGGTAAGAAAGGCAGTAAATGGAGGTGCCCACCATTCAGGATCTGTTTTTAAAATTTCTGCAGGTATCACATCAGTGCCAGGAGCTTTACCTGGTTTTAATTGGTCAATAAGAGGGACAAGTTTTGGAGTTACAGGGGGCCATTCAGGCATATTGTCAGGAACAAGGTTGGTCATATGGAAAGCAGCTAGAACCTCCTCTTGGAATAGATCAAGAAAGTATTGATACCAAGTAGAGGGAGCAATGACAGAAGGGTGGGAAATTCTTGGTCTAAGTGCTCTGTCCAAAATTGTTTCATTGCAGGATATAGCAGTTAAAAGTTGTTCCCATTGTTTTTGGACTCTTATTTGGGAGAACTGGGTTTGATTCCCCACTCCTCCACTTACAGCTGCTGGAATGGCCTTGGGTTAGCCATAGCTATTGGAGAGGGCAGCTGCTGTGAGAGCCCTCTCAGCCCCACCCACCTCACAGGGTGTCTGTTGTGAGGGAAGAAGATATAGGAGATTGTAAGTCGCTCCAAGTCTCTGATTCTGAGATAAGGACGGGGTATAAATCTGCAGTCTTCTTCTTCTTCTCTATCCCTGCAGTTCAGAATAGAAGACTGATTCAGTATTGATGGAATGGACAACTTGTTTCTACAGACCAAAAGATCCTAGCGGGTGGATCTGGTTCATGGGTCATAGGTTGTGAACTGTTGTTATCTAACTCAAGTGTAAGGACAAAGGGCAAATGGTTGCTGTAAAGCTTATCTTGATTTGAGAAATCACAAATGAGGGACTGAAGAGTTAGTGAAACTAGAATATGATCAATTACACTGCAGCCTCTAGTGGAGATAAAGGTATAGCTATCTCTCCAAAGACTCTCTCCAAAGAGTAAATGAAATTGGGCATATAGTTGTATAAGGTATTGTCCGGCTAAATTAAATATATTATCCCGGGAATATCTATTGCCAGGTAATAATAGAGCATTAAATGTCTCCATGTCAAGGCTGGACTTGGTAGCAAGATCCTGAATATTATTACCCACCCTGACAGTAAAATCCTCAGCTAGGATAATATCACTCTGGGGAAATAATTGGATCAGCTGTTCTATAAGGACCATCAGTCTGTTTCACTGGTTAGCCAGAGCTATTCTATCTTTTGAAGGAGATAAGTAAACAATTATTATAATAGAGACTCGATCAAAAGTGAACAAGGCTACAAGAGCTAGATCCTGGCAGTACTGACATTCCTGCAAACCAATGAGATTTACATTAAAAATTGTGGAAACAAATGTAGTAAGTCTGGCATGAGAACAGCTGTTATTTTTAGTCTTGGTTGCTGGCTGAGAAAAGTTGCTGGCTTTATACCCCTCAAGATACAGTGGCATGGTCAACCAACGCAGAAGAATAATATCGTGGATTCTAAGATACTCTAAGAACTCTTGGTCATCAGCTTTGCATCTCCATCCAGCAATATTCCAGGAAACCAGTGTAATTCTCTGGGCTACAAGATTGTTTAGCCAATCTCTCTGTGAGCTGGTGAAGGAATCCATTGAGATCGGGATTTACACCGCCATTATCCATAACCGGGATGTGATTCTGCAGAGCTGTAGGAGCAGAAGGTCTACAATGGGAGGTCTCACTATTCTTAAAGACAGACACTGGAGTGCAATATATGGAAGCCTCACAATTGAAGTTAGGTGTAGCTGTGCTTTGCTGGCCTCTGACATGACCACTGGGGGATAGTTTAGCTTCTTCAAATTCCAAACCTGCACAAAATCCAGAATTTCCTTGAATACTGCTTGGGGATAGCAGCTTTGGTTCCACCATTAAGTCTGAGGGAGCAGTTTGAGCAGCAGGTGAAGATACTAAAGTTCCTGTTTCCATAAAACTATTATCACTGATAGGAGAAAGTTGTGCAGGGAAAAAATTTGGTGAACTAACTCCATTGACAGTTTGTGAATTAATACACTGAGGACTAGAAGAGAGTGGTACAGCACAATCACAGCCTCCTCACCCCAGACCGACAGACGCTGCAAATCCTGTCACAGAAGGAAAGATTGAGGCAACAAGGGTCCTATAGTTGTATCTTTAAATACATGGCCTGGTGAGATACCTCTGACCTTCAGCCAGTCCTTGTTGTGCAATAAAAATCTTGGTATTGTAGGGCTGTATAAGGTCAGCAAAACTCTTTGGCTCTGGCTGGAGCTATTCAGTAGTTTTACTGAACATATATCCATTCACCTTAGGTGCCTCCCAAATAGCTCTATCAGATGGCATTTGACAAGAGGCTTGGTGTGCCACAAGAGGAGATAGTCTTGGTATAAAGCAACACATAAGCAGATTTGATGTGATTGCTGTTGTGTCTTGCAATTCAGTCCCTGAATTTACAACACAGTGCGAGTGCACGCACACAGAGGTGACCAGTGGGAAACGGCAGGTCGCTGGACGTGAGGACGAAAATGCACTCCACCTATGAAGATCTGTGGCGGGAAGTTTAACTGGCCAGGATTGGACCTGGCCAGGTAAGGAGGTTGTTCCGGGAGATGTATATAATCGGGGATCTGGTCCCGCCATGTTGTCTTTGTGATGTACTCGTCAATAAAGCATGCTGCCTTCTAAACAGAACTCAGTACATTACACAGGCGACGAAGGTGGGATCCTAGTCAGGTCTGCGGGCAGCTAGTTTCCCCCGTTGAGAAATTGCCAACCTGGCTGGAGACGAAGAAGGCACGCAGCCCAGAGGGGCAGAAGCACCCCGTCAAACCCAAAAGGTGGGAGACTTACGCAGAACATGTCAACTGCTACCTACGGGCGAACGTGATTACAGATGACAGCCGGAAGCGAGACGTGCTCCTGAGTGTCTGCGGGGATGCCACGTTCGAGATCACCAAAGGTGTCTCTGCCCCCGCAAAAGTCACTGCGAAAACTTACGAGGAGGTAGTCAAACTCCTGAACGAGCATTTCTTATCCCAGCTATCCATCATCGCCCACCGATTCCTGTTCCACAAGAGGGATCAAGGGGTAGGAGAGACGACTGTCATCTACCTGGCCATTCTCTGCCAAATCGCTGGAAACTGCAGCTTTGACAAGCTAGAGGAAGCCCTGCGGGATGGATTTGTCTGGGGCCTCTGGGATGAAAGGCTACAGCAAAAGCTTTTCACAAAGGATGAGCTGACCCTCCAACTCACCTTCAATGAAGCCACCGCATTTGAGAGAGCCGTCAAGGATCACTCCAGCCCTTGGGCGGAAGCTGTCCACCACGAGGAGATGGCGTCGGGTGACCACAAGGAGGAAGAGGCACATCAGTTCCGCCACCAACCAGGAAACGGGCCGAAATCTTCCACCCGGCTGCAAGCTACAGAGAGGCCTGCCAGCACAAAGTGTGCCAGCTGTGAAGACCCACATGAGTGACGGAACTGTTCCTACAGCAACACAGATTGTAGGAGCTGTGCAAAAGTGGGCCACATCATGCATACTTGCAGGGCCAAGACCAACTGCAGGTGCCGGTCCATGCACCATGACTCGACGGACGCTCACATGACCACATCGACCAGCATCCAGGTAATGAATCTGCCCCTGAACACCCCCAATAATGGACACCCCTGCATAATGGAGCTGGACTTGGAATCCTCCATCTCCTTAATATCAAAGGAGTCCCTAAGAAAACTCTGCCCCCACGGCCGGCCCCCGTTGTGGCCTGCTGATTTCATACTGTGGGACTTTCAGAAGAACCCCGTATGAGTTTTGGGGTGGGCCAGTATGAGGGTAGAGTTCAGTAACTTTAGGGGGGCACTGGACATACTTGTGGTCAAGCGCCAGCTCACCACATTACTGGTCCTGGCCTGGTTCAGACCTCTGGGCATACAAATAGTCGGGGTGCAGCAGATACAAATGCAGAATTTTGAAAATGTGTGCCAGGAATTTCTGGAAGTATTCAATGGGACCCTGGGGTGCTACAAGGGGCCTCCCATCACCTTACAGCTCGACCCTCATGTGAGACCAGTAAGGCTGAAGGCCAGTTGAGTTCCGTTCACTTTAAAACCAAAAATCGTAATGGAGCTGGACCGCCTCGTGGCCCAGGGAGTGCTAGAGCTGGTTTCCTACGCTTCATAGTCACTCTGGTGAAGCCAAATGGGAACGTGCGGATATGCGCAGACTATAAATACACAATAAATAAAGTCTCCAGGACAACCCGCCCCCTGTCTCAGTGGTTTTGGGGTTTGCTGTGGCTGCCGTGGGAATCCACTCAACGGCTGACAAGACCAGGGTGATAGCCCATGCCTCGACCCCCACATGCATGGGGTGGGCGCCATCCTGGGTCACCAACTTCCAGACGGGAGGGAAGTCCCCGGGCCTACTACTCTTGGACTCTGACCCCCACAGAGTGTAACTATGCCCAAATTGACAAGGAGGCATTGATAATAATAATATAATAATAATAATAAAAATTTATTTATACCCTGCCCTCCCCACCGAGGCAGGCTCATGGCGGGCATGTACAAATTCAATGACTACCCGTACGGCAGGCATTTCATGATTGCCTCACCCCAGACCGCCAGACGCTGCAAATCCTGTCACAGCGCATCCTGCAGTGGAACCAGTTGCTCAATTCGTATACGTGTAAGCTAGTTCACTGCCCTGGCAAAGCAATAGGACTTGCAGATGCCCTCAGCTGCCTTCCACTGCCCTCAATGGACCCAGACCCAGCCCTTGCCCACTACGTGATGCTACTGGAGCTCTACTGGACAGGCCCCTCCATGCCGCTGAGGTAGCTCAGGCCATGGGTAGAGACCGTATCCTTGCATGCGTTTTGGACTGGGTGGAGAGGGGGTGACCCACAGGCAAACTGGACGCTGATTTCAGGCCATTTGCATCCCACCGGGTTGAACTGTCCATATACAAGGGGTGCATTTTCTGAGGAAGCAGGGTGGTGATTCCGCCCCCTCCACTTTGGAAGCAAGTGCTCGAAGCCTTGCACGAGATGCACCCCGGGGATAGTGCATATGAAGGCCCTGGCGCGTAGTTATGTCTGGTGGCCGGGGATGGATGAAGAGATAAAGGGGTGGGTTAGAATGTGCCAACCCTGCCAAGAGTCTGGCCAGATCCACCCAGCGCCCCCATCCACCGATGGGAGTCCAGTCGTGTGCCGTGGTCCCGGCTACACCTTGACTTCGCGGGGCCATACCAGGGCCAAATGTTCTTTATCCTGGTGGACGCCTACACTAAGTGGTTGGAGGTGATTCCCGTAGCTTCAACCTCCACTGCTGCCATGGTCAGAGCCCTACAGAGGGTCTTTTGCACCCATGGGATCTCCAAGACCTTAGTCATGGACAACGGTACCACTTTTACTTCCTGGGACTTCCAGGAGTTCCTGAATAGGTACCTCATCCGGCACACACAGTCTGCTCCCTTTCATCCAGCCACTAATGGCCAAGCAGAGTGTATGGTGCGCATCACCAAGGAGGCCCTGGGTTACATAGTGCAGGGGGATTGGGACCATTGTCTGGCAGCCTTCCTTTTTGGGAACTGAATCACCCCCAACCCAGTCACCGGCTTAAGCCCTGCAGAGCTGCTCATGGGTAGGAGGTTAACCACTAGGCTAGATATGTTGAATCCCAACTGGGCCCTGGACCTCCTCAGCTCCCCCGAGATAAGAGAAGCCACTAGGGGGTTCTTTCCAGGGCATCCGGTCTATGTGAAGAACTTTGCAAGTGGGCCGGAGTGGTTAACAGCCCGAGTGCTGTGGGTCACCAGGTCCAGCTCTTACGAGGTCTCGTCAGAAGGGGGCCAGCTCCTCTGGAGACACATTGATCAGCTGCGCCATCGCACCTTGCTGGAAGAACTGGCAGAGCCGGGGGGAGTGGGGTGATAGCGGTAACGCCACCAGAAGCCACCCAGCCAGTGCCAGTCTCACTGGCCCTGCCGGTGGAGGGGCCCCGCAGTGGCTGGAGCGACCTCTCCCCAGTGGGCAGGCAAGGGGTGTTAATATCTGGTAGCCTGCTGTGAAGCATGGTAGATCATGAACTCTCAGAATGACAGGTGTCACATGACAGGAGTCACAAGACTACCCTGGCTGATGCAATAACTAGTAATAACTGGATGTGTCCAGAGGAGTCACAATGAGTCAGCAGAATTAGCTGATTGGTGGGCTGTACTGTTTAGCCAGCAGAATGCCAGAATGTTTTTTCTCTCTATGTGTTTGGATTACTGGCGAAGCATTTTGTTACTCTGGACCGCATAGGTATATATCTTCACTGCTGTAAATATTTTGTATAATACACCGTTTGTTATAAAAGCAACTGGTGTGTTGGCTCTTCATATCGACGTTCCTATTGCTAAGGCAACTTCCTGTTGTGGTCTATCTACACTGCACACGCTCTTGCCATCAGGGTTATGGGCCCAGTCCGTGCGCTGTGCAGTTAAGACCTGGAGACTGCCTGGCTGTGGAGGTTCGTTGGAGTTTGGAGAAGAGCCGTGCTGGCGCAGGAGGTGAAGTGTGAGTCCGAGGAGAGTGCTCACGCCGTGCCATTGTCCTTGTCGGTGAGTGACAAGGAAGAGGAGGAATTCCAGGTGTCTGTGGACGAAAGAGAGATGGCTCAACCACTGGCTGTTTTGGTTGAGAATCTCACTTCGGTGAATTATGCTGTTTGGTCTCTGCGTATGGAATTTTTCCTGAAGCTAGAAGGGCTGTGGGCGTTTATATCTAACCCCCCCCCCCGCTGCTTCGACAGCTAACAAGATTGTCCAGGAGCAGAAGGCTCTTGCATACATTATCCTCAGTGTGGGGGATGATCAGTTGATATATGTGAGAGGGAAGCCAACGGCGAGGGAGGCTTGGAATGCACTTCGTGGAATTTATGTGTATACCACTGCTGGGTCTCTCATGGCGTTAACACGCAAGATGTATCGCACATTGCTGGTGTCAGGTGGCTGTGTACGGGAGCATATTAAGGCTCTCACCGACTGCTTTATGGAGCTGGAGACCAGAGGCAAGGTCGTGACTGCAGACGACAGAGTTTATATTTTGCTTTCATCGCTGCCTCCAGAGTTTTCGCAACTGATAACAGTTCTGGAGTCTGTCGACGCCAACATTCTGACCATGGAGTACGTCTGTGCCCGGTTGTACGACTTCCAAGACAGGCTGACTGCAGCATCCCATTCTGGGAGTGGAGCCAGTGCACCTGCCAGTGGGAGTGATTCAAGGGCCGTGCTGAGTCAGTGGATCATTGCCAAGCAGCAGCAGGAGACCAGCCCAGCAGTACTACATGTGAGAAAGTGTTACCGGTGTGGGTCAGCTTCACACATCAGGAGGTTCTGTCCAGAAGCTGGGAGAAAGAGAAGGACATCTCTACAAAAACCAGTGAATTGTGAGGAGGCAAAGCTGGTGACTACGAGAACAACAGCACAGGGGTCTGTTTGGCTAGTGGACTCTGGGGCAACTAGTCACATTTGTACCTCTAAAGCTTTAATGAAATGTTCTCAGCAGGCTGTGTTATCTCATGTAAACCTCACTGATGGTTCTATGTCTGAGGTAGTGTGTAACGGCCGGGTAAACTTTCCAGCACTAGGCTGTGACCTTGAGGAAGTGCTGTGTGTGCCTGCATTACAGTCAAATCTGCTCAGTGTTAGCTCATTAGTTAAAGCAGGATATGAGGTGAATTTTTCTGACACAGGCTGTAAAGTGTCTAAAGGTGGAAAAATCCTCACAGAGGGAAAGTTGGTTGATAATATGTATGTGGTGGGGAGTGAAGCCGTTAAGGCAGATCAAGTGTCTAATGTATGCCCCCATGATTCATGTTTACACCTCCTCCACCGCAGACTTGGGCATTCAAGTTTTCATACTATTAGCAAGACGCTGTCTTTACTGCCAAATGCATCTGTAAAATCTTGTAAGGCATATCTACGTGTGCAAAAAGGTCAAAAGCAAGGCATTCCCGGTTGCAAAGGAGAGCACGAGAGTGTCTGAGCGGCCACTAGCTCTAGTCCATGCCAATATTATTGGGCCATTTCCAAAAAGTCATTCATCTAATAGATATGTATTTCTGATAGTGGATGACTGTACGAGATATTGTTGGTCTTACATACTGAAACAGAAATCAGAAGTGTTTCAATGTTTTAAGCAGTGGGCAAAGAGGGTACAGAAGCAGCTTGGAGTGCAGCTGCTAACTCTACAAACTGACAAAGGGGTGAATTCATGTCAAATCAGTTTGGTACATGGATGAAGCACCAGGGGATTGTACCAGTGTGGCAAACCCAGCAATACCTTCAGAAAATGGGGTGGCTGAGAGGAAAGCCAGCATATTGCAAACAATGATGTATGCCATGTTAGATGATGCATCTCTACCTATTGCATTTTGGACTGAGGCATTCATGGTAGCCACATTCTTGAACAATAGATTGTGGATGAAGGCTACAGACGATATCCCCTATAAGGCTATGTTCAAGAAGGAGCCTAGTTTAGAGTTCGTAAGAGTGTTTGGAACAAAAGCCTGGGTTAATATTCCGCTGAAATTGAGAATAAAAAGAGGTGCCAGATCCAGAAGATTGGTATTTCTGGGATACCAAACCAATATGAAATCATATAGGTTTAGCGACACTGAACAAAAGGTGATGTTCAGTAGATCTGCTAACTTCAGTGAGCATAGCAATTGGGCTAAGCTGCATGGGACAGAAGGGAATACTCATGTATTGCTGCCACTGAATGATGATAGTCAGGAACAAGATTCTTCACCAGTGCCTGTTGTGGTGCAGCAGGAGGTGGCTGAGAATGAGCAAAGAGCTTGTCAGGAAACTCGAGTTTCCTCCCAGAGTACAAAAGGTGTTCCACCTGTATGGTATGGTTTTGATAACAGTATAAACCATGTATATGTGTCTGAACCTGAGAGTTATCAAGAAGTAATGACTGGCAGATGAGGAGAAAAAGGCTTGGCTGGAAGCCATGGAAAGAGAATATTTCTCTCTGTACAAGAATGGAATGTTTTCTCCCACAGGGAGGCCGAAAAAAGCAGTTAGCTGAAAATCTATGTGACTTGTAAAAATGTTCCATTGCTAATCTGTTTACTAAATGTCTGTAAAATGTAAAGGCATGTAAAACTGACTGAATTATTAGACATGCGTTCACTAGCAGTCTAAGGAGGTGTGTTAATATCTGGTAGCCTGCTGTGAAGCATGGTAGATCATGAACTCTCAGAATGACAGGTGTCACATGACAGGAGTCACAAGACTACCCTGGCTGATGCAATAACTAGTAATAACTGGACGTGTCCAGAGGAGTCACAATGAGTCAGCAGAATTAGCTGATTGGTGGGCTGTACTATTTAGCCAGCAGAATGCCAGAATGTTTTCTCTCTCTATGTGTTTGGATTACTGACGAAGCATTTTGTTGGCTCTTTATATCGACATTCCTATTGCTAAGGCAACTTCCTGTTTTGGTCTACCTACACTCTGCACATGCTCTTGCCGTCAAGGGGAGCCCCTGGAGCAGCTGCAGGCACCAGACAGAGCTCTTCTGGCTTCGCCCCACAATGAGGAACCAGAGGCCCTTGCAGCAACAGCAGCCACTCCAGCTCCGCAGATCGAACCTAGGAGGTCGAGCAGGGAACGAAGGCCATTGTTAACCAATTACAGATCCACCTAACAGTAACAGGATTTTACCAACTTGTCAACAAGGATAGTATGTGGAACCTTATCAAAAGCCTTACTGAAATCAAGATAAATTATGTCTACAGCATTCCCATGATCTAGCAAGGTAGTCACTTCCTCAAAAAAAGAGATCAGGTTAGTTTGACATGACTTGTTCTTGAGAAACTCATGCTGGCTCTTAGTAATCACATCTATTCTTTCTAAATGTTCCAGGACCGACTGTTTGATGATTTGTTCTAAAACTTTTCCAGGTATAGACGTCAGCTGACGGGTTGGTAGTTACCCGGATCCTCTTTTTTCTCCTTGAAGATGGGGACAACATTCGCCCACGTCCAATCTTCCGGCACCTCTCCTATTCTCCAGGAATTCTCAAAAATAATAGCCAGAGGCTCAGAAATTATATCCGCAAGCTCTTTTAGAACCCTTGGATGCAGTTCATCTGGCCCTGAGGACTTAGTTTCATTTAAAGAAACTAAGTGTTTATGTACTACCCCTATGCTGATCCTAGGTTGGAACTTCATACCCTCCTTATATGTTCTATTTTTGCCATGTTGAAATTTGCCATTTTATGGGGAAATTAGTAGAGTCAGAGCATAGGTAGAGCTATTTTGGAGCAAGTTCCCACCAAATATATACCAAGATCCAGTTTCAGAAAGAAGACTCTAGATTTAAAACAGTTTAAATGTTTTACTTAAAAAAAAGATGTTAAAAACACAGTCACACTTAAAACAATCAAAACATACACACAATCAAGAGCTAGGAAAATTAGGAGTGAAAAGCAGAGACTGTTAGGATCAGTTATGGGGACTATACTACTGTTCTGGATGTGCAGACATCTTCGCAGCAGAGATTGGGGAAGAAAAGAGGGAGATGGCCATGATCATCATGTCATATCTCAGAGGACCCAAAACTAGCATAATGGGATATGTCAGCCATCAATATTATCTTACTGGCACCCTCAGATTGCACAATGGGGCAAGGTTCGCTCTCATGTTTTATAGTGTTTGGAGGGGCAGGCTCCGTTCTTGGAATATGATCAATGATCATTGATGGGTTTGAATGGATTCCCAGTTTGAAACAAAAGGTGGAAATGTGTTCCTGATGTGTGTCAGGAAGAGCCATCTTGTTTAATTTAGAGATTAATTTTATCTCAGTACTCTGGGAAAATGGAAGGAAGGAAGGGGTTTTTGGGCAATAGTAACACAAAAGGTGTCTTGATAGAGTGTTTGGAGACAGGGGAGGATTAGATGCTTCTAGCCAGCTATATAAATGCAGATACTATACCCGGTAGAAGTCATCGTTACTGACATTCCATCTCAGGGTGGGGAAGAAGGAGACTGGAACTAGCGTCAAGGACGCCTGTTTTGCAACCTTCGACAGAAACCATTTTTGGAGAGCCTTGTCAGGCTTTTGGTCCAAGCAGATAGTACTCTCACGTGGCCTGTTTTTGTAGGATCTCTAGTTCAGGCCAGAATATGGGGACCCCATTGCTTGTTGAGGTGTTTCCATCAGTCAGGTAGCGTCTCTTGGCTAAATCTTCTCTGACCTGTTTCCCTTTGCCTTATGAAGGGCCTGGCTCATCCTGGGGCCAGCCTCTTTGACAGATCCACCCCTCTGGAATTCCCATGGGATCTGAGAAATTCCTGTGGGAAGCTGTTGTTACCCCCACACCCCAGCTGCTCATTAGGCAATGGGCTTTCAAAGCAATGGAGCAACAGGCTTTTGCTTAAAGGGCCCCACACCATGTGTTGCTGCTTTGGCTCTTGGACACAGAGGGTGAGTCCCTGGCTACCTCAGAGTTGGGAAGCCCAGAGACTGATCAGGGTCTCAGCATCTTGTCTCTTCCCTACAAACTGGGATTCTATACTGTTTAATTCTAGGCTTTGTTCCTGATGTCTGAATACAGAGCTATTCCATAAGATTCCATAAGACAGGTGTTGAACCTTGTTGAACCTTCAGGAAGTCCTGGAATTTTGGGAAAGGGGAGCAATTACCACCGCAGAATGGCTGCTGTGGGGGCAGCACTAGTCTCAAAATTCTGGAAGGCTGCAAGCCAAGTGCTGTGTGTTGTCATATGATGGAGGCACCAATTTCCAAATAGGCATTCCCTGTAGATGCAAAGGCAGTGTCTCTTGGGATCTTCTGAAGCACCTCCTTCACCAAGAAGGCGACCATAAAAATCAGTAAGTGTAAGAAGCAATCAATGTTATCTAATAAATTGTAACTAATAATATTTTTCTACCTATAAAATTGTTAATCAGATCTTACATTGTTAAGTGCAGATTATTGATATACTTTTGATTTTGATCTGGCTTTCAAGTACATTTACATTTCTGACATTTCTGATGTTTGACATTAGGTCATTGTAAGCATAAACATATTGGACATATGCTACTCAATTCTGTCTCTTAGTCCTTTTGGACATTATCATTTTATTCTTATTTTAGTCTTTAATTTAGTCTTTAGTCTTTGCAGCCTAATTTTGATCAATGTATGCAAAAATGCATTCCATTTTTCTTGAAATTCAGATTCTGGTCATTTATGCAAGCAGGATGTTAACTCTGCCATTTTCATATAATCAGTTAGTTTATTTTTCCACTCAATCAATGCTGGGCATATTTCAGCTTTCCATTTTGATGCAAATACCACTCTTGCCACCGTCACCATATATTTCAATAGTTCATTTTGAATTTTTGATACATTAGATGGTTCTGTGTTTAATAACATATTTTTTTATTCATCAGGAAGTTAACTTTCAATATCTTTTGTATTTCTTTGTGGATCTTTATCCAGTATCTTTTAGCTTTGTTACAAGACCACTACATACGATAGAAGGTTGGATCTGTACTCTCGCATTTCCAACATCTGGCATTGTGGCTCCTGTTTGCTTTTGCAATTTCTGTGGGTGTGATGTACTATCTGAAGAACATTTATACCAGTTCTCTCTTAGTGTTTGAGATTCAGTAAACTTGATTTCTTTTGTCCATAAGTTTTCCTACTGGCTCATAGGGTTATTCTCACTTGTTCTGCTTCTGTTTCATATTGCAATAACATTTTATATATTTGTCCTAATAGATGTTTTAGATCACCTGTAATCAATTGTTCATAAGCCGTTTTCTGTCTTAGATGGCCCCCTTCTTTTGCTGTTAATTCTTTGTATTTTGATGCCATCTGATGATATGTCAGCCATTTAATATTCTTTCCTTCATTTTTTATATCTTGCCAAGATTTTATTCTTCCATGTCTTATATAATTATAGGTTAAGTGATCTTTTTTTCCCCTGGTGCTTGCATCACAAAGACATTGATTGGCAATGTCAGTGGTGAAGTAGGTGGGCTTATTCTGTTTTTACACTGAAACCATATTCTCAGCAACCCATCTCTCATTGTATGGCTACCGTCTTGTTTTTGAATAGCTTTTCATGACTTCTTGTTCTATAAATAATTGTGATTTCCTTCCTAAGTATTGTTTATTTCCAGTTTAATATTCCTCTCATCTGGGTTTATAATCCATTCTGATATCCAAACTAGTGCTGCTGCTTGATGATATAACCTAATATTTGGTATTGTCAAACCTCCTCTCTTTTTCTCATCTTGCATTATTTTAAACCCTACTCTTGTTTTTTTCCTATCCTATATGAAGTTGTTTGTAGTTTTCTGCCAGTTATTTTAGCACCTTTTATTCTATATCAATTGGTAGCATTTGAAACAAAAAGGTCAGTTTTGGCAAGACATTCATTTTGATGGCAGAGATTCTGCCCAGCCATGAAATATTCAGTTTGTCCCATTTTTGCAGGTCTTCTATGATGCTTGTCCATACTTTTTGACAGTTATCTTTGTATAGATTTTTATTTCCCCCCGTTATATTAATGCTCAGATATTTTATTGATTTTTTTGGAACAAGGCATCCAGTTAATTCCTATATTTCTTCTTCTTTTTCATTGGTTGGATTTAATAAGATTATCTTGGTTTTCTTTTTGTTCAGTTTATATCCAGAATGAGTTCCAAAATTGATTATCTGTTCCATTGTGTAATTCAATAGGCTATAAGGTTGTGTCACTGTTATGACCACAGTGTCTGCATAGGTTTTCATCTTATATTCTTCCTTATCTTCCTTTATTCCAGTGATCCTATATCTTGTCTAATTTTATTGGCCACTATTTCCATTACTAAAATGAATAATAGTGCTGATATTAAGCATCCTTGTCGAGTTCCCTTTGCAATCACAATTTTCCCCAATAAGGAACTATTAAAAAGATTCTGGCATATTGATGGGTGTAAATACTTTTAATCCAATTTAAAAATTCATTTCCACAGACCATGATTGGATTTTTGACTTGGAGAACAGAAGCTTATTTGGTTTTAGTATTCAAAGAAAAAGGAGAAGTTGCTCTCTGTGTGGATACATTTGTTTTAAAACTTAGGGACATATGAAAAGCTGTGTCTATGTAAGTGCTGGTAAGTTTTGTATTTTACTGGAAAAAACAAGACTCCCCCTCACTTAAAGACTGGTTCACAAAATATTGGACTCACCTATTAATGGACAAAATAGCAGACAATATCAAAACAATGGAAGTCTCAACCCAACATTCGAATTACCATGCTCAGTGGTTCCCTCTACTCCAGAACACTGATGAACTATTGGAAAACTACAAAACTTTAAACTTTCAATTTTCCCATTTGTTGAAAGCCAGTTGGTTACTTTAATCTCCAATGGACATGTTGTTGGAAATAAGTAGTCAGCAAGAATTTGTAAAGTTAGGTTTTCTTTTGTATGTTTTTATTTGAATTATTTGTGTTGTTATAGAAATAAGAAAATTCAGAAAATTTATAAAAATGTATATAAAAAAGATATTGTATTACCCCCCCAAAAGGCATGATTTTGTTGAATAAGGTCGTTTGGACCCACTTGAGAGGCAGTATTACTTTAACAGTCAGATGGAGTTTGAAACTCTTTTTACTGAATTAAAGCAACACATGAACCACTAAATTATAATGCTGCTTGGTAATTGGATGTTCTTTAAGACATTAAATCATGGCAATGCACAGCCTTGAAGGGAAATATTGAGGTTGGTTGGTGGTTTGTTCTTAGTTCAAAATGAAACCTTGTATTTCCCAACTAATAACCGGTTAATACATTAAAACCTTTATTTAAAAATAGATTTATCATTCTAGATGTGATTAAAGAAAACATTTTTAACAGATACATGGAAGACTGACATACTACATAGAAATCAGTCCTACTCAAGCATGTGTAATTCCTATTTAAGGCTGGCACACCCACTAGGTGACCAAATTGGGCGTCCCCCACATCCAGGGGTGAGGATGGGTGTCTCAGCACACTTCCCAGTGGGTAGATTTGGGTACTCCTCCTCTCGGAATCAAGTGCAGGTTGGTCTCTCAGTTTTTCCTCATTTCCCTTCTGTGGATCATCTCTTAGTACACACCTCCCTTGGCTGCATCAGGGCCTGTTGGAGCAAGGCAAAGTGACTAGGGTGCTTTTGCTTACAATGCCTTGTCAATTTTGCCGAGAGGGACATGCAGTATCAAAAGGGCAAAAGACTTCAGGGGTTGCTTCTACTGTTCTCAAATGTCCCTGGGAGGGGGGAGGACACCGGTGTGTATGCCCTAATGGATGCCATCTCTTTCTTTGTTGTGGTCTCTCTCCCCTTTTGATCTGTGCACAGGAGCCCTTCCTATTGACTGCTTCGCTTGTGAAGTGGGGACTGCAGTTGTCCTGTGTAGCAAAATCACTGGGCTTAGTTTCCATCTCTTTTTGGAAATTGGAGGAATCGTGGGAGTTCTTCACTGCAGCAAGGGGGAGAGATGTGGCAGGGGCAGAAGTGAGGGGAGGCCTGGGTCATTTTTGGTCATGCCCTCACCCTTCCCCACCCTTCCTTTATATAAGGGGATATCTCCCTCCTGGTCCCACGCTGGGAGGCTTGCCCGTGGATGAGGGTAGGAAGGGCAAAGGTGGGCAGGGTGGTGAGGAAGGAAGTTGGGGTGGGGGGGCTGTCAGTGGAGAGGGAGGCCAGTGGGGTGGGGGGGGTGGGGGCCTTGCATAGGGCACCAAAATGCCTGACACTGGCCCTGTTCCTATTCATTCTAATTTAACTATAAGAAGGTTAAGTTTCAAAGCTTCTTACCCAGAGTTCTGTGAAAAAAGTGAAAACAGATTCCTCTGAATTCCAGATCTCAGAGGTTATAAGGTATGGCCAGATTATATATAGTAGGGGTGTCAAACTCATTTGTTATGAGGGCCGGATCTGACATAAATGAGACCTTGGAGGGCCGGACCATGTTGGTCCGGGCCTGGCCGGGCTGTGTGTGCTCCCATTTAAGATTAGGCAGCAGAGATAGAAACTTTATAAAGGATGCAGACAATTAAAGATTTTTTTAAAAAAAAAAAACCCTTAAAACATGCTTAAAACATTAGCACTTGTTGGTCTTAAAGGTGTTTTCTTTGTATTTCTCCCAGGGGATCCAAGGAACTGGGCAAAGGAAGCTCTGGCTCTTTCCTTCCTTCCCCAGGGGACTAGAAGGGGGTGGAGCCTCAGCCAGTAGAAGGAAGAGAGGCTTGGCTCAGTAGCTCCAATGTGCAATTGAAAGAACCCGGCAAAGCAAGCTCTGCCTCCCCCTCCTTCCTCCCCAAAGAAGGAGCCTCAGCCAATGGAGAAAAGAAAGGCTTTACTCTGTAGCTCCTGTGTGATTGAGAAAGCCTGGCAAAGCAAACTGTGATGCAAAAAGAAACAAGATAGAGGGAGAAGGAGAAGGAAGCAGATGACAGCCAATTGCTCGGGGGGCTGATAAGAAACCTCTGAGGGCCTGATTTGGCCCCCAGGCCAGATGTTTGACACCCCTGATATAGAGGTTATCACATAGACCAACAGAAAACTTTATTAAACCTTCTAGTTCATGCATCCTGAGCATGATCTGATAGACACTGTTCACAATGGGATTTTTTCTGGGCATCAAATCAACTATGGAACATTGTTCTTTATGTTGAGAGCTACTATGTCAGAAGATCAAAATTTCATAACTCATTCTAACAATGAAAACACATCTCTTCACTCTGTCTGCCTACAAAGCTGAAGAAAGAAGGTTGTAACTTTTACAGAAAACCTGAAAAACTCTACAAGCAAAATTCAGTCAAGCCCCAAACATATCATCAGTGACATACCTAGCTTTTTTGGTGCCTGTGGCAGATAATTTTTTTTTAACATCTCCTGTAAGGGCTGTCAGGGTCAGCTTGGGGAAAGTGACCACTGTGAGTTTTCCTGTCACCTACCTCCAGTACCTCAGGCACACAATATAAAATCCTGTCAGAAAATAGCTAAGCACTAGACTTTTTAAAATTCAAAACCAAAAAGTATATTTATTGTTTTACAAAAGGCAAGGGAAGGGAGTGAAATAATAGTTATTGGTTATTATAAACAAATCAGTTGACAGACAGGAGTTCAACTAAAACAAATAATCTCTAATCACCAGAGATGTTGGCAGGCTGAAGTACTATTAAAATATCATCTAGCAGTCTTAAGATTTATAAACTAACAAGCAGATACTAAACAGACAGGCAGTGCTTGCTTAGTACTAGGAAACACTCTATCCAGAGAAGGATTATAGAATAAAAAAGGGTCGCACACTCTTTGTCTTTCACACAGAGGACTATCTGACTTGTGCCAGAAATATCCTCACACAGACACTCTCTCACTAGTATACAGGCACACTCCAGACCAGGGGTGGCCAAACTTGCTGCGTGCAAGAACCATATAAACTAAATGCCAGATGCTCAAGAGCCGCAATGTGAGAGACGGGTTTTGGGGAATGGCCTGAAAGTGACATCACAGCAAGGGGAGGGGTTTCTGCACTGGATGTGACATAATTGGAAGGGGTGGAGCCCAAGAAGTGACATCACTTGACCTTTGACCAGAAAATGACATCACTGGACATGACATCACAAATTGATGTCATATCCTTACTTGGCACCTACCCCTCTAGTCTGTAGATGGTAAAAACAGAAAAAAACAAAGTGATAAATAGGTATTGCTAATAACATTTATTCTAGTGTCTGGCCAAAACATGCATAAAGATATGTGAAGCAGTTAAATTAGAAATGTTTTATTTGCTGTTGCTAGTAGAAGCCATGTCAGTTGTAGAAGTAGAAGCCTTGTGAGTCTCCATCCTGGCTGTGAGTTGTTGGAAATCTGGCTGATATGTTGTCAGGGCTGTATGAATTAGCTCCATCAGGTGTTGATTAGTGAAGATTGCCCGATGCCTTGACTTCCCAAACTTCATCACTGAATACATTGATTCACAACAGTATGTAGTGCTGAAGACTGAAATGAGTCATGCACTGGTTTTCTTGAGTTCAGGATATTTGTTTTCTGGAACTTGCCTCCAAAACTCAACTGTTGACTGGGTCTTATGGATCATCTTCAGACGCAGGTCCTCTTTCAATTCAATACTTTCCATTTCCACAGCAGATGGTTCTGTAACCAGTGGTTTAGGTATTGGCAACCATCTTTGATCACATCAACCTGGAATGGATTTACAAGAAATGTAAAGCAAGGTCTCAGATTTTCCAAGTCCTCAAACCTCTCTTGGAAATTATCCAGCAGCTTCATCACTAAATACATTGATTCACAACAGTATGTAGTGCTGAAGATTGAGATGAGTCATTCACTGTAATTCTTTGTAGTCTTCCAGTGTGTGGTCTTTTATTTGAACTTTAGATGTGTTAATTCTCCTTTTGAGTTTGGGAAAGTGAAGGAAATTCTTTGATGATATGTCTTTTTGTAAAAGTCTTAATTTACCCTGAAAACTGAAAATTGACAGAGTAAAATTTGAAATAACTTTATCCTTCCCCTGGAGTCCCAAGTTGAGAGTCTAGAGATGACTCATTATTTATTTATTTATTTTATGACTTCTATCCCGCCCTTCCCAACAAGTGGCTCAGGGCGGCTTACAACACAGGAATCTGACATAAATAGGCGTTAAACATAAAGCATTAAATTTAAACATTAAACATTTAAAACATTGAACCATTTAAAAGATTTAAAACATTTAAAACATTGGGGGCAGCAGACATCCAGTATAACTACGCTCAGTTTCTTCTACCAGCTAGTCATAGGCCAGCCAGAAGAGGGTTGTCTTACAGGCCCTGCAGAACTGGGCGAGGTCCCGCAGGGCCCTCACCTCTTCCAGCAGCTGGTTCCACCAGGAGGGGGCCATAATAGAAAAGGCCCGGTACCTTGTCGATTTTAAGCGGGCTTCCTTTGGCCCAGGGATATCTAGGAGATTTTGAGTTCCCGATCTCAGTACTCTCTGGGGAACATGCGGGGAGAGACGGTCCTTCAGGTAGGCAGGTCCTAGGCCATACAGGGCATTAAAGGTAATAACCAGCACCTTGTACCGGACTCGGTAAGCTATCGGCAGCCAGTGCAGGTCCCGGAGCCCCGGCCGGATGTGCTCCCTTCTTGGGAGCCCTAACAACAGCCGGGCCACGGCATTCTGCACTAGCTGCAGCTTTCGGGTTCGGCACAAAGGCAGCCCCATGTAGAGAGCATTGCAGTAGTCCAACCTCGAGGTGACCGTGGCATGGATCACTGTTGCTAGATCGTCACGTTCCAGGAAGGGGGCCAACTGCCTTGCCCGCCTAAGGTGAAAAAATGCGGACTTGGCAGTGGCTGCTATCTGAGCCTCCATCGTTAAGAAGGGCTCCAATAGTACCCCCAGGCTTTTTACCTTGTCCGCCGCTATCAGCGGCGCACCCTCAAAAGCTGGTAGGGGGATTTCCCTCCCTGGGCCCCGACGACCCAAGCAAAGGACCTCTGTCTTCGCTGGATTTAGCCTCAGCCCGCTCAGTCTGAGCCACCCAGCCACTTCCTGTAATGCCCGGTCTAGATTTTCTGGGGCGGAGACTGGTCGGCCGTCCATAAGTAGATAGAGCTGGGTGTCATCAGCATACTGGTGACAACCCAGCCCATACCTTCGAGCAATCTGGGCAAGGGGACGCATATAGATGTTGAATAACATCGGGGAGAGAACCGCCCCCTGAGGCACTCTGCAATCAAGCGTTCGCCTCTGGGATAGCTCACCCCCAATCACGACCCTTTGACCCCGACCTTCGAGGAAAGCCACTGTAAAGCCAACCCCTGAATCCCCGCGTCGGCGAGGCGGCAGGTCAGTAACCGATGGTTGACCGTGTCGAACGCCGCCGACAGGTCCAACAACATCAGCACCGCCGAGCCGCCCCGATCCAGATGCCGTTGGAGGTCATCCACGTGAGGGACATATGATCTTGCATCCAGTCTTCATTTTTCAGCTGGGGGTAGACTGTTCTTTTCTTCAAGAATAGTGATAATAGGCTCCAACAAATCCACAAACCTGGTTAAGACGTTGCTGGTTGACAGCCACCTAACATTGCTGTGGAAGGAGACATCAGTGGGACTGTCTAAAAGCTCTAGTTCTTCAACAAAATTCCTGAACTGTCTGTGGGTCTTCCCTTTGGGCATATGAAGTTGATAATTTCCAGAACCGGTTTCATGACCTCTTCACATTTGAAATATCTGGCTGCCAGGTGCTCACAATGAATAATATAGTGAACAGGGAAAAACTCTGGAAACCTAGTGTCACTTTTCATAAGCGCAATTAATCCTGCATGTTTCCCCATCATTGCAGGTGCGCTATCTGTGGCAGTGCTGACCAGTTTATCCAGTGGAATTCCAGCAGCTGTCAAGACTCCATCAAGGGCATCTTTAAAGTCAACACCACAAATTGTTTCTTTTAGTGTGACCAAGTCCAACATCTCTTCTTTCACAATGAAGTCAGAGGAAACATAGCGGGCAAATATTGCAAGCTGTGGGTTGTCTTGTATGTCTGTGGATTCATCAAGAGCCACGCTGAATGCCAGGGAATCCATCAAGTCTCTATGCATCTTGCCTGCAACATCAGCACTGATCTGGGAGATACGCCTCTCTATAGTGTGATGCGAAGCTGGTGTTGTGCTATTAGTCGCTGAACTTTGGTGTTTTGGGGATCTGGCACTGTGAGCATTTCAGCAAAAGCCTTCTTCATATATTCACCATCAGAATATGGCTGTTTGGCACGAGCAATATTCCATGCCAGGACAAAACTGGCTTCAGTATTGTATCAGCTTCCTTGCTGAACATGGTCAACAGTGTCTGCTGCTTGCTTAGTGCTGCTTTTAAAGCTGCTAACTTAGTCTTCCGTCATTCTGACTTGGGTGGATAATCAATTGAAAAGTTTTGGTGATGTGTTTCATAGTGACGTTTCACATTGCTGAGTTTGTACTGACTGAGTGAGGAATTACAGATAAGACACAAGGGTTTGCCTCCTTGATCAGTGAATGCAAACTCCTCCTCCCACTCTGGTCTGAAACCTCTGTTTTCTTCATACTTTCATCTTTTACCGTGTGATGATGCCATCTCTTTCCACAGAATTTTGAGCTTTGTAGTTCTTGTGAAGTCTAAAATGTGTATCCAAAACAAGGGAGATATGAGAACTACACCTTACTGGTGAAATATCACATTTCAGAAATCTGTCATGAGATGGGTGAATACAAAATTTGTGCTCCCTCAGACACTGTAATATACTGAGTTCAGAGACGTTTATAAGGCAACATGCTTTATTGGCGAGTACATCACAAAGACAACATGGCGGGGCCGGGGCCCCTCTTATATACATTCCCCGGAACAACCCACATTCTGGTCAGGTCCAACCCTGACTGGTTAAACTTCCCGCCACAGATTCCCTTCATCCCTTACAGTCAGGTGACCCACGGCTTCCCCTGGTCGCCTCAGCACGCCTAGTTGTACTGTGTTGTAAATTCAGGGACCAAAATGCAAGACACAACATTCCTCTCTCCCTCGTTCAAGAAACTTAGTCTTTCAAATAAGTGGGTGGCCATTCCCTTCTTGACCTCCTAGGTTCGATCTGGGGAACTGGAGCAGTTGCTGTTGCTTCTGGGGCCACTGGTTCCTAATCGTGGGGCGAAGCCAGAAGGGTGTGGTCTGGTGCCTGCAGCCACATCGGAGGCTCCCCCTGCACCCCTTCTGTAGAGGGGTCGTTCCAGCCACTGCGAGGCTCCTTTGCCGGCAGGGCCAGCGAGGCAGGCACTGGCTGGGTGGCTGTTGGTGGTGTTCCAGCAATCTCCCCGCTCCCAGCTCCTTCAGACTCTGCCAGTTCTTCCAGCAGTGTGTGACAGCACAGTTGGTCTATGTGTCTCTGGACAAGCTGGCCCCCCTCTGACGAGACCTCGTATGAGTGGGACCCGGTGACCTGCAGCACTCAGGCTGGTAGCCACTCCGGCCCACTTGAAGAAGAAGAAGAAGATATTGGATTTATATCCCGCCCTCCACTCCGAAGAGTCTCAGAGCAGCTCACAATCTCCTTTACCTTCCTCCCCCACAACAAACACCCTGTGAGGTGGATGGGGCTGGAGAGGGCTCTCCCAGCAGCTGCCCTTTCAAGGACAACTTCTGCCAGAGCTATGGCTGACCTAAGGCCATTCCAGCAGGTACAAGTGGAGGAGTGGGGATTCAAACCCGGTTCTCCCAGATAAGAGTCCACACACTTAACCACTACACCAAACTGGCTCTCAGACCAAACACCCTGGGAAGAACCCCCTAGTGGCCTCTTTTGTCTCGGGTGAGCTGCAGAGGTCTGGGGCCCAGTCAGGATGCAACCTATCTAGCCTAGTGGTCATCCTCATACCCTTGAGCAGCTCTGTGGGGCTTAGGCCGGTGACTGGGTTAGGGGTGATGACCTCCAACGGCAACTGGATCGAGGCGGTGTAGCAGTGCTGATGTTATTAGATCTGTCGGCTGCATTTGATACGGTCGACCATCGGCTACTGATTCACCGCCTCGCCGACATTGGGGTTAAGGGGTCTGCTTTACAATGGCTCTCCTCTTTCCTCAGGGGTCGGGGACAAAGGGTGGCGATCGGGGGTGAACGATCCCAGAGGCGCACACTAGATTGTGGGGTGCCTCAGGGAGCAGTCCTCTCCCCGATGTTATTTAACATCTATATGCGCCCCCTTGCCCAGATTGCCAGGAGGTTTGGGCTGGGCTGCCACCAATATGCAGATGACACCCAGCTCTATCTGCTAATGGACGGCCGGCCCGCCTCCCCCCCGGAAGACCTGGATCGGGCGTTACAGGCTATCGCAACGTGGCTTAGACTGAGTGGGCTGAAGCTGAATCCGGCAAAGACAGAGGTTCTCTGTGTGGGTCGCGGCGCTCCAGGGGAGGAAATATCTCTCCCGACCTTCGATGGTGTGCAGCTAAAGGCGGCGCAGCAGGTGAAGAGTCTGGGTGTTTTACTGGAGCCTTCATTATCAATGGAGGCCCAGATAACAGCCACTGCCAAGTCAGCTTTCTTCCATCTGAGGCGGGCAAAGCAGTTGGCCCCTTTCCTGGAGCGTCGGGACCTAGCAACGGTGATCCATGCGACGGTCACCTCACGATTGGACTACTGTAACGCCCTCTACATGGGGCTGCCTCTGTGCCGGACCCGGAAGTTACAGCTAGTGCAGAACGCGGCGGCCAGGCTGTTACTTGGTCTCCCAAGATGGGAACATGTGCGGCCGGGGCTACGCGAACTGCACTGGTTACCGATTGTATACCGGGTCCAGTACAAAGTGCTGGTTATCACCTTTAAAGCCCTATATGGCCGAGGACCAGCCTACCTGAAGGACCGTCTCTCCTCGTATGAACCCCAGAGAGACTGAGGTCAGTAGGAAAGAACAGACTGACTACCCCTGGGCCAAGACAAATTAAACTACAGAATACTCGCTCTCGGGCCTTTTCGGCCGCAGCCCCACATCTCTGGAACCAACTCCCAGAGGAGGTGCGGGCCCTGCGGAACCTTGATCAGTTCCGCAGGGCCTGCAAGACCACCCTTTTTAAATTAGCTTATGAATAACTGAAATCCGCCATCAACATCAACTAGAAGAGTGTCAAGGATAGCGTCAAAAATGTTTTAGTTAATTGTTTAATTCTGGTTTTTAAGGTTAATTTAATGTTTAATTTAATGTTTTTACTGTAATTGTTTTATTGTTGGTGCACCATTGGTCACCGTATTGTTAGCCGCCCTGAGCCTGCTTCGGCAGGGGAGGGCGGGGTATAAATAAAATTTATTATTATTATTATTATTATTATTATCCAGTTCCTGAAAAGGAAGGCTGCCAGGGAGTGATCCCAATCCTCCTGTACTATGTAACCCAGGGCCTCCTTGGTGGTGTGCACCATGTACTCCGCTTGGCCATAAGTGGCTGGATGAAAGGGAGCAGACCGTATGTGTCAGTTGAGGTACCTATTCATGAACTCCTGGAAGTACTAGGAGGTAAAAGTGGTACTGTTGTCCGTGACTATGGTCTCAGGGATCCCGTGGGTGCAAAAGACTTTCTGACCACGGCGGAGGTTGAAGCTACAGGAATCGCCTCCAGCCACTTTGTGTAGGCGTCCACCAGGATGAAGAATATTTGGCCCTGGTATGGCCCCGCAAAGTCGAGGTGTAGCCGGAACCACGGCATGCGATTGGACTCCCAGTGGTGGACAGGGGCGCTGGACGAATCTGGCTAGGACTCTTGGCAGGGCTGGCACCTTCTAACCCAGCCCTCTATCTCTTCGTCCATCCCCAGCCACCATACAGAAATACATGCCAGTGCCTTCATTCACACTAACTCTGGGTGCATCTCGTGCAAGGCTTCAAGCACTTGCTTCCGGAGTGGTGGTGGTGGTGGTGGGAACCACAACCCTGCTACCGCAGAGGATGTACCCTTTGTGTATGGAGAGTTCATCTCGGCGGGATGCAAAGGGCCTGAAATCAGCATCCAATTTGCCTGTGGGCCAACCCCTCCCAACCCAGTACAAAATATGTGCGAGGATGTGGTCTCCGCCCATGGACCAAGCTACCTCAGCAACATTGAGGGGCCTCTCTGGGAGAGTCTCCATTAGCATCACATGTTCGGCAGGGGCCAGGTCGGGGTCCATTGATGGCAGCAGAAGGTGGCTGAAGGCGTCTGCATGTCCCATTGCTTTACCAGGGCAGTAAACAAGCTTATAAGTGTACGAATTGAGGAACTGGTTCCACCGCAGGACATGCTGTGACAAGATTTGCGATGTCTGGCGGTCCGGGGCAAGGAGGCCCAGCAGCACCTTGTGGTCTGTGGCAATCGTGAAGCGCCTGCCGCACAGGTAGTCATTGAATTTGTACACGCCCACCACGATTGCCAATGCCTCTTTGTTAATTGGGGCAGAGTTACACTCCGCCAGGGTCAAGGTCCGAGAGTAATATCCCATGGGGACCTCCCTCCCGTCTGGGAGTTGGTGACTCAGGACAGCCCCCACCTCATATGGGGAAACATTGCAGGGTAGAATCACCGGAAGGGACTTGTCAAAATGGTGGAGCACCTCATTGGAAACCAAAATGTCCTTGACTGCCTGGAAGGCAGTGGCCTGCTTTTTCCCCCAGACCCACAGGGCGTGTTTATCGAGGAGCCTATGTAGCGGTTCAGCAAGGGCGGCTTTGTGGGACAAGAAGGAATGATAGAAATTCAGCAACCCCAAAAAACTTTGAACTTCCGCCTTGCATATGGGGTGCAGGTCGTGGACTATCATCCTGGTCTTCTCGGCCATTGAGTGGATTCCCGCGGCATCTGCTGCAATCCCCAGGAACCTCCACCCTCGGCACCTGAAGTGAGCACTTCTTCTGCTTCACCTTAAGTCCCACACTCTGGAAGCGGTGGAGTACCTCACGCAGATGGCAGCTGAACTCTTTGGCATCAGGGGAGGCAATCAGAACGTCGTCAAAAAAAGATTGTACTCCAGGAATTCCTTTGAGGAGAGAGTCCATTACGCTCTGGAAAATTTCCAGAGCCATGCTAACCCCAGATTGCAACCACCGCACCTTGACACTGTGCGTCACTATTGTCTATGCCTTGGCAGTCTCTGTATCCACTGGGAGCTGTTGATAGACTTGGGCCAAATCCAGGTTCCTGAAAATTTTAGAGCCAGCCAAGGTTGCAAGGACGTGGCTGACCACTGGGATGGGGCACGGTTGATCCTGGAGTGCTTTATTGGTCGTGCATTTGTAGTCTGCACATATGTGCACATCCCCGTTAGGCTTCACTGGAGTGACTATGGGGGTCTACCATGTAGCATAGGAGATAGACTCTAGTACTCTGGGCCACGAGGCAGTCCAGTTTTGCTTCGATTTTTGGTTTTAAAGCGAACGGAACTCGCCTGGCCTTCAGCCATATGGGGCACACGTGGGGGTTGAGCTGTAAGGCGATGGGTGGCCCCTTGTAGCTCCCCAGGTCCCATCGAACACCTCCGGGAATTCCTGGCACACATTTTCAAAATTGTGCATTTGTATCTGATTCACCCCGACTATTTGTATGCCCAGTGGTCTGAACCAGACCAGGCCCAGTAAGGTAGTGAACTGGTGTTTGACGAGTATGTCCAGCACACCCTTGAAGTTCTTGAACTCTACCCTCATACTGGCCCACCCCAAAACCCATACGGGGTTCTTCTGAAAGTCCCACAATATCAAATCAGCAGGCCATAAAGGTGGTTGGCCGTGGGGGCAGAGTTTCCTTAGGGACTCCTCTGAGATTATGGAGATGGAGGACCCTGAGTTCAGCTTTATTATGCAGGGGGCACCCTCAATCTGGACCGACACCTTGACCTTATCGGGGATGTCCAGGGGCAAGTTCATTACCTGGATGCTGGTCGAGGCGGTCACGTGTCAGTTGAATCGTGGTTCATGGACTGATGCCTTCGGTTGGCTTTGGCCCTGCAAGCATGCGCAATGTGGCTCAACTTCCACAGATCCTTCAATTGGCATGGCAATAGGGGCAGTAGCAGCGCTCATGCGGATCTCCGCAGCTGGTGCACTTTGAGCTAGCTGGCTTCTCTGTTGCATGTGGTCAGTTCAATGATTTTGGCCCACTGTGTAGATGGCTGCATAGTTGGTGTGCTTCTTCCTCCTCATATTCATCCAGTGCCCTCTTCTTGTGGTGGGCGGCCTCCGTCTGGTTGCTGGAGTGTGCCTTGGTGGCTCTCTCATAGGCGGTGGCTTCATTGAAGGCGAGCTGTAGGGTAAGCATTTCCTTTGTGAAAAGCTTTTGCTGCAGCCTTTCGTCCCAGAGGCCCCAGACAAATCGGTCCCACAGGGCTTCCTCCAGCTTGTCAAAGCTGCAGTTTCCAGCGATTTAGCAAAAAGCGGCCAGGTAGACCGCGGCTGTTTCTCCTGCTCCCTGATCTCTCTTGTGGAACAGGAACTGGTGGGGGATGATGGATGGCTGTGGTGAGAAATGCCCTGTCAGTAGTTTGACTACTTCCTCGTAAGTCTTTGCTGTGACTTTCGGGGGGCAGCGAGACCCTTGGCGATCTCGAACATAGCATCCCCGCAGACACTCAGGAGCACATCTCGCTTCCTGCTGTCGTCCATAATCTCATTTGCCCGTAGGTAGCAGTTGATGCGCTCCACATAGGTCTCCCACCTCTCTGGTTTGATGGTGTGGAACTCTGGCATGTGGCCAGCAATCAAGCTCATGGTCGCCATGGTGGCGGCGGTGGGTGTACCGGCAGTGGCGGGCGCTTCTGTCCCTCGGGACTGCGTGAACATATGAAGCTGCCTTATACTGAATCAGACACTTGGTCCATCAAAGTCAGTATTGTCTTCTCAGCGGCTCTCCAGGGTCTCAAGCTGAAGTTTTTCACACCTATTTGCCTGGACCCTTTTTTGGAGATGCCGGGGATTGAACCTGGGACCTTCTGCTTCCCAAGCAGATGCTCTACCACTGAGCCACCATCCTTTCCCTTCTTTGTCTCCAGCCAAGTCCGCGGTACCCCAACAGTGGGGGCTTTGCTGGGCAGACCTGGCTAGGATCTCATCTTTGTCACCAGTGTAATGTACTGAGTTCGGAAATGTTTATAAGACAACATGCTTTATTGGCGAGTACATCACAAAGACAACATGGTGGGTCTGGGGCCCCTCTTATATACATTCCATGGGAAACCCACATTGTGATCAGGTCAGATTCTGACCGGTTAAACTTCCCACCATGGATCGTCATGGGTGGATTGCCTTCGTCCCTTACAGTCAGGTGACCCACAGCTTCCCGCTGGTCACCTCAGCACACCTAGTTGCTCTATGTTGTAAATTCAGGGACCAATATTCAAGACACAACAGACACGTTGCAGTCACACTGACTTATAAGAGCACATATCCCAGCACATGTTTTCTTAGTCTCAAGCTGCTACTGGAGTCCTGCTCTTCTTTACAGCTTACAGCTGCAGACAAACACAGCTACCCATCTTGAGCTAAGGCCCTTAAAAACTATGTTCTTGCTCTGTGAATTTAATGCGCCATTAGGGTAGGCCTTGTTTTTCAATATGTCTTAGCTACAGAAAAGCATTTCACTCTTCCAAGTCATCAAAATCTCAGAACCATAAAACAGCAGTACCAGACAGGAAACAGCAAGAAAAGAATTCCATCAAAAATACATTCCACAGCTAAAATCCAACTCTAACCTACCTTCCCAAAGTTTTTGAAACGTGTCTTTCCCAAAGCTCCTATTCACCAAAGAGCCAGAAGTACAGTTACTGGAAAAGCAAATGAATAATTAAGCTCCCCTGTCACAAGCATCTTGGCTCCCATTGTATTCACTACAAATTATATCCCAGACAGCTACATGACCCCACAAACAAGATTTGCAATAAACACAAAACTGAACCCAACTGCAGGTTTTGGAACACCTTTGCACCATGGAAAAATAAAACATGGTCAAGGAATACAAGCAGTATTTCCAACTAACACTTTGCATACCACCCTAAACAGCAGAAATAATAGTAATTACATAAATTGTAAATCTCTGAAACATCCCACAATGATGATAAGAACAGAAACACCCACCTCAACATGGCTTGAATATTTTACTGCTGTTTACCGCCTACAGGCTGTTCTCAGCTCCTTCTCAGTGGATATCTTCAACTGAACTCCTTCAGTACCAAAACTGATTTAATTGTGAGGTGATTTCTCCCACTGCAAGCCTCTTTGCAATTGATACATTTGGTATCCATGGCTGTGGCTTAGCCAATCAGAGCAAGCTGTTCCCTGCTTACTCAGGCTAACTGCTTCAGTCCCTTACATCTCCCCTCCTCTATTTTTTTTTGCTGTCAAGTTGCAGCTAACTTACAGCAACTCTGTAGGGTTTTAAAGTGAGAGATTTCCAGAGGTGGTTTGCCATTGCCTGCCTCTACATTGGCCCTGCTTAACTTCTGAGATCTGACAAAATCTACCCAGGTCAGGGCCAAGGTTCCCTTTAGTGTGAGCACGTGAGCAAATACTCATAGATTTCCATTGGTCTACTTACAGCTTTTCAGTCTAAACTCACAGATGCTTCCTCTAGGCTAGGTTCACATGATAGTCAAATGTAGACTTGCTCACAAATTTAATGCTAGTAGCTCACACAGTAGAATTTTTGCCCACAAAAATTCCCAGCTTAGAAAGAACATTGATCAGGGCCCCTCCCCTATTTAACAAAAATATTTTTAGTAATAAATAAATATTTTTTTATTTTAGTAATAAAACAAATAATTATGATAATGGCTAGAAAACAGATTCAGGTGGGTTGCTGTGTTGGTCTGAAGCAGCAGAATAAAGTTTGGTCTTAAACATGCTACTGGACCCAAAATTTGTTTCAATGGCCAGAAAAGATAGACAGTTATTCAGAAACACAGACAGTTTATAAACTGTGTTTCTATATAGCTATATAATAATCTATATAAATTTGTATATATAATTATGCCTGTAAAAAAGATTCATATTCCAATAAGCTGTTCTATCATGAGAGCCAATGTGATGTAGTAGTTAAAGTGTAAGACTAGGATCTGGGAAATCTAGGTTCGAATCCCCACTTGTGTTATGGAAGCTTTGCTGGATGATCCTGGTCAATTAGATACTCAAAAGGTTGAGTGTAGCAAACATAAAAAATAACAAATTATTTATTGCATAGTGTATCAACAAGTCCTTAAAGAGATGGGAGTACCAGACCACCTCACATGTCTCCTGAGAAACCTGTATAAGGGTCAAGCAACTGTCAGAACGGGATATGGAACAACTGATTGATTTAGAATAGGAAAAGGAGTTCAACAAGGATATATATTGTCACCCTGCTTATTTAATTTATATGCAGAGTACATCATGCGGAATGCCGGATGAAGCACAAGACAGAATTAAGATTGCCAGGAAAAACTTCAGCAACCTCAGATATGCAGATGATACCACTCTAATGGCAGAAAGTGAAGAGGACCTAAAGAACCTCTTGTTGAGGGTGAAAGAGGAGAGCGCAAAAGTAGGCTTGAAACTCAACATCAAAAAAACCAAGATCATGGCATCTGGCCCCATCATTCCTTGACAAATAGAAGGGGAAGACATGAAAGTAGTGACAGACTTCACATTTCTGGGATCCAAGATCACTGCAGATAGTGACTGTAGCCATGAAATTAAAAGATGTTGGCTCCTTGGGAGTACAGCTATGGTGAACCTAGGCAGTATAATAAAAAGTAGAGACATCACCCTGCCAACAAAAGTCCATATAGTCAAAGCGATGGTATTCCCAGTAGTAATGTTGGACCATAAGGAAGGCCGAGCGCAGAAGAATAGATGCTTTTGAGCTGTGGTGCTGGAGAAAAATCTTGAGAATCCCATGGACTGCAAGAAGATCAAATCGATCAGTCTTAAGGGAAATCAACCCAGACTGTTCCTAGAAGGTCAGATGCTGAAGCTCAAATATTTTGGCCCCCAAATGAGAAGGGAACACTCACTGGAGAAGATCCTGATGCTGGGAAAGACAGAAGGCAAAAGAAGAAGGGGATGGCAAAAGATGAGATGAATGGACAGCATTACTGATGTAACAAACACAAATTTGAGTGGACTTAGGAGGTGGTGGAAGACAGGAGGGCCTGGCATGACTTTGTCCATGGGGTCGCAAAGAGTTGGACTCAACTGTGTGACTGAACAACAAAAGTATTGTTACAGGGAATGCTTTAAGTCTCCTTTTAGAGTGGGGAAATTAGCAAATATGGAGACTAGGGTAGAGTGAATTAGGAGCAAAGGATCTTTTCTTCAATGATACAGAGGTTGGTTTTCAGACAAGAATACAGGCAAATAGATTTTATGACGTTTTCTTAAAATATGTAAAATACTACATTCACACACACAGATACACAATACAGGCAATCGGGAAGCTAGGAAGGATAGAGGTTATCGATAGGGAATTTAGGGAGCGTTGAGGAGGGTAATATTCACCTGATCCAGAAGAGGAGACGTCCGTTCAGCAGGAAAATTGGAGAGAGAGACAAGCACAACCAGCATAGCAAACCCTATAGACCCAATTACAGGAGGAACAGCAGTACAGACTGCAAATGGCGCCCTACAGAATGCACACTGAAATGGGATTTTAGCCCACGTTATATAGAATTCTGAGGGGTGGGGGACCCTTTAGTTACTAAGGAGTCTTTAATGGCCCTTTTGAATAGATTTCTAGTTAAGAATAATAGATCGTGAATTTCATGTATTCACTAGAAGGGTGGGTCAGGGTGAAACTGGGTGGTTTGGTACTGGTTTGGATTCGACACTCATGAAGAAACTTCCTAAGATAGACGCAGACCTTGAGAGACAGGGTGGGTACAATCAGGGGGAGTAAATAGAAGTGGCTGGGTGGGGAAGATGGGACGAAGGGAGAGGCTATTGATCAGTAGTTGAGGATTAAGGTGTGAGGATACTTACCAGCAGTCCCCCATTGTTATTATGCATCCTGTTTGGGTGGAGGTGGAAAAGATAGGTGGGGTCGCACTGAGAGGGAGCCTCACCAGAACAAACTCTCTGATGGGTCTACTCCATTTTGAATAGAGTATTTTCTTGGCCTGGTTTGACTCCATTTTGTTTCCAGGAATAGGAGCCCCGCTTTCTCTCTCTAGGTGTTGGGGTGCTCCATATTAACAGGCAGCATCTCTCAGTAACAGTATCAACAAGTAAAGCTTTATACATATTTATGAAATAAAATTATCATATTCAGCAGCCTATTGGATTTGTATGTCTAATAATAATAAAGTAACACAAGGGAATATTTCATTAAAAAGCCACTAGAACAGAAACATTTCATCCCCAAGGGCCTTCTTTTGTGGCCTAAAAACTGTATTGCACACACATAAAACATGAAATATCATTTAAGGGTCAGCCAGGTTTGAACTGATTCCTAAAAATAATAAAAGTTGTTACAATAATGTCAGATAATCATGGCCAAACTGACGTTAATCAAAAAGTAGTAGGAGTATTAGTTATTTAAACTATAGAGTCTAACTCTACAGTTGCCATTTTTTCCAGGAGTTTGCATGATATAGGCAAAGCTAAACACTATATGTACACAACAATTTTCTATGAAACAAATTTCAGTTAAGGAAGTTTCACACTGTGTTTCCAAATAGTCAACAATTGCCTCTTGTTCATTTCATAAGTATCATGATCATAAACTCTGGAAATACAACAGCAGGAATTATTGGTATAAATTAATGCAAATTTAATAATAAATATTTTATAAATACCAAGTTTGTTGTCTGTTTAGACTACTCATAAACTAGCAAGTCACTAAATACAATAATACATAACAATTTTCAAGGAAACCTGTAATATACACTATGAAACAGTCCCATGTAGTCCACATATAGTCCACAATCAAGTAATCTCCACAATAAACAAAACTGTCCATGTTTCTTAGTGCGACCCACTATGAGTTTATCTGTGTCTGGAGGTGTTCTCCATTGTTACAAGGCTTAGTTGAAACAAGTGCTGAAACTAGTTGAATATGTGAAAGTTGAACTGAAGATGCACTCAGAGCTTCATTGAATGTAGTTGAAAAAGAACATCAAATTGAAGTTATATTCTAAAGCAGATCCTAGGTATACATGTGTTTCATTCCTCTATCAGGGTTAAATTTATGAGTCTCTTTGTAATCTTTCACTTACAGGAGCTAGTGAACATACATGATGACATCAGAAATTTTATACCTTGAGTAAACTAGCTACAGAATGAGAGTGTAAACAGACCTATATACAATTTAAAAATCATAAATCATTGTAAAGTCAGACACTTTTTGTAGGCACTTAATTTTTGTAGGCACTTAAAACACTCCGAGGAGCTTTATGTTTCACAATTCATGGCAATCTATACCAAGCTGTCATAGTATAACATGAAGCAAGGAACCCATGCATTGGTTGGAAGTACCTTAGACATAACTAGAAAAATCAAGGGGCTGATTCAGACCATTCTGAATTTGACTAGGATGAAAGTAGCCAATAGTAAATGTATCTTTGTGATCATAAATTATAAAGGAATGTGAGTTATACCCATATAATCTTGAAAGCTTTATGAGATAGGAAGAAGGAAATACAGGCAACTTTAGATATCTCTGTATGCCTAGAGCAGCACCCAAGTTCCCACAGAGCCCAAAGTGGTGACTTTTGTAACTAGTACATTGAACCTGCTCTGGTGTATGTCTGGTTTGGAGGCTGTGATGTGACAAACTTGTTCAGGATTAACTCAGACCTTTGCTAGTCACCTGATAGTGACCTGAAGCTCCCCTTTCACCCTGTTCATCTTTGTGGCTTCTGTGCAATCCCACATGGGACTGCACACACAAACAGGGTCAGCTGCAGAGAGTAGACTGGAAAGCTTTTGGAAGATTCAGTCTCTACAAGCACTCCCCCTCCCCTTGATCAAGAAACTGAGAGCCCTTTCCCGCCTAACTGGTCAAGACCATTCTCTTTCTGCTGCCATCTTCACAGTCTTTGGGATATTTTTATTCTCCAGTGGTCCCAGGAGTGGGCCAGTCCTCACTCTTGGGATCATAGCTCCTCCTCTTCGATTGCAGGGCTTAACAAACTTGACCCGAAGGGGAGGTGCTTGATCCTCAGAAGTCAGTTTGTTTAGCCCTGCCATCGAAGCAGGACGTGCTATCAGAGATCGTTTGAGGCTCTTCACCCGATAAAAAAAAGAAAACACACAAAAGAAAGAAGAGAGAAACTTACTGGTGTTCAGTGGCAAAGGAAAGCTCCTTGCATGGGAGGAAAACCGCACCGCTGTTTTCTCTAGGGAGGAGGGATTTTTCCCTCCCGCGTCTGGGCGAAAGTGCTTGAGTAGCCTCAGGGGAGAAGCACATGCACGCACCCTGTTCCTCCCGACTTCTCATCAGCCCTTGACGAACGTGCAAGGCTCGTGGGTCGGTTTCCCCTTCCAGCTTCCCACAAAGACACCCTGGCAACCCCGGGGGTCTAGGGAGCAATAGTTAAAAAGGGAAAGAAGAACGGAGGACTGGAGAAAGGGAGAGGACTCGTGCTTTGCACGCTGCCCTCCCGGAGCGCCGATGACAGAGCGTCTGGTGGGATCGCTTCCAGCTTCGGTAAGCCTTAATGGAGCACCCCAGGGTATGGCAAGGGAATAGAGGGGTCTCCAGGCCTAGCCCAATGTCCTTTCTCTCGGCACAAGCCAGCAGGATGCTGAGAGCTTTTGGAATCAGTTGCTTTATCAGCGCCCCCCCTTCCCCTCCCCCCTTTTCTTCCCTCTTTCTTCCCTTGTACTCCTGACACCAGGAGATATGGCCCTTGTTGGTATGGCCTTTTTTGAGAAGGGAAGCCATTTTCTCTTGGGAAAGGAAACGGGAGTTAACTGGCGTTATGCTGGTGGGAGGAGAAAAGGTTTGGAGGAGCTGTTCTGTACTTTTGGTGGGAAGGGAAGCCATTTTGCCTGTCCTTGTATTTACAGGGCCTTTCCCTCTAAGAGGGGGGGGTGGGCTCCCTCTGGGTATCCTACCCCCCCAGGGAAAGTGTATGCACAATACATAGCCTCTCCTCTCCTGGTGTAGTGAATGCCGCGTGGTCACTGTCTGGCTATGCCTGGCAGATGGTCACTGCAATGGCCTCTCCTGCATTACTGCATCCGTAGCAACACCCTCTCGCTGGTCCCCCCCCCCCCGTTTTTCACAGAGTTTGCTACGTCATGGTGCGACCAAATTGTCCGGCGGTATAACCAGATGGGCAGGCTGGGCCCACCAACCTTGCCAGCCTAAGAGAAGGAAAACTCTAACATCAAACCCGGGCAGATAGAGCTCGTTAATGTAACACCTACCACCTGGAGGACTCGCTGCCGGCGTCCCGGCTTACTGGGCCATGGCAGATGACCCCCAGGTGAAAGGGTGGAGCCAGTACCGCGCACACTGGGCTTCACCTAAAAAATTCCTCTGCGCAGGCCTGAAGGGCATATCCACATACACAACCCACAACGCATCAAGTCCTGCAGCGATGGGCAAGGGGCGAAACGGCAGGTGGAAGGTGCCACTGGAAGCCGCAGTCCCGATCCTGCATGTAGGCGGTTCAGGGTATTGGTCGCCTGATGCTAACCCGGAGACGAAAGCATTTTTCGGCAGCACCCTGAACGACCAAGCAGCCTTATCTAGGGACAGCACTGCTTGCTCCACACGGAGAGGGGCCTAGAAAAGGTGGCCTAAACAAAGCTCATCTCCTCCACCCCAGTTGGCTAGCCACGGTCAACGGGGATCCTTACTTGCGGTCAAAAAATAACAACAAAGAAAAGGCATGCACCTGCCTCACAAAGTGTGCAAAGACTAAAGCTTGCGTGTTGGAACATCAGAACCATGCTTGACACAGTAGACAGTGGTCGCCCTGAACGACGCTCTGCTCTAGTTGCCCACGAACTTCTCAGGTTGAATATCGACATAGCAGCTCTCAGTGAGGTCCGTTTCCCTGAGGAAGGTAGTCTTCAAGAACACGGTGCTGGCTATACCCTCTACTGGTCCGGTAAGTCAAAGGCTGAGAGCCGCCTTTCTGGCGTTGGCTTCATGGTCAGGAACTCCATTGCCTCTAAACTCGAAAACCTGCCAACAGGTCACTCAGATCGCATCATGTCCATGCGCCTCCCACTTCAAAACAAGCAGCATGCAACACTCTTCAGTGTGTATGCCCCAACCCTTCAAGCAGATCCTGCAGAAAAGAACAAGTTCTATGCTGATCTACGCAACCTCGTACGGAAGACCCCTACAGAGGACAAGGTGATCATCCTTGGCGACTTCAATGCCAGAGTAGGTAAAGACTCGGAAGCCTGGAAAGGAGTAATTGGCAAACACGGCATTGGCAACTGCAATGACAACGGGCGCCTCCTGCTAGAATTCTGCATGGAGCACCAGCTCACCATCACCAACACTATCTTCCAGCAGAAGAACAGTCTGAAGACAAGCACTGGCACCTTATCGACTACATTCTGGTGCGCCAGAGAGACCTTCAAGATGTCTTACACACCCGAGTAATGCCCAGTGCAGAATGTCATACGGATCATCGTCTTGTATGCTGCAATCTCCGTCTTCACTTTAAACCCACACCCAGGAGAGGAGGTATCCCTCGGAGGAAGTTTCAGGTTGGCAGTCTCCAGTCAGCCGAAGTTAAAGCTGCCTTCCAGGCAAAACTCCAGTCCAGAATTGAGGACCCCAGTTGCCCCACAGACCCTTCTCCAGAAGCACTCTGGGAACACCTAAAAACTACTGTCCTGCAGATCTCTGAAGAAGTCCTCGGGTTCTTCACAAGGAAGAACAAGGACTGGTTTGATGAGAACGATCAAGAGATCAAAGATTTACTGGAGAAAAAGAGATCTGCCTACCAAGCACATCTTGCTCAGCCCTCCTGTCCTGGGAAAAAAGCAACCTTTCGCGCTGTATGTAGCAACCTCCAGTGCAAGCTTCGAGACATTCAGAACAAGTGGTGGACCAAGCTTGCTGAGAGAACCCAGCTGTGTGCAGACACTGGTGATTTAAGAGGGTTCTACGAAGCCCTGAAGGCAGTATATGGTCCATCATATCAGACACAGAGTCCCTTGCGTAGTGCAGACGGCCAAGTGCTCCTCACAGACTAGGCATCCATATTGAACCGGTGGTCGGAGTATTTTCAGGTTCTCTTCAGTGCCAACCGCGTAGTTCAAGATTCAGCAATTCACCTCACCCCACTTCAACCAGTGAAAACAGAGTTGGATGAGATCCCCACTCTAGAAGAGACTGTTAAAGCCATCAAGCAACTGAAAAGTGGCAAAGCAGCCGGAGTTGATGGAATTCCACCAGAGATCTGGAAGCATGGGGGCACAGTACTACATAGCTCACTTCACAAAGTACTTGTCACCTGCTGGGAACAAGGCAAATTACCACAGGACTTTCGCGATGCAATCATCATCACCCTATACAAGAACAAAGGGGAAAAGTCAGACTGCTCCAACTACCGGGGGATAACCCTGCTCTCCATCACAGGCAAAATCCTTGCCAGAATACTCCTGAACAGACTGGTGCCTGCCATTGCAGAAGAACTCCTCCCAGAGAGCCAGTGCGGCTTCAGAGCTAACAGGAGCACCACCGACATGGTATTTGTTCTCAGGCAGCTCCAAGAGAAATGCAGGGAACAGAACAAGGCTCTGTATGTGACTTTTGTCGACCTTACCAAAGCTTTCGATACCGTTAGCAGGAAAGGCCTGTGGCAAATCTTGGAACGTTTAGGATGTCCCCCAAGGTTCCTCAGCATGATCATCCAGCTACACGAAGACCAGCGAGGCCAAGTCAGACACTGCAACGACCTCTCGGAGACCTTCCCAATAGGCACAGGTGTAAAGCAAGGCTGCGTTCTCGTGCCAACTCTCTTTACGATCTTCTTTAGCATGATGCTTCAAAGAGCCGCAGTAGATCTAGATGATGATGATGGTGTCTACATCCGCTATCGCACCGATGGCAGCCTGTTCAACCTGAGGCGATTAAAGGCCCACTCCAAGACAATGGAAAAACTCATCCGAGAGCTACTGTTTGCTGATGATGCTGCACTCGTCTCCCACTCGGTATCAGCTCTGCAGCATATGACGTCCTGCTTTGCAGAGGCTGCCAAACTATTCGGCCTAGAAGTTAGTCTGAAGAAGACAGAAGTTCTCCACCATCCTGCACCCCAGGAAGATTATCACCCTCCCTGCATCATTGTGGGTGAATCAGTTCTGAAGACAGTCCAGCAGTTCAGCTACCTGGGGTGCATCATCTCCTCAGATGCTAAGATCGACAAGGAGATTGACAACAGGCTGGCAAAGGCAAACCGTGCCTTTGGCCGACTGCACAAAAGAGTGTGGAGCAACAAGCATCTGAAAAAAGGCACAAAGATCAATGTTTACAAAGCGGTTGTGATGACAACCCTCATCTACGGCTCCGAATCGTGGGTTTTATACCGTCATCACCTGCGACTCCTCGAGCGCTTTCATCAGCGCTGCCTTCGCACCATCCTCAACATCCACTGGAGTGACTTTGTGACCAACACTGAAGTTCTCAAGCGGGCGGAGGTTACCAGCATCGAGGCACTGCTGTTGAAGATGCAGCTGCGCTGGGCAGGGCATATTTCTAGGATGGAAAACCACCGCCTTCCCAAGATTGCCCTGTATGGCGAACTCTCCACCGGCCATCGAAATAGAGGGGCACCAAAGAAGAGGTACAAGGAATCCTTGAAGAAATCCCTTGGCACCTGTCGCATCAACCATCACCAGTGGTCTGACCTAGCCTCAGATCGCAAAGCATGGAGGCACACCATCCACCAGGCTGTTTCTTCTTTTGAGAATGCACGCATAGCTGGTCTTGAGGACATAAGGAGATTGAGGAAGAATCGCACTGCTACAGCGCCAACCCTAAATCAGACTTTTCCCTGCAGCCACTGTGGCCGGACCTGCCTGTCCCGCATTGGTCTTGTCAGCCACCAGCGAGCCTGCAGCAGACGTGGACTATTGCACCCTTCCTGGATCTTTGTTCGCGAAGCCAAGCCGAGAGAGAGAGAGCCCTCTAAGATGGCCGCCTCCAACAGATTCCCCAAGGGAGCGATGATGGAGGAGGGCACATGTGATTTGGAGTTGGCTGAAAAGGAGGAGGAGACAGAAGATCATCAGGTTGATATCTCAGCAGATGAGGCTAAGTCCAATCTCCGTTCTTGGATTCAGGAACTGGTTAGAAAAGAGGTTCAGGCAGCTTCTGCTACCACCCCAACCCCTCCACTAAAGAGAACATGCAAACTTAGGCACAGAGAGGTAGATTAGGAAGAGGAAAGTTTTTCCCCTAGACCTCTTAAGCACAGCAGGTCAGAGTTACGTTCTTTTCACACTGATCAAGAGGAAGAGGATTCTGATCTGTCTGATGGCTCTTCGTCAGCAGACACAGGAGAACTCTCTGAGGAAGAGGAGGGGGCAGCCTCTACTCATTCCAAACTGTCTCCAGCGGACATGTATTCACGCCTGCTCCCAAAGGTGGTTAGACACTACAAATACAGTATACTCCCAAATCTAAGGATGAGGAAGATGCAGAGTTTCCCTCGGCAATGGAGGATATCATTCCCAAGTCGGGTTCCAAACCCCTACTGGTCCCATTGCCCTCTGGATTTTTCTCTATAATCAGGTCAGAGTGGGAACATCCAGCCAAGCCAAAGACGGTCTCATCAAATTTCTCTAAGTTCTTTTCATTCATCCCAGAGGCGGCCAAGCAGCTGAAGTTGCCAGTGGTAGATGACCCGGTCAATAGTCTGGCCTCTAACTCCATACTCCCGATGGATGTGGATGGGATGCCAAGGGACCCGACGGACAAGCGCATAGAGCAAGCTTTGCACCGGGATTTTGAGGCCTCAGCTAACTCTTTGAACGTGTCGGCTACCACGTCACTTTTCTGTAGGGCTTCGTATATGTGGCTCTCTGACCTGGCTAAGAGGGATGACCTACCTAAGGACATTAAGGACTCGCTTAAGAAAATTACATTAGCCATGGATTTAGCTTCAGACTCTACCCTTGAAGCAGTTCAACTATCAGCTAGGGCCATGGCATCTAGCATTACGGCCAGAAGAAATACCTGGCTACGTAATTGGGATGCGGACCCTTCAGGCCTCACTTTTTGGAGAAGGCCTAGATAGATACCTTATAGAGGACAGAAATAAGAAAGAAGTCTTGCCTTCCAAGAGACAGGATAGCAGAGCGAGCCAAAGGTTTCAGTCCTTTCGGGGAAATCGGAGAGACTCCAGGCAACCCTCCTTTAAGCAATACAGAACAAAGTGGCAATCAAAGACCAGAGACGGTAGAACTTCCTTCGGGGGGAAACAAAGTCAGCCAGTTAAAGGACAGAAGAAGCCCACATCAGTATGACTGGGAGGGTCCACTGGATCCAAGTTGGATAGGAGGACGACTTCAGAGGTTCTCTCATGTGTGGCATCAAACGATATCAGACAGATGGGTGTTGGACACGGTGACCAACAGTTACTCTCTGGAATTTTATTCGCCTCCAAGGCACCATTTCTTAGAAGTACAGAAATCTCGGTCTCCCGAGAAGCATCGAAACATTACCGCTGGCCATCGACCATCTGGTATCGATAGGAGCCATCTCTACCGGTTCCTGCGGTAGAGAAATTTCAAGGCACATACTCAGTTTTCTTTGTGGTTCCCAAAAAGAACGGGGACATCCGGGCGATACTGGATCTGAAGTGGGTGAACAAGTCAGTGGTTACGAAGAAGTTTCGAATGGAGACTCTGAGGTCCATACTACTGGCAGTTCAGCAGGGAGACTTCATGGCCTCAATAGACCTGTCGGAAGCCTACCTTCATATTCCTATCGCCAAGGAACATTGCAGGTTTCTTCATTTTTCCTACGACGGGTGTCACTACCAGTACAGAGCTCTGCCCTTTGGTCTGAAATCATCTCCAAGAGTGTTCACAGAAGTCTTAGTCACCCTTGCGCCTGTCCTAAGGTTACAGGGGGTGGCCCTGCTTCTGTATATGGATGACATTCTGGTCAAGGTCCTGTTGGCAGAACAAAGAAAGACCTTGATTTGACCATAACAACTCTAAGATCGCATGGGTTCATAATAAATGTTCAGAAGAGTTGGTTTCAACCTTCCCAGTCTCTAACACACCTAGGGGTTCAGATCGACTCCAGCATGGACAAAGTTTTTCTGACCCCAGAAAGATGGTCAAAAATCTTGCAGCTGATTTCGGAAGTCAAGCAGTGGAGGAGAGTCAAACTGATGCTTCTGGCAAAGTTTATGGGTATGATGGTATTGTGCCAGGATGTAGATCAGTGGGCACGGTTTCACACGAGGCCACTTCAGAAATTCCTTTTGCCCTTCCAGAAGCATATAAGTTCCAAAAGTCCGATCTCACTGACACTGCCAGCCAACCTACTGAAAGATCTCAAGTGGTGGCAAGCTCCCGGTCTTTTTTCCTTGGGGCAGGAACTGCGGGAACCCAAGAGAGTGGTGCTGACAACAGATGCCAGCCTTTTTGGTTGGGGAGCACACATGGTAGGAGCTGTAGCGCAGGGTTAGTGGAGTGCTCAAGAGACCAAAGAAAGTATAAATCTTCTAGAACTGAGAGCCATACGTCTGGCCTTGATTCAAATGGAAAAAGGGGTGGCCGGAACCCATGTACTGATACAAACAGACAACATGACGGCAAAGGCCTATGTGAATCGCCAAGGAGGCACCAGGTACCGGAAGCTTCAGGACGAAGCACAGGGCTTGTTCAGATGGGCGGAAGTACATCTTCGATCCATCAGAGCCGCCCATGTGTCAGGAAAGGACAATATAGTAGCAGACTGGCTGAGTAGGCAGTCACTAGACCAGTTGGAATGGTCACTTCATCACGAGACGTTTCGGGTGATTTGCAAAAGATTCCGGACACCGGGAGTGGACCTTTTTGCCTTGGACGACAATCACCAAGTGCCTCAGTATTTCTCAAGGACGAGAAGCAGAGGAATGGTGGCTATCGACGCTCTGAACTCAGACTGGCCGAGGACTCTATTGTACACTTTTCTGCCATTCCAGATCATCCAGAGGTTTTTGCAGAGGGTCCAGGAACAAAAAGCGGAAGTGATTGTAGTGGCCCCCTTTTGGCCCAGGAGAGCCTGGTTCCAGGAACTTCAGAGTCTGTCAGTAATGGAACCGTGGCGGATTCCTTTGAGAGGGGATTTACTTTCTCAAGGCACACTGCATCATCCACGACCAAAAATGCTGCAGCTCACTGTTTGGAGATTGAGCGGCAGCAGTTGATTAGTCTGGGTTATTCTACCCCAGTAGTAGACACCATGTTGCCTTCTAGGAAGAGTTCCACTAACAAAAGCTATAATGTCACTTGGCAAGTTTTTCATCCCTGGTGTGCGGATAGAGGGGAAAACCCTTTACAGACTTCAGTTTCTTTTATTTTGTCCTTCCTACAGGAGGGACTCGAAAAAGGTCTTAGCACCAGTACGCTGCGTAGAGAGGTGGCAGCCATAGCAGCGGTTAGAGGGTCCAGGAAGGGCAAGTCTATTTCTACACACCCTCATATCCTAAAGGGGGTGGCTTTGGTTAATCCACCGCAGGTGCATAGGTTTCCGTCTTAGAATCTGAACACGGTGCTGAAGGCGCTCTGTGGCAAGCCCTTTGAGCCTATGGCATCATGTAACCTTAAGCTACTGACCTTTAAGGTGGCGTTCTTAGTGGGCATCACCTCGGCGCACAGGGTATTGGAGCTCCAGGCTCTCTCTTTACATAAGGATCTCTGCGTGTTCCATCAGGATAAAGTAGTGCTTTGCACTGATCCAGCATTCATTCCAAAGGTGAATTCTCGTTTTCATAGGGCGGAGGACATGGTGCTGCCTTCTTTCTGTCCTAATCCAGTTCACGAGAAGGAGAAGTTGTGGCACTGTCTGGATGTCCGTAGAGCCCTTAGCTTCTATTTGGATAGGACCAAGGGGTTTCGCCAGTCTGATTCTCTGTTTGTTTCCTTCAGGGTTTCAAACAATGGACGCAAGGTGTCTGCCTCCACCATTAGCAGGTGGATTAGGGGATGCATTTACGAGGCTTACAAGGCAAAAGGTTTGGAGCCCCCATTAGGGGTGATAGCCCATTCTCTCAGGGGGACAGCCACTTCAGCGGCCTATAGAGCCTTCCCTTCTTTGGAGGTGGTGTGTAAGGTGGCAACATGGAAGTCGGTTCACTCCTTCACTAAGCACTACAGGATTGATAAGGCGGCTTCGGCTGAGGCCGCGTTTGGCAGAAAGGTACTCCAACACGTGGTCGGTCCCTGGACAAAGCTGAAGTGCCCACCCTGGGAGTAGGCTTTTTTATGTCCCAAGAGTGAGGACTGGCCCACTCCTGGGACCACTGGAGAACGGAAGATTCTATTCACTTACCATGAAGTCTTCCTTCTCTGTGGTCTCGGAGTGGTCCAGTCCTACCCACCCAGTTGTGTCGGGGGGTATCAGCTTTGACTTGGGACTCCGGAGTTGGAGATTGTCACTCTTTTAGTTACCTTATCAAGTTGGGTTAATGGGTCCCTCCGTAGAGCCCCTTGGGAAAGGGTCAGGATAAGCTCTGGAGGAGGGAGGCCGTTTTTTCCCTAGAGGTGTTTTTTCTCCCACTGTTGTTGGAGTTATTCTTAGGGAGGTGAGATAGCTGGCAGAAGAACTGACTTCTGAGGATCCCCTTCAGGTCAAGTTTGTTAAGCCCTGCAATCGAAGAGGAGGAGCTATGATCCCAAGAGTGAGGACTGGACAACTCCGGGACCACAGAGAAGGAAGACTTCATGGTAAGTGAATAGAATCTTCCGTTCCTTCAGTGGTGTTTGAAGCCAAAAGAATAAAATAAAGGAAGAGGAAGAGGAGGAGGAAAGTGGGAAATGAGAGAGTTTTATTATGATTTTATTTAAAAAGTGCCAGAGCTGTGATCCAAAGATGGCTCAGAATGAAGAGCGTTCTGCTGGCCTCATGTTTTTGGGTGAGGGGTATAACATGCCATCCTGCTGGACATGCTGCTTGTTTACCCTGAAAACAGATAAGAAAGGGTATTGTGCCTAAAGGCAGCACCCTGGGAAAAATCCCTGGGCATCCCACCAAGGTCAGTTGAAGGCCCCAGAAGACAGCCTGTACACCCTCAAGGAGCTATATGTATGCAGAGAGCCACTTTGGAGTCCCCAGATAAAAAGACTAAAAGTCAAAATATGTCGACTTGGACTTTACTCAATCCGCAAAGTCGACCCCTTTGGGGGGGGGGGATCTCCATGCCGCTGTCCAACTTGACACCATTCCCTCTCTCCAACTCAATCTTCCCCTAGATGCTGACATTCAGAACCACCTTGGTATTGACATCCAGCATGCCCTGCATGTCAAAACTCATCATCTTCTCTACACTGAGGGAATACATCCCTTTGATACTGAACACCAACTAGCCCTTAATGCCAAGTCTTGGGACCCCCTGAATGCCAACTCTATCTCCATCTCAGCACCAGAGTCCAGCATCTTGACATCAAAGCACATCTTCTTACATCAACGGTTATTCGATGACCAGATCTTGTAGGCTTTCACCTTCTTTGGACCCGGGTGAATTCCACTCCTTGGATGATGACATCTTGGAGATTCCCCCTCTCCCCTGCTCTCTACTTAGCAAATCCCATACCATACTATCCCCGAAACCTTTCAGGATGATTACTGGTATGCCCAAGGTCAGTGGGGGGTTTGGTTTATGCTTTGGTTTATGCTTCCTTGGGTGCAATGGGAATCCACACAGTTTTTCTCCTCATGGCAACCACTGCTGCAGACTCCACAATCAGACACCCCCAGAGGGCATGCTGCCGCAAAGGAACAGCAGACTACCAATCTGCCTTCTGACCACCCTCAGTCAGAGCAGGGTGAGAATTGTTACCATGATTTCAAAGAAGACTCTGACTGCACCTCGCTGCCTTCACCTGATGGTGCTGTTGATGATCTTGCCAACTGAGGATCTGAAGTTAAATTAGGAACAGCTCATCAGGATGGTGAGGGCTATCAAAATAGAAAAAGCTAAAGCGTACATTAACCTGCTAAGAGCCCAGAGCCGTTGTTGTTGTTGTTCAATCGCACAGTCACGTTTGACTCTTTGCGACCCCATGGACAAAGTCACACCAGGCCCTCCTGTCTTCCACCATCCTCTGAAGCCTGCTCAAATTCGTGTTTGTTACATCAGTAACGCTGTCTTTCCGGGGAACCATCTGGGTTGATTTCCCATAGGACTGACTGATTGGATCTCCTTGTAGTCCAAGGGATTAGATATACTCATTTGTCTTTATTCAGCTATTTTGCAGGGGAAACAGCTATTGCTGGTCACAGACCACATGTCAGCAAGGAGATAGAGGTTCTCTCGCACTGTGCAAGGAGGTGACATGTATTTGGGATTTGACCAGGTCTGCATGTTAGCCATCCACATGGTGGGAGAGGACAGTGTAACAGCAAATGTTCCAAAAAGGGACACAGGAACTCATTACAAGTGGTCTCTCAATGCTGAGTACTTAAATCCAATCACCTATTGGGGTCTTTCCATAATAGACCTATTTGCTGCATCGGCCAACACCAAGTGCCCACACTTTTGGTTAAGAGGAGCTATGGATAGACATTGGGAGATGCTTACAATTGTGGTGGGAGGGGGGTTCTTAATGCTTATTGGAGAAAGTGACTTCGCATGCCTGGACATTGGAGAGCATTACATCACTCCAAATGTATATAGGTGTTGCCAAGGATCATTTCCAGCAGAAACACACAGGAGAGAAGAAACAAAGTTATTTATTTATTACCTTATAAGACAGTAGCACATGGTGAAGTTATCTGTGCCTGTTTTGCTCCAGCTCTGCTTCTCTTGCAGTCAGCTGGAGCTGGTTTGTGTGTGATCTCTGGCCTCCATTGCAGGCCAGGCCTTCCTTGCCTTGCTTGGCTGGGCGCACTTGCCCTCAAGAAGGGCGGCGGTGGGGGGGGGTGAGGGTGTGATCTCTGACCTCCATTACAGGCCCGACCTTCCTTGTCTTGCTTGGCTGGGCACACTTGCCCTCGAGCAAAGGGCAGCAGTGGGGTGTGTGTGATCTCTTGCCTCCATTGCAGGCCCAACCTTCCTTGCCTTGCAGAGCTGGGCACACTTGCCCTTGAGGGAAGGGCAGCAGCAGGGTGGGTGATCTCTGGCCTCCATTGCAGGCCTGGCCTTCCTTGACTTGCTTGGCTTGGCTGGGTGCATTTGCCTGGGGGAGGAGCTCCTCTGCTGAAGGCAAGTTCATTGTGCCACCACAGCAGGACAAGGCTGGGGCCTACCCTGTCAAGTGGGCATTGGCGGAGGCAGCATGGGGGGGGGGCACCTTCAGCCTACACCTTGCCGAGCGAGCAGACATCTCAGGGGGAGGTCTTTCACCTTTCAGGTGAGGAGGCACAGAAGAGTTCCCTGACCATACAAGGCCTGCCCAGCCATCCTGGGCTACTGGGCTAGTGGGAGTCTTCTGTTGGGGGGGGGAAGGGAATTCTATATCTTCTTTTCCCACCCACCTCTCTCTCTCTCTCAGCAAAGGAGCCAGCCTACAGGTCTTTCCTGGAGATTTCCCTACAAATCAGGTCAGTTCCCCAGGGGAGAGGACTGAAGGGTTTCCCCTCATACACTTTTTGGAGGAAGTGGGCTGCCCTTTCTCTCCAAGAGATAAGTCTCTTTCCCCTGCATCCTAGGAGGCAATCCCCAAAACTTTCCTGGATAACTCCTCACAAATCAGGTTCAGTTCCCCAGGAGAGACGATGGAGGGCTCCCCCTCCCTGGAGGCAGTGGGCTGCCCTGTCTCTCCAAGAGATAGGATGGGAAGGGCATCTAGTGCCCTTCGGCATAGGGTACCCAGAGCTCACAAGACAGCTATTGAAGCAATGTGAAATGGTAAAGCGGGGGGTGGGGGTGGGGAAACTGTGATAATCAGTATGAGAAAAAATGCAGACTAAAAAAGCCCAGTCTTGTTACTGGAAAAATAAAATTACAGAAACAAGAATAAAATCAATGTAAGGTCTTTTACTGGGCCAATCAAATTAGTGCAAAATAAAATTAACCATGGATGAAAAATGGTGTAAGCCATAAAGAAGTGGCAAGTCCCAGGGTTGGTTTCAAGAACTTGCAAACTTAGCAGCCAGATAATTTCCCTGTGTGTGGAGTCCAGACTGAGAAGCCTCTCTCACCTCCTTTCTCTCTCTCACCCCCCCCCCCCTCACCTCTCCTTCCTTTCTCTATCTCTCTCTCTGTCATCTGTCCCCCATTTTTCTTTCCCCCAAAAGCAACTTGACAGGCTATGCATGCCCTCTGGTAAATGTTTGTGATATTGAAATCATTTAACATCTTGGTTGTTTTCTTTGTGCTTTTAAAGTAATTTTTCTCCAGATTGGCAACTGAGTTGGGAAATACTTGGAGATTTTGGGGTGGAGCCTGAGCGGTGGGCGTTGCCTTCTGACAGACTTCCAGTGATGTCAGGGGGTGTGGCATATGCAAATAACTTATGTAAATAAGTTATGCTAATGAGATCCTGGAGAGCTTTTTCTATGAAATGACTCCTGGGTGTTGTTATCTTCTTGAATGGGATGCCTCTCTTTGTCTTAAGCTGGGGACTGCCCTCTGACAACTCCCCTCTCTCTTTGTCCTCTTTCTTGCCTCACACATGGCCTTCCATGAAAACACATGTCTCTGCAGGTCTCTCCTGTAGATACAATGCTCTCATACCCCTAACACATGGGATGCCATGTTAGCTGGCATGGAAAGTGCTGTTTAGATTAGGCTTCTCAGTTTCCTTTCGACTGCAACAAATTTTTTTTGCAATATACTTCTTGGAAAATTTATTTACTTCACACAGAATCACATTTCTACGACAGGCAAAAATCTGCTATATTAACCAACTATCCCAAAAATGCCTTCCCTATGCTACAGAAAGTCATAGCAAAGCTCAAAATGAACAGATAGTCCTGCATCCTAATTGCCTTGTACTGGCCCAGGGGACTTTGGTTCACCACATATCTCTCAGAGTAGAAAATTACCAAGGAAGACACACATCTCTCAGAGTAGTGAATGATCTGCTGCGCCTTGGCTCACTTCACCACCACAATGTAACTCCCTTCCACCTGACTGCATGGTTATTTATGCATTCTCCATAAATAAGTGGTCCAGTAGGGTAGTGCATGTGTTATTGCCCTCAAATAAGCCCAGCACCCATAGATCGTACAATGCCAAATGGCACTGGTTTGTATCTTGGTTATCAGAAAGGTGCATAGACTAGAACAGTGTTCATTGCCTGAAATTTTTGAATATATGTTCTCTTAAAGATGCAGATTTGTCTATTACCTCTATTAAGGTACACCTGGCCACCATATTGGCTTTCCATGTGAATATAGACTCTGGTTCTGTGTTTTCTAACCTGCATTCTAAGAGTTTTTTGAGAGGTCTTAACAGTTTGCATACACACACACACCGTGAAGGCCCCACTATCACAATCTCAGTTCTAGGGGAAAAGCCCAAAGGAAAAAAGCCCAAAGAAAAAACCTCATGGACATAAATGCTCACAGGAAAAAAGCCCCCATGGAAACATATCCACATGGAAAAATGCCCACATGGAAATAAACCCACATGGAAGGAAGCCCACATCGAAAAAATCCCCCATGGAAACATATCCACATGGAAAAATGCCCACATGGAAATAAACCCACATGGAAGGAAGCCCACATCGAAAAAATCCCCCATGGAAAAATACGTAAAGCACCATAGATGTTTATAATTGTGGAATAGGGTTGCCATGGAATAGGGAATAAGGTTGCCAAGTCCAATTCAAGAAATATCTGGGAACTTTGGGGGTGGAGCCAGAAGCAAGGTTGTGACAAGCAGAATTGAACTCCAAAGGGAGTTCTGGCCATCACATCTAAAGGGACCACACTCCCTTTAAATGCCTTCTCTCCATAGGAAATAATGGATAGGGGCACCTTCTTTTGGGACTCATAGAATTGGACCCCCTGGTCCAATCCTTTTGAACCTTGGAGGGTATTTTGGGGAGAGGCACTGGATGCCATGCTGCAAATTTGGTGCATCTACCTCAAAAAACAGCCACCCCAGAGCCCAGTGGATTAATTCTTCATTATATCATTTTTTAATTAATTCCAACTATGTTTATTGATTTCTTCCTTCCAGATACTTGCCAGAGTCAGTCCTGCTTAGCTTCTTAGTTCTATGAGGCCTTAACTACTTCCACTATTTAAGAAAGAGAAGCTATCACAGAGCAGGCAGTAATTTGCCTAACCCAAAAACCATACATTTTGACATTCCTGAAAAGTATAGGCAACTGATACTTCATGATTCCGGTGTGGAAAAATCCAGACAGAATTCTGGTTTTAGGTGATAAAGATTTGATGCTTGAATTAAACAAAGATACCATCTATGGAGATGGCACCTTTGATAAAGTGCCAAATATGTTTTACCAACTGTACACATGGCATTCCAAGGTGGGTAATTCATATCCACCATGTATTTACATTTTACTTCAAAAAAAGAACATGGACGCCTATAATAGAATGTTTGAAATAATGAAGCTATTGATTCCAAATAAACTGTTGTAGGGGCACATTGTTCTTAATTCCTTGTTCCATTTCAGTCATCCCAGTGTGTGGTCTCTATTAGATAGACTGCAGAGGGACCTGGCTTGTCACAAACTAAAAATGGCCAAACTAACAATAGCTAATGCACAGGCAGGTCGCCTAGAGGTAGAAAAGGGGAAATATGAGGCACTACATTACATGGTTGCCACTTCTGTGCAACAATATGAGCAGGTGGAAGATAAACTTAGTTGCTTAAAGAGATTGGCAAATTTTCAATGAAGAATTATATCTGAGTTATTGTTGTTAAATAATTGTTGCTTTTACTGTTAGGGTTAGATAGTCTTTTGTCATGGTCACTGGGTGTACCACAATGTGTTAACATTAAAAAGTTTGACAAATTGTAAATTAATAAAATTAAAGTATTTAATTTTATTTAAAAATATATTTCTATGTAGAGTTTAATTTCTGTTATTATTGTTTTTCCTTAAAGTTTATTGAGAACAAAATGGTCACTTGTTGCATGTGAATATGACATATTTTAATCCTAAAATAACAGAATATTATTAATGGTTATCCACAATTATAAACATCTATGGTGCTTTACATATTTTTCCATGTGGGCTTCTTTCTATGTGGACTTATTTCCATGTGGGCTTCTTTCCATGTGGATTTATTTCCATGTGGGCATGTTTTCATGGGGGCTTTTTTCCTGTGAGCACTTATGTCCATGGGATTTTTTCTTTGGGCTTTTTTCCTTTGTGCTTTTTTTCAGTTACCCACAATCTCTGGTGTTATCACAACTCATGTATAAACCTTTCAGACCTTTAGGTGTCTATGACTTGTTTTTATGTCCTACAAAGCTGCATTTGTAGTGATGATCACCTTTGCCTATAGAGTAGGAGAACTGAGTGCTAAGACACAACCCACCTTTCACCAAGTTCCACAAAGACAAGGTGTTACAACCTAGCATGGACAAAATTATTGATTCTTGAAGTATTCTGTGGGCTTTCAGTTAATTGGGTTGAAATTGTTTTTTGGGGAAAAATCAGTTTACCAAAGAATATACAAAATGTTCCTACTTCTCAGATAAAGTATTTCAATATAAATTTCTGTTTCAGAGGTACACATAAGCCAGAACCACCTAAACTTTACAAAGAGTACTGTTTGTTGTTGGTAGATTTGTTGTAGCACTTATACTATTGTAATCCTATTCATCAGTTGCCTCCTCCATAATCTTCTGTGTAGATATAAGTAGAAAAATTAGGGTGTTTTTTTAAAAAAAGAATCCAATGTCTATTAAAGCATTAAATAAAAGAACTCAAAATATAATGGGTGTGCTAAACCTTATAATTATTGTAGTTACCAGCATAATTGAGTTGAAGTTTGTTAAAGGATTGAATAGTGTGTGGGGGGGGGGGAGAGAGAACAAAACCGAGATGCTCTTTTCTTTAAAACAAATAGACTTTTGTATTGTACGACACATACTTCTTTAAAAGAAAAAGTAAAAGGCATTTAAAAACAGATATGCCAGCTCTGACATTTCCTGTCGGATGACAGCGATGAGAGTCAGCCTGTTAAGGGCTTAAAATGAATGTCTTGTCTAATTTGTGCTCTTCATTTTTACTTCTTTTCTCTAAACTGTCTCATTTTACCTGGCCTGTCACAAATCACACTCTCATACCCTAACCATACTTCATAAAGCTTTGCCTTTTTGCTTTTTCCCCTTTTTGCTTTCCCCCCGCTTCTTTTTCTTTAACTTGTTCCTCTGTGTCTTTATTGTTGTTTAATTTCCTATATGTGTGATAAAATATAACAAAATTACACAGAACATGCTGCATTAGTAAAGAATCTTAGCAAAAATATTTTTTATGCAGTTGCATATACTTTGATAAAATAAGGATCATTTACATAGTTTCCAGATTGGTTTTCTGAACAAACCATTTTCGATTGCATGGAGTAGGCATTTCGAGGCATTGGGGCTCTCGAAATGGGAGCACATACGGCCGGGGCTGCGCGGACTGCACTGGCTGCCAATCACCTACCGAGTCCAGTACAAAGTGTTGGTTATTACCTTTAAAGCCCTATATGGCCGAGGACCAGCCTACCTAAGGGACCGTCTCTCCCCATATGAACCCCAGAGGGCACTGAGGTCAGTGGGTAAAAATAAAATGATCATCCCTGGGCCGAGAGAGGTCAAACTCCAAAACACCAAAGCACGGGCCTTTTCAGCCGCGGCTCCTGCACTGTGGAACCAGCTTCCGGAGGAAGTGCGGGCCCTGCGGAACCTTGACCAGTTCCGCAGGGCCTGCAAGACCGCCCTTTTCAGACAAGCCTATACTGATATCGACTGCTGAGTTGCTAGGAATAAAAGAACCGCCATCTATAATATTACCATGGAACTATCTAAACTGGGAGAACCAGCGCCAGAACAGTTTTATTGCTGCCAGACACATTTAATATAACTTAAATTATGTATTTTAACTCAATCAACTGGTTTTTATATGTTTAAATTTTTAATTGTTAAATTTAAAGTTTTACCTATTTATGTTAATGTATGGAATGTTGTTAGCCGCCCTGAGCCGCCTAGGCGGGGAGGGCGGGATATAAATAAAATCTATTATTATTATTATATTATTATTATCTAGAAGATGGTATTTATTTATCTTTTAATCTGATGATTATAGACCTTTTTTTTGCACATATCTAGGAATTTATCTTGGAATTTGCACATATTTATCCATCTACAACATTTGTAGACCATCCTTCCTCCAAGAAATGCAGAAGGAACATCTAAGTTTCACATCAGTTTAAAAGACATGCTGTTGTTGGGACTTGCATATAATCATTTAATAGGCCAGTGTTGGCCTGTCTGCAGATACTTCATAGATTAGGCCATCATTGACAGAATATAGTTTTCTAAAAATACATACATAAATACATACATACATTGGGGGGTTACCCCCCCCCAGGACATCTGTGCATATGCAGATGACTCATCAGAGGTAGCTAGCCTACTCCATGTTCACAACTCCTGAATACCCCAAGCAGTATGCTGCCTCCCAAGGGCCCTGCCATGGCTGATGTTCCAAATCCCAAGGGCCCTGTGACCGAAGAGAAAATCAAGGCAGGGCCAGGGATGGCAGCCATGGCACAGTGAAGTCTGGTAGCAGCCCATGCCTTGGCCTAGCCAGAGGAGAATTTGGTTGGTGGAATGCTGAAAACACAGAGCTGTGGAGGGCTGAAAGGGAGAGGGGGGAAATTGACAGAGAAGGGGTGAGGAAGAGAAGGAAAGAGGAAAGATTGATGGAAAAGCTGTGGGGGAGAAAGAGTGTAAGAGATTGACAGGAAAGGAGGGAGAGTGTAATGTACTGAGTTTGGAGACGTTTATAAAGTAACATGCTTTATTGGCGAGTACATCACAAAGACAATCCCCTTGTACTATGAGACCCAGGGTCTCCTTGGTGGTGCGCACCATGCGCTCTGCTTGGCCATTAGTGGCTGGATGAAAGGGAGCAGACCATATGTGTTGGATGAGGTACCTATTCAGGAACTCCTGAAAGTTTCAGGAGGTAAAAACGGTACCATTGTCCGTGACTATGGTCTCATGGATCCCATGGGTGCAAAAGACCCTCCGTAGGGCTCTGACCGTGGTCACGGTGGAAGTTGAAGCTACGGGAATCACCTCCAGCCACTTTGTGTAGGCGTCCACCAGGATGAAGAATATTTGGCCCTGGTATGGCCCCGCGAAGTCGAGGTGTAGCTGGGACCACGGCATGCGATTGGACTCCCAGTGGTGGACAGTGGCGCTGGGCAGATCTGGCCGGGACTCTTGGAAGGGCTGGCACCTTCTAACCCACCCCTTTATCTCTTCGTCCATCCCTGGCCACCATACATAACTACGTGCCAGGGTCTTCATTCATACTATTCCTGGGTGTGTCTCATGCAAGGCTTCAAGCACTTGCTTCCGGAGTGGGGGGGGGGGGGCGAACCACCACTCTGCTACCCCAGAGGATACACCCTTTGTGTATGGAGAGTTCATCCCAGTGGGATGCAAAGGGCCTGAAATCAGTGTCCAATTTGCCCGTGGGCCAACCCCTCCCTACCCAGTACAAAATGCGTGCAAGAATACAGTCACTGCCTGTGGACCGAGCTACCTCAGCGGCATGAAGGGGCCTCTCCGGGAGAGTCTCCATTAGCATCACGTGGTGGGCAGGGGCCGGGTCAGGGTCCATTGATGACAGCGGAAGGGGGCTGAGGGCATCTGCATGTCCCATTGCTTTACTGGGGCGGTAAACGAGCTTCTAAGTGTAAGAATTGAGGAACTGGTTCTACCGTAGGACGTGCTATGACAGGATTTGCAGCATCTAGCGGTCTGGGGCAAGGAGGCCCAGCAGCAGCTTGTGGTCTGTGGCAATCGTGAAACGCCTGCCGTACAGGTAGTCATTGAATCTGTACATGCCCGCTAAGATTGCCAACGCCTCTTTATCAATTTGGGCATAGTTACATTCCCCCAGGGTCAAGGTCCGAGAGTACTATCCCACGGGGACCTCCCTCCCGTTCGGGCGTTGGGACTCAGGACGGCCCGCACCCCATATGGGAAAGCATCGCAGGCTAGAATCACTGGAAGGGACTCATCAAATTGTTGGAGCACCTTATTGGAAACCAAGATATCCTTGACTGCCTGGAAGGCGGCTGCCTGCTTTTGCCCCCAGACCCACAGAGCGTGTTTATCGAGGAGCCTATGTAGTGGTTCAGCAAGGGCGGCAAGAAGGAATGATAGAAATTCAGAAACCCCCCAAAACTTTGAATTTCTACCTTGCATTTGGGGGGCGGGTGGTGGACTATCATCCTGGTCTTGTTGGCCATTGGGTGGATTTCCACGGCATCCACTGCAAACCCCAGGAACTCCACCCTCAGCTCCTGAAGTGAGCATTTCTTCCGCTTCACCTTAAGTCCCACACTTTGGAAGTGGCAGAGTACCTCATGCAGACGGCAGCTGAACTCTTTGGCATCCGGGGCAGCGATCAGAATGTCGTCAGAAAAAGGTTTTACTCCAGGAATTCCTTTGAGGAGAGAATCCATTATGCTCTGAAAAATTTCTGGAGCCATGCTAACTCCAAATTGCAACCACCACACCTTGAAAGCCCCCCTGTGCGTCACTATTGTCTGGGCCTCAGCTGTTGGTAGGCTTGGGCCAAATCCAGCTTCCTGAAAATTTTACAGGCGGCCAAGGTTGTGCGGACGTGGCTGACCACTGGGATAGGGTACGGTTGGTCCTGGAGTGCTTTATTGGTCGTTCATTTGTAATCTGCACATATGCGCACGTCCCCGTTAGGCTTCACTGGAGTGACTATGGGGGTCTACCATGTAGCAAAGGAGACAGGCTCTAGTACTCCGTGGGCCACGAGGTTGTCCAGCTTTGCTTCGATTTTTGGTTTTAAAGCGAACAGAACTCGTCTGGCCTTCAGCCATATGGGCCACACGTGGGGGTTGAGCTGTAAGGTGATGGGTGGCCCCTTGTAGCTCCCCAGGGTCCCATCAAACACCTCCGGGAATTCCTGGCACACATTTTCAAAATTGTGCGTTTGTATCTTATTTACCCCGACTATTTGTATGCCCAGTAGTCTGAACCAGGCAAGGCCCAGTAAGGTGGTGAGCTGCTGCTTGACCACCAGTATGTCCAGCACACCCTTGAAGTTCTTGAACTCTACCCTCATACTGGCCCACCTCAAAACCCATACGGGGTTCTTCTGAAAGCCCCGCAATATGAAATCAGCAGGCGGCAACGTTGGCTGGCCGTGGGGGCAGAGTTTCCTTACGGACTCCTCTGAGATTATGAAGATGGAAGACCCCGAGTCCAGCTCCATTATGCAGGGGGCACCCTCGATCTGAACTGACACCTTGACCTTATCGAGGGTGTCCAGGGGCAAGTTCATTACCAGGATGCTGGTCGAGGCAGTCACGTGAGCATCAGTTGAATCGTGGTGCATGGACTGACGCCTCGAGTTGGCCTTGGCCCTGCAAGCGCACACGATGTGGTTCAACTTCCCGCAGATCCTTCAATTGGCGTGGCAATAGGGGCAGTCGCGGCACTCGTGCGGATCTCCGCAGTTGGCGCACTTTGGGCTGGCTTCTCTGTTTAGGCAGCAAGCGTATTTTAGCTCGCCCGCGGAGCCTGATGGACCCGAAACGGTTCCTGACGGCGCTGTGGGATCCCTGGCCCCCTGGCAGTTCCTTAGATGATCTGGTGGAGTCTTGGAATGATAGGCTCTCCAGAGCCATTGATGAGATCGCACCTAGGCGTCCTCTGCGCCCTTATTTAAAGCCGACACCTTGGTACAACCAAGAGTTGCTGCAATTAAAACAGGGACTCAGACGACTAGAGAGGCAATGGTGGCGTACTCGAGACGAAGCGACTCGAACATCATATAGAGAGATTATGAAGTCCTATGAGATGGCAGTCAAAACCGCAAAGAAAACATACTTTGCGGCTAAGATTGCATCTGCAATTTCGCGCCCGGCACAACTGTTCATTATAATTCAGACTCTTACAAGGCTGCCAGAAGGCAGACCAAATTCTAATGAATTGGAAATTGCCTGTGAGGCTTTTGCGAATTTTTTTGCAGATAAGATCGCGTTGCTCCGCCGCGACCTCCCTGCCATATTAGCGACAGTTTGCGAACCCGAGGCACCGTGCTTGTCTTCAGATCGTGTTCTGGATGGTTTCAGTGCTCTCAGCCTGGAGGAAGTTGACAGGATCCTCTTATCTGCACGTCCAACAACTTGCAATCTGGAACCATGCCCCTCCTGGCTTATTAAAACCTGCCAGAGGGAACTTAGATATCCTGTGTGGGATATCATAAATAGATCCCTGATGGAAGGGCACTTTCCAACACCACTTAAAGAGGCGGTGGTCCGTCCCCTCTGGAAAAAAACAACATTAGACCCAGCTGAATTGGCACACTACTGGCCGGTCTCGAATTTGCCCTTTTTGGGCAAACTTATCGACAGGGCAGTGGCGATGCAGCTACAGAGTTTCCTGGAGGATGCTTCCATCCTTGATCCCCATCAGTCCGGCTTTCGCCCGGGCCATGGGACGGAGGTGGTGCTGGTTGCCCTGGTAGATGACCTTCAACAGCATCTGGATCGAGGCGGTTCAGCGGTGCTGATGTTGTTGGACCTATCGGCAGCGTTCTATACGGTCGACCATCGATTACTGACCTACCGCCTCGCTGATGCGGGGATTCAGGGGTTGGCCTTACAATGGCTTTCCTCTTTCCTTGAGGGTCGGGGATAAAGGGTGGCGATTGGGAGTGAACTGTCCCGGAGACACACGCTTGACTGCGGAGTCCCTCAAGGGGCAGTGCTCTCCCCGATGTTATTTAACATCTATATGCGCCCCCTTGCCCAGATTGCCTGAAGGTATGGGTTGGGTTGTCATCAGTACGCCGATGACACCCAGCTCTATCTGCTTATGGACGGACGGCCTGCCTGCGCCCCAGAAAATTTGGACCGGGCGTTACAGGCCATGGCTAGGTGGCTCAGGCTGAGTGGGCTGAAGCTAAATCCGGCGAAGACAGAGGTCCTTTGCTTGGGCCGTCGTGGCCCGGGAGGGGAAATCCCCCTGCTAGTTTTTGATGGTGCGCCGCTGACAGCGGCACACAAGGTCAAGAGTTTGGGGGTACTATTGGAGTCTTCCCTAACGATGGAGGCTCAAATAGCAGCCACTGCTAAGTCCGCATTTTTTCATCTTAGGCGGGCGAGGCAGTTGGCTCCTTTCCTGGAGCATGACGCTCTAGCAATGGTGATTCATGCAAAGGTCACCTTGAGGTTGGACTACTGTAATGCCCTCTACATGGGGTTGCCCCTGTGCCGAACCCGGAAGTTGCAGTTGGTGCAGAATGCTGCTGCCCGGCTGTTATTAGGGCTCCCAAGATGGGAGCACATTCGGCCGGGGCTCCGGGGTCTGCACTGGCTGCCAATAATATACCGAGTCCGGTACAAGGTGCTGGTTATTATCTTTAAAGTTCTATATGGCCTAGGACCTGCCTATCTTAGGGACCGTCTCTCCCTACATATTCCCCAGAGTGTACTGAAATCAGGCTCCCAAAATCTGCTTGTTATCCCTGGGCCAAAGGAGGCCCGTCTGAAATCCACCAGGGACAGGGCCTGTTCTGTAACGGCTCCTTACTGGTGGAACCAGCTGCCGGAAGAGGTGAGGGCCCTGCGGGACCTTGGCCAGTTCCGCAGGGCCTGTAAGACAGCCCTCTTCCGGCTGGCCTATAACTAACTGGCATTGGAAATTCTATAGAAGATTGTAGTGTAGTATTCTGATAGATCGCTTGTTTTATATGTTTTATTATTTTACTGTTTCAACTGCTTTAACTTGATGTATTTTAAATCTAAAATTTATGTTAGATCTTATATGTTGTGAGCCGCCCTGAGCCACTTTGGTGGGAAGGGCGGGATATAAATTGAAATAAACTGAAACTGAATTCTCTGTTGCGCGTGGTCTGTTAGATGGTTTTGGCCTGTTGCACAGCTGGTGGCAGAATTGGTGTGCTTCTTCCTCCTCATATTCATCCAGGGCCCTCTCCTCATTGTGGATGGCCTCCGACCGGTTGCTGGAGTGAGCCTTGGTGGCTCTCTCAAAGGTGGTGGCTTCATTGAAGGTGAGCTGTAGGGCAAGCGTTTCCTTTGCGAAAAGCTTTTGCTGCAGTTTTTCATCCCAGAGGCCCCAGACAAATGGATCCCTTAGGGCTTCCTCCAGTTTGTCGAAGCTTCAGGTTCCAGCAATTTGGCGGAGAGTGGCCAGGTAGACGGCAGCTGTCTCTCTCGCTCCCTGATCTCTCTTGTGGAACAGGAACTGGCGGGCGATGGTGGATGGCTGCAGTGAGTAATACCCTGTCAGTAGTTTGACTACTTCCTCGTAAGTCTTTGCTGTGACTTTCGCGGGGTCAGCGAGACCCTTGGCAATCTCGAACATAGCATCCCCGCAGACACTCAGGAGCATGTCTCGCTTCCTGCTGTCGTCTGTAATCTCGTTCGCCCGTAAGTAGCAGTCGATGCGCTCCACATAGGTCTCCCACCTCTCGGGTTTGGTAGTGTTGAACTCTGGCATGTGGCCAGCCATCAAGCTCTTGGTCGCCATGGTGGTGGCGGTGGGTGTACTGGCAGTGGTGGGCGCTTCTGTCCCTCAGGACTGCATGCCTTCTTCTTTGTCTCCAGCCAAGTCAGCGGTTCCCCAACAGTGGGGGCTTTGCTGGGCAGACCTGACTAGGATCTCATCTTCGTCGCCAGTGTAATGTATTGAGTTCGGAGACGTTTATAAGGCAACATGCTTTATTGGAGGTCCGGGGCCCCTGTTATATACATTCCCTGGAAAACCCACATTCTGGTCAGGTCCAGTCCTGACTGGTTAAACTTCCTGCCACAGATTATCATGGGTGGATTGCCTTTTTCCCTTACAGTCAGGTGACCCACGGTTTTCTGCTGGTCACCTCAGTGCACCTAGTTGCACTGTGTTGTAAATTCAGGGACCAAAATGCAAGACACAACAGAGAGGAAAGGAAGGAGAGGCAGGGAGAATGGGATGCCCTCTTCCCCATAAATTTCTTGTGGTTACCCACTTGTATACTCTAATAGCTAATGCAAACAAATGTGAAGAGTGGAGCTGTGAACAGACAAGCCCGATCTTTAGTTACGCCAATAAAGGTGTTATATTGATTGACAGATCTTTCAACAAAATTGAAAAGCACCTCAGGTTTGCAGAAAAATCTGAAATCTGCTAGGCAGCCAGAACAGTTTTGTCTGTATTCCATTCTGTCAGTAAAATGCAGGGGGAGGAATCAGAGTCCTTTCCAGGGCTGTTTTGGTATTTGATGTTGCACTCATTGGGGCCTTAACTGCCAGCTACTATTGGGTGACTTGATTTCAGCCATGACCATGACTCACCTTGGCCTGGTTGCTTTCTACTGTTCATCAAATCATAGTGTTGGACGGGGCCATTTGGACCATCTAGTCCAGGGGTGTCAAACTCATTTGTTAAGATGACCTGATCTGACAGAAATGGGACTTTATGGGGCAAGCTATGCATGTCCTAAAATGTAATGTCAGATAGAGGAGATAATAGACTTTATAAAGGACACAGGCAAACACAATTAAAAATATTATTTTTATCTTAAAAAACAAACATGTTTAAAATAGTGGGATTTTACAATGAAATTTTAATAATAAAACATCAAGGAATAGCACAAGGATCAAACAGCAGAATACTAAAAATAAAATTAAATGCTCTCTGCCTGGGAAAACATGAAATGGCAAGGCATTGCAAGCTCCCCCCCCCCCCCCCCCCGCAGTCTACTCAGATTAGCAATGGCTCTCCTGTGTAATATCCCCCTTTGGCTGTGAGTTCCCAACTTAGAGTACTCAGTAGGCACTAGTTCTCACTCCACTGAGAAGTGACAAAGCTGACTCAGAGCATGGACGCTTGATTCACAAACACACAACTCCAGGAAGCTTCATCTGGCCATAGGAACACTGGGAAGTTAAACCTCTCCATTAAAACGAAGTTGCAAGGAAATCATGGAGTGAATTTATCAATCCAGTCTGCTCTGCCAATAGGCTGGAATAGAAAATCCATTCCACATTTTCTTTGCCACTTTGCTCCTTCTTTAGCCTCTGCAAAGAGAAGGCAGAAGGAGCTGGGAACGTCATCGGCAGCATTGGAGCTTCACAGAGTAAGGATAGGAGGCGGGAGGGGGGCATGGCCGGTGCGTGGGAGTAGGCCAAGTAGGTGACAGCCTAGGATGCCATCTGGCCCAGGGGGCTTCACCAGGCACCCCCTCTCCTCACATGCAGCGTGTGGGCTCCTTGGAGCCTGCCCTACCCAATGGAAAGCAGGCTTCATGGAGTGCAGATGCTTCCCGGCCGGTTTTGCATTCCCCGGATCTGTTACAGATCTGGGAAACACGAAAGTGGACAGCGCCTGCACAGTGCACTCTTTGGAGCCCAGCAAGGATAAATTAACCAATTGTAAAAGCTGAAGAAGAGCCAATTACAGTTTCTAAAAATTGGCTCCTGTTGAAGTTGTATTCTGCCACTCATCCTTCCTACTCCTCTTTAACAGAGCCATGGGATGGGAGCAATAGCTCAGTGGTAGAGCATCTTTCTTACATGCACAAAGTCTTGTCACTGGCACTTCCAACTAAAAGGATCTAGTAGAAATGGTCATCTGAAGGTCTTGTCCTTGGCACCTCCAGCTAAAAGGATCAAGTAGTATTCTTACAATTGCTTAATCTCACAATTATTTTTTAAAAATTAAAACAAAAAACAAAAAACTGTACATTAAAATGTAAATAGTTTCAAGGTTCTTCGTTTCTCTTTCTATTCTGTTTTTTTAAACTTTTGGGGGGCGCTAGTGGGCAGCTCACCTAGGGCACCAAAAAGCCTAGCACCAGCTCTTAGAGTGGGGAGAAGAGAGGCCCATGGGCCTAACTGAAGCCCTGGGTGGGCTGGTTTGGTCCATGGGCCGCATGTTTGACACCCCTGATCTAGTCCAACCCCCTGCTCAATGCAAGATCAGCCTGAAGCATCCCTGACAAGTGTTCATCAAATTTCTGCTTGAAGTCAGTCAATCCCGCTGCTGAAGTACTTTTATTGTAAAAAACCAAAATCCTAATATCCTGCAGGTACTTTTCTGCCTGGAATTTAAATCCATTATTGCAAGTGGAACCAGCTGCCGGAGGAGGTGAGGGTCCTGCGGGACCTTATTCAGTTCTGCAGGGCCTGTAAGACAACCCTCTTCCAGCTAGCTTACACCTAACTGATATGGGAAATTAAATGTAGCTTTACCAGATTCTTGCTATACATACTGTTGTAATGTTTAATGTTTTTAAGGTTTTAAATGTTTTGAATGTTTTAAATGCTTATATATTTAAATGCTAATTTAATTTTATGTTTGACTATCTGTTGTGAGCCGCCCTGAGCCACCTTCGTGGGAAGGGCGGGATATAAATCATAATAAATAAATAAATAAATAAATAAATAAGTCCTATCCTCTGCTGCCAACAGGAACATTTCCCTGCCCTTCTCTAAGTGACAGCCTTCAAATACTTAAGGAGAGCAATCATATCCCCACTCAGCCTCCTATTCTCCAGATTGAACATTCCTAAGTCCCTCAGCATTTTCTTGTAGGGCTTTGGCTCTAAGCCCCTGACTATCTTCATTGCCCTCCCCTGCACCTACTTTATTTTGTCCACAGCCTTTTGGACATGGGGACTCCAGAACTGCATGTAATACTCCAAATGTGGCCCACCTGACCAATGTGTCAGCTTTGAGACTATCCTCAAATAAAGAAGACTTCCAGGATGTTCAGACAGTTGGCTTTATTGATAGATAGAGCAGATGCTTCACACAAAAGTGTCAGAACTAAAGGAATATATACTTAATCTCGGGCCATTACATTGCCTGCTCAAAATTAAAACCAAAAGCCCACCAAAGCACATACAAACTAGTTTTCACAATACTTTCTGTTTTGGAGATAGTGGGCAGCAAAACTGACTCCAGGAACAGATAAAGATGACCTTGAGCGCCAGGCTGTGTATCCATTCCTGCATACTTACGTGTTACACAGAGAAGCCTAAGTGCAAAGCAGCAAAGCAAACCTTGTAAAATAAATGTATAACAGAACAGCAGAACATGTAAAATGGCAAGGACCTTTGACACAATGTGTTATGCAGTGGGACAATGACATCTTGTGATTTGTATGCTATGCCTCTGTTGATACACCCCAAGACAGCATTAGCATTTTCACTCCTGCATCACACTGACTGCTCAGATTTGGACTTACAGTCCACCTGTACCCCAAGAACTTGTTCACATACACTGCTACCCAGAAGTGTGTCCCGTATCCAGTATGCATGTTTCTCATTCTTGTTACTCAGATGTAGAATTCAGCACTTGTTGAATTGCATCTTATTCATATCCACCCACTTTTCCAACATATTCAGATCTCTTAGAATTCTATCTCCTAGTGTGTTCACCACTCCCCTCAATTTGGTGTCATCCATAAATTTAATAAGTAGTCACTCCACCCCCTCATTCAGATCATTTATAAAAAAAATTGAAAAGTATTGGGCCCAGAACTGAGCCCTGTGGCACCTTACCAGTTACCTCCTTCTATTGACAACTACTCTGAGTGCAGTTCTCCAACCAGTTCTCTATCCACCTATCGTAGAGTCCAGTCTACAGTCCTCCACTTTACCCATCAGAATCTCAAGGAGAAGCTTGCCAAAAGCTTTACTGAAATCTGGGTAAACAATGTCAACAGTGTTCCCACAATCCATTAAGTTTGTCACTTGCCCAAAAATTGATTGCTTCAAAAAAGGAGAATATTGGTCATACTCTACAAGAAACTCTAAGAAGGGATACCATACAGGCACAAAATTAGAATTATATGAATCAGAAACATTTTGAATCATGGACTCAGTTATTTTATCTAGTATACAAATTATACAAATTATTTATAAATACAAATACAAATTATTTATAAATTATTTATAAGCCAATTTGAAATAGATAGTGAAACAGTGTTTTTCCAATTCACCGCTATTTCTACTCTGGCAGTGGCACAGAGTTTTTCCAAAAGTTCATAATTGGTAAGATTAGCTGATTCGAATGTCCACATATTTAGAACAAAGTATTCAAACTGAAGAGGAATGTTGATGTGAAGAATCTGCCTTATGTGATAAGGTTTAAGGTTTATTGGATTTATACCTTGGCCTCCCCGCCGAAGCAGTCTCAGGGCGGCTCACAGCCAGCAAAATAAGAACAATTTAAAAAACAAGTTAAACAAAATAGTTAAGAACAATTAAAACGATCTGGTGCTAATTGTATCTGATGTTTTCTTGCTTCAGATGGCATTCAGTCTATATTTGATGTATCTCGGTCACCCCATATCAGTCCTTTGATGTCAGATTAAAGGCCTGCCAGAATAGAGTTGTCTTACAGGCCTTGTGGAACTGGGCGAGGTCCCGCAAGGCCCTAGCTTCTTTCAGCAGTTGATTCCACCAATAGGGGGCAGCAATCAAGAAGGCCCACTCTCTGCTGGACAGTAGTCTAGCCTCCCTCGGCCTGGGGTTTGCTAATAGATTTTTCGTCTCAGATCTAGGGAACGTGTGGGGAGAGACGGTCCCTAAGGTAAGCAGGTCCTTGGCCATATAGGGCTTTAAAGGTAATAACCAGCACATTGTAGTGAATCCGGTATACTATTGGCAGCCAGTGCAGTTCCCACTGTATGTGCTTCCACTTGGGGAGCCCCAATAACAGCCTGGCCGCCACATTCTGCACTAGCTGCAGTTTCTGGGTTCAAGACAGAAGCAGCCCCATGTAGAGGGCATTACAGTAGTCCAATCTCGAGGTGACTATTGCATGGGTCATGGTTGCCAAGTCACTGCACTCGAGGAAGGGGACCAACTGCTTCACCTGCCTAAGATGGAAAAAGGAGTATTTGGCAGTGGCTGCTATCTGGGCCTCCATTGTCAAGGAAGGCTCCAGCAGCACCCCCAAGCTCCTGACCCTAGACGCCATTGTCAGCAGCTCTCCATCAAAAGCAGGTAAGGAAATTTTCCTTCCCAAGCTGCCGCAACTAAGGCAAAGGACCTCTGTCTTTGTCAGATTCAGCTTCAGTCGACTCAGCCTGAGCCATCCTGCCACAGCTTGCAGCGCCAGGTCTAAATTTTCTGGGGCACAGCCAGATCGGCCATCCATCAGTAGATAGAGCTGGGTGTCATCAGCATACACACAGTGGAGAGGTTTCTGTCAACTTCCTCCAAGCTGAGTGTTGTAAAACAATCCAAAACCGGCCTGGAAGACAGGCACGGAACCTCGAGTTCACACACTGTTTCAAATGTGGCAGGGAGGTCGTGGCGGAGCGAAAAGATCTCATCTGTGAAAAAAGTCGCAAAAGCCTCACAACCAATATCCAGTTCCCTAAGATTTGGTCTGCCTTGTGGCAGCATCATAAGTGACCAAATTGTAGTAAACAATTGTGCTGGGCATGACATCGCAGACACAATTTTGGCTTCAAAGTAAAATTTCTTTGTGTCTTTGACTGCCATCTCATATACTCTCTATAATATGTTCTAGTCACTTCGTCTCGAGTCCGCTGCCACTGCCTCTCTAGCCATCTGAGCCTTCATTTCATCAGCTGCAATTCTGGGCTTTACCACAGCATTAGCTTAGAATGAGGGTGCAGAGGTGCAATCTCGTCGATGGCACTAGAGAGCTGGCCATGCGAAGACTCAACCAATTCATCTAGAGAATTGCCAGGGGTCCCGCAGAGCCATCTGGAACCATGCTGGATCCATCAGGCTCCTCAGGCGAGCTAAAATATGCTCGCCACCTAAACGGGTGGGGTGGGACATCCATATGAGCCTTCAGGGCACAGTGATCTGACCATGGCACTGCTTCTACAGTAATCCGGTCCACTAAAAACCCCGCCGCAAAGATCAGATCCAGCATGTGTCCTGTCTGGTGAGTGGGTGTTGTTACAAATTGGGAAAGTCCCAGTGTCGCCATGGATGATACTGAATCATTTCCCAAAAAACATTGTATATAAACGCACTCCCATCAGCAATGAAGTGGGGTACCTAGAGAATTGCAGCCTTTCCAGCAAAATTTTGAGATATTAGGATTAATGTGAGATAATTTGTTTGGCATGAGGTACTATTTTGTAATGGTTTTAAATAGTTGCATTTTAATCATAATATTAGGGGCCTTGAAAACATGAGATTTCCAAATTTTCTTCCAATTATCCGTTGAAAATTCCTTTCAAATCTTTATGCCATTTCTTGATGTAAAATTTAAATGAATAGATAATAATATTTTATATATAATAGAAATGAATTTTTTCCCTTTTAAAAGTGGGTTTTTAATTAAAAGTTCAAGAGGTGTTAGGTTATTGTTTAGTCTTTGTTTGAAAGGGGACTTGGAGGTTAGGTGTCTCAATTGGAAATATTGGTACCAAGCCACATTAAAGTTACCTTTCTTTCTAAAATTTTGCTTACTATCACTATCACCACTTTTAACTATGTCTATAATCCTGTTAAGTTTATGTTGAGACCAAATTTTATATGAATTGTCGTTGCATGCAGGAGGGAACCAGCTTTGACCAATGAAAGTTGCTAGAGGAGAAATGTCCAGAGCAAGTTTCCCTCTGTTACAGTCCCATACATTGAGTGTATTAGTTAAGAAGGGATTGTGTCGTATAGTGTCAGGACTCTGGGAAGACTGAAGCTGATTAAGAAGTGGAGTAATTATGGAAACAAAGAAAGATTCCAAAACCGACAACGGGCTAGAAATTAGAACTTTATAAGGACAAGAAGCCCTGTGGCACAGAGTGGTAAACTGCAGTATTGCAGTCCAAACTCTGCTCACAACCTGAGTTCGATCCTGGTGGAAGCTAGGTTCAGGTAGCTGGCTCAAGGTTGACTCAGCCTTCCATCCTTCCGAGGTCGGTAAAATGAGTACTCAGCTTGCTGGGGGGAAAGTACAGATGACTGGGGAAGGCAATGGCAAACCACCCCATTAAAAAGTCTGCTGTGAAAACATGATGCGACGCCACGGAAACGACTGGTGCTTGCAAAAGGGACTAACTTTTTACCTTTTTAAGAACTCTTTAGCTAATATTTGAGGGCTGTCAAGTTATGCTTTGTGAGTGATTCTACTTTGGAACAATTTTGTGCGATGTGATATTGATGTAACATGAATGTGATTTTTGGCTTGGCTGACACAGCATTTCTTATGTGATTATAAGACTATTATATTAAGATTATTGAGATATATTTGTATATTTTGTCATTATAGTGTCTTTGTTATTATTTGGACCACTTCAGCATATGTCATTGCACACTGGTTTGTGTTCAGGTGTCAAGGGTGAACTCAGAGCTTGCAGTCACCATGTCTACATACGCTATTGCATGCTTTGGGGACTGGGTTTCAGGGGTGAACTCAGGGCTTTCAAACCACCATGCCAACATCCTTCTCAGTCACCACATCTGCTTCCTTTCAGGGCCTGGAGCTACCATGTCTACATATCTTATTGCACATTGGTTTGTGTTTGGGTCTCAAGTGTTCTCCCTCTAAGACAGGAGGACATCTTTTGGGTAATTCCTAACCTTCTTGCAGGGAGGCAGGACTTGACGTTTTTGTAGTTCCTGTTCCGGTTAGGAGTCACCCCTCCCTTAGTTATTTTCCTGCCTCAGTAGGGAGAGCATCTAAATCAAGTTTCGCCTTTCTTAGTCTAATTAATCCTTCCGTTTCTATAATAAATCTATTCTTATTCCTTCCTACCTTGTTTCAAGCTGTCCTTTACTCATCTTCTCTGTCATAGGGAGAGTTCTAGGGCACTCAGTCAACACTTCATTCGGCTACATTTGGCCAGTAGCCATTTTAAGTGTGATACCTTCGCACCGACAGGGGTGTTCCCTGGGAACTCAAGAGGCCTATCGGCCCAGGAGCAGCAGCCTAAGGGCTTCTCCTGCTGGCTAGCAAGAGAACCGACCCAGGGATCTCCGAGAAAGTAGAACTGACAAGTCCTGTAGCTGGCTTGTTCCATCCTCCTCATAGTGGCTGCCCTCTCGCACCTTTTTGAGAAAGTGTGCCAAAGTGGCAAAAGACCTGTGCAGCAACGTGACCTTAAGGAGAGAGGCTTGTGGATCCCAGGAGGCTTGTGTGCTTCATCCACATCTTGGGTGGTGAGGTAAGCGGCCAACAGTCTCCTTTCACAATCTACCATGTCTACCACAGCAGGCTCGGATTCCTCTCAAGGAGACCAAATGCCCAACACCCCTGTCCATTTGCAAGGCAACCAAATTCCAGTGGCTCTGCCCCCAGAGTTCTTTGCCCAACTCTCTGAACAACTGATAGAGGTATTTTCTAAGGCATGCAGCAAAAGAGGTGGGAAAAGACATAGGTCTTCCTCCTCCTCTTCTTCCTCCTCCCCTTCCTCCTGTACGAGACAGAAGTCTTCTAAGGGTGCTAGATGGCCTACCAAGGTAGCCCAAAACCAGGGAACTAACCAAGATATCACTGACTCTTCTATGGGAACAGGCAGTACTATGGGGGATGATCAAAGTACTAGAGAGGGAGAGTTTTCGTCAGGGGAGGAAGATATGGATATTGAGGTTCCTGAACCATCAGCTAGATTTTTTAAGGCAGAGTAATATAACTATTTACTAGCTAAAACTCTAATGGCCTTAGATCTACATGATGATCCTGATGTATAGGAGGATCAGGAACAGCAACCCAGCAAACGTTACAAGCGGGGGCCCCCGAATTCTTCCCCAAGCAGGCTGTGTCTGGCAAGGCTTTTCCTTTCCCCTCATATTTCAAAAGACAGATGAGGGCAGAGTGGAGGAAGCCATTCGCCAACAAACAATATCCTGGGTTTTTGAAGAGGTTGTATCACCTTTATTCCTTCACAGACCAATTTCTGAAGGTTCCCTTAGTAGATGGTCCCATTATGGCATTGCAAAGCTCTGGCTTAGTTTCAGAGGATGGGCATGATTCCTTAAAGGACGGCTTGGATAAGAAAGCAGATTTTGCTCTGCGCAAAACTCATGAAGGCACAGCCATGATTTTAAGGGCATCAGCTGTAGGCTCCATGGTTGCAAGGGCCCGGCTGAAACTGCTGGTTTCGGTAACCCGCTCTTAAGACTGACCACGGGGTTGCTCCTGACGGTTGGTCTTTAACCAGGCAACTGGAAGGTTCCTCCTGTTGGGGGGCCCAAGTCTAGGATCTGGGAAGGGTTCTGGCAGGCAGGCAGCTTGTCGCTGGGCCCGGGATATCGGCGGCTGGTTCCCAGATCCACTGACACTGCGGAGCAGCGTTGCCCCAATCGCCATTTTTAAATGGCACTTGGGCTGAACACCAGCACCTCTTCTTCATTCTTTAACTGAATTCTGCATTATTTGAGCGGACTAGAAGACATAAATAGTGATTGTAAGTTCCTTTTTCTCTCTTGACTGCTTTGGCTAAACTTTGGAAGCTTGAATTTGGGATGGGAGCGAACTCACAAGGGAAGAAGGGGGGATGCCCCAACCCCCCTTATGCTCCAAAGTTTCAAACAGACTGTGAGAGGGTAAAGGCTTTTAACCTTTGAAGGAATGTGCGTTCCAGAAATGATTTTGATTCACATGAGTCTGAAAGAATAAATTTTTAGTGGGGAGTGAACTGAGCTTTAAAGAAGAATCTCCCAATTTATACGGCATGCTGGGAGGAAATTACCAGTTAAAAGATCTGACTGAGATGTAGTGATTTGACAGTGGATCTGAATAGAAGCAAAGTCTGGAATAAAGTTTGGAAGGAAGTTTGAAAGGAATTCTGAATCCTAGCAGCTGAGTTGGTTTGAATATTGGATTACAAGAGGGAGTTATATTGCTAATTACAGAAGGAACATATGTGAAGTTTTAAAAGATTTTGATTTTACTAGCTTCTGGTGGATTACAAAATTAATGACAGGATATATAACCTTCTATTGGATTACAAATATCTGAGCTCTTGATTTTTCTTTATTGCCAATGGATTACAAAAAATTTTATGGAATATTTGACCTTTTAATGGATTACAGAGATGTTGATGATTTCAAATGTACTGTTGGATTATAATTAATAGTTTTACTTCTTAACTTTTTTTCCTTGGTGGTTGTTTTTGATGGTTTTTTGTGGCTTTCTAAATTTTTTTTTTTAGGAATATAAAGACAAGTGGGAAGAGGACATACAAATTGGGCATTCCTCTTTTGGATTACAAGTTAATAATCTTAACAAACTCACAGACAATCAACAGAAAATTCTAAATGAACCAATAACGATAAGAGAAGTGTGTGAGGCAATAACCTCTCCAAAAATGGCAAATCACCTGGGCCAGATGGCCTACCTGCAGAATTCTATAAAGCCTTTGAGGAATGCTTATTGGTTCCATTTAAGCATCTTACAGAAACAATTCAAAAGGAAGCTGAAACTCCATCTCCATGGCAAGAAGCCACAATATCTTTAATTCCAATAAAGGGTACAGATTTGAAAGATATAAAAAAAATTAGCCAATTTCTCTCTTGAATGTGGATTACAAAATCTTTGCTTCAATACTGGTGCAACATCTGAAGAGAATTTTGCTGACCATTATTCATAGATATCAAGCAGGATTCCTACCAAGAAGATATCTGAAAGATAATGTCAGGACAATATGTAATATAATGGAGTATTATGAGAATCATCCAGAAAAGCAGTTGGCTCTAATCTGCTTAGATGCAGAGAAGGCCTTTGATAATGTTCATTGGCAATTTATGATACAACAATTGGATGGTATGGAGTTTGGTGAGAACTTTTTGAAAATGATACAGCCAATATATTCCTCTCAAAGTGCAAAGGTGATGGTGAACAGTGAATTATCAGAACCAATTGTTATTCAGAAGGGCACAAGACAAGGATGTCCACTATCACCACTTTTGTTTATCCTATGCTTGGAGACTTTGAATAAACAAATAAGAGAAGATCCAAATATCCGGGGTGCACTGATTAAGGGTGAACAACATAAACTGAGGGCTTTTGCGGATGATCTGGTCTTCATATTAGAACAACCACTTGACTCAATTGATCATTTGCTAAATAAGATCAACCAGTTTGGGCACTGGGCAGGATTGAAGATAAATTATGGCAAAACAAATTTTTGGCCAAGAATATGACAGCAGAACAAATTAAATTCTTTCAAGAAAAGTCCAGATTTTCTCATGAGAAGAATGTGAAATATTTGGGTATCTATATTTCAAATAAATGTAGTACATTAAAGGTGGATAATTATGATAACTTGCTTAAAGAGATTTGGAAAAATGGTAGGACTTGAATATATCACTAATGGGAAGAATAGCTACGATAAAAATGAATATATTGCCAAGATTACTATTTTTATTTCAAACTATCCTGATACTCTTAACTAATGCATTTTTTCAAGAATTGGATAAGATGGTATCTGTATATATTTGGCAAAAGAAGAAACCAAGAATTAAACTAAAAGTGCTGTAAGATTGTAAAACAAGAGAGGGTCTAGGCCTGCCAGATTGGCAACTGTATTATAAAGCTTTGGTGCTGACCTGGCTGAAAGACTGGGCACTATTGCAAGATAGAAGACAGTTGTCTCTGGAGGGACATGAACTTAACCAGGGCTGGCATGCGTATTTGTGGTATCAAAGACTAGAAGGACATTTCTATTTTAAAAATCACTGGCTATGGAAATCCCTCTATCATACATGGTTATGGTTAAAACCAAAAATCTACAAAAGAATTCCAAAATGGGTGTCTCCTGTTGAAGCATTTACACCACCAAATCCTATAACATCAAATCTGTGCTACAAATATGAGGAATTATTGGAACAAGATAATCAATTGAAAACCAAGGAAGAATTAGAGAGTAAGAACATTAACATGAGCTGGTGGCTTAGAATGCAAATAGACTCCAGGTATGCTAAAGACAAGAAAATAGGGTTCAATATTGATCAATACCCGTTTGATAAAATCTTTCTGGGTCCTCAGGAAAAATTGATCTCGAAAATATACCCTTACTTATTACAGATGAAGATGCAAGACGAGATCGTGAAAGATTGTATGATACAGTGGGCTAAGAGCATAGGGTGTAGTATTACGTTAGATGAATGGGAGACCTTATGGAAATCTAATATTAAACTAACTAAATCAGTATCTTTTAAGGAAAATCTGTATAAGATGTTTTATATATGGTATGTACCGGTAACTCCCCCCCAAATTTTAAAAAATGTATAATAATATGTCCAACAAATGTTGGAAATGTACAAAACAGGTCGGGTCATTTTATCATATGTGGTGGACCTGTGAGCTGGCGAAAGATTATTGGAAGTTGGTGCATGAACTATTGCAGAAAATGTTGAAGGTGCAGATTCAATTTAAACCAGAACTGTTTTTATTGAATATGTATCCTAGTGACTATACAAAAGAGATAAGACACTTGATGCACATATTAATACAGCAGCTAGGATTTTGTTTGCTCAGAAATGGAAGCTTCAAGAACTACCTACGAGGCAAGAATTGATCAGGAAAATATTGGAAGCAGCAGAGATGGACTATTTATCTTTATTGCTTGCCAGGAAATCAAAAGAAGAAGCAAGAAAATATTGGGAGAAGTTATACGTATGGCTAGACACTTAAAATGGTCTGGTGTGAACTTTTGTTATTATTCTTCAGTATATATGGTTGAAATATAAGCTAAGTTGACAACACTTTTTTTTAACTTTTTAACTTTAATATAAATATTCGATATGATTTATTGTAATGAGAGGTCAAACGTGTAATAACATGAGGAAATCATGTAATAACATATAATAACATGATGACTTTTTTAACTTTAATGATAAAGCGTCATGCATGATTGCAAGGGCCAGTATAGTCTAGATGAGAAAACTTATTCAGATGTTTCCAGAAGAAAACTTCAAGGCTCTTGATGAGGCAAATAGAATCCTGAAAGCAATTTCCTTCCTCATGGATTCAACATTGGACTCAATGGTATTCGCATCTTGTGTTATCTCTTCTTCAACAGCAGCTAGATGTAATGTGTGGCTCAGGGCCTGGGCAGCAGATTCTCACTCCAAAAATATCATTATGACCTATCCATTTCATGGAGGTAGGCTTTTGAGGAGGACCTGAATAAGATCCTTGTAGGAACCAAGGATAAGAAAAAGGCCGTGCCAAAATTCCATCGTCCTTTCGGACCCATTGCACTCTTCCTAGACCCAATCACGGCTCCCGAAGGTTGTCGTGGAACCAGACGAATTCCTTTCGTAGGCAAAGCTTCTCAAACAAGCAATCCACCAGACCAGACAGATATCAAACTAAGTCAAACAGAGCATGACTAGTTTCAGTTGCCGGTTGGAGCAAGACTTCAACACTTCATTCCTCAGTGGATGTCATCTCCGGCAGACAGGTGGTGTCAAGAAGTCATCTCCGACAGGACTTCCGGGGGAGGAAAATGTCGAGCTGAGCTGTCTCTCATAACAGGAGCAGGCTGGAACTTCTTTTCGGGGTAGTGGAAGGCAAATTAATGCCTACTGCCTACTTTTCTCAGTTAGAGAATAGTCCAAGACATGCACGGAAAACTTTGAAGAGATTTACCTTGGCTTAAAGGGAGCCCTGAAGGGGGTCTTCTTTGAGGCTTTGAGGGGTCTCAGGGGAAGTTGCACAGTCATCGTCTGCAGAAGTGCCCAGAGTCATTTATTTGACATAAACTCATCAGGATCCTAACCTTTTTGGACATTGCTAAGCATCTAAAGCTTTGAAAGACCAGTGGAAACTTGGATAATTGGAAGAAAAGGTACAGAAGATTTTTTTTCATTCCGGAGCTATTTATAGCTTAAAGGGACAAAAATAAAAGGTGGGAAAAGGAAATTATGATATTGTAAGCCGCCCTGAGTCCGCTTGCGGAGAGGGCGGGATATAAATGTAAAGTAATAAATAAATAAATAAATATAGAGAGCTTGGAAGAAGAGGAAGGAAGGGGTGAAATTTGGACTTTATAAATATAAAGGACAGTGTTAAAAACTGCTAAAAAGTGAGAAGGAATTTATTCTTTTGTCTACTTGCAGTTTGGAAGTAAAAGCAACATCGTCATACTGGAACAGACCTGCAGCACATCTGAGCAAGACAGGAAATACATCAAGTATCGTGAGATCTCCTTGTGAGTTGGTGGCAACAACAACAGGAAGCAGCAGAAAGAAAACCTACTCTAGCAATATATACCATTGAGAAACATCGGCGGCCATTGCTGGGAGGCTAAATTAAAAATACTGTTTTTAAAAGAATTCGTGACATTAAAAATTGTTGGAATCAACTGAAAAGAGGGTAAGAAGATAAGTACTATTGGTCATATTCTCTGTGGGCTCCTAGGAAATTTTTAAAAGGAAAGAGAAATTTTAAGAAGTAGTAAAAAGTTGCAGCCGCCATTTTGGAAATTTTAAAGACTTTTAAAATAAATATATGGACTTTGGGGGCTCAGAGGACAGCGAAATTGGGCTTGCCATAAAGGGCAAGTCCTAATCTTTTGAACCTGATAGTCAGATTGAAAATTGGTGAGGTCAAAAATTTTGTCATTTTTTGAAGGTTTTAAAATTTTTAAAAATTCATATCTTGGCCTAGGAAGCTCAGAGGAAGATGAAATAAAGCTTATTATAAAAAGCAAGCCCAACTCTTTTGAACCTGACAGTTAAATTTGAAATCTGTGAGATTAAAATTTTTGGTATTTTTGGGTTTTTTGCTCTCTCTAAATGTCTGAAGCCAAGCAGACCGGACAAAGGGCTCTTTCATTAGAGAAAATGCAGGAACAATTGGATGCCATGGAAGCCAGAATAATGAAAGGAGTTAGAAAGATGATACTTGAATCAAAAGAAGAAATTATTGCAGAGATGAAAAAAGACATGGAAGATCTCAAAAAGGAGACTGGGGAAACAGCTAAGAAAGTGCAGGAGGTAGAAGGAAAAATGAAAGTATATGATACCACCTTGTTGAAAATTCAAGAAAAAAGTGACAATTCATGACTGCAAATTGATGGAAACTCAGATACGTCTGAGAGGAGTACCTGAAGTGGAGGATGGTGACTTGAAAGGATATATAATAAAAATAATTGCAGAATTCCTAGAAGAAAACCCTGATGAGATCAAAAATATGTATGACTATATGTACAGAGTGAATTTACTTTTTGCCAGGAAAAACAACCTACCAAGAGATGTTGTTATAAGATATATGACAAAGGAAATGGTGGGAAGGATCATGAATAAAAATGTTGAAAAGACATTGATAGTGGGAGGCAGTAAAGTGAGAATCATGAAGGAGTTGCCAAAGCAAGTGATAAATGATAGGAGAACATATAAAAAGCTGACAGAAAAATTGAGAGACAATGGCACGAGGTTTAGATGGATAATACCTGAAGGCTTGAGCTTTGAACTCCAGGGAAAAAGAGTCACAATTACAAATGCACAGGAGTTGCGCGGATTTTTTGAAGATGGATTACAAATTATTGTCTTAGAATGTTAATGGACTAAATTCACCACAAAAAAGAAGGGCAACATTTCATTGGATTAAGAAACAAAACTGTAATATAATTTGCTTGCAAGAAGTACATATTAAACAAAAGGATTATAAATTTTTATGGAATAAACAATTGGGAGTAGAGTTTTTCTCACTATTGTCCAAGAAATTGACAAAAGCTTTTTTCCAAGTGAATGATAAAGAAGATATTGATTTTCAGACAGTCTGGGATGCTTATAAAGCAGTAATGAGAGGAGTGTTGATTACTTTGAATACTAAAGACAAAAGAAGAAAAGAAAAACAGTTAGTGGACATTCAAAATGAAATAAAGAAAAAGGAAGGGGAGCTGAGAAAAAGACCAGGGAAAAAGAAAATCTTAAGGGAAATTACAATATTACAAACTCAATTGAGACATTTGTTAAATAAAGAAGTGGAATGGAATTTGAAAAGACTTCAGCAGAAATCCTTTGAGGGAGCAAATAAGCCGGGAAAATATTTGGCTTGGCAATTGAAGAAAAAGAGAGAAAACAGAATTATTAACAGAATTGTGGTAGATGGAAGAGAAGTGGTTACTCAAGAAGGAATAAAGAGAGAATTTTTTAAGTACTATGCCAAACTGTTTAAAGGTGTCAAAATAAAGAAAGAGAAGATGGATGAATATTTACAAAAGTTAAAAATAGAACCTCTAACTGAAAATATGAGAAAAGTTTTGAATGATCCAGTAGAAGAGATAGAAATTGAAGCAGCAATCAATGCAATGGAAAATGGAAAAGCTCCTGGACCAGATGGATATACAGCTAAATATTTTAAAACTCTTAAGGATGAATTAATACCAAAATTGCAGAAGTTGATGAATATAAGAACATAAGAACATAAGAGAAGCCATGTTAGATCAGGCCAATGGCCCATCCAGTCCAACATTCTGTGTCACACAGCGGCCAAATATATATATATATATATATATATATATATACACACACACACACATACACTGTGGCTAATAGCCACTGATGGACCTCTGCTCCATATTTTTATCTAACCCCTTCTTGAAGGTGGCTATGCTTGTGGACGCCACCACCTCCTGTGGCAGTGAATTCCACATGTTAATCACCCTTTGGGTGAAAAAGTACTTCCTTTTATCCGTTTTAACCTGTCTGCTCAGCAATTTCATCGAATGCCCACGCACCATCGATTTATACAGAGGCATTATGATACTGGCTGATTTGTTTTCAATTCCCTTCCTAATAATTCCCAGCATGGCGTTGGCCTTTTTTATTGCAAACGCACACTGTCTTGACATTTTCAGTGAATTATCTACCATGACCCCAAGATCTCTCTCTTGGTCTGTCTCTGCCAGTTCACACCCCATCAACTTGTATTTGTAGCTGGGATTCTTGGCCCCAATGTGCATTACTTTGCACTTGGCCACATTGAACCGCATCTGCCACGTTGACGCCCACTCACCCAGCCTCAACAGATCCCTTTGGAGTTCCTCACAATCCTCTCTGGTTCTCACCACCCTGAACAATTTAGTGTCATCCGCAAATTTGGCCACTTCACTGCTCACTCCCAACTCTAAATCATTTATGAACAAGTTAAAGAGGATGGGACCCAGTACCGAGCCCTGCGGCACCCCACTGCTTACCGTCCTCCACTGCGAAGACTGCCCATTTATACTCACTCTCTGCTTCCTATTACTCAGCCAGTTTTTGATCCACAAGAGGACCTGTCCTTTTACTCCATGACTCTCAAGCTTTCTAAGGAGCCTTTGATGAGGAACTTTATCAAAAGCTTTCTGGAAGTCAAGGTAAACAACATCTATCGGGTCTCCTTTGTCCACATGTTTGTTCACCCCCTCAAAGAAATGTAACAGGTTAGTGAGGCAAGATCTTCCCTTGCAGAACCCATGCTGAGTCTTCCTCAATAACCCGTGTTCATCAATGTGCCTACTCATTCTGTCCTTGATAATGGTTTCTACCAACTTTCCCGGTATTGAAGTCAGACTGACTGGCCTGTAATTTCCCGGATCTCCTCTGGAACCCTTTTTAAAGATGGGGGTGACATTTGCTACCTTCCAGTCCTCAGGAACGGAGGCAGATTTCAATGAAATCATAAGAATAAAAGGGGATGTACCAAATACATGGAAAGAAGCTGTTATTTCCTTGATACCTAAAGAAGATAGAGATGCCACGAATGTAAAGAACTACAGACCAATTTCGTTATTAAATGATGACTATAAAATATTTACAAGAATCTTGGCAGAACGGCTTAAACAACATTTGATAAATTTTGTAAAGGAAGATCAAGCAGGGTTTCTTCCCAAAAGACAAATAAGAGACAATATTAGGACTGTCGTAAATATTGTAGAATATTATGAAATACATCCAGAAAAAGAAGTAGCATTATTCTTTGCAGATGCAGAGAAAGCATTCGACAATTTAAGCTGGGACTTTATGTTTGCTGTAATGGAAAAGATGGACTTGGGAGAAAGCTTTATAAGAATGACAAAAGCAATATACTCTGAACAAAGGGCAAGGTTGTGTGTTAATGCAGACTTCACAGAAGAAATGAAAATTAGTAAAGGTACTAGACGAGGCTGTCCGCTTTCACCATTGTTGTTTATAATGACTCTTGAAATTTTATTGATGCAGATTCAAGAAGAAAAAGATATAGAAGGTTTACGAATAAATGGATGTACTTACAAATATAGAGCATTTGCTGATGATATAATGTTTATAAATGAAAACCTCATTCAAGTTACACCTTTGCTGTTAATGAAAATACAAGAATATGGGGAGTTGATGGGTCTTTCTATAAATAGAGAAAAATCAAAAAATTTGTGTAAGAATATGCAGTTGAATAGCCAACAAGAATTACAAAGATTAATGGGCTGTGAAGTTACCTCTAAGGTAAAGTACCTAGGGGTGGAGATAACAATGAAAAATATTGATCTGTTTAAAAATAATTATGAGAAGTTATGGCATAAAATGGATGAAGATATGCTAAAATGGAACAAGCTTAATTTGTCATTGTTGGGTAGAATAGCTGCAATAAAAATGAATATTCTACCAAGGATAATGTATTTGTTTCAAACTATTCCTATTGTGAAGGATGCCAAACAATTTGATAAATGGCGTAGGAAAAGTTCAGAATTTGTGTGGGCCAGGAAGAAGCCAAGGATTAAAATGAAAATTCTTTCAGATGCAAAAGAGAGAGGCGGATTTCAACTACCAGATTTAAAATTATATCATGAAGCAGTTTGTTTAGTATGGATGAAAGAATGGATAACGCTGTTAAACAAAAAAACTTTTAGTGTTGGAAGGCCACGGAAATAAATTTGGCTGGCACACATATTTGCATTATGGAAAAAAGAAGATGGATGGTCTTTTCTCTCACCATTATATAAGGAGCAATTTATTAAATACATGGATAAAATATAAGAAATATGGAGATGAGAGAAGACCTTTATGGATTGTGCCAGCTGAAGGGATAAAGATAATGGATAAGGCAGGCGAAGAAAAGTGGCTATCATATAATCAATTATTAAAAATACAAAGTGGGGAAATAGAACTGAAGACTGCTGAAGAATTGAATCATAAATATGATTGGTTTCAAATGCAACAAATAAAAAACTTGGTGGAGAATGACATCAAAACTGAAGGAATAAGGAAAGAACAAACAGAAATGGAAAAAGTTCTGCTTGAAGACAATGAGAAACTAATTTCAAAAGTATATAAATTACTTTTACAATGGTCTACAGAAGATGAAGTAGTGAAATCTCAAATGATAAAATGGGCAATCAATGTAAATAAAGAAATAAAGATGGAATCTTGGGAATATTTGTGGAAGAACTCTATGAAACTCGCAACATGTCAAAATATTAAAGAAAACTGTTTTAAGATGATGTATAGATGGTATATGACTCCTAAAAAATTAGCAAAGATGAATAACAAAATGCCAGACAGGTGTTGGAAATGTAAAAAGCATGAAGGTTCTTTCTACCATATGTGGTGGACTTGTGAAAGAGCTAAAACCTTTTGGCAGATGATCCAGCAAGAGATGTCTAATATCTTGGGATATGAGTTTAACAAAGTTGCAGAGACTTTTCTGTTGGGATTACAAATGGAAAAATTTCCAAAAGAAGATAGAATTTTAATCTGGTACTTGCTCTCAGCTGCTAGGACATTGTATGCGCAGTTGCAGAAGCAAGAAAAAATACCAGAGAAATGGGACTGGATTATAAAAGTTATGTCATGGAGTGAAATGGACAAATTAACAAGAATATTAAGAGACTATGATTTAGAACTTTTTAAGTTGGAGTGGAAGAAGTTCAGAAGATACGTAGAAAAAGAGTGGAAAATAAAGGGACACTGGACAATCTTTGATAATGATTAAGTTTTTAAAATAAGAGTATAACTTTTGGTTCTTTAATAGTTAAGGGTACCTTTAATATTTGTTTTTCCTTAAGTAAATAACATTGGCGGGGGTCAAGTAATGGGGGGTAGATAATTTTTTCTTTTTTAAGTTGTAAGATATAGATATAGTTTTGCTACCATATGTTACTAATAAAATTGTTTATAAGCAAAGAAGTCATCTCCGACAGCTACAAAAACAAGTTTCTGTCCTTTCCACCCCCTCGATTCATTCCATCCCCAACTCACTGAAACCCAGAAACAACACAAAGAACTCTACAAGCTAATCAACACCTCCTCAACATAAAAGCTATAGAAAAATGCCAATTCTGCAAATGCAAATACAATACAATCTGAGAGAAGTCCCTATAACGGATAACACAACAAAAAATACAAGCTAATCAATTTACTAAGAAATGTATAGAAACCAATCCAAATGTCCAAAACATGTACATTCAAGTCCCAAAGCAGTGTGGTGACAAGCTAATCAATTAAGTACTTTTTTCTTTCCAGTCTTCATCAGACCTGGGACCAATATTGATTCAATTATATAGATTATTTACATAATTTTTTTAAAAAAAGGGGACGCAGAGCATCTCCAACAGCAATTTCACATCGGCTACAGCTCAGTATCAGGCTTCTTGTGCGTTCAAGAAGCCTCATAGAAAAAAGCTTTAGTTTCCTTTTCTAGAAATGTCACTGTTTCTTTATTCTGTAGCAAATCTTAATTCAATCTCCATCTTCTCAATTTCTTGGACAAAATTTTGTAATCCATATTATTGGGTTATGGTCGGCCCCAACAAGTACTTAATCGATTGGTTTGTCACCACACTACTTTGGGACTTGAATGTACATGTTTTGGACATTTGGATTGATTTCTATATATTTCTTAGTAAATTGGTCACTAGCTTGTATTTTTTGTTGTGAGTTCCGGAAATATGGCAAAGGGTCTACTCTATTTTCTTCACTGTTCCAAAAAGATCAGGGGACTGGAGTGCTATATTGGATCTAAAGTATGTCAACAGATTTGTAGTTCCAAGACACTTCAGGATGAAAACTCTGAGAGTCATCGCGGAGGCACTCCAACCTCAAGAGCTTCTGACTTTGATAGACCTCACGGAAGCCTACCTGCATGTACCAATCTTTGTGGGGCACCGGAAATTCCTGCATTTCTGCTACAAGGACCAACACTTCCAGTTTCGGGCCCTTCTTTTTGGGCTGGCTTCAGCCCCGAGGGTATTTACAAAGCTTCTGGTGACACCAGTAGTCATGCTGAGAGAGAAGGTCATACACATACATCCATATCTGGATGACTGCCTGATTCATGCTTCCTCCCTGGAAAAAGCCAAACTGGACATGCAAGCCACCATCTATTGTGTTCAGTCTCTATGATTCATGGTGAATCTTCAGAAGAGTTCCTTAACTCTGAGTCACCGTCTAGAACACCTCGGGGTAATTCTGGATATCCTGCCAACACGTTTGTACCATCTGTCGGGATGGGGAGCCACCTTCCAAAATTCCTTGAGGAGGCAAGTAGTGGCCCTAGCATGGGTACTGCCAAAGTTCGACAAGGTGTCCTTGTCCAAGCATCCTCATGTTTCCCGTTTCCTTAGGGGTGCGATGCCTCAACCTCCGGAAGTCCACAGATTTCCCATGTGGTGCCTCAGTACAGTTCTTGCAGCCTTAACCAAACCTCCATTCGAGCCCATCCAGGAAGCTTCCGTGACTCATCTCAGGATGAAGACCCTTTTCCTTACAGCAATTACGTCGGCCCAAGGTAGTGCTATGGACAGACTCCACCTTCAGACCCAAAGTTTCCTCAACGTTTCATCTGGAACAGGAGATTTATATACCATCCTTCTGTCCACATCCATCTCATTCAAAGGAAAAGATGTGGCACACCTTGGACGTGAGACGTGCCCTGAAGTGCTACATCGTACGGATTGAAGAAATTCGCAAGACGGATGTTCTCTTCATTAACATTAACATTTCTCCCCCTTATAAGGGAAAAAAGATGTCTAACGCTGCAATCAGTAAAGCTTTTAGGCTTTGTATTGCCAAAGCATATAAATCCAGAACGTCCCAGTCCCCAGAGGTAGCTCACTCTATTTGTAGTGCAGCCACCAATGCTGCTTTTGCCAGGAGAGCTTCTGTACAAGAAGTCTGTAGGGCTGCCACCTGGTCGCCCCTGTCCACTTTCATAAAAAATTATAAGATAAATACCTACTCATCAATAGATGCAGCCTTTGCCCGCCGAGTGCTGCAACAGATACTGGAGGAGGAGGATAACAATTCCACACCCTAAGTTGGGACACTGCTTTGAAATGTCTCATAAAATGTCCAAACTGAGGGAGGGATGACTCCTAACTGGAACAGGAACTACAAAAACTTCAAGTCCTGCCTTCCTGCAAGAAGGTTAGGAATCATCCACAAGATGTCCTCCTGTCCTTGGAGGAGAAAGACCCCTCATGGTAAGTACCCAATTGTCAATCTCAGAGCACATTGCCCTGGTTCTGCTGGGCTGATGAAAATGCTCCCACATTCAGTTTCTACTAGAGAGATTTCCCAGGACTTTGATTCTGTTTCTGTTCTGCTGGGCTTATGCTGTTTTGCCTTTGCTTTTTTACTGTTTATCCCATTTTACTCCTACTTCTTTTGGGGGGTGTAACTTGGACCTCATAAATCCAATCCTTACCAAACATAGAAGGCAGGTAGAGGAGAGCTGGCTGGAGATGTGCTGCATGTTTGGTGTCTCTAGCATGCTGGGAGGGGGAAGCATTCAAAACACTCCTAAACCTCCTGAACTGTCACCTCATTCCCCCAGAAAGCACTTTCCTGGCGGCATCTTCTTTGGGGGAATGTAACTCAGACCCCATAAACCTAACCCTCACCAAACTTGGTGGAAAGGTAGAGAAGAGTCAACTGGAGTTGCACTGTGAGTTTGCCATGCTGTGTGTGTGTGTGTGGGGGGATCCTACCATGACATAAATTTACTGAACCAGTTCAGTTCATATGAATGGGGATTTTGTCTGTATTTGGCCCATGAGTACTCCATGAGGAGGAAAGGAAAGGTCCCCTGTGCAAGCACCAATCGGTTCCGACTCTGGGGTGATGTCGCATTACAAGGTGGTTTGCCATTGCCTTCCCCAGTCATCTACACTTTCCCCCCAGCAAGCTGGGTACTCATTTTATTGACTTCGGAAGGATGGAATCATAATTAATTTTCCCAATTTGTGCCCATTCCTATTAAAATCTCTCCAGGATGCCTGGAAACCATTTTACACTACACTAATGACTCAAGTCAAGGAAGCCATAAAAGGCAAAAAGGCTTTATTTAAAAGGGGGACGTTTTTCCAAATTAGGTGAGCAGAATGGAGTGTAGGTTCTGGCAAAATAAATGTAAGCTGACCATAAGGAGAGTTAAAAGATCATTTGAGTAGCAGAGTGCTGAAAACCTTTATGCAAAAAGTAAGCATTTCTTCAACTATATCAGGAGCAGGAAAGTGGTTAAGGAGGTGCTTAGACCTTTAAATAACAAAGGAATTAAAGGATTTATTAAGGAAGATGCCGAGATGGTAGAGAAATTGAGTACATTCTTTGCATATTTTTTCACTGTGGAAAAATTTCAGAATCACTGCTTTGCAGTAGTGTGTCTAAAGAAATGAGTGAAATAGAGTTGACAAAAGATGAAGTTCTAGGACTGCTATTAGATAGGTTAAAGTCAGTGAGTTTGGTGGGAATCCTTGAGTTTTGCTCAGGTCTCCACAGTCACTAAACTACCCCTGTCTGTGGAGTCTGCCTGCCAGCATTGGCGTGGTTTCCATAGATTATTGGGGTGAGTGCCAGAGCATCACCTTGATTGTGATGATATCACTTTCAGGTTTTGCATAAGTTCCCTCATCATATTGGGAATCACAATTGTGCCATGACAGGCATGAAGCAGAGAATAGGGATATATGAACAGTTCTCAAAATGGAGAGAAGTGTGCACCAAAACTTTGGAACTCTGTCCTGAGACAGACTTGCCTGTCCCCATCTGTGCTGCCTTCTTGTAGCAGGTGAAGACTCTATTTTGTCAGGTGTTTCCTCAGTGATTCCTCTATCCTACCATGTTTCAATTGCTCTTTTTAATTTTTTTGTATGTTATGTAATATGTATGTGTATTTAAGCCTTGTTTTAGTGATGTGTTTTTGTTTGGTTTTAAGATGATCTTAGGGTTTTAAGACATTTTTATTATGTATTTTTTTAATCTGCGAGACACCTTAAGAGCCATGGTGAGGGCAGAAAGGTAGATTATAAATTTTGTAGATAAAATACATACGTAATAAAAAGTGCAGGCAAGGGCAATTGATGATCAAGGGTTGGGACACCTTTCCTATGAGCAAAGGCTGGAGAAGTCTCAGTCTAGAAAAATGTTGGCTCAGATAGGGATACATGATACAGGTTTATACACATTGTGCATGGGGCAGAGAAAGTGGATAGAGAGATCTTTTTCTTCCTCTTCTATAGTATTAGAATTTGTGGGTATTTGCTGAAGCTGATGGGAAAATAGGTACAGGACAGGTAAAATGAAATGCTTCTTTATTCAGTGAGTAAATTGTAGAATTCATTGCCATTGGACATATTGATGTCCATATGCATAGATGGTTTTAAAAAAAACAAATTATTGGATGATTAGTCCATCAATTGCTACTAACTATGGTGAGTAAAGGGAACCTGCATATACAGAGGCAGCAAACTTCTGAGTACCCCTGCTATGAGGCAGCATCATGGGAAGACCATGGTCTCTATGCCCTGTTTGTCTGCCCTCCAAAGCAATCGATTTGCCATTGTGTAAAACTGGATGCTGGTTTAGCTAGACCCCTGGTCTGATCCAACAAGGCTTTTCTTGTGAGATGTGTCACATGCAGAATTTTTTTTAATTCACTAATTTCATTTATATACGATCTGTCAATGTAACAGGAAAGATCTGTTAACATAGGTGGACAAGTGAAACTAAATGGGAAAACAGAATGCTACTTTATATATTTTGATTGTTGCTTTGGAAGAGATGAAGGACAACCTAAGGAACTACGTTCCTGTTAGAGATATTGAAGAGGCGTGAAGTTATGAAGTATAAGGAGAGAACTGAAGCTACTGAATATTAAACTCTTGTTTTACTCACTGTGCCTTTGTTCCTCCCTTCTCTCCTCCTTTCCTAAGAGCTAGTCTTCATTGTAGTTCTGCCAGAACCTCTGCCTGACAGTGCTGTTATCCAAGAGTAACTTAGGCCAGTGTTTCTGTTTCTCAAAGTTTAACAACTATCAGTTCCCAAGTATCAAAAAGTAACAACTATATCAGTACTGAATTTGAACAGCATGTGACTCACTTATCTGTATTTATTAATTTCTGGATTTTTAATTATTTTATTTCACTAATTATGTTTATTGAAATCTCACTTTGAGCAAGCAGACTATTAAAAGTAATTAGTTTTTGACATGTTGCAAACTTTGTGGGGCTTTTGTAATTAAAAGGCTATCACTTTCCTCCTGTTTTGCTATTCTTAATTTTTCCTCTTCAGTTATCTCCCCAAACATTATTCTATTTTTTCTTTTAAAATTACTAAATATCTTCTGTAATACTGCCTGTCAGACATTAATGTCAGTGACTCTAAGCTATGTTTAAGTGATCCACTGGCATCTAGTAATTATCTAGAAACATTAAATGCCAAGCAATAGTCTTTGATGTGTAAATTTTAATTCTGAGTAGAATTTCCCAATTTGTAATGCTTCCTGAGACAGTGTTTATTTACCATCTAAGTTTTAGAAGTTGCTTCAGAGTTATAGTGCCAGGAATCTAAACTTTATGATGAATTTTAACCAGAGTAAAGCTATGATAACCATTGAATATCATAAAGGAACGTTTTTAAATACACACTGATCTGTACACACCATAATTTTAATATAATTTTGTTATTGTGCTTTGCATAGGTCCTTACGGATCTTTCCTATTTATAGAAATTTGAGAAAATCTTTTCATAGGAATTGTTCAACTGGTTTTTGTAATGCATGACATTGGCATTACCATTTCTAATTAGCATAATGTAAAGTTTCCCTTCTGAGTTCTTTCTCTCCTTTTGTAAGATATTTCAAACACAGAGACACTCAGCGTTTTGGTGTCAGACACAAAGTATGTGGATTTTGATACCTTTTCAACACTTTTTCTCTAAGAATTCTATTTTTTAAATGATATCCTGCCAGCTTTTTCACAATCCATTAATTCCTGGATCAACATCAGAAGGAATGTCAGAGCAGAGTAAAATTCCTTTAAGACACAGATGTCAGGATCAAAAGTCGAAGACATTCTCAGAACAGCAGGGAAGCATGCTTCTTAGGTCCTAATCGCAACAATTAGTATCTGTCATGTGACAGTCTCTATATTTCGTATATTTCTGCTAAGTTTCAAGTATGGTAGAGATACTATTCTCCAATTAGATGGAAATGTGTATGTGTTGTTCCTCCTTGCTTTGATTTTCTTTTTACTATTTTCTTTAGAATATTTAATAATCAACTAAACTACCTTATACAATGGAAATATTATACACCACATATCTTTAGTACTTCTAGTTTTAATTGCAAAGCTACTGCTGCATTCTACAAGCCAAATGTTACCATACAAGACAAGAAAATATTTCCACACATGCTCAGAGTGAGAAGCACAGATGACCTCATGCATTTTTGTTGTGGTTGCACCTGGAGATATAGTTACAGAAAGGTACATTTGTTCCCTTAGGGCAAGCAATAGCAGAAGAGACAGTCAAGTTTCAGAACCTGAGGCCAGGGAAATAGTCCACAGGAAGAATATGGAAGCATACAGATGAATTTTTACTATTAAGGATAAAAGTACAATTGATAGGCTGCAGAGTACAACATTGCTAGGGTTAAATAAAAGGGAAGTGCAAGTGTTATTGCAATTGTCTTTAAGCTAATACATTGACTATATTTAAGTCTGTAGCACACACATACAATAAGACTACATTGTATATAAAGCCAGTTTGCACAATTTTTGCAACTAATGGGAAGAATAGAACAAATTCGGCCTCCACTTGGAGTGCCACAATTTACAAGTAATATTGTGTGCACTGGGGAGGGGCAATGTGGATGGGCCTTTGATATCACTGAAAGATCTTCTGATGTGAAGAGTCCCCCTCCCCTTTAAAAATAATGTTTTAGATTTTATGTTATATTCACCAAACTATGCTCTAGATCAGGGGTGGCCAACAGTAGCTCTCCAGATTTTTTTTTGCCTACGACTCCCATCAGCCCCAACCATTGGCCATGCTGGCTGGGGCTGATGGGAGTTGTAGGCAAAACCCCCCTGCTCTAGATTACTGGACTGGTCCACACATCCCCCCCCCTCCTGAATGATATGTTACTTCTTTGCAAGGGAAACTGAGTTTCATGTTTTAGTAGCTTTTAAAATGCCTTTCTGTAAATAGTACCAATGTTAGGTTTTGTTAGTTTTTTTTTAAAGGGGACTGGGGGGCATCTGACTCATTTCTGTAATGCTTTCACTAAGGTTCAAGCAGTTGTGCAGACGTTGCAGAAACAATATGCACAAATATGTGAAGTATTCTGTTTTTAATTTTAAAAAGTTTTATTAGTTTCAGAAAAGTAGGGGTAGGGAATAGAGAGACTAGAAAACAAAATACTTATTAATCTTATTCTGCATAAAAATACTTTCAAAGAATATAAGCTTACATCTGCAATACTTTCTTAAAATACATAAATTGTCACATATTATTATCTCTAAGCTAAACATTATCAACATTTTAATATTTTATATTATGAATCTTTTTGTTAAGATATCTATTAGTTTTGACAATTCCAGTAAAGGCAATCTTGTAATACAAAATACAGGAAAAAGGGAGATATAAATTCACACCAGAGAATCTTAAGAGTCTTGAGTATCTAGCCAGGCATAAAATTTCATCCAATATTTTCTTGCTTCTTCCTTAGACTTCCTAGCCAACAGCTGGGACAAGAAGTCCAGCTCTGTTATTTCCAGAATTTTTTCCCACCAAGTCCGTTCTCTTGGGAATTTCCTGAGATTTCCATTTCTGCGCCAAGAGAATCCTAGTTGCTGTATTGAAATGTGCCAACAAATGTCTCAGTTTTTTGGAATAGTCCTCAGGGAATATATTCAATAAAACCAATTCTGGTCTGAATTGAATCTGTGTCTTCATAATTTTCTGTAGTAGTTCATGAACCATTTTCCAATAGTTCTTCATCATCTCACATGTCCACCACATATGATAAAAGGAACCAACCTGTTCAGTACATTTCCAACATTTGTTAGACATATTTGTATAGATCTTACCCAATTTCTGTGGAGTCAAGTACCATCTATAAAACATCTTATACAAATTTTCTTTAAAAGTTACTGACCTAGTTAATTTAACATTGAACTTCTACAATCTCTCCCATTTTTCTAATGTGATATTGTGACCAAAATTTTTCGCCCATTGAACCATACAATCTTTTACATCCTCGTCTTGCGTCTTCATCTGTAGTAGATATGCATATAATTTAGAGATTAGCTTTTCCTATGGACCTAAAAGTATTTTATCAAATGGGTATTGTTCTGTATTGAAACCTGTCATCTTGTTTTTGACAAACCTAGATTCAACTTGCATTCTCAACCACCAGTTCATTTTAATATCCATATTTTCCAACTCCTCTCTAGTTTTCAACTGATTATCTTTTCCCAACAAGTCATCATATCTATATCTCTGATTTGTTTTTAAAAGATTTGGATAAGTAAATGCTTCCACTGGAGGGACCAATCTTGGAATTTTTTATAAATTCTGATTTTTAACCCTGACCATGTATGATACAAGGATTTCCGAAACCAATGATTCTTAAAATAGGAATGGCCTTCAAGTCTTTGTTACCATAGATACGCATGCCACCCCATAGTGAGACCATGTCCCTCTAACAACAATTATCTCTTGTCATTCAGTAATATCCAGTCTCTTACCCACAAAAGCACAGAAGCTTTGTAATACAATTGCCAGTCTGAAAGGCCCATACCTGCTCTTAATTTGGAATCTTGTAGTGCCTTTAGTTTGATTCTAGGTTTTTTGCCTTGCCAAACATGTTTGGAGACCATCTTATTCAATTCTTGAAAAAATCCACTATTTAAAAATACTGGAATAGTCTGAAACAAAAATAATAGCCTTGGAGGATATTCATCTTTATTAAGGCTATTCTTCCCATTAAGGATAAGTTTAAATCACGCCATTTTTCCAAATCTTTTTTAATTTCTTTAAGTAGATTTTCATAATTGTCTGTTTTTAAATTACTGCACTTATTTGAAATAAGCACACCTAGGTATTTGATTCTTTTTTCATACAAAACCCCTGATTTTTGCTGAAGAAATTGGATTTGTTCCATCATCATATTTTTTGTCAGAAATTTTGTTTTGTGGTAATTGATCTTCAATTCTGCCCAGTAGCCAAATTGTGTGATCTTGTTTATAAGACAGTCTATTGAATCTATTGGTTGCTCTAGTATAAAAACTAGGTCGTCTACAAAGGCTCTCAGTTTGAATTGTTCACCTTTTATCACTGCTCCCTTGATACTTGTATCTTCCCTTATTTGGTTATTCAGTATCTCTAGAGATAGAATAAAAAGTAGTGGTGACGGTGGGCAGCCTTGTCTTGTACCTTTTTGAATATTGATTGCATCTGTTAGTTTGCAGTTCACTGTCACCCTTGCTCTTTGAAGAGAATATATTGCTTCTACTGTTCTCAAAAAATTTTCACCACATTCCATACCTTTCAGTCGCTGTAACATAAATTGCCAATGAACATTATCGAAGGCCTTCTCAGCATCCAAGCAAATTAGAGCCAATTGTTTCTCTGGATGGGTTTCATAATATTCCAAAATATTACAAACTGTTCTAACATTATCTTTCAGGTATCTTCTAGGAAGGAACCCTGCCTAATCATGATGTATTGTAGACTGTAAAACTTTCTTCAAACGTTGTGCCAATATTGCGGCAAAAATTTTATAATCCACATTTAAAAGGAAAATTGGACGATAATTTTTGATGTCTTTCAAATCAGTATCTTCTTTTGGGATCAAGGATATTGTAGCTTCTTGCCATTAATCTGGTATTTGGCCTTCATCTTGAATGTTTTCAATGAGACACTTAAATGGTAATAATAAAGACTCCTCATAGGCTTTATAGAATTCAGCAGGCAGTTCATCTGGACCCGGGTCTTTGCCATTCTTTTGGAATGCCATTATGTCTCCAAGTTCTCTTATTGTTATTGGTTCATTTAAAAAATTTTGCTGTTCCTCTGTGAATTTACTAAGATTATTTTGGTTAATATAATCTTCTAGATCTATTTTATGAACTTGCTTATCTTCATATAATTTTTTGTAGAACTGTTCCACAATTTGACATATCTCTTGTTTTTGAGCTTTCTCTTTATTATTCTCATCTTTTGGCCTTTTCTTTTCTCATCCTATAAGCCAACCACCTTCCAGGCTTGTTAGCATGTTCAAAAAATTTTTGTCTAGCATACCTCAGCTTTATCTCCATCTCCTCCATAAGTAACAAATTCAATTGGTGTTGTATTTCTTTCACCTTATTTTGAAATTCATGTTTTGTTGGTTGTTTTTTAAGATTCTTTTCAGCTTCTCCAGCTTGAGACATTAGTTTTTGAAAAATTTCAGTTCTTTCTTTTTCTTGATACTATATCTAATTGCAAGGCCCCTGAAATAAGCTTTAGCAGTGTCCTAAACTACTTGCATCTTTACATCTTGTGTTATGTTCTATTTTAAAAAGGATTCCATTTCAACCTTAGATGCTTTAAGAAAATCTTTATCTTTCAAAATTGAGATATTTAACCTCCATGATCTTCTCATTCGTGTACCTTTGAGCTTTATCATTACAGGACTATGGTATGAAATAACTCTTGTTTGAATTTCTGTCTCAACTAGATCTTTGATCAAACTTGTGGAAAGCCAACACATATCGATTCTTGACCATGTTTGGTGGCTAGAAGAATAATAGGTAAAATTTTTAGAGTTTGGATATCTTGTTCTCCAAACATCAACCAAATCCAATTCTTCTGCTAATTTCCAAAAACTTATTGGCAGTTGGGGACTTTTACTTTTAGTCTGTTTATGCATTCTTTTGTCCAGTTGTCTGTCAGAAACTGCATTAAAATCTCCTATTAGACAATATTCTACATATTCCAAATTTGATAATTTAAGATGCAAGTCTTGAAAGAATTTATCTTGTTGGTCATTTGGAGCATAGATATTTGCCAATAAAAATTTTTTATTGTCCACTGTGATTTCCACTAATAGAATTCTTCCATCTTCAGAGGCATACTGCAATTGTGGGTTAAACTTGTCCTTAATATATATTGCCACTCCCCTTTTCTTCTTATTTATATCTGTTGCTGCAAATAAGTTACCAATTTTTTTATTTTCAAAAGATGTTGATCTTTAGCTAAAATATGGGTTTCTTGCAAACAAATTATGTCAAACAAAAATTCCATTTTTGTTTTAAACAATTTATTGGTAGCATATGGTTACAAAGCTTATCTATTTCTTAATTTTTTCTTTTTTTTTCACATTAACCCATATGACATTTCCATCCCCCCTCCCTCCAATGTTGACTTCCCCGAGGTTATAAGTTCAAATCCATACTAAAGGCACTTCTGATTGCTCAAAGTTCCGTATATATATTCTTACAACTAAAAAAATGTCCAATATTTCTTTACTTTCCAAGTTTTCTCCATATATCCTTTAAATTTTCTCCACTCCCTTTTGAATATCTCTAAATCATAGTCTCTTAGTGTTCTGGTTAATTTGTCCATTTCACACCACGATAAAACTTTCATGGTCCATTCCCATTTCTCTGGTATTTTTTCTTGCTTCCAAAGCTGCGCGTACAAAGTCCTAGCAGCTGATAACAGGTACCAAATTAAAGTCCTGTCTTCTTTTGGGTATTTTTCTAATTGTAATCCAAGTAAAAACGTCTCTGCAATTTTCTTAAAATCATAGCCCAAAATTTTGGTGATTTCTTGTTGTATCATCTTCCAGAATTCTTTCGCTCTTTCACATGTCCACCACATATGGAAGAAAGAACCTTCATGTTTTTTACATTTCCAGCATCTATCCGACATTTTCTTACTTATCTTAGCCAATTTTTTCGGAGTCATATACCACCTATACATCATTTTAAAACAGTTCTCCTTAATGCTTTGACAAGTTGATATCTTCATTGAGTTCTTCCAGAGGTGCTCCCATGTTTCCATTTGTATTTCTCTATTCACATTAATTGCCCATTTGACCATTTGAGACTTTACTACTTCTTCTTCTGTAGACCATTTCAATAATAACTTATATACTTTTGATATCAATTTTTCATTGTCACCTAACAGGACTCTTTCCAGTTCTGTTTGTTCTCGTCTAATCCCCTCTGATTTTATGTCATTTTCCATCAAACTTTTAATTTGTTGCATTTGAAACCAATCATAATTGTTATTTAGCTCTTCTGAGGTTTTTAATTCAATTTTGTCTCCTTGAATCTTAAGCAGTTGGTTATATGACATTTCTCTTTTTTCTTCAGAATCAGCTGTTATTTTTATTACTTCTGCTGGCACTATCCATAATGGTTTTCTCTCGTCCCCGTATTTCTTGTATTTTATCCAAGTATTTAGTAATGTATTTCTGACATAGTGGTGAGAGAAAAAACCATCCATTTTATTCTTCCCATAGTACATGTATGCATGCCAGCCGAATCTATTTCCGTGAGCTTCTAACCACAAAGGTTTTTTATCTAACAGCATTATCCAATCTTTTATCCATGTCAAACAAACTGCATCGTGGTATAGTCTTAGATCGGGAAGTTGAAAACCTCCTCTCTCTTTGGCATCCGTTAAGATCTTCATCTTTATCCTTGGTTTCTTTCCGGCCCAAATGAAATCAGAGATTTTCCTTTGCCATTTGTTGAATTGTTTTGCTTCTTTTACAATCGGGATGGTTTGAAACAAATACATTATCCTTGGCAAAATATTCATTTTGATTGCAGCTATCCTGCCCAGTAAGGACAAGTTGAGTTTATTCCATTTCATCAAATCTTTGTCCATCTTACACCACAGTTTTTCATAATTGTTTTTGTATAAATCAATGTTCTTCATTGTTATCTCTATTCCAAGGTACCTAACTTTGGTTGTGACTTCACAACCTGTCACCTTTTGTAGTTCGTTTGTTTTATTTGGTTGCATGTTTTTACAGAGGAATTTCGATTTCTCCTTATTTATGTATAATCCTGCTAGTTCTCCGTATTCTTTTATCTTAGCTAACAGCAGTGGTGACACTTGAACCGGATTCTCCATTATGAACACTATATCATCTGCAAAAGCTTTATATTTATAAGAGAATCTTCTAATTTTTAGACCTTCTATTTTTTCATCTTTTTGAATTTGTTGTAACAAAATTTCAAGAGTCATTATAAACAACAATGGTGATAGCGGGCATCCTTGCCTTGTTCCTTTACTCACTTTCAATTCTTTGGTAAGGTCTGCATTTATACACAATTTTGCATGCTGATCTGTATATATTGCTCTTGTCATTTTTATAAATTGTTCCCCTAAATTAATTTTTTCCATTACCGCAAACATAAAGTCCCAATTTAAGTTGTCGAAGGCTTTCTCTGCGTCAACAAAAAATAAGGCCACTTCTTTTTCCGGGTGCTTTTCATAATATTCCACAACATTAATAACAGCTCTTACATTGTCCCTTATTTGTCTTTTAGGAAGAAATCCCGCTTGGTCTTTGTTTATAAAGTTGGTCAGGTATTGTTTCAGTCGCTCTGCTAAAATTCTTGTATAGATCTTATAGTCATTATTCAACAATGAGATTGGTCTATAATTTTTTACGTTTGTGCTATCTTTATCTTCCTTAGGAATCAGAGAGATTACAGCTTCCCTCCAGGTCTTTGGGATTTTCCCTTCTTCTCTTATCGTGTTTAACAACTTCAACAGTTTGGGTGTTAATTCATCCTTGAGAGATTTGTAAAATTTTGACGTGAATCCATCTGGCCCTGGAGCTTTACCCTCTTGCATTGCTTTTATTGCTGCTTCTATTTCAATTTTCTCTATTGGGTCATTTAATATCTTTTTCATATGTTCCGTCAAAGGTGCCACCTGAATGTTTCGTAGATACTCTTCCACTTTTTCTTTACTTACATTCACACCCTTGAATAAATTTGCATAGTATTTAAAGAATTCTCTTTTAATTCCTTCTTGATCCACTACTGTTTTCCCATTTGCCATGATTTTATTTATAGTCTTATTTTCTTTCCTTTTTTTTAATTGCCAGGCCAGGTATTTACCAGGTTTGTTTGCACTTTCAAACGATTTCTGTTTCAAATTTTTTAAATTCCATTCTAATTCTTTATTCAGCAAATGTTTAACTTGGGATTGTAATATCGTAATTTCTTTTATTAATTTTTTCTTCCCTGGTCTTTTTTTTAAGTCCTTTTCTTTTTTATCTATTTCATTTTGCAGTGCTGACAGCCTTTCTTCTCTTGCTCTTTTGTCTTTATTATTCAATGTAATTAATATACCCCTCATTACTGCTTTATAAGTGTCCCATACTGTTGGATATTCCATATCATCCGTTTCATTTATTTGGAAGAATGCTGCAGTCTCCTTTTCTAAGAATGTTACAGTGTCTTTATTTTGTAGTAAATCCTCATTAATTCTCCATCTTCTTGATTTTCTTTGCAATTTTGTTGACCAGCATATTGGATTATGGTCCGCCCAAACCTTTGGAAGAATCTCAATTTTTTTTGTTATGAGGCCCAAGCCTTGGGAACCCCACAACATGTCAATTCTGGAAAAAGAATTATGCCTTGCTGAGAAAAATGTATAGTCTCTTACCTCAGGGTTGAACTTTCTCCAAATGTCTTCTAGATTTTCCTGTTTAATCAACTCAAAGAAAGAATTGGGCAGCTTCCCTTCTTTATCATTCTTCTTTGGACTTGATCTGTCAAGGTTATTTTGTATTGTCCCATTAAAATCGCCCATCATCAATACCTGGTCATAAGTCTCTTCGTCCATTTGTCTATTTATGTCTTTAAAGAATTTGTCTTTCGCTCCATTGGGTGCATAGAGTCCTAGTAGTAACGTTTTTTTCGCCTCAATCGTCACCTCAACAGCAATGTATCTTCCTTCTTTGTCTTTAAAGATTAATTTTGGGTCAAGTTGTTCTTTAATGTAAAAAACCACCCCTCTTTTCTTTTGCTCTGCTAGTGAAAAAAATTCCAACCCCAAATTTCTATTCCACAAAAATTTACTGTCCTTGCGTTGTATATGAACTTCCTGTAAACAAATTATATTACATTTTTGCTTTTTAATCCAATGAAATGTTCTCCTTCTTTTCTGTGGTGAATTTAGTCCATTTATATTCCAAGATAGTAATTTGTACTCCATTATGATGTTGGTTCTTTATTTTCTTCAAAAAAGCTATGCATCTCTTGTTCGCTTCTTATTGTAATCCTTTTGCCATTTTGTTCAAATCCAAGACCCTCTGGTATTATCCATCTATATCTTGTGCCCTCTGCACGCAACTGATCGGTTAGCTTCTTGTACTTTTTCCTATCGCTGATCACTTCTCTTGGTAGCTCTTTCATTATTTTAACTCTGCTCCCTTCTATTGCCCAGGCTTTTTGGTACCCTTTCCTCAAAATTTTCTCTGCCACTTCTTTTGATCTTAATCTTATGACGATGTCTCTTGGCAGACCTTTATTTTTCGCAAAAATTCCATTTTTGTCAAATATCTAAAAGTCTTCCTCCTTTTGGCAGGAGAGTTGAGTCCATTCACATTAATAGAAACTATTGAGGCCATTACGGGTTTTGCTTATCACTATCTTTTTTATTTTATTTTTTTGGTCTGCTGTCTTGTTGGATATCTCTGTGGTTCATTTGGATTCTCTTCACCAGAACTTTCTTCCTCTTCATCATCATCCTTCTTTTCCTTGCCTTCTTTTTCCTTCACTCTATCCAGAAAATAATGAGCTTTGAAGATGGAATTTATCCTGTACCTGTTCTCCTGGTAAGCAAAAAGAAGGCCTTCTGGCATTAAACAAATGTAGGGTATTTCTCTTCCTCTCAGAAAATCTGTTAATGTTTGGTATTCTCTCCCCTTTTGCCTCACTGGCCAAGGTACCTCTCTTAGAATTTTCACCATATTTCCAGCTATCATCATAGGTTTATCTCTTGCTTGCTTCAAAATGTCATCTCTGATCCTCTTTCTTGTAAGCTTCAAGTAGACTTGATTGGGTAATTTGTTTTGTCTTGTATAACTTGATGGCACCTGTCTAACTTGATCAAACTCTTCTTCCATCTGTTGAGGAGTCACCTATAAGATTTCAGCCAAGGCTTCACTTAATATTTTCTGTAAGTCTTCAGTTTTCTCTTCTGGTATATTTTGAAACCTCAACATATAGGCAGCTCTATCTACTTCCAGCTGCAAAAATCTAGAATCATGTATATTCTGGTTTTTTTCCACTTGTTTCACTTTTGCATATTATCTGTCACCTGGCCATCTAGTACTTTTAAGGCTTTATTAGTCTCAGCTGTCTGTCTGCTATTTTCCAAAAGCTCTTGTTTAATCTCACCCATCTGTTCACCAATATTATCTACTTTACTAGTCAGCTGTGCTATAGCAGTCAAGTAGACTGCTTTGCATTTCTTTCATATCTCCCTGCATAGTCGTAAATTTCCCTGGTCCAGATGGAGCACTGGGTGAAGGTGTTGGTGGCTTTCCTTCTTGATTTTCTTTTTTTTGACAGTTTTTTTAAAACTGTCAAAAAAACTGTCAATCACAGCTTTATTTTCCATTCTTATTAGAGTAAGTACACTCACAGCCACCAAATCTAAATAATGCCTTTTCAGAGTTTGTTTTGGAACTCTATGTTCCTTTTTATAGCAGATAAGCTAATCTCCACCAAGCAATGCCGTTATTATGAAATAGTTTTAACAAGAAAACAACCTTCTAGCTTCTATCAACAATTTGTCATAGCCAAAACAACAGTAGGAATAATAATAAACAAAAACCTTTTAGCAAAACACACTTAGTAGTACAAAGGCAAAACAATTCAGTTCATAACAACAGAAACAATTCAGTATAACAATTCCTCTAGCAATGATGGTTCAATTAAAATCCAAGTCACTACAGAGTCTTTCAACTACTTCAAGGTATAAATTTGTAAGCCAGGGCTGAATGCCCTATTTATAATCCAAGAGTGAGATCAAAAGTTAAAAATTAAACAAATAATTCAAGAAAAAAATGAAGCCAGGCACTCCCAAAGAGAAAAGCAGGAAGTAGTAAAAAATAAGAAAAAAAATTCCAAATTTGATAATCCAAGAGAGGAATGATGAAAAAAAAAAGGAATCCAAAGCCAAAAATATTTAAACCATAGCAAACATATTCCAACCACAGGTAGGAAAAAATTAAAAAAACAAAAACAAAATTAAAGGGTTATATCTATAACATCCAACAACAAGGAATAAGAATCCACTTTGGAAATTTGCACAGATGTTCTTCTTCCAACCAAAAATCCTGTTATGTCTTATAGGTCAGTATAAAATACCCACCAGCATTTAAAAGTCAAGTTAGAGCTCTTATAAATTCATTCAGAGCACTTCAATTTAAGCTTCAAAATACCTTTAAGCCAGCAGTCCTTCACATTCATATATACTTGCAAACAACTTTCCCGCAGTCCAAAACTTTTTCCCCAGAAGGGGGTTTAAAACAAATCAATTACATTCAGCCATCAAGTCTCTTCTACAACTAAAAATTGGTGTGGTTCTCCTTATGCAGGTATTGTAAATGTCACCAAGGTAGGCAGAAACTTTTAGAAGCCTTGAAATAGAAGGAGAGAGAGTTTCCGCCCCCCCTTCTTAGTCTTTTGCCTCAACTTAAATTCCGCTTCAGCCCTGGTTCTCCATTTCCCTGCTTGTCGAGGATAATGCCTTACATGCCAATAATGCAAAGAAAGAACACTTACAAAGATAACGATGAAGATGCAGCTTGTCTTAATATTGCAGAGTTATTTAAATCAAGAAAGGAAGGAAGGAAGGAAGGAAGGAAGGAAGGAAGGAAGGAAGGAAGGAAGGAAGGAAGGAAGGAAGGAAGGAAGGAAGGAAGGAAGGAAGGAAGGGGGAAAGCAGGCAGTTGACTCTCATGCCATTTAAAAATGGTGATTGGAGCGATGAGGCTAGAAGCAAGTAGGATCGGGGGCAGCAACCTCCACTGACACCCCCGTTCTTCCGCTGGAGATCCCTGCCTTCTGGGACCCTTCCTGGGCCCCAGAGTCGAGTCTCCCTTCGTGGGTGACCCCTCAGTCGGTCCGATTTAGAAGTGATTCTGGACGCACCAGTCCGAGCCGCTCCTAATTGTGCGTTGCCGAAACCAGAAGTCTAGTGTTCTGTTTTTAAAACCATATATAAATGTGCCAAAATAGAAAGGGATCTGGGAAATGAAATAATTGTCATTTTAACCTCTGTCTTTTGGTAAACTGATTAGAGGCTTATTTTATGAAAGTCAAATAGAATAAGTTTTACAAGAAAGAGCTATCATGAGTTGTGCTAAAATAGAAGCCTTGCCTCACCAATACTAAAATACTTCCAGAAAGTTAAAAAGCATATAACAAAATTTGCCACAGTACATATTGTGCACTTGGTTTTTCTAAAAGTTTTTGTACTTTTTTAAAAAAAGATGTGTTAGATTTATAATGAAAACATCAATTCATTACATCAAAAATAACTGAGAATTTCTGAACTGATTAAGAGACTCAAAATACCTTCTTAAGTGTTATAATGGCATTATAGAAATATTTGATGTACTTACATCTAAAATAAAATGTGATATCAGTCACTGCATCTAAAAGCCAGTGAAAATTTGTAAAGGGTCTATCAATGTGATCAGGGTTTGCAGCATTTTCTCTGTAAGGAAATGTTTAAAGTAAAGGGTTTTATACTTTAGAAAAAAACAAAGTAAACAAAGAGATGATATTTTGGAAGTTTATAAAATGCAGCTTTGTGCAGTGTGAGAACAAAAACGCATTATGTTCTGGTTCTCAACACATTAGAACTTGGGGGTCATTCTATAATTTTTTGCTAGTAGTCTTAAGACAAACATGAGGAAATAATTTCAAAGCTTACGATCAGTTTGTAGAATTTATTGCTACAATATATTATAAAGGTCACTAGAATAAATAGTGTTTAATAAATAGAATAGAATAAATAGTGTTTAGAATAAACTAGAATAAATAGTGTTTAAAAGAGTTAGGCAAATCATTTGAAATTAAATTTATTATTGCATTGGTCTTGAACTATTAGGTGACAGCCCACAATGAGTTGTACTCTAACCTAAGGCAGTTTGCACAGATACCATCACCATCATTCTTTTGTTCAGTTTTAAGCAAAGATAGTGAAAGAGAGAGAATATCATCCACAGGCAAGCAGTATTTAGAAGTGCTTTCCATGCTTGAAAAGGCTGTTGCATTAATGGCAATTAGCTGTGATAATCAAGGACACTCCATATTGAGAGGTACAGGGAAATATAAAATGGGTATGAATACAATTGCAGTGCCTCAGGGATCTTTCCTAGTCTCTGTATTCTCCAATATCTTTATAAATGACTTGTTCAGTTTTAAGCAAAGATAGTGAAAGAGAGAGAATATCATCCACAGGCAAACAGTATTTAGAAGTGCTTTCCACGCTTGAAAAGGCTGTTGCATTAATGGCAATTAGCTGTGATAGTCAAGGACACTCCATATTGAGAGGTACAGGGAAATATAAAATGGGTATGAATACAATTGCAGTGCCTCAGGGATCTTTCCTAGTCTCTGTATTCTTCAATATCTTTATAAATGACTTGGATGATAGAATAGAGAGGATGCTCATTAAATTTGCAGATAATAGAAAATTCGGAGGGGTAGCAAATATAGTAAAAGACAGAATCAAGATACAGGATGATCTTGATAGGCTGGAAAATTGGGTCAAAACTAACAGAATGAATTTTAAAAGAGATAAATGTAAGGTTCTTAGTAGGAAAAATCAAATGCATAATTATAGGATGGTTGAGACTTGTCTTGATAGTAATAACTGCAAAAAGGACCTAGGGGTCTTAGTAGACCATGCACCGAACATGAGTAATTAATGTGATGCAGTAGCTAAAAAGGCAAATGTGATTTTGGGCAACATCAATAGGAGTATAGTGTCCAGATCATGCAAAGTAATTGTATTACATTGCTCTGCTAAGACCTCACTTGAATTATTGCATTCAGTTTTGGGCACCACAGTTTAAGAAGCTAGAAAGTATCCAGAGGAGGGCAACAAGATGGTGAGTGATCTGGAGACCGTTATCTGAGGAAAGGTGTTGGGTATGTTTAGCCTGGAGAAGAAACAACTGAGAGGCGATATGATAGCCATCTTCAGGTATTTGAAGGGCTGTCAAAATGTTGTGAAAGCAACATCACCCCAGAGTCAAAAACTACTGGTACTTGCACAGGGGACTACCTTTGTTGTTCAGTCGCGCAGACAAGTCCAACTCTTTGGGACACCATCGACAAAGTCATGCCAGGCCCTCCTGTCTTCCGCCATCCTCCGAAGTCTGCTCAAATTTGTGTTTGTTTCATCAGTAACGCTGTCCAGCCATCTCATCTTTTGCCGTCTTCTTCTTCTTTTGCCTTCTGTCTTTCCCAGCATCAGGTCTTCTCCAGTGAGTACTCCCTTCTCATTTGGTGGCCAAAGTATTTGGGCTTCAGCTTCAGCATCTGATCTTCCAGGGAACAGTCTGGGTTGATTTCCCTTAGGACTGACTGATTTGATCTTCTTGCAGTCCAAGGGACTCTCAAGATTCTTCTCCAGCACCACATCTCAAAAGCATCTATTCTTCTGTGCTCATCCTTCCTTATGGTGCAGTTCTCACAGCCATACATTACTACTGGGACTACCTTTTCCTTTTTACATATAGAGGATGAAGTGGCGTTGCGTTTTTTTGTTGCTCCAGAAGGTTAGACCACAACCAATTGATTGAAATTAAATCAAAAGAATTTCCAACTAAACATTAGGAAGAACTTTCTGATGGTTAGCACTTCCTCAATGGAGGTCTTTCTTAGAAAGTATTCTTTGAAAGTGGTGGGCTCTTGTTCTTTTGAAGTTTTAAAGCAGAGGCTAAATAGCCATCTGACAGCAATGCTGATTCTGTGAATTTAGGCCAATTATGAGACAGGAGGGCAGGAAAGGATGAGTCAGTACTCAGCTCTTGTGGCCCTTTTCTTCATCTCCTGAGTAATGCCTGTCATCACTTGGGAGTCAGGAAAGAGTTTTTCTTCTGCCACAAAAGAACATGTCCCTCTTTCATTTTACAATGAAGCAATCCATTCTCAAGTGCTTGCACATCCACTTCTCCCAGCTCATAAGATATCTCTTGTATTCCTTGAAATGTTAAATCCTGTATATTTTCAGCTTTGTCACATTTGTCAAGAAGCTTTTGTATACAATCTTTTATGAACTCTGCTAAAAGGCTGATTCTCTCTGATTGGAAAAGATGTTGGCTATAAAGTCCTTTTGAGTATTCACTTGGGTTTGATATGCCATCTTCCCCTCAGTATGCATCAGTCTAATAGCAAAGCAATTAAGACCAGAAATCCAATTTAAAGTCTCAGTTAATAAATCCTTCCAAATTTCTAGTTAAATTGTTTTCTTCTCCTGAATTCCAATTGAAATTACTTCAGTTCAGACAGATCACAAGATAAATTTCTCACATATAAAGTCACATTAAGCGTTTCGTCAAATTATATTGTACTGTATTGTAAGTCCAATTGCTGCATTATTTAATTTTGTACCAAATCAATCCATATATAAATATTCACTTCAATTTCAACTATTTAAAATAATAACAGTTATTGCAGGTTAGTTCATTTAAGTTTGAAAGTCAATCTTCTGTGTGTGTGCGGGGGATGTCTTAGGTCTTCTTCCCCCTCTTTCTGAACAATTCAGTTTGGCACTATAGTAAAAGTTTAGCTGATGAGTAACACTGCGAAAAGGACTTACTTGCAAGGTATATTTTTGCTGATTGTAGTAGCAGAACGCTTCAACATCCAGTTGTTCTGTTGGTGGTAGTCACAGCTGGTGCCAATCAAAATGGCAATTGCAGCAGCAAGGCTTCAGGGTAGAGAAAGAATCCCAGGTTTCAGCTGCCGCTGAAAACCCTGGATTTTGTCACTCCCCATGCTCAGATACTCCTCTTCTGGAGTCCCTTTGGGTATCCATATATCCGGACTCCCTCAATCCACACAATTCGAAGGGGGTCCCAAGAGCTGCAATTCCCCCTTGATCTTGTTGCGCCAAAGCTGGAACAGAAAATACAAACATTCGAGATAAAGAAAGAGGAGAGTGACGTTGACCCGGCTTGCAAGCTTGTTGCAGAACCAGTGAGGATCAGAAGGGAAAACCTTGAAGAGTCAAGCAAAATCTGAAGGACTGTTGCAAGATTTAAGAGGATTAAAACCTGGAAGGCTTTTAAGAAGAGACTATAAGGTTGTACTTCAACTGGTATGACATTTTGGGACTCATTTTTTGGAATTTTGATTTTGAAGGGACATTTCAAAACAAAAAGCAGGACTATCTGAATTTTTATTTTTCAAATCAAATGGGGAGTTTTTTGTTTTGGTGTTCTTGCTTTGTAGGGATTTGTGAATCTTATAGTCATAATGAAGGTTTAATAATTGTTAAAATGGGGGCTTTCAATGATTGATGGCTCAACAGGGCAATTAAATATTAAGAACAATAATGGGAAGTTTAAAACTTCTAAAAAATTTTTGAAGCAATTCACAAAATTTTTAAAAATTCAAATTCACCCCACTAGAAGGCTAAAAAGATTTATTTGTTTATTTTTATTTATTTTAGTATGCTTATATTTTACCCTTTCCCGTGAATGGGCTCAGGGTGGATCACAACATGCAAACAACAATAACTCCTACAGTTCGGAGTTAAAACAATACATTAAAATTAAACAGATAAAAACAATGAAACAAAGTGCATCACAGGTGGAAAGGGCACATCATACAAGATTAGCGATTATAGGCCCAATTTAAATAATAGTAGATAAATTGTTTAATGAGGATTAGGAGTACTGTAGCTGCAATTAAACACACACACATTTATAAATGCACACACACACATAAAAATGCTTGTGAATAGGGAAAATGTATACATACCTTGAACATTTTTGCTCTTTTTTGAACGGTAAATGAAGAGGTATTCTTCTGATTATCCCCATGTTCTGAGATATTTGCCAATGAATTAGTCCACTATTAACTTTTCTTTTAATTTCCAGGGAAGGTAGTAAGTAGAATTTATGGTCATTGAAATAAATCTTTCCACTAGATGGAAAGTTTCCTTCTCTATTTAGCATGAAGTTGTAAAGACAATTAAGAATGGTCATCTCCCTTAGCCCTGTCTGTTGTTGCTGGATTGCAGCTGTGAAAGCAGCATTCGCATTTGATTTTTTTTTTGCTTTCTTTTTTCCTTTTCCTTTTTGTTTGATATATGGATTGGGCTTTGTGAGATGATAGATATGATAGATAAGATTTTGGAATTCACTATTGAATATTTTGTAAAACAGTAGGATTTTATAATATAATAATATAAATAGGGTATAATCAAAGTCAGTTGGGGGACAGGGGGGTTGAGGGAGAGCCACCAAAACTGCAGGCAGCTGTAAGGGACTCTCCCCCAACGAACCCCCAAGGCCCAAAAATATTGGGCCAGGGGGTCCCTATCTGTGGGCTCCCCAAAAGGCCCATTTGGAAAAACCCAATTAGCCGCTTCCCCCACTGTAATTGCTGTGGGAAAAGCAGCTCTAGGGAACTAGGGGTTTGGGGGAGAGCCCCCAAAACTGCAGGGCAGCTTCAGAGAACTGTCCTACACAAACTCCCGAAGGCCCAAAAAGATTGGACCAGGGGTCCAACTCCAGGGTCACCCAAAGCCAAACCTAACTTCACATCAGAGAATCTCCATAGGACCCATTGCACACGCATCCATCTTCTCTATGAGCCCTACTAGCCTGGCACCAATAAACCTAGTTGCCAACTGAAATGCCACACAAAACCCAATCTTATCAAGGCCTGCTCTGCAGACCTGGCTACAGCAAAACCCAGATGCCAGCTCTCCAGTCCTGCCACAAAGACCACAAGGAGAGTTGGCTAAGCATACCAACCATGCCAGTTCTGGGTTTCTCACCCAGATGTCAGCTTCCCTGCCTCAGGACACACAGTCTGATGATACCAACTCTCCAGCCCTGCCACAAACAAGTCTCAAACAATACAAGTACTGGATCACACACCCACATCTGTCTCTGACACTCAGTGACGCACAAAGGAAGACTCCTTTCAACTTACCTTCAGAGATGGATGGTTGGCTGGTCTTTCTCTTTGGCGGTACCCAGTGTGCATCATGAGAAACCGAGCCAGAGTTGCACCCCAAATGAGGAAGATCGAACGTGGCTGGGAGGGCCTCAGATTGTGAGAGGGAGGAAACAATTCCTTCTCTTTCAACTCAGCAGCAACACACCAGCTCTGTCCCATTAGAGGGACCTCAGCCTAGGTGTAGCTGCTGGCTGCCTGTCATCATCATTGGCACCTCCCTCTTCCTTCCTCTTGCCCCTGCAAAAATAATTAGTTAATCCTAGGAATCCTGTGAGTGCTGTCAGTTTTGGTGGGGGCTGCAATGACCCTTTCATTATCACTAGCTATGGATGGGGAAATTTTGATTTCTTTGGAGATCTCAAATCAGTCTTCACTTTTGGTTTTGGGCTGGGATGGGGGAGGTCTGCCAATCATTTCCGTGGTTGTTGGGCTGTCTCTCTGAGCTCCAAGGTTAATATTTGGGAGAGTGTTTTCCAACCACCTTCCAAGCACAGACCAAGAGTGGATGCAGGCACAAGTAGGTGCTCATTTCAGTCACTCTCAAAATCAGTGTTTGGGGAGCCGAACAGAGGCAAGTTAACCTGCTCAACTGTCCAGGGTTGCAGGCAACTGCAATGTGGGCAGACAATTTCACCCATATAATAAAATATGTGCTCGCTCTGCATGCTTGTTGGTGGGCATGAGAGGAACGCCTGGACCATGGTGGAGAGGGCCGGCCAGACCTTCACGGCTCAGTAGTTCAAAGGACACATATTCTGTGTAATGTATCAGCAACAACATGCGCCCACGCGGAGGCAACTGGGCTGTCCCAGAAGCCTCCAGCGCCGGGCGCGGAATCACCCGCCAATCAACAGCTGCGGCGGGTAGTTCAACAGGTCAGGATTGGCCTGACCGACCCAGTAGGCTGTACCGGGAATTGTATATAAGCGGGGCCCGGCCCGCGTGCTCTCTCTCTTGCAACGTGCTCCTAATAAACTATGTTGCCCTACGCTCGTCTCCGCCTCGAGTACGTTACACTGGCGACGAGGATGGGATCATAGCCTCCGCGGCTAACACGGAGATCTAGGGCAACCACAAGTCCTGACCGCCGCCGCCATGGCCACGCAGAACGGAACCACCGGCTACATCGAGACATTCGACCCCGCCAATCCCGAGGGCTGGGAGTCCTACGCGGAGCGGGTCGAGTTCTACCTCAGGGCCAACAAGGTCACCGACGCAGGCACAAAGAGGGACGTTCTCCTGAGCGTCTGCGGGCCAGCCACGTTCGAGATCGCCAAGGGTCTCTCGGCTCCCGCCCGCCTCACGGAGAAGTCCTACGAGGAGATCATCAGACTCCTCACCGGCCATTTCTCGCCACAGCCTTCACGGGTGGCCCGTCGGTTCCTGTTCCACAGAAGGGACCAGGCCGTGGGGGAATCGGCCGCCGACTACCTGGCGGCTCTCCGCAAGATCGCCAGGAACTGCAACTTCCCCCAGCTGGAAGACACCCTGGCCGACCGATTCACGTGGGGCCTCCGCGACGAGAGGCTCCAGCAGAAGCTCTTCGCCAAAGAAGAGCTCACCCTCCAGAGCGCCTTCAGCGAGGCGGTGGCGTTCGAGAGGACCTCCAGGACCTTCCCCAAGGCCCGGACAGAAGCCGCCCACCACGAGGAGCTGGACCACGACTGCCCAGAGGAGGAAGAAGCCCACCAGCTGCGCCGCCCAGCCGGGCCACCCAGCAGAGCCGCCCAACGCCCCCGAGCGGCCGAACGACCCCCAGCGACGGAGAGGGTCCCGGCCACCAAGTGCGCCAGCTGCGGCGACCCCCACGACAGGCGGGACTGCCGATACCGGACCTGGGACTGCCGGAGCTGCGGAAAAACGGGCCACATTGCGAGGGCTTGCCGAGCCAAGCCCAACCGCCGGAGGCCGACCACGCATCACGAGTCGGCGGAGTTCCACTCCACGGACTCCACGTCCCTGCAGGTACTGAACTTGCCCCTCTCCACCCCCGATAAAATCAAAATGGCGGTCCTCATCGAGGGGAACCCCTGCCAAATGGAAGTGGACTCTGGTTCCTCCATCTCCATTATAGCGGAGGAAACCCTGAGGAAGCTGTGCCCCCCCCCAGCGGCTGCAACTAAGGCCGGCGAACTTCATACTCCGGGACTTTCAGAAGAATCCGGTGCAAATCGCGGGGTGGGCGCGGGTGCAAGTTGAGCGGGGGTCCTTCTACGGCCCGCTGGACATCCTGGTGGTAAAGCGCCAGCTTGCCACCCTGCTAGGACTGGCGTGGTTCAAACCCTTGGGGATCCGGGTGGAAGGGGTGGGGCAAACCCTAACACCCAGGGGGTTCGGGGAGATATGCCAGGAGTTCCCTGACGTGTTCGATGGTTCTCTAGGGAGCTACAAAGGGCCGGCCATCTCCCTACCGCTAGACCCCACGGTCAGGCCGATTCGGCTCAAGGCGAGGAGGGTCCCGTTCGCTTTAAAGCCAAAAATAGAGGCCGAACTAGACCGCCTCACAGCCCAGGGAGTCCTGGAGCCTGTGGACTACGCCACCTGGGAGACCCCCATCGTAACCCCTATCAAGCCAAACGGGGAGGTGCGGATCTGTGCAGACTATAAATGCACGATAAACAAGGCACTGCAGGATAACCCCTACCCAGTGCCGGTGGTGAGCCACGTTCTGGCTGCACTAGCGGGGTCCAAGATCTTCGGGAAGCTGGACCTGGCACAGGCCTACCAACAGCTCCCGGTGGATGCTAAGACGGCGGAAGCCCAAACGATAGTGACACACAGGGGGGCCTTCCGGGTGAGGAGGCTTCAATTCGGGGTTAACGTCGCTCCCGGGATCTTCCAGAGTATAATGGACGCTCTCCTGAAAGGGATCCCGGGAGTCCAGCCGTTTTTTGATGACGTGCTAGTCGCCGCCCCGGACCCCGAAAAATTCGGCAACCGCCTAAGAGAGGTACTCCGCCGGTTCCAGGCAGCGGGGCTCAAAGTCAAGAGGGAGAAATGCCTGTTGGGGGTCCCACGGGTGGAGTTCCTGGGGTTCGCCGTAGACGCAGCGGGAATCCACCCAACGGAAGAGAAGACCCGAGCCATTGTGAAGGCGCCAGCCCCCACCTGCAAAGCGGAGCTACAAAGCTTCTTGGGGGTGCTTAACTTTTACCATTCATTTCTCCCCCACAAAGCGGCCCTAGCAGAGCCCCTGCACCGCCTGCTGGACAAAAAAGCCCCTTGGGTTTGGGGCAAACGCCAAGCAGCCGCGTTTCAGGCAGTCAAGGATGTTTTGGTGTCTAACGCGGTGCTCCACCATTTTGACGAGGGCCTCCCCGTCATCCTGGCTTGCGATGCGTCGCCATACGGGGTGGAAGCAGTCCTGGGGCACCAACTCCCCGACGGGAGGGAGGTACCGGTCGCATACTACTCCCGCACACTGACACCAGCCGAGCGCAACTACGCGCAAATAGACAAGGAGGCTCTGGCAATCGTGGCGGGGGTCCGCAAGTTCCATGAATACCTGTATGGGCGGAGGTTCACCATAGCCACGGACCACAAGCCCCTCTTAGGCCTGCTGGCCCCCGACCGTCAAACCCCCCAAATACTGTCGCAGCGCGTGTTGAGGTGGAACCAATTCCTCAACTCCTACACTTACACACTGGTACACAGGGCCGGCAAGGCTATGGGTCACGCGGACGCACTCAGCCGCTTGCCGCTTCCGGAAACGGGTCCAGACCCCGCCCCCGCACACCAGGTCATGCTAATGGAGAGCCTCCCGGAGCCGCCCCTACATGCAGCGGAGGTCGCCAAGGCCACCCGGAAACACAGGACACTAGCACGGGTGCTAGACTGGGTGGTGAGGGGCTGGCCGGAGGGGAACATGGGGGAAGAATTCAAGCCATATAAGACCAGGAGGGAGGAACTAGCAGCCCACAAGGGGTGCCTGTTATGGGGAAGTAGGGTGGTGATTCCGCCCCCGCTGCAAAAGCGTGTCCTAGAATCCTTACACGAGACCCATCCCGGCATAGTCCGAATGAAGGCCTTGGCCAGAAGTTACGTCTGGTGGCCGGGGATGGATGGGGAGATAGAGAGCTGGGTCCGACGGTGCCAAACGTGTCAAGAGTCACGGCCCGAGCCCCCCAGCGCCCCCGCCACTAGGTGGGAGTCAACCCGGAAACCATGGTCGAGACTCCACCTCGATTTCGCGGGGCCACTCCAGGGGCAGATCTTCATGATAATAGTGGACGCCTACACCAAGTGGTTGGAGGTCATCCCCGTAGGGTCCACCTCATCCGCCGCCGCAAACCGAGCGCTGCGCAGGGTCTTTTGCACACACGGTATCCCGGACACCATAGTCTCAGACAACGGGGCCGCGTTCACGTCTGCAGACTTCCAGGCTTTCCTCCATAGATACCTGATTAGGCACATAAGATCTGCCCCCTTCCACCCAGCCACCAACGGCCAGGCGGAGCGGATGGTCCGCACCACGAAAGAAGCCCTGGGCCGAATTGTGCAGGGGGACTGGGACCACCGATTAGCGGCGTTCCTTTTCGACAATAGGGTCACCCCCAACCCGGTCACAGGGGTGAGCCCGGCAGAGCTCCTAATGGGTCGCAAGCTGACAACCCGACTGGACAGACTACACCCCGACCGGGCGTCAGACACCCACGAGAGCCCCGAGGTTTGGGACGCAGTCAGGGGGTTCTTTGCGGGCGACCCAGTTTACGCCCGGAACTATGCAAGGGGGCCTGATTGGGTGGCGGGCCAAGTGCTACGAGTGACGGGGTCCCGCCACTATGACATATCCACCGAGGGGGGCCAGGTATTACGGCGGCACATAGACCAGTTGCGCCGCCGCACGCTACCGGTGGAGCCGGCGGACGCAGAAGAGGCGTGGTCCGGGGAGGGGCCAACCGAGAGCCGACCCGTGGACGAGGCCCCGACGCCCATCACGCCGACGCAGCGAACATTAGAACGGTCCGAGCCCGAAAGACCCGCGGAACCAGTCCCGCCGCCTTCGGCCACACCACGGGTCGCCGAAGCACCAACCGCGGAAGCAGCGCCTCCCCCACCGGACCTCCCCAGGCGGTCCACCCGGGAGTGCCGACCTCCCGCGTATCTCAAGGACTATGTTCCTTAACTAGGGGGGGAGGGGTGTAATGTATCAGCAACAACATGCGCCCGCGCGGAGGCAACTGGGCTGTCCCAGAAGCCTCCAGCGCCGGGCGCGGAATCACCCGCCAATCAACAGCTGCGGCGGGTAGTTCAACAGGTCAGGATTGGCCTGACCGACCCAGTAGGCTGTACCGGGAATTGTATATAAGCGGGGCCCGGCCCGCGTGCTCTCTCTCTTGCAACGTGCTCCTAATAAACTATGTTGCCCTACGCTCGTCTCCGCCTCGAGTACGTTACATTCTGCAACTCATAGGGCTCCAAAAGGTAATCACTCACCATCACAGCACCCGTCTACGCTCTCAGGGGCCTACTGCTCCCAGAGGGGCCAATGAGCCATCCAATTAGTGTCATCTCAGCACTCTTCGTGGTGTAAGCCTGGTGGGAAATACTGCCTAGCTGGGGATGTCAGGGATGAACAGCAGTGGCAGATGTGCTGCTTTCACCCCCCCCCCCTTGTCCTCAGTTCCCGACACTGTGCCCCCCAACTCTGCTTGACCTTCCAGGAGAGCTCATCTCTTTAGCGAATAAGCTCATTGTTCCACTCGGCGATCTTGCCCTTAATGTGTGGGTCTAACATGTTCGCCAGCAGGTAGACCTTCTCCTTTGTGAGAGGCTGAAAGCGTTCCTCAAGTCCTTCCTGCAATCTCACAACCAAGGCATGTGGCACTGGACTCACGTCTGTGTGGCCTTGAACTGGCACTAAAAATGAGGCCAGGTCCTCATGGGCCATGTGGACCATGGGAACGACCAGTGCGATGCCCGCCATGTCAAATGAGAGTATCTCTCTGTAGGTCTTGAAGGGCCCAAGAACCTCCACAGTTTCAGAAATGACCACCAAATTCTTCTGGGTGAGACAGTTCTCTTCCCAAAAGGCCCTTGTCAAAGGCTTCCAGAGCTGCTCTGTACTCCACCAAGCGCTCCAGCATGGCACAGGTGGAGTTCTAGCATGTGCTGATGTCATCGAACAGGTGGTCATCTGGCGCACCTGTCAGTGTCTGTTTCTCATGCAACAGATAAGTGTCCTTATTGCTGTGTGAGAAATGACCTGTGATGTGCTGACACTTCTGGAGCAGGTCGGTACTCATGGGTCATGGCAAGATACTGGCGATCATTGCTGTTTGCCTGGCGTAATGCATCCTTACCACAAGGTGGAGAAGGTGGGACATGCAAGGAAGGCATTTTAGGCCCTGACACTGAACAGCTGCCTTGATGTTGGAGCCACCATCTGTCACCATGAAGCCCGTGGAGATGTCCCTGTCTACCCAGCCCTCTAACTGCCATGAGAGGATGGCTTTGAGATTGTCTGCCATGTGCAGCGCATTGACTGTTTCGGCATGCAGCAAAGCCCAGTGATAGCCGACCTGGTGGCCCTGCCCCTGCCTACCACTTGTGCCACCCCCACCCTCAAGCTCATTGGGTTGCCACCAATGTGCAGTCAGGGGGAGATACCCTTCAAATGCATTTGGGGAGCTCCAGAGATCTGAGGTGAAGTGAACAGTCCCCCCATCAGCACGGGACAAATGCTCCTTCACCATGGATCTGGTCACCTTGTAAACAGATGCCAAAATGGTCCTGCTAATGGTGGTTTGACCAGGAACCTTATACCAGGGTGCCAGGTACTCGAGAAACCCTAGCAACCCAGGACTCTTGGTCACCGAAAGGGAAAGCCCATGGGCAACCATCCTGGCTAAGTTCCAGGTGATCACCTTCCTATCATACCTCTGTCCCCTTCTCGGCACAACAGTGCCACTCCTACCAGACATCTCAGGCAGAGATGCCTGGTTTCCCTGCCCTGTCATGGAACTCTCCAGGAGAGCTCTGGAGGTAGTTATGGTGGGACTCATCTCCTGGCTGGGTGGTGGTGTCTGCTTGGGCACCCCAGCACCAGCCTGCTTCTTCCCCTGAAGGTGGTCCCACATCCCTGCTGGACTCAGGTGGGCAGGGTCCTGCCCATGACTGATCCGGGCCCTGCACAGCTGGCACTGTACATAGCATGGGTCCTCCGTCAGCCAGAAGTGTTTCCAGACTGTGGAGGTATATGGACGCCCATGCTGACCAGCAGCTTGGGTATCCACTGGAGCCACCTCCTGTGAGGTGCTCAGGACAGACACATTGTGTCTTGTTGTGGCAGGAGGAGCTGTCCATTGGGGGGAAGTGGGCGGAGATGGGGGCACCTCGTGTGTCTCCATCTCTTCCCCCTCCATCTCATGCGGCCTCCTCTCCTGGCCATCCCCTGAAAGCCTGCTGGTGCACAAAGGAGCCGAAGAAGGGAGCTGGTCCTCCTCAACCAACTCCTTATCCAGCTCCTCCACAACACTCTGCATCCTCCTTGGGGTGATCATTTTGACCAGAAAACTGCCCCCAAAGCTCAGCTCCAAGGAGGAATGCTCTTGCTGCCCCTCCTCTAGCTGCTGAGGCTGAGCAACATCAGCTGGAGGACTATCTGAGCAGCAGACCCCTGCTCAGTGCCAGCACCAAATGGCACCTTTGCTGGGGGCATCCCAGCAGCAGCCTCAATGAAGGGCCCAAGGCAGACCTTCTTAATCACACTACAGCCAGAGGCCAGAGTGCTAGAAGGTGGCTGTGGAGTAGCCCTATGCACAGGTGTGTGTGGGGGAAATCATGGTCCTCCCCTCCCCTCCACCCCTCTAGTCTTCTCCCTAGCCTTGTGCCCAGGCCTCTCTTCTGCTGCCTGCCATTCATGTCATCCTTGGCCAATCTACTTTAACTGAGAATGTTTTTTTTTTTTTTTAGAAACCTAACACACGTATTGTACCCTTAATCAGCAGGTAGCCTGAATTCTTTTTAAAAACCCTCCCACCAAAACTGTGGGGTTTTTTTGGTCCCTAGCCTGTTCTTTGGGGGGGGGGGTAGTAGTCTAGTAAGGTTAAGGAAACTATGTGATCCTGCCTTTACCTGGCTAGTTTTTAAAAGGCTACCTTGAGATGAAGACAATCCTTGTTATAAGCACTGCTGTGGTCTTAGGTGAATTTCTCCTGACTAGATTCTGGGACAAACCAGATTTCCACACAAAATAGCACTCAGGTGTCCCCTGTGACTAGATACAAGCTGTGGTTTACCATATGGAAATCAAAGAATGCACTGGCTTTCAGTGGCTGAAAGCAAGATGCACTGTAACCCTAGTCTCCTTAAAATGTAACCTGATCAGGGCTAGTTATGCTACATTTTTTAAAAAAACCTACAATCTTTTCAAAATGTCCCTATCTGGCCTAGTTGAGATTGAGAAATACTGAGCCCTAAACTGGATTAACCTTTTTAAAGTTATAAAACACACAATCCCTAAAAACACCCTTATTAGTGGGGCAGCCTATTTACTGACCCTAGTGAAACCAAAAACACCCTCAGATGCCACAAAACTCTACAAAAAAAAGGAAGGGAAGGGAGGGGAGGGGAACAAGGTGAACCTTAGACCAAACTAACCTTCCCCCCCCCCCCAAAAAAGAACCAGAACCAGGAAAAAGGGACAACAGCAAGCACCCAACAGCAGCAACAAATTCAACAGAGAATCCTCTTAAAACAGTGCAAAACTTAACTTTTAACAATTTTTTATTTTTATTTTTTTATTTTATTCGATTTATATCCCGCCCTCCCCACTGAGGCGGGCTCAGGGCGGCTTACAACAGAAAAAAGCTAACAAAGATCAATTAAATACATTAATAATTATACAATAAAATACATAAAAACCTAAAAATACATAAAACTCACATCGATATACACTATGCTATGTTTCCTTAAGTCAGTCTTTCAATTTTTCCAGTATTCAATAATCTGATGTTTGAGATTTAATATTCAGGCACTCCGATCACAATTAATTATATGCCAACCGGAAGAGGGTTGTTTTACAGGCCCTGCGGAACTGTTCAAGGTTCTGCAGGGCCCTCACCTCCTCCGGGAGCTGATTCCACCAACAGGGAGCTGCAATTGAGACGGCCCTGTCCCTGGTCGCTTTCAGACGGGCCTCCTTTGGCCCAGGGATTGTAAGGAGGTTCTGAGACCCCGACCTCAGCACTCTCTGGGGAACATGTGGGGAGAGACGGTCCCTAAGGTAGGCAGGGCCCAGGCAATAAAGGGCTTTAAAGGTCATAACCAGCACCTTGTACCGAACTCAGTATGTTATCGGCAGCCAGTGCAGTCCCCGAAGCCCCGGCTGAATGTGCTCCCATCTAGGGAGCCCTAACAACAGCCGGGCAGCGGCATTCTGCACTAGCTGCAACTTCCGGGTTCGGCACAGGGGCAGCCTTATGTAGAGGGCATTGCAGTAGTCCAGCCTCGAGGTGACCATTGCATGGATCACTGTTGCCAGGTCGCCGTCCTCCAGGAAAGTGCCTTGCCCGCCTGAGATGAAAAAATGCGGACTTGGCAGTAGCTGCTATCTGGGCCTCCATAGTTAGAGTAGGCTCCAGTAGCACCCCCAGGCTCCTAACCCTGTGCGCCGCTGACAGAGGCACACCGTCGAGGGCTGGTAAGGGAATCTCCCTCCCCGGACCACGGCAACCCAGGCAAAGGACCTCTGTCTTCATTGGATTTAGCTCCAGCCCACTCAGCCTGAGCCATCTAGACACGGCCTGCAATGCCAGGTCCAGGTTTTCTGGGACACAGGCAGGCCGGCCGTCCATAAGTAGATAGAGCTGGGTGTCATCAGCGTACTGGTGGCAGCCCAGGCCATATCTCCGGGCAATCTGGGTAAGAGGGCGCATATAGATGTTAAACAACATCGGGGATAGAACTGCTCCCTGAGGAACCCCGCAATCCAGCCGGTACCTCCGGGACAATTCACCCCCAATCGCCACTCTTTGTCCCCGACCCTTGAGGAAAGAGGTAATCCATTGTAAAGCCAACCCCTGAATCCCCACGTCGGTGAATAAACAATAAAACTTATGCCAAACTAACCATCCCCAACAACCCTCACCCTGACCCCAAAAAATCCAAGCCACCCACAAAAATCAGGAAAAGTAAAATGACACTATACTTTTAAAAGTCCTTTTACTAGAGTAAGATATTAGGCAACCCCCCACCCCCAGGCCCCAATCCCGAACAGAACCCCCTTACTTTAACCCCAAATAAGCCACCCACCCAAATCTGGATAAGTAAAGGGACTCTGAGTTTTAAAAGGTCCTTTTACTTATATACTCTTAAGTACAATAAAAACAAAACCCCCAAGACTTACCTTTGGATGTCTTCCATTCCAGGCAGGCCAGGAAGAAGGCTGAGACAGAGAGCAGCAGCAGTTGAAGCCAAGGGCCAGCACAGCACAGTCTCTCTCTCTCAGTCCAGTCACAGTCCAGCAGCAGCAATAGAGCCCAGCCAAGCAGACTCCTTAAAAAGGTTCTCTGGCGAGGGGGCACTTCCAGTTACAGCGAGACGAGGCGGTCGCGTTTCAAGCCATCAGGGCAGGAACGGATCAAACCATGCGGGTTGGGGGGTCATAGGACCCAGCAAGCTCCTGTTGGAGGAGCATTGCTAGCAGAAGGGGTCTTGGGGAGAGGCACGGGGGAACTTTTAGGTTCCTGGCTTTTCTACCCTCCCTTTGCCCCAACCGCATCGCGCGCCATTAGGTGAGAGAGTCTCAGCTACCGGAGACAGAGGTGAAGGTGGAGGGCGTTTGGTGAAAGTAAATGAAACTAACCCAAAAACGGAAGACTAAGAGGAGATGAAAAGGAAAAAAAAGGACAGTATATACCTGAAGTAAGGCACTTTTTGTTATGGCTGCAAATTGGGCTTGCCTCGGTCGCGTATGTGGGTGTGGCTGAGAGAACTACTTTGAGACAACTACTTTGTGGCTGGCAAGAGGAGCAGAGGAACAAAGTCGGAGGAAGGAGGAAAGGAGGTGGGCGGTGGCAGCAGCAGCGGATTTGGCACCGAAGGAACAAACTGATTTTTTCTTTCCCTGTCTCACCTCCTCTCCGTGGCTAGCAAACACCATAATTGGGTATTTTTCTTTCTTTTTGAAGTATTCTACTTTTTTCTTGTTAAAGAACACTGAAATGTGATTTAAAACACTGTATCTCTAGCTGAAGGGCGTGGAAAAGAGAGGAGGTGGAAAGTGACAACCCTGTGCTACAAGAGTGGAAAGACCTCGAGTTAGAAAGTAAATTTCTTGAAACTTGCCTAAAACTAAAGACTCATTTAAAACATTGTGTGTAAAGATTGCTACGTGTTGTGGAGATCAGATGGGAGAAAATATATAATGTTATAGAAGATCTGATTTATATTAAGGATTAGGTGGACTATTTTTTTGGACTAAGAGCTGTAGAAAAGTGAATACTTCATTAAAAGACTGAGTTTGATCAATATAATATAAGTAACTTGGAAGAAGAAATTTAAAGACTAGAAAGACCAGAAAGACAAAAAAAAGGGGGGGGGGGAACGGACAAAGAAGAAGAGGAAGAAAGGGGAAACAGAAGGACTGAAGGAAGAAAGAAGAAAGAGAGGGAAAGCAAGGAATTGAATGCTGTTAGTCTATCACTGTATAATTTACAAAAGTGTGTGAATGTGTGTGGGTCTAAGTAAAAGTGTATGGTTAATGAGAAAGGATTAGGATGGAGAATGAATGAAGTGAGTGTATGTAGTCTGCAAGAGGTAGTGAGTGGAGTGTTTGAAAGGGTTAAGTGGTGCAAGAGGAAGGCAAATAATGAATAATTATTGAAATCAGTTGAACATGAAGCATTATTGCTTGGGGAAGAAATTGATTTAGACTAGTTGGTAAAGGGATACTAAATCTCTGTATTGGTGTCTTCATTCTATATTATTATATGATAATTTGAATTTCTCCTGCTTAACTCAATGATAGAGGGAATCATGTTGTTGCAGGATGCTCTCAAAGTATTTCAGTCATCTTTTGAAGATTCTTTAATGGGGGCATTAAATCAGATGCAGAACAATTTAATGGAACAGATAGGGGGATTAAAATTTAAGCTTGATGGATTAGAAAATGGATTGAAGGACATAAAAATGGATATGACAAAGTTGACACAAACCAAAAATTCTATTGATACAAAACAAATACTAAAGGAGCAAGGTACAGGCAACTTGGAAATTAAACAGGAAGAATCAGAGACCAGGATTACTAGATCAGACATGTATAAGGTAAAATATACTTCAAGATTTTTAAGCATATCAGAAGAAATAAATGAGGATTTATTTTCTTCAGTAGTGGAAACATTGACCCCCATGCTGGAAAACGAATAAAAAAAACCCGAGAGGGAAATTGAATATATATATAGGTTAAACTCTCTAAAGCTAAAAAAGAATGGTTCACTTAGAGAAATGCATTCAAGAGACATAAGGAAACAGATCAAAGATGTAGTTTGGAGAAGGGAAAGGAAGCAACTTATTAGATCTAGAGGTCAGAAAAATAAAAAAATGAAAGAGATATTATGGATAATTAGGCATTTAACTCCAAAACCAAGAGAGGTTTTAAATAACCAAGAGAGAAATTGGCGTAAACGGAAGAAATACCAAAAATGGAGGACTCATTAGGAAAGAAATACCAAAAATGGAGGATTCATAATTGGTTGGTGCTGCTGAATTTAATGCCAAAGCAAATAGATTAGAGGGGCAGGTCTTACAGATGGTTAAAGGTATATGGAAGTAAAGTATTATGTAAGGTGTCAAGCGTCATCGATAAAATATCTTTAATAAGTTTCCCTTGAGTGCAAGTGAAAAGGATAAATGGGTTTAATTTGTAATGTAATAGTGAAGGTGAATGCAGTAAATGGTGAATAGAGATAATGGAATTTGAACGTATATATAATTAGTGAAAACACTGCCTTCGACTTCTGTTTTAATAACTTTTTCTTTTGTATGGTAACAGGCTTGTACACAATATATTAATTTAATAAACTATAAAAATATTGAAAAAAAAAAAGCTTCTCTGGCCATTCACAGAGTAGTTTCAAAAAATACCACTGTTCTGTGATCGACCAGAGAACACTGTTTACTTTTAATCCACTTGGATACAACAAGTAAACAAATGTTGCTTCTGGCTAGGATTAGCTCAGCCATCAGCAACACAACAGCCCTGCAAAGATGCATGTATTTGCAGATTGCAATGCATTTCGCAAATGCATGCATTTGGTTCACTGCTGTGACTCTTCTCCCCTTCCCCCTCCCTCCCTGATCCCAGGGAGGCTATGGGAGAGGTGGAAAAAGGCTTCAAAGGGCAGGAAAGTAGGCAAGCAGCTTCCCTGAGGCTGTAAAACCTCCTTTCCCACCTTTTCCATTGACTTCCGAATACCGCCAAATACTGATACAGCAGTATTTGGGGCAGCTGTATTTGGCTGCTGTATAATGGGGCTGTCAAGCATGCAGTTTCAATGACGAGTCAGGTTTGATACAAAACTACATTTATTGATAGACCGATACTTCCAGTGTAACAGATTCTTGAGAGTGATGCTATACATTGATACAATACTTTTAAGGCATACTTCAAAAGGATTCCAAAAGGTGGGGGCGAGGGATGCGCTCTCACACATAAACTATCATAAATGTCTGCATTCTCATAGCATTATCAGGACTCCGTCCTTGCTTTTCCCAGATGTGCCACACTCCCTAACAGGAATGTATGGGAAGGTGCTGATTACTCTTTCTCAAGTTAGTTTCGTTTCTCTCTACTTTGCAAGCAATAAAGTAAGAAGGGGGAGGGGGAAAGAATAACAGAGTTAATAGACCTTGGTCCTCCATGATATTCCACAGGCCAGCTTTATGGAGGACCCTAAAACAATCAATTACCAATGGAATTCTACCATGCTTGACAGGGGCCAGATCTGATTTGGAAATATTCAGCACCGAATACTTCCGATTAAGGGGGTATTGGGGACTTTATTCAGTTCAGCCAAACCGAATGCTCAGTCCTACTTGGGGCCTGCTGGAGAGAGGTTTCTGATTGCTTTTATGTGTCTTTTGTACGGTTGTTGCTGAGAGAGGAGGGCCTGTTTGCCTGGGGATGGTTGCTGGCCCCACCCTCTACTGTTGCTCTGGCTATTGAGTCAGAGGTGGGTGGGGGCTTGAGCCTTGAAATTGCAAGGCTTCTCCTCACTAGAGAGCTAAAGGGCTCTTGGCTTTTGGCTCTTAGCCAGGGACTCTAGCCTGGGGGTTATGTAGGAAGTGGATAGTTCCTCATATGTAGTCTCAAGAGGCAGTTGTCAGTGGAATTTAAAGGGAAGTCAAGATAGAGAGAATTTTGAAATGGATTGCAGCAGCAAGGCTGGTGAGGGAGCTGATGTGTAAAGTCTGTGGGATGTTTATATTTCTACCTGAGGGTTGCAGCAATTACACTTGCAGCAAGTGTAAGTTGGTAGCCTTGCTGGAGGAGAACATACGGGGACTGGAGTCACGATTGTCTACATTACAGTTTAAAAATGAAGGTGAGGATTTTCTTGACAGAACCCATTAAGTAGTCTTGAAAGGACAACAAGAGGAAGGAGGAAGCAGTATCTCAGCAATTGGAAGAGAACCCAACATGGGAGGAGGGTTCATGGAAAAATGTAACCCACAGTAGCAGGATAATCAGGAAACGTTCTGAGCCTCTGCTGCTCAGCAGTCAGTTTCAGGATCTCCCCACAGATACTGATTCTGAACCATTGGAACAAGGGCTACTTCCCCTGCCTCCACGAAGCTTGAAGAAAGTTTCTCAGGATCCTGTGGATAAGAAGCCTGGAGCTTCTAGTCCCCAATATAGAAAGAGGAGGGTGGTGGTAATTGGAGACACCTTGCTAAGACGAGTAGAGCCCAAAGTATGCCAACCAGACTTGTAGTTCCAAGAGGTCTGCTGTCTACCAGGTGCATGTATCCAGGATATGACAGAAAGGATAGGAAGACTTATCAAGTCCATGGATTATTATCCTTTATTGCTGATCCACATGGGAACAAATGATACTTCCCGTCACAACCCTGAATGTATTAAAAGAAACTATTTGACTCTGGGTCAGGTGAAGGAGCTGGAAGCGCAGGTTGTGTTTTTATCAGTTCTTCCTGTTGGCTTAGGATGAGAATGAAGAATATTTAAAATAAACAACTGGCTACGTCGATGGTATCATCAGGAAAGATTTGGATTTCTGGACCATGGCTCACGCTTTCGAGATGGGAGATGGTTTGCACCTTATGAAGGTAAGAAAAAGAGAGTTTAGTAACAGCCTTGCTAACCTAATAAGGAGGGCTTTAAACTAAATTGTATGGGGGAGTGAAACAATAATTCAAAGTCTCATATGATGCCAATAACTGGAGATCAGAACACTAAAGCTTTGCAGAGAGTGGTGCATATGCTAGGTAACATTGACTTGCAGGTATGTATGGAAACTAAACCCTCAGGATGCATAAAACATGGATTCTGATGTCTCTACACTAATGCACAGAGTATGGGAAACAAACAGGAGGAACTGGAAATCCTAATACAGGATGGAGACTATGGCCTAATAGGCCTTATTGAAACTTGGTGGGATGACATTCATTACTGGAACATTAGGATTCAGGGGTATAACTTATTTAAAAGGGACAGACAAATAAGGAAGGGTGGAGGTGTAGCGTTATATTTGAAGGAGGTATATACTTGTGAGGAAATACGTGAATTTGAGCATGACAGCTCAGTTGAGAGTTTCTGGATAAAAATTAAAGGAGTAAGAAATAACAGTGATATTATTGTGGGGGTCTGCTATAGACCACCAAGCCAGGCAGAGGACATGGATGAGATACTGCTACAACAGATTGCAAAGTTTTCCAAGAGAAGGGATACAGTGATCATGGGAGATTTCAGTTACCTGGACATCTGTTGGAAGTCCAACTCTGCTAAAAAATGAAAGCTCAAATTCCTGATGGGGGGTGGTGTGTTGTGAGGGCAGTGGTGGATGCCTAATCCGGTGGCTCTACTCAACCTCCCAGAATACCACCAAATTCTGCTTTTCTCCGCCGATATAGCAGCAAAGACCCATGAAAAAAGCTGAGGGAACCCCTCCACAAAATAACAAAGACCTTAGGTCAGTACAAGATCACATTTAAGCTTAGAATCCTGAGCGACGGGGGAAAAAACCATGATGGCTGAGGGGGGGAAATGGTGACTGAAACCGCGAAAAAGAGAGATGCCCCCTGAGGAAGCGATTACAGCCTCTACCTTTCAAAGCATTCTTTAAAAAGCATTACAAAGCACAGAACAAACTATTTTAGACAAGTTTGATGGCAAGTTGAAAGAAATCATTCAGCCCCTTTCTGAACAAATAGAGGACTTATCTAAGGCTCTAAAAAAATGGATGTTGCTGCAGAAAACGCACTGAAAATAGGGGCTGCATTGCAGGTGGAGCACCAAAAGTTGCAAGCAGAATCTCAGGCTCTGAAAGACAGAGTTCTTTACTTAGAAACTCAAACTAGGCTCCAGAACCTTAAATTTCAAGGCTTTGAGGAAAATCCTAATGAAGCTTCAACATTGATACAAGATATGAGTGTGTGTTTAGCTCCAATTCTTCAATTCAAAGAAGGGCTTTACCCAGTGCTGTTAAAAGCCCATTGGATTGGCAACCCAAGCAAAGCTAACAGGCAAAACCCAGGGACATTTTAGTCTCTTTTGCAGACGTAAGGCAACCAAAAATGGTCTTAACTAAAGCTAAAGAGCTTGGATATCTTACATTCCGAGACACAAGAATTCAAGTATACCCAGTTCTTCCACCAGAAGCTTTTACTATATGACAAAGACTTAAAGCAACAATGACCAAATTTCGTGAGGAAAAGATTCCTTATTGCTGGATCACATCTGGAAAAATTATGGTCAATAGAAATGAAGCTACTCTTTATGCAACTGATGAAGACACTGGAATAAAATTGTTGAAAGCTCTGGAACTGGACTTACCTACAGATACCAACAGGAAATCAGCAAAAAGGAAGCTGTGTCTGCTGGACACACCCAAGCAACAACAGTAAGGACATTACGGACTTTATTTGATTTGAGGCGCAGGAGGTCAAAGACCAAGCATAAAGACTGCTGCATGGTAAAGAGTATGATGGAGATCAAAATATACTTTTGTCATTAAACAGGCGGGCAGGGAGGAAGGGCGAACCAAAGAAGAGGGTTCTGCTCCAAATTAGGTGTTAAACAGTTGCAGGGTTGCAGGGTACTAGTTTTGGTCACAGGAAAGACCAACAAGTGGTTTTTAAAATTTTGTTGTTAATTAATAGTTTTCGTTTTAGCGCTGGTTTTAACTGTAACGGATTGGTAAGAGACAGAGGTCAACACCTTTGAACATTTGAATCTTCTCCACAGGCAACCATAGTTGAGGGTAGAGTTCAAATTATACATGTAATCTGTTCTTGGAATGTGAGAGGGCTTAATAATCATATTAAGAAAAAGAGAGTAGCCAGTCATATCTTAAAAGCTAAGCTTCAGATCCTGCTCCTCCAAGAGACACACCACAGAAATGAGTCCTTTCCAGTTCTACCTACCACATAGTATTCAAAACAATTTTTGTCCCCGGGCTCGTCCAAAGCAAGGGGCACAGCAATACCTTTAGCTAAGATAATACAGTTTGAGCTAGGGGCAGAAATGAAAGATACGCATGGCAGATTTAACTTCATAAAAGGAAAGCTAGATGGGAAAACCCTGACAATTGGGTCCGTATATGCACCCGATAACAATCAATTGAAATTCCTTCAGGAACTTTTAGAACAACTTCAACCTTTTCAACAAGGGGAGCTCCTGATTGGGGGTGATTTCAACTATATTTTTGACAATTATTGGAATAAATCTAATTTTAAAAAAGAAGGGGTAGTGCAGGAGAAGAAAACAAATTTACACTGCATCATTGAAAAACACGGCCTCCATGATGTCTGGAGGTCTCAACATAGGGGCGAAAGGGACTATACCTACTATTCCTCTCGTCACAACACCTTTACACACATTGATTTTTTGTTGTCATCATCAAATCTACTGGGTAATATTCAGGCTTCAGACATAGAGTGTAAACTGTGGTCCGACCACTCTCCTATTTTCTGTACACTGCATAGCAGGGAAAGTAACAAACCAGAATACAGGTGGAGAATAAATACTTCACTTTTATTAAAACAAGAAATCAAGGAACAAATAGCTAAAAATATAAATCTTTATTTTCAAGAAAACAAAGTTCAGGAAACTTCAGCATGTAACATGTGGGATGCAAGGAAGGCTGTTATCAGGGGGCAGCTGGTTTCTATTGCCTCTGTTGAAAAAAAGAAAAACAGGTTAAGGCATTATTGGACAGAATAGAATAGCTAGAAACAATTCATAAACAAACTGGTCAAAAAATATGCACCAAATTACTAGCTGAAAGAAAATCATTAGAAGCATTAACCGTATCAAAAATACAGAAAGACCTTCTTTATACTAGGCAAGCATATTGGCTCAAGTCCCCCAAAACAATTAAATTATTAGCATGGAAAATAAAATTGAAAAGGACTTCTAAATTGATTCACTCATTAAAAAATAAAGAGGGGGGAATTATCACTGAGTCTAAATTGATTAAACAAGAACTAAAAAACTATTATACTGCATTATATGCAGCACAAAACATTTCAGAGGAAAGCATATTAGAATACTTCTCCCAATATGAGAACATTCCTAAGCTATCACAGCAACATTTAAAGCAAATAGAGAATCCAGTTACTGAACAGGAAATAAAAGGCGCAATAGGCCAACTAAAAAACAACACCTCACCAGGACCAGATGGCTTTTCATCTGAATTTTTCAAGGCATTCAAAGAAGAGCTAGCTAAACCCTATGAATTAGTTTGTAAAGAAATCTTCCAACAGGAAAAGATGCCAAACACATGGGCAAATTCTGAAATTGTACTCCTCAAACCAGATAAAGACCCCCAGGAAGCAACCTGTTATAGACCTATTGCATTGTTAAATACAGAAGAAAAAATATTTACCAGGATTCTGGTGAATAGGTTAAAAAACATTTTACCACATTATATTCAGATAGAGCAAACTGGATTCTTACCTAAACGTAATATAGTAGATAACATCAGGAAAACTCTCAGCCTTATAGCCCACTGTGAACAAACAAAGAAAGAAGCTTGAATTGTGGCTTTAGATGTTAACAAAGCATTTGACAGTGTTACTATCACATATTTAAAAATGCTCATTCAAAATATGAAATTTGGCAACAACTTTCAAAATTCAATAAAAGCCCTATATACTCAACAATCTGCAAAATTTAGAATAAATAATTCCTTAATGGAATATTTTCCTTTACTAAGAGGTACTCAACAGGGATGCCCCTTGTCCCCTTTACTTTTTATTATGGCTATTGAACCACTAGCAACGTCTATCGACAAAATGAAGGAATTCAAGGTATAGACAATGGCAACAAAACTTATAAAATGGCATTATATGCGGATGATGTAGTTATCTATATAAAAAGATCTCTAGAGTCTTTGTTGAATTTAGACACAGTGGTACAACAATTCAGTACTATTTTGGGCCTTTCGTTCAGCAATCAAAAGACGATTATCCATCCTATTAATATGTCACAAGAAGAGATTAATTCTCTCACTGGTAAATATGAATACCAAGTACCAAGCAAACCCTGGAGATGTCTAGGGATTCACATTCCCAATAAATCTACTGACTTATTTTTAGCCAATTTTGTGAAATTGCAGAAGGAGATAGAAAATATTCTTAATAAATACAACTCTAAGTCATGTAACTGGGCAGAATTAATATTCTAAAATCATTAATACTACCTAAATTTATCTTTTTATTTCAAGCATTTACAGTAAAAATCTCTGCCAAAATGTTTAAACTTTGGCAAAGTATTTTTAGTAAAAAATTTTGGGCTAACAAAAAACCCAGAATCAACATTAAAACACTACGGCATCTAGCAGGGGTGGACTAGACCTTCCAAATCTGAAACTGTATTATGAAGCTATAAATATAGTCACCCTTATTAAAGCGGCCTCCTCATCAACTACACCAGAATGGGTCTCAATTGAAGCAACCATTAAGCAGTAGTGTGATATGCTATAGAACCCTACTTTAGCAAAGAAAAGGGAAAAAATGTTAACAATTTTCTGGACCACTCTTTATACCTATGATTTTAAAGGCAAAAAGACTAAGCTCCACAAATTTCTCCATTATTCTCTTATGTAAATCAGCAATGGTTCAACCTGGGAGCAAATCAGGCAACGTTTAGCAGATAGGAAAAAGCTGGCTTTACATGTATTAAAAACTTTTGGGATAAGGATGCTATAACAGATAAAACAAAATTAGAACAGAAATTAAAACAAAAGGTACAGTGGTATCAATATTTGCAAATAAGCCATTGCTTAGGGACTAAGCAAATTAAACAAGCTCTCACTAGGGACCTAACTCCACTAGAAACACTGTTATATTCAGGAAAAGAACATCAGATAAGACTAAGTTTCTTTATAATTTATTAAATAGTATAGAAGCGGAAGACCGGATGTTGTATCAAAATCGATGGGCCAGAGACTTAAATAGAGCCATCACTAATGAGGAATGGGAAAACATTTGGTCCTCACCGGGAAATACCTCTAGTATTTTTACAGTTAAACTGCAAACTTTTAAAGTCATGGCGAGATGGTATCTAACACCTTTTTTGTTATATAGATTTAAAATTTCTAATAATTTTAATTGCCCTAAAAATGTGGACAGATGGCAAATTATATGCATCTATGGTGGTCATGCCCTTCTATACAAAACTACTAGAAAATTATTGTAACAGAAATTAATAGTATATTGAATGTGTACTTAACTTATCATCCTGAAGTGATCCTCTTGGAAAACTGGACTCATTCTATGATATCTGCAAGAAAAAGGGAAATTATATCAATCCTTTTAGCAATTGCAAGAACTGTCCTGGCATATAAGTGGAAATCCTGCAACATTCTGTCTGTAAGCACATGGAAAAACAAGATTTGGGATTCATTCTCAGCAAGCTGGCTTACTTAAACAAAGACATGCCCCTAACTTTATATGAAAAAAAGGTTATTGACTTATGGTATCCGGTGGTAACATATCTAACTGAACAAGACTTTCTACCAAAAAACATACTGTATCATAACTTGATCTACTTCTAGATTACTTTGTAAATAGTTATTTGAGTTATTTTAAATGTTGTTACAGGAACTATCTATATACGCTATTTTCAAAATAAAAAGTTGAAATTTAAAATTTAAAAAAATTAAAAATTAAAAAAAAATTAAAATAAATTCCTGACATGTCTTGCTGATAATTTTTACAGAAAGTTGAGAAGGAAACAAGGGGATCTGCTATTTTGGACTTGATTCTCACCAAGGAAGAATCGGTTGATGAGTGGAAATAGTGGGCACCCTGGGTAGAAGTGACCATGTGATTTTGGAATTTAAAAAAGATTTTTTTGCTACCATATTTTCTATAAAGCACGGAATCAGTCTTTTAGCGGCGTTAATAGAAAAGCGGGTGGAGAACTTTCTTCTGAAATACAGCAAAATTGAAAATCTACATGAGCAGGATTGTCAAGAGATCCCAGAGATGTCAAGTGAGTTGGGGAAAGTGAATAAACCGCAGCCTGGAAATGTGCTGGATGAAATCAAGATGGAGATGACCTACGCAGTTTTAAAAGAAGAGTGGAAATTGAGACTTATTAAAGCTGTTGCAAGAGGAAGTGACAGTGTGTGGGCCTTATGGTTCCCGGCAGAACAGATGAGCATGTCGAGGGGAGAAGCTATATACTGCTTCAAAAAAACCTTGAAAACCCTTTAAAAAGAAGGGATTATAAACTGTTTCTTTATATTTGGTCACCAATGGTACAACGTAATGGAACTGATATGTTATTTTGAACTGGAAGCTGGAACTTTTTAAACTGGAGGTTTAACACTTTATAATATAAGCGGAGTAACCCAGTAGAGACTATGTTGTAGAGATTGCATTATTTTCTCCTTAGGCAAAAATAAATAAGTATGGAGGATGGGGTCGTTATGGTTAATCAAGCCTCCCCTTCTTAAAGTAATATGATAGTTGGAGATAGTGTCTTTAAAAGTTGTTAAATAATTTCTGAATAATTAATTAATAATTAATTTACACAAATAGTTGGTTATATTTAATTCACATTAATGAAGAGAATATAGATATTTTCTGATATCAAAGATCTGTTCCTGATCCCTAACTTTGGAATTGGTTTATATTCTCCCTAGGCAAAAATAAATATGTGTGGGGGATGGGGTCGTTATGGTTTATCAAGCCTCCTCTTTTTAAAGTAATATGATAGTTGGAGATAGTCTCTCCAAAAGCTTCTAGATAATTTTTGAATACAATAATTAACTTACACAGATAGTTGGTTATGTTCAACTCACAATAATGAAGAGAATATAGATATTATATGATATCCAAGATCTGCTCCTGATCTCCAACTTTGGAATCAGTTTATATTGACATAGACAAAGTATTGTGCTCTTATTTTCAACTCCTGTTGGAAGCAAATAAATTAGTTTTATAGATAAAGAATGTATATTCATCTTACCTGTATATGCTTACTTCTAATATTTTAAAAACTATTCAGTTAGTTTAGTTCTCTTGTTTTTCTCTTTGCTTTTCTCTCTTTTTTTGATAAGTGATTTGATCCTTGTTGCATCAAATAACTTAGATTTATACTATAGGTATTAGAATTGTATACAAGTTTAAAGAGCTACAAAAGGACTGTAGAATTTGATGGTAATATTTGGTTAAAACTCAAAAACTTGCAGGTAGAAGAAATTTGGTATTTTTTTCTTCTTTGTTGTAGAAATGTAACTGAACTATTTTCTGTTTTTCTCCTATTTCTCTGTTGTAACCCCCCCCCCCTTTTTTCTTTCTGTATTTCCCTACTATATCTTTTCTTCTACTTAAAACTAATAAAAATTTGTACTCCTGGTCAAAAATAAATCATTTTTTCATACACAGCATTTTTAGGAAGGATATTTTTATTCGATAGGTAAGTATCCACTGGGTACAATTGGTCAATTACATTTTTTCATAAGATATAGGTGATACGCTTAAAGAACCATATGCTAGTTTTATAAGAATAAAACAATCCCAGATCTTTTCTTTCCAGATTATAAGCAAGGTAAGTTTTTATCCTATCTATTTGCTAACATAGATTTTGCTAAAGATAATAAGATTGACAACATATTTTTTTTTTACTTTTTGGCACTGATGTATCATTCCAGTTGGCTAACAAGATTGTCCCGGGATCAAAAGACTCTCTTTCTGATAACATGTTTTTCCCTTCCAAAGAAGAATAGGAAGAAGTTCTCAGCCAATCGATGAAAGCGTCTCTCTGGCTTTTTCCCTCCTCCTCCCTCTCTCAGCCAATCTAGGTTAGGCTTTCTTTCTCTGCTCTGTGAATCAGTATGATAGGCAGCTCAGCCAATGGAAGGGTAGGGAGAGCCAGTAACTGCCAGAACTAAGGTTGGTTGCATTTCCCTGAATCAGCTTTGCTGGCTAGCAACAGCCACTTGGGTGGGAGTGGAACAGACTGAACCATTGGTACACAAGTACTCTTGATGATAGTTTGATGGGCTAAAGGCTGATACCGTACAGTCCCACTGAGCCCCAACCAATCAGATTTGCCACAAAACCCAGTACTGGTAGCTTAAGAATGTTTTCTATGTTTAGGAGGAAAAGAGCTTCAGTTATTGAAAAGCAATTCCTTATATCCTCTCTGCAAAGTTTGAAACTCTCCTCTAGAGGAAAAGCCATTTCATTGTAGGAAGATTCCTGAATCTAGAGGAAGTCTAACTTTTCTGAGTAAAGTGGTAGAATACAAGCCACTCAGTAAGGAAGACTTGGTCAGTCCTGTTGCCTCAATCCTGTGGAGCCAGAGGATCATGGCTTTGTATGGTGATAAGTAACAATAATATATCTTGTGGTTGCAACAGCACTACAACAGCAATTTGAATAAAGAGTTAAAATATATAGTTAGCATACATTATATAATCACAATACCACATTGAAATTAGACTGAAGTTCAAGGTTTTACTCAACATGTAAACTTCTCAGAAACTAAGAAACAAGGTTCTTTCTTCCAATATTCATTATATATACATCATACAACAATAGAAGTTCATTAATTGCACTTAGGAACCTTTCCTTATTGGATACTATAGAAAGTCCATTAATATCAGATAGGAATCTTCCTGTTTAGTGCCGACGTGTTTCCTAGATAATTTCTACATTTCAAAGAAAAACCTTCTTCTAAGCAGATTCCACAATTCTAAATCAACTGACAATGCCACTATTTCTTTAAAGTAAATTCCAAAGTTTCAAATCAGCAATATATTTCTCATAAGGTGAGGCAACAGTTCACAAAATAAATAGATTTAACCTCAGTGGTATTTGGAGATTATGCAACCTGACAAGGGATTGCATCTACTTTTCCTCAAGATTCCAGATACATAGCAGAATTGTTCCCTTAGAGGCCTGTTATTGATTCTTGTTATAGGGCCCCAGATCTCCTCTGATCATTCTTGGGTTTCAGGGACATTTGCATGGGGACAGAATGACATCCAAAGGAAATTGAACCCTCAGACATCAATATTGCTCTCCAATAGTATTTCACCAACAATGAGGGTTGTGATGTATCCAGTGCCATTCTGTGGGATGCAATGAAGGCAGTGATGGGGGGATGCATCAGTTCCAACTCTGCATGCCATAGGAAATGAAAAGAAATACTATGCTGAGAGCTCATCTCAAGAATTGAATGTCTGGAAAAACTTCATAAGGAAAACAATAACCAGCAGATTTATAAACAGTCATTGATTTTTTTTTTAAGCTTTGGAAACTCTTGAGGAATCCCAAATTTATAATTTTAAACAGACATTTTGGATTAAATCCTCTCAAAATCTGAGAGCCTTGGCTTGGAAGGTACACTTAAAGCTGACCCTTTTTACCACCATTCACCACCATTAGGAATGCAAATGGTGACTTATGCTCTAAAAACCCCCAAATTGCTGACTCTTTTCTACAATTTTATCAATCTTTATACCAATCCAAACACCCTGATTCTCAAGATATTTACTGGGAAAAGGTCTTACACAAACAATCACTAATGTCCATAAAAGCATTGTGGAATCATTGATTACAGCACAGGAAGTTGCAGAAACAATCCTGGCAGAGTTTTATAAATCCTTGTCCCCTATTCTGGTTGATCATCTCACAAGAGTATGCAATGATATAATGTCAAATGGCATATTGTCCCCATTTTGGACTGAGTCCATGATCATAACGATCCCCAAACTGGGTTGTGAAACCACAGACATAAAATCCTTTCAACCAATCACACTAATTAACCAGGATGAAAAAATTTTCTCAACCATCTTAGCAAATAGACAATACCTTTGTTACGCAGTATATTCATACAAATCAATCCAGATTTATGCCTACTAGAAATATAGTAGATAATATCAAAAAATCTTTAAAATTGATTAATTATTGCAGATTGTAATTTCTTACCTGTATATTTCTATCACTAGACATAGAAAAGGCATTTGATTCTCCTGAGTTTGATTATTTATGCCAGGTTTTACTATCAGTGGGATTTGGTGAGAAATTTTTGAGATCAATCAACACTTTATATAGCAACCCAACAACTAGAATAGAGATTAATGGACCTACCTCAAACTGGTTTTTTCTCCCTACATGTGGAACTCAACAAGGATGCCCACTCTCACCCCTTTTATTTGCCCTAGCAATTGAACCAGTGGTCAATGCAATCTGACAAAACCCTAAAATCAAAGGTATAACTATTCAGAACATGGAATTCAAAATCATTCTCTTCATGGTTGATTCCATGCTGTATCTAACAGATCTCATTAACTCGCTATGCTATGTTACTGAAGACCTGCTGCTTTTCAGCAGTCTTTCAGGGCTACAAATCAACAAGAACAAAACAAAAATATATCTGGTTCAGATAGATCATTCGCAAATAGACTGTATTAACAAGGTCTATAAAATTAAATGGATTAGCTACTCCTGGAGACAGGAGTGTTATACAAAATCCTATTGTCAACCACCAATGACCATCTACCCTCATACATGTCAAACTGGCATAGAGATTGCACCTCGCCTCTTTCTTCTCAAGACTGGCATTCTATTGGGAATACCTATACCTTCAAATCCAAATCTATCAACATACCCAGCATTTTAAAACTTTGACTCGCTGGTATCTGACACCTCAAAAACTACACTATGCACATATAAATATATCCCCTCTATGCTGGAGAGGCTGCCAAACTGTTGGCACATACAAACAGTGTTGCTGGAGCTGCCCACTCGTACAAGATTTCTGGAAATTGATTATCAATCAAATTTATGAAATTACCCATCTACAAATTCCCCTAAAACGAGAAACCTTAATATTAAACCAGTGCCACTCCCACAGTAAGGACATTCCTGACACAGATTTCCTTGAAATTCTTTGTGCAGCAACACAGGCAATTATCAGCAAGCTATGGAAAAGCAATAAGAAACTTACTTTACATTACTGACTCCTAAAAGTGCAAGCATTTTATATTATTGATAAGTTATCTGAATCTATCAACCAAGATGAAACAGATTATATATTTCTAAATTTGCTATTGTATGGTTTCCGCTTTTGGAATATTTAACTAAGAAAACAGAATTTGATGCCGTTCTCAACTCTATTAATGCTATTTACTGTCATGGGTGCTGGGGGCCCTGCAGAAGAAGTCGAGCCTGCAGAAGAAACTGTGCCCCTGCCACCTGCACCAGTGGCCCTGCCTCCTGCTGGAGAAGATCCAAGCCCCCCTGCCTCACCCTCTCGGGTGGCTCGTGTGCATGACCGCCTTCATCAGGACCTCAGGGATCGGAGGAGGGCGGCACGCTCACGAGCAAGACGCTCCCTGAGCCCTGAGTTTTGAAAGGATTCTGGCCCTTCTAGGAGTGAGGGTGCTTGAGTCTCAGCAGGATCCTGGCTGCCCTCTGAGTCAGCAATTAGCCCAAATGGGCAACAGACAGCAGAGGGCTATATAGCGGTGGGCTTTGAGGGAAGGCTTTGTGGAAGCAACTAGTCACTTACCTGACGTTCTAGCATCCACTTCGGCTTCTGACTTCGGCTTCTGGACCCCCTGACTCTGGCATTGACTTCTGGACCCCCTGACTTCGGCTTCTGAACTTCTGACCTACGATACCTGGACTGTGGTTTGGTTTTGGTGCTTTGGACCCTCCTTGCTACCCAGCTACAGACCTTGGACTGCCCCTGGACTTTGCCTGGCCTGGCCCCAGCCCGTGACAGATTGCTTCCACCACCACAAACACCCATTCCACAGGATGGATGCTGAAGCAAGTGGAACCGCAGGACTACTGGCTGCTCTCCAAGCCCAGGTACAGCAGCTGACACAGGCAGTAGTGCACTTGCAGCAACAACCTGCAGCCAGTGCTCCAGCCAAGTGCCCAGTTCCCCCACCTGACAGATTTGAGGGTGCTGTGGAAGAATTTCCTGCTTTCCTGGCGCAGTGTCAGCTGTACTTTGAGCGAAGAGCACGGACTTTCCCAATGACAAAACAAAGGTGTGTTTCATCATTAGTCTGTTAAAGGGGCAGGCGGCCAAGTGGGCCACACCCCTACTGGTTGAGTCCTCTCCCCTGCTGACTGATTACCAGGGGTTTGAGGCCCACCTGTCTGCTGCCTTCTCAAACCCAGTCCAAGCAGCTACAGCCAACTGGAAAATCAGGGCCCTGAAACAAGGCAAATTCTCAGTGGCTCATTACGCCACCGAATTCAAGCTCCTGGCCCAAGACTTGGCGTGGAATGAGGCTGCCCAGATAGACCAGTTTACCGAAGGGTTGGCGGAGGAAGTCCTGGACGAACTGGCCAGGGTGGAGCAGCCACCCATGCTCCAAGGACTTATCACCCTCTGCCTCCGCATTGATGGCCGCCTGGAAAGTCGCCGCCAAGCCAAGACCAGAGGGCGCCAGCTCCCTGTGCCGTGCCACTCGGCTCCTCTTCCATCCCCAGCTAGTACCAGAGACGAGGGTGAGCCTATGCAGCTTGGAGCTGCTCAACCCCGCCTGACTCCAGAAGAAAAGGCCAGACGCTGCACGCAGAATCTGTGCCTCTACTGCGGCACGGCAGGCCACTATGCCTCTGGCTGCCCTGCTAAGCATCGGATACCCGGACCTTTGTTGCCACTGCCGCCAAAAAGGGCAGCCCCAGGCGTAAGTGGACCCTCCAGCCTGGGGCGACTAGCTGGGTCCTCCGAACAGCAGGCTGATACCCCGAGCCCGTTCCTGCTACCAGTCAAACTCCGTCTGTCCGATGGACGCTGGCTGTTCGTGTATGCCATGCTGGACTCGGGAGCGGCCCACTGTTTTGTAGATGCCACCTTTGTAAAGCAGCACCAGATCCCAGTGCAGACAAAAGAGATTCCGACGGTGGTGGAGGCTATTGACGGGCGCCTCCTCCGTTCTGGCCCCGTCACCCAGGAGACCTGTCCCATCACCTTCCACGTCCAGCAGCACCAAGAACAGCTGCAGTTTGATGTCGCCCGCATGCCTCGCTTCCTGCTGATTCTAGGCCTTTTCTGGCTGAAGCTGCACAACCCCATTGTGGAGTGGGCCCAGCAGGAACTACACTTCCGAGACCCATGCCCCCATCTGACTCCTCCCACCACTCTAGCAGCCGGCATCCCGAGTGGTGGTCCTCAGCTCCCTCAGAAGTATGCGGATTTCGCCAATGTCTTTGAAGAGACAAGAGCTGATCAGCTTCCCCGTCACCGGCCCTATGACTGTGCCATTGATTTGGTACCTGGGGCACCACTCCCAGTGGGGCGTCTGTACCCAATGTCGGAGCCTGAGCTGGCAGCTCTGCGAGACTTCCTGGACAAGAACCTGAAACGCGGATTCATCCGACCCTCAACCTCTCCCCTGTCTGCCCCAGTCCTCTTTGTGAAGAAGAAAAGTGGGGAGCTCCGGCTGTGCAATGACTACTGGGCCCTGAACAAGATCACCATCCGCATCCAGCTACCACTGATCCCTGAACTCTTGGATCGCTTAAAGGGGGCCCAAATCTACACCAAGCTGGACCTCCGTGGAGCGTACAATTTGGTGAGCATACGGCCCGGAGACGAGTGGAAGACCGCGTTTTGGACCCGATACGGGCAGTACGAGCACCTGGTGATGCCCTTCGGACTGACCAATGCCCCCGCTGTCTTCCAGGGGTTCATGAATGATGTATTCCGGGACCTGCTCGACCGCTTTGCGATCATATACCTAGATGACAGCCTGATTTACTCCTGCAATCCTGCCCAGCACGCCGAGCACGTTCGCCAGGTCCTGCAGCACCTACGAGCCCATGGCCTCTACGCCAACCTGGAGAAGTGCGAATTTGACCTGCGTTCCGTCGAGTTCCTTGGTCACATTGTGTCACCGCAGGGAATACTCATGGACCCCAGAAAAGTGGAAGCGGTCCTGACCTGGCAGGCTCCTCAGAATTGCAAGGACGTGCAGCGGTTCCTTGGTTTCGCCAACTACTATCGGCAATTCATTCCGGTCTATGCATCCCTGACCACGCCCCTGACTCAACTACTCCACCCCAAAGAACCCTTCCACTGGTCCCCAGAGGCCGATAACGCCTTCTGCACCCTGAAGACCTGCTTTGCCACCGGGCCACTCCTGAGATACCCCGACCCCCAGCTTCCCTTTACGGTGGAAGCTGATGCCTCCAACGTGGCCCTAGGAGCAGTGCTGTCCCAGCGCGAGGAGCCGTCCCAGCCACTCCAGCCCTGCACCTATTACTCGTGCCAGCTCACTGCTGCAGAGAGGAACTATACCATCTGGGAGAGGGAGTTGCTTGCGATCAAGGCGGCTTTTGAGGTTTGGAGACATTACCTTGAAGGGGCTCGCCACCCTGTCCAAGTGCTCACCGACCACCGGAACTTGGAGCATCTCCAGACCACCCGCCGTCTCAACCAGCGCCAGATCCGGTGGTCCCTATTCTTCTTCCGCTTCGACTTCAGGATCACCTACATCCCCCATACCCAGAACCGGAAAGCCGATGTGCTCTCGCGGAAACCGGAATACGCCCCTGCTTCAACTGAGACCGCGCCTGCTGCTCCCATCCTGCCGCCCTCAGTGTTTGCAGCCACCTCCACTTCAGCAGCACTCATGGAGGACATTCGTGCTAGCCAGGCCAATGATCCCTGGGTCCAGCAACACCTCCAGGCACTCCAAGATGGCTCAACAGGAGAGTTCACGACTCGAGGCGGCCTCTTGCTACACTGCGAATGCCTCTATGTGCCACCCGGGCCCTTGCGGGCAGAAGTGCTACGCCTGACCCATGACACGTTACCCGCTGGGCATTTTAGACAGCATAAGACCACCCACTTGCTGACACGGGAATTCTGGTGGCCACGAGTTCGCTCCGATGTTGCCCGGTATGTCAATTCCTGTGACGTCTGCCGACGGGCCAAAGACATCCCAGCCAAACCCCCAGGATTGTTACAGCCCTTGCCCACACCCTCAGGACCCTGGGATACCATCTCGATGGACTTCATCACAGAACTTCCGCGATCCAAGGGTCAGACTTGTATCTTAGTGGTCGTCGACCTGTTTATAAAGATGGCCCACTTCATTCTGTGCCCGAAACCTCCCACAGCTCAGGAGACGGCCCAGCTCTACCTGCAACACATCTTTCATCTGCACGGACTCCCAGCCCACCTAATCTCAGACCGGGGCCCCCAGTTCTCCTCTCGGTTCTGGCAAGCCCTCCTTTCCAGCCTGGGTACTCGAGTGCACCTGTCCTCGGCCTACCACCCACAGACGGATGGTCAGACGGAGCGCACCAATGCCACGCTAGAGCAGTATCTCCGCTGTTACACCTGTCATCAGCAGGATGGCTGGACCACCCTGTTGCCCCTAGCGGAGTTTGCGTACAACAACGCGGTCCATTCATCCACCCAAATGACCCCGTTTGCTGCAACCTACGGGTACCACCCTCGGTTCTTCCCAGCGATCCTGCCACCCACGAATGTCTCCGCCATTGATGCCTACCTGCAAGAACTCCATGCCAGCCAAGACTTGCTCCGAGAGCAGCTACAGTGGGCCAAGGAGGCATATAAACTGGCTGAAGACTGGAAGAGGCAAGAGGGCCCTCCAGTGCAGCCGGGGGATCATGTGTGGCTCTCAACTTGCTACCTGTGCCGGCCTGGTCGGTCTCACAAGCTGGATGTGCGGTTCATTGGACCCTACCCCGTCATGGAACAAGTAAACCCCGTCACCTTCAGGCTCCAGTTGCCACCCCACCTCCGCATTCACCCTGTGTTCCATCGCTCCCTCCTTGTCTCGGCTGCACCCCCTGACCCAGCTCACCCTCCTTCCCCACCGCCACCACCACCGGTGCTGGTGGATGATGAAGAAGAATATGAGGTGCGCCAAATCCTGGACTCCCGGTACCATCGTGGAGGCCTCCAGTACCTTGTGGACTGGGAGGGATACGGCCCAGAAGACCGGTCTTGGGAGCCCGTGGACAACTTTCATGCCCCGGACTTGGTGCAGCAATTCCACACCGACCACCCCGACCTCCCAGGCCTTTCAACGGAGGGGGGCCCTGGGGGGAATAGTGTCCTGGGTGCTGGGGGCCCTGCAGAAGAAGCCGAGCCTGCAGACGAAACTGTGCCCCTGCCACCTGCACCAGTGCCTCTGCCTCCTGCTGGAGAAGATCCAAGCCCCCCTGCCTCGCCCTCTCGGGTGGCTCGTGTGCGTGACCACCTTCATCAGGACCTCAGGGATCGGAGGAGGGCGGCACGTTCACGAGGAAGACGCTCCCTGAGCCCTGAGTTTTGAAAGGATTCTGGCCCTTCTAGGAGTGAGGGTGCTTGAGTCTCAGCAGGATCCTGGCTGCCCTCTGAGTCAGCAATTAGCCCAAATGGGCAACAGACAGCAGAGGGCTATATAGCTGTGGGCTTTGAGGGAAGGCTTTGTGGAAGCAACTAGTCACTTACCTGATGTTCTAGTATCCACTTCGGCTTCTGACTTCGGCTTCTGAACCTCTGACCTACGATACCTGGACTGTGATTCGGTTTTGGTGCTTTGGACCCTCCTTGCTACCCAGCTACAGACCTTGGACTGCCCCTGGACTTTGCCTGGCCTGGCCCCAGCCCGTGACATTTACTAGCTCATAGACTATTACCATTAATTGATAATTTTTTACTTTTTTATCTGCATTGTATTTAACAAACTATTACATCTTTATCTGTACCAGTTTATTATTGATTACTATTGAGTGTATCTTTCTCCTCTTTTGTTCAATAAATATATGTTGAATTGTTTTTAAGAAATGACCAACAAAGTTTTATTCAAGTTATGAGTGTAAGTGTGTATGCACATGATGCTCATACCTTGAATAAAACTCCGTTGGTCTTAAAGGTGCCACAGGGCTCAAAATTTGTACTTCAGTTAGTGGGATGTTTTAGTGTATTCTACCTATACTTAGAAAAGGGCAGCATATTTCTTTGATGCAGGGCATTGATTCAGGTATGCCCTGAATCAATAAGCTTCTCCAATGGCAGTATGTACCTTCTGCTGATGAACAGCAATGTTACCCATTATTTTGGATTCTAACTCTTTTATTTCCACAGAGCATAAGAACAGAAAAGAAGCCATGTTGGATCAGGCCAATGGCCCATCCAGTCTGTGTCACACAGTGGCAAAAAAACCAGGTGCCATCAGGAGGTGCACCAGTGGGGCCAGAACACTAGAAGCCCTCCCACTGTTGCCCCCCCCCCCCAAGCACCAAGAATACAGAGCATCACTTGTCTCATACAGAGAATTTCATCTATACCTTGTGGCTAATAGCCACTGATAGACCTCTGCTCCATATGTTTATCCAATCCCTTCTTGACGTTGTTTATGCTTGTAGCTGCCACACCTTCCTGAGGCAGTGAATTCCATATTTTAATCACTCTTAGGGTGGAGAAGTACTTCCTTTTATCCATTCTAACAAGACTGCTCAGTAATTTCATTGAGTGCCCATGAGTTCTTGTATTGTGAGAAAGGGAAAAAAGTACTTCTTTCTCTACCTTCTCTATCCCATGCATAATCTTGTAAACCTCTGTCATGTCATCCCTCAGTTGTCATTTCTCCAAGCTAAAGAATTTCAAATGTTTTAACCTTTCTTCATAGGGAAAGTGTTCCAACCCTTTAATCACCCTGTTTGCCCTTTCCTGCACTTTTTCCAATGTTATATAGCACTCTGCTTCATTGTGGAAGCAATGTTCCATGTTGTAGCATGTTCCTCCAGCACTGTATGCTTTCTGCTGATGCACCACCAGCATCTTGCAATGAGCAGCAAGTGCTTTATGCTGGATGAATTCACTTTGCAATGCATCCCTGCCTAAAATGGAAGTCAGAATTGCAAAAATGAAAGCAGTTATTAGGATCCAAGTCAATAATTAAAAATGCTACTTGATCATGAAAAATTTCAACTTTGAAAACAGTAAGGAATTGACATTTTTTGTGTCCAAGTTTGTCTGGGAACAAACTTGGGTTCTACCTGCTCCCCTGGTCATGGCCAGTGCATGGGAGTAGGTGAGGCAGGCAGCCATCTGGGGCACCACACCTCCTATGGGGTGCCTTTGGGCACCCCTCCCCCTACTTCACTGCTCTTGGCTTCATGGGTCACAGACCCAGGGATC